>NC_072826.1:2410000-3087500 GCF_027744805.1 Dunckerocampus dactyliophorus
CAACTTTATTCTCCTAAATTTACAACTTAATTCTTGAAATCTCAGATTATAATTTTTCTCCAATGTGGCCCTAATACTCTGTTGTATTTTCTAATTGACATCATGAAACGAATTGTTTCTCACCTTCTGTGTGCCCAGCTTCTTCTCCATGCCCCCCGCTAGGCCCCCACTCTTACTGTCCTTCCAAGGGTAGAAGTTGGAGCGAGGAGAAGAGGAGGCAGGAGTGGACGAGGATGAGGAGGAGGACAGGAGGTGCGCTGAGGATTTTGAGGAGGGGGACTGTTCCTCAAGGCCGCCTCCCTTGCGTTTCTTTATCAAACCCTCAAAACCCCTCCCACTGCCCTGCCTGTGTAGTCCTGAGTCCCCCGTGGAGTTCCGACTGTGGGAGCTGTTGATGGACGAGGGCTCTGGTGGAGACGAGTGCCCCAGTGTGGGGTGAGTCCGTCTGTACGTCCAAACTGTCTTAGAAGCTGGTGAGTGGAGCTCTGAGGGGGCAGGCTGGGGGCGGGGTTTGCTGCTAGAAGAAAACGTGCCATTGGTCTGTCCGTGGGGAAGAGGTGAGAGAATGGGGGCTTTAGAGGAGGACGGGAAGGGAGATGGTGAAGAAGCTGAGGAAGGTGGGCGGCCCCGGTCATGTAGAATGACACAGTTCCTGTTTGGGCCTGAATGCTCCTCCTGGGAGGGGGCTTTGCGTTTATGGGAGGTAGCTTCCTCTCGCAGCTTCAGCATCTGCTTGCTAGGACGCCCTACTGGGTTCTTGGGCCGTCCTGGACCTGTGTGATGCACCGTCACAGGATTACCTGGTGACGCCAACTGACTGCCGCCCATACCGCCGCCTCCGCCGCCAGAGTTCTCTGACAATCTCCCAGCCACACGACTGGAAGATGAAGATGAAATATTCTTGAGAGAGGACTTGATATGAGCGGCGGTGCGGACTTTAGAATGTAAAGAGGAGGAGGTCGGGGATCCGCTGGTGATTGAGGCAGGAGACGAGGAGGTGATGATCTTGGCTGAGGAAGTTGGACACTGAAAGTCGGAGGCTTGAGGTATTTTCCTGAATGACAAAAATATCAATCAATATTTCAATAAATGCAGTATCAGATGTGACACCCTCCGAAAATCATGTTAGGCACCCAAGGGACTATTTCATATCACCTGATATTTATGTATGTAATATAGTTTGTACTACTCTCAAGTCTTCATTCAGCAGCAGGAATCTTTATCTTTATACCACCATCTTTATCTGCGAAGGTTTCCTTCTGCGCAACTTTTACCAAAGTACATACAAATATTGATATTTAGGGGTGCGTGATAATTATCAGGGCGATAAGAGGGAATTATGACGTCATACTGATAACATTTAAAAAAAGCTTCAATGAGGCAAGATTACCCGTGCTGTGTGGGTGAGGAAATCAAGTGCTCCTTTTTTCTCCTGCTTGTGACGTTAACGTAACTTCCCTTGAGCTCAGTTGTAAACAAACATTCGCTTTCAGGGACATTTCACGTGCTAGTTGTACCAAATGCTCTGCAATGGAAAAAAACAAAAAAACAAAACCAATCCAGCACACAAAAAACCTTATCAGCCACCTGACACACCAGAACTGTGGTGTGAAAAGTGCAAAAGGTTTGCCAGAGATCTCCGTGGCGTCACATCGGCTGCTCGGAGCGTGTGTCCGAATATAGTGCACCTCCGCTCTATACTCTGCTTCTCCTGATAGTGGTGATGTCATGATGTTTGATCAGGACAAACCAACAGGTGCAGTTTGTCAAATCCAACTTTGAGTCACTCCTACCTCAAGGTGTGCACAAACTACAGTTAAATTTAAATTTGCAAAAAGCAGATGTAAAAAAAAAAAGTCGGTTATCAGTATCATATCGATATCGATTTGAAAAAAGAAAAGAGAAAAAAAAAAGATATGGTGCACCTGTAATTGCGATGTTTCCCATGCAGTGATGGGTAACTCTGAATGAACTTACTTCCAGAGATGTGCACTGATGTGCTGCTCTAGCATGCTGCTGAAAGCGGACCTCAGATGGTGAAGCCTTCTATCAAATGTGTAGATGCCATGGCCCAACATACTTCCTCCAAATGAACACATCTGGAAAAAGCACATTCATTACAGTTGGTATTTTTCTGTCGTTGCTTAATAGTTAACAGTTTCAGTCATCACCGACGGTCCAGAAATGAACTTGCAGGCTGCAGTAAAGCAGACCTGCCAACCTTGAAGACATTTAACATTTAACTCATTCAATACCAAAGACGTATTTATACGTTTTTTATGTTTTTTTGCGGCAGAGGCAAAAAGAGGTGCTGATGCAAGTGCGCAATAAAAGAGGTCCCTTTTACTGTCACAAAAGCAAAAAAATTGTGTCACAGTGAAAGTTATTCTTGAAATGTATCTTTTCACAAAAAAATGGTTCTCTCCATTTTCTAGTCAGGAACTGATATTTTCCTGAAACGTGCCTATGTTCTACTGCTTATTACTAAAGAACGGAAAAAGGTAGAAGCAAACTTTTTTTTCCTAATGAAAGACGATAGTCTAATCTTTCTTTTGGTAGGTTTCATGTTTACATAACCATAGGACACAATATTCTGTTGCCTTCAAAGATTAGTCAAAGTCTTCTAAATTGGCCGGTACTGAAGTACTTTTGAAAATTGGCTGAGATTGAATGAGTTTTGATTGATTTGATTGAACGACAATTACTTATTAATTACTCAAGAAAAAGATGTACAAAACATTTACTTTATTTTAACCCATCTAGATCTGCCTGATTATAGTTCTCTGTTCCAGATCTACTTGGCACTGCTACAAGACGACCAATCACATCCTTAACACGGCTCAAGGATTTTTTTCCAGAGGTGGATGCATGCTACGCCTCTAATCCTGTTGCAACAGGTTCCTTAGCTAACACAGGTTGCAGGGTGACTGGTTTAACAGAGACACAGCAGAAAGTTCAAGTGAGCAAAGTATACAAGTCTAACCAGCCACTCTTTAAAATGACGTCTGTGACGGACTAGAGTGAAACAGCGTCCACGTGCCTCCTCTGTCCCTACCGCCCGCCTCCCTCCATTTATCTCTGTGTTTGCTGGTCGTCAGTAAAGGTAATTGTCATGTTAAATGTTCATTTATCCATTTCATTCGTCATTTATAATGTATCTGGCTTTGTTTTTGTCATGGGAAACTATAGTCGCTATAAAATGTATTTTGTAGGGCTTCCGAAAATAACACATTAACAGCAGTAACTGATTTATTTAATTCATTCCGCGTAATTAAAGCATGCGCACCAGAGCCAGCACGCCTCTCTGTTATGACAACACAGTGGAGCGTCCCCACAGAGTCACACAGAGTCTGACGCTCTTTTATAACCTCATTCTGACCTGAACACATCAACAGCAGTGCAATTCCAACACCGTATAATGTATGTGTTTCCAACTCACACACGTCTCTACGCCCTTCATCCTGGGAACGACACTTCCTCATTCTCATTACAAGAACGCGAGATGCATTCAGGGACACTCCAAACATCACAAAAACGGCATTACAATGTGTGCACGTGTGTCGTAACTCTTGATTTGCTACATTTAAGAATGCTGGAAAATACACTGAAAACAAGTACATTGACCTTAAATGATGTGATGTCTTTGAACGCAACCCCTCATTGCTCATAACAACACAATTTTACAGTGTGATTCAAATGTTCTGCTACTATTAAAAAGAATGGATTTTTAGACTTGCGTGGTATCTTTTAGCTTGATGGATATATTCAGTGCATTTGTAGCTGTTATAATATATACAAATATATATAATCCTATCCTGTCATTTATCTTTCTGTTCATTAAATACAATAAAAATGGCCATATTTCAGACATAGTTGCTAATGGTGATTAGTCATGATTCATTAATTTTAAAACTGTAATTAATATAATTAAAATCTGTAATCATTTGACAGCCCTAGTATTTTGTGTTAATATTTTTGGGGTTACATACATTTCTTATGGGGGGAAAAAAAATCGCTTTTCCTACGTTTTGGTTTTTGTCTGACCTTTTGGAATGGAATTTGACATTATGTATGACATAAGCTGTCCATATGCAAGCTCTGTTTGCGTCAATGACGCCAGACTTTCAGTTATTGGTTTTGTCATATAATGAAAAGGTCCGTGTTCACTCATACATGAGCCAAGTGTTTTTTAGAATTAGTTTTCTGTAAACCATAAATATTACCTGAGGAGAGAGAGAGGAATGTACTGTTTTCAGGCCCACACATTGGGGAAATTGGCAAGCTACATAAATTCAAGAAAGAGCTGCTCACTGCTAGTGGTCGTGGGTGTGCAGCAGAAGATGAGAACTCAACGGGCTCCTCTGATCCTTCTGCATCACTTTCATCACTGGAAATTGTTCCATGGACAAGAGGAGATGAAGCCCGGAGGTTTCCCTCATCCTGCAGCTGCCTGTCGTCCTCTGCCGTGTTGTCCGATACGCCTGTGTAGCGACTGCAAAGACAAAAGCAACAGCTGGCTTATATCAGTGGTACAGTGTCTGATTTCACCCATTTAAAAGTAGGAACTTTATTACTTTACGACTAGTTGGAAGCTCACCTCGATCACTTAAAAAGGTTGTTTTCCTTGTTCTGGAAGCTTACCTGAAAGCAGGGAGGCTGGCCAAAGGTCTACGGCAGTGTGGAGCTCCAGCTTGCTCTTTTGGTGCCTCTGGGCTGGGGGACCGTCCAGAGGCCGAACCACCTCCCTCCAGCAATTGAGCCCCCTTCTCACGAACCTTGGTCTTCAGTTCCGCCACTAACTGGTCGAAATTCTTACTGCGGCCCAACACCTTCCTACGCTGGTGGATGGAGTGGATCTGAGAACCAGGACGCAATCAAAAATAATCAAATGAATGCAATAGCGCTGTCAGACAATTATATTTTTTTAATTGTGTTTAATCACAAGATTTCATAGTTCACGACTACTGAGTTGTTTTTTTGTTTGTTTGTTTACCTTAAAGAGATATTTTTCACATTAGAATCATGCAGAAGCAGTCAACAAAAGTGTTATTTTATTGCATGCAATAACAGATATCCGAAAAACCTAACAGTGTAAACAGATACACTCACAACATAAGTCATTAGGGGCGTCACGAGACACTCAGTTCACGATCGAGACGATACACGAGATTGGGTCTACAAGGACGAGATATGAGATTTTAACATTACTTTGAGTACAGTGACTGCAGGGGTGTTATTTAATGTCTATAGGGTTCTAATCATGTGAAAACCCATATTTAGAAAGTCCTAAACAGGTTTTCTATGCTCTAACTACGAAAATATTCCATTTATTAATATTGAATCCTACCTACTACTAATCAGGATCGGATCTGGAAGCAATTAACCACGATATACGAGATAACTGTATTTTGTCTGTCATGTTACTTCCTTCCATTGATCTGTCATCTGTAGCTCCTGGAAGATCGTGAGATTTTTTATACTGCTACATCTACTGTCATGCAACAAATTGATATGCCTACACGTCAACCTGCATGTCCAAAAAGACATGGAAATGTTAATGTGTGGATGTTTGGGGCTTACATTGCATGTGAGGAGGCGAGTGCAGACTTTCTTCCTGTCAGGGTCAAGGACACCACAGTGTTTGTCCAAGTCACACTCTCTCTCTGAGAACACACAGAACGCCACTTGAGTTGAACGTTACACAGTCATTTGTATTAATCTTTCAAACTCTCTCTCTTTTTTTTTAACACCCTGAGACCTACTTACTGGAGGCCATTTTGTTGTAGGGTCTGGGAATACGGTGGCTTGGTACCACAGAGGCTGGAGAAGAATCCCTTCTTTGGGTGATGGGCCGGTCCGTGGGTGAAGGCCTACCGGGTGGGGTGTCTCCGTGTGGCCAGGGGGGGTCTCTAAGGGACGGGGGTGGAGAGCTGATCGGCAGCTCTGCAGGCGGCAGCTGCTTCAATACTGATGAATCTGTGTGGCTGCCGTGGGATGATTTTTCCAGCGGGAAATGTCTGGTGATGAGAGACAAGCGGCCATTATTATTGAGACCTCACCCTAGATGCCTGAGGCTGCAGCGCAGTGTAGGTTGATCTACTGTATTTGGCATAAAGTTAGCAATTCACTGATCATTTTTTAAACATTGTTTAGCCCTCTATTGCTTACTACTGTCCTTTCTATCCTTACCGTGCTCCTTCCTTGGAGTTCTTGGTGGGTCTGTGCTGGGTTGGTGTAGAAGGGGCCGGTGGAGCCGGCCGAACTGACCCGACACCTTGACCTCGACCATCCCAAGATGAAGACGGAATGGCGTTGGTCCCGTGAGAAGGGGAATGGCTATGAAGGGGCTTCTGCTGGGGCTGTGGAGTTGGAGTAGGAGAGCGAATTCGCGCATAAAGTTTGGCCAGGGAGCCATGTCTTCGCTCGCAGTGCTTCTCGAATGCCTGTGGCTTCACGACTTGACCACAGTGGCTACACACCACAAGGTAGAAGTCATCATGGCCAGGGTACAGGCCAAAGATTGACATATCTGTCAGAAAAACAAAGAACAGGATTGTTAAAAGACAAATGTATATTTTCTGAAGGCATTATCCTCTTGATAAAACAAGGTAACAAAGGAACTAATATAGGCATAAATACTGGATAACTGTTGTCGACCATAGGAAGTAGTAGGTTTACTGTGAACACAGCGGAACTTCAAAAGTCAATGTGCAAAATGTTTTGGGGGTCCGAAAACCAGTCAGTATCTGCCATGATGCCGATTCCCAGACATCCCAAACGTGCTCGCTATCTTCAAACTGCCATCAATAAAATGCGTGTTTAACACAGTGCTTTCTCAAATAGTGGGCCGGGCCTCCCTGGGGGGTGTGGCCTGGGGGTGCTGTTAACTGTCAGGTGGGGGCGTGAGAGGCGGGGGGGGGGGTTTCAATATTACTTCAGACCTGCCAACATATATGCGTTTGACAATCAGCATGCAATTTGAGGTTTCGTGGTTGACTAGTCAAAAATATTGAAAGACAAGTCATATGGGATTCTGCATATTCTACATTGATGAGACCTTCATGTCAGCCATGGCATGTCCGACATGATAGAGTGAAAAAAAGTTCTCCTCCCATTCCGTGCGGAAGTGGTATGTTTTTGGCTTCTTACTTGGTCCTTCTACCCCACTCTGTTTGAAACCTTAAGTTTAAAATAAACAAACTGGAGGCTAACTGGTTAGCTCACTAGCATGCTATGCTTAAAGCGGTGATCATCTCGTGTCCCTGCAGTTATCCCGTAGCCTGCGCATTAAGAATGTGGTGTAAACAAAAGAGTGATAGGCGTGTAAAGGTGACTATAGGGGAGTCATTTCATGTCTACAGGGCTGTAATAATGGTACCAAAAAAAAACTATTTAGAAAGTCATAAACAAGTTTTCTACGCTCTAACTATGTAAATATTCCATTTATTAATATTGAATCCTACTTCACGGCCAGTGGGGAAAATGTTTTAAGTAAACTTCTCAAATATCTTATTAAATCGCATTTATTGATTTACATTTTACATGTAAATTTTTACATTTTTACATTACATTTTTACATTATGCAGCTGTCTGGGGGGCAGACAGCATTATATCCGCCCTCTTCCTGCTTCGCGCATGCAAGCTGCGCCCTAGGTAACACACACATGCGCACATGCCGTCTTTGCTAAGCGCTGGCGGTGTCATTTTGAGCCAGTTGTAAACAGTCGCTTTCATGAAAATACATTAAAGGGCAGTTTGAATTTGAGGGAGTGCAAAATAAGACGGTGTGCCAGCACAAAACAAGAGTCGTGATCAGTTCAGCAACAATACCTTCTCATCCACAAATTCAGAAATGATTTGCCAAAGAAGTGTGTGTAAAGGTCTTCAGTGCAAGTTATATCAGGGGAGTTGAATCACAGCATTTGCACATGGACCTGGAGTCCAGTTGCTCTGATTCAACGATCAATAGGTAAGTTAAGTAATAATAGGAGGACCATTTCTTCTGTATACCTCCACTCCGCTTGGCACAATACAGTGGGGCCCTAGGAAATCTGTTTGATTTTTTCCCAAATTCCATTTTTTTACATTTGACACTCATTTTACCAGCATAGAGTGTGTGCTTTTTGGGTTAGTGAGTAAAATGTCCATGAATTAAATGCAAAAATCCTTACATTTATTGATGCAATACATCGTTGGCCTATTGTGCCCAGTAATTCAGATATGGATGTAGCCTGGCTAACTTTTCTAATGGGATGTCAGCCTCTGATATTGCACATTGCTACAAAATCTTCAACAAACCGTAATGCCCGTGCTTGTGATGAAGGAAGATGGAGTCATCGATGCAATTCCAATTGCATTATTCACGTAAGATATTTTTTTACGACACCCTTATTTTCTTTACACTATTAGACAAGATGTGGCAAACAGCACTTATTTTGAAGGCCGGAAGTGTGTTCAGAATGCCCATTTACGGTTAAGACGAGCGAGAATAAACGTGCCTCTTGTCCTTATTGCACTCAGAACTGACAAGACGTCAGCAGGCATCGTAAAACGCTCCTTACATTAAAGCGGTAAAACACAACACGGAGGAAATATACTCATCCGGCCTGAGTGGCCCACACACACACAGGCGCGCTAGCATGCGCTGCTAAACTAAGCTAACCCGGCTGGTTTCCATTCACGCTCCGTAGGAGGAGTTTCCGCCAACTTTCGCCGGTGTTTTAGGTCACCATTTTGACATGTTTAGTTCGGGAGGGGGCGGTTTAAGGTTTGTGATGAGATTCCGGGGAACTATATCCACACAAAAAACGTTCCTTCACCTCACAATGACAGCATTTCATTCACATCATGTCCATTTCCGCGAGATTCCGCGTTTAACAGTAAATTCCGTTTTCACTGGCCAATTCCGCCACCGTAGAAATCATAGGGCCTTAGCCAATAGACTGAATTCGGCATTAAACAGTACCATCCAAATGTACCCTGCAGTCTTCATTGTGGGCGTAATTTCACATTGGCAGGCACCTCGTGGTGGCCTAGCAAGCAAATAGCAGAGACGCGAGGTGCCTTCATGGACATTGGGACATGATTACACTATTTGTTTTTGGCAAAGACATCGCGACCCACTGAAAACGCCTCCATGACCCACCAGTTGAGAATCTCTGCTCTGGTGCAACTTTTTCACTGCATGGTATCTGCTGGGGCTGGCACTGCTCTACTCAAAATTGATGCTTTTCTATCTGTGCTGTGCAGTTAAAATGTAGCATAACACTTGCACTTTTACGTGGTCTGCTTATTGTACGATGAAAATGCAGAACAATGCACGTACTAATCTATTTTCTCACATTTTAGCCCAGTTATTGAAAAAGTAACAGAGGAATCTGTGTCAAATCCAAGTCAAAAGACGCCTCAGCAGTGCCCCAGCTTTGCCTGTACTGTTTACGGTGTCTTGACTCACTAGAAAGCCGCTACTAATACAAAAGCTCCAAATAGACGTCTTTAAGTGGAGATGGCAACCTTGCACACTTACCCTCCTTACTGAGTGACATTGCCTCTGCAGCCTTTTCACCATTTTTACTGCAGTCATCCACATCGGGGCCTAAAAAAACACATTACAAAACATTTTCAGCAAGAGGAGAAGCACTTTATGAAGTTGTGCATTATATCAGGTTACTGGCTTTAGAAGGTGCAAACATTCCTTCACACATCAACCCTTACAGTAAGTCGGTTAAACATAACCTATCCCGTGTGCAAAGAATCGTTCATATAGCAATCAATTATGACATGATGTTGTGGGCAGTGAGTAGACACAGGGCTGGGAGGGACAGGAAGCCATATCCTCATATGTACCAATTCACGTAGTGTATGATTCCTCAGGCACACAAACATGGTGAACGTCAGTACATTTGAGGTAGCAACGGAAGCTATCGGAGTCAAGTAGCAGAATAAAGGCAAAAGAAGAATGTCGTTAACAGCAAAAGCTGTGGCAGCAACATTAGAAGACTCCTCCTCTGTCACCTGTGTCTCAGTGGCATTAGCATCATCAAGCTAACTGCACTGTTAGCGACCTAGCTTAGCTTTTCACGGCAAGAAGTTGCTCACTTCCATACGAGCTTTATTCTGACACACGACTGCCCGCAGCGTTTCAGTCAAACTGGGCATGTCCGGTAAACCGTGACTAGGATTTGAAAGGGAGCTGTAACAATACAGTGGAAACTACAACGGTCACATTTAGTTCGCATGTCAACATAATCAGATGGCTCCAGTGCAGCCAACATGTTACCCACCCAGCGCTAGGACCCGGCAGAGTCTTTGTTTGGGTAACATGGCTAGTTCTGTCCCCGCTTTACACGAAAATAAAGCCCGCTCTTTTTGATAAACGCCTTCCCAACAGCCGCTTGTAGCGTCATTGTGTCTTCTTACCGTCAGGCGCTGTCACACCAGCCCACTCGGTCCAGGCAGTCCAGCTTTGACCCACGAAATCATCGAGGCTAGGAACCCGCCGATCCACAGCAGCCATTACTTTCACTGCGCGTTCACGTACCGCCATCATCACTGCGCGGCAAGATGTTGACGTCACAAGTCGCGCTCGCGACAGGCGAGGAACTTGGTGCGTGCGCGTTCTTACGGGGGAAGAAAAAAATCATGATCATTGAAAAAGTACTAAAATTGTGTTTTCTCTCTCCTTACCAGTTTTAACACCAATATGTATTTTTTAAATGAAATGTAAATAAAAGCCATGTCGGGCAGATCTGGAAAGCTGATTCCATTGTTTGTAATTGTATAAGTATCTGAGATTACCCTCATACTTCATTACCGTTGCTCAGTCTTCAAGTATGTGCAAGTATGTCGTTTTAACAGTCAATGCAACACATGCCCCATTATACTCAAAAGCACAGCAGCATTGGGCCTTCAAGGATGTTGGATTTGGATGATTGTGGAATAAAAACCTTCGCTCAAAATAATTTGAAGCATGCGCATTCAAATTTATTTGTTATTTTGTGACATCAAGAAAGCATTCACCCAAGTGTGCTTACATGGTGATCTACTACGTGTGAACACCACTTTGCCCTTCTTAATCCTTTTAAGTGCTTAAGCAACAAACATCTTCTTAAACATGCAGTATTGGTGGATCTGAAGCGTGGACTACTCATGAATAAACAAGTACAAATCCAAATAAGTACATTTTACTTCACTAACAAGCTTTAGCATAGATTTCAAATTAACTGATGTAGTCCATGATTTTTAATATACCGCATATATTGTTATCTTGACACTTTTCCCCCAGTGGCACTTTCATATTCAAACAGACCTCCCAAAAAGATTTTTTCTCAGCACAGGAAACACTTAAAAAAATCTGAAAAATAAATCACCAAGGGTTGCAATGAAACAGGGGGCAGATTTTTTTTTCAGCAGTCAGTTTTAACCACACTGTAAATACGCATCAAAATACAAAAAAGAATAAACAGGAGCAAGAGAAAATAAATAAAGACAGTAATTTATTGAAAACTACACTTAAAATGAAACAGGACATTCATCAGTTGATGAAAAGTTGAAGACAACAGCCTTACAATGTCAAAATCTGCATTAAATTCTGTCTTGCAAGTCTGTGTCAAGACATTCACAGGGGCCAAGGCAAAAAAAGTTCTATGGACGTGGTCGGATTGTTGAGCCGCACAAGGATGCACACATTTTGACTGTTACATTTTTTTCTCCTGCTCCTGTTTTGCTTTTTGTATTTTCACATTCTCGCTACAACAAGTACAGAATCAGAACATTGTACAGTAAACGGTTCCCATATTGCTACACGATAATGATCAGATCCTGCTGTTAGCTACGCATACATTGACATGAACAGTCCATGACTCTTAAACAATCAAATAAATCAAATAAAGGTTATAAAAGCATTTGTATTTGATGAAGTGAAGGAAGTATTGATCCCCACAGACTGGCTATGGCACATGTGTCCATAGAGGGAAGAGACACTGCAGGTTTTCTCTCTTCAGCAGGTGATTTAATTGATGAGCGTCTTCCCTCAAGCTGAAGGAAGCGTTGATCATTCAAATCACCTGCAGTGTCTCGGCCCTCCGTGGCACGAGTTTAGCACCCCGCGTCATGTCCATGAAACACCCACATTAAAAAAAGCGCTCACAATCTCAAGTCATTATGTGGACAGACACAGAATTACAAGGGAGGAGCTGGTTAGTGATGTCAAGGGAGTTGGGAGCACAGTCACCAAGAAAGGCCTTAGTAACACACTGTGCTGTAATGGATTGAGATTCTGCAGCGCCTGCAGGGGCCCCGGATGAAGAAGAGACATGTACAAGCCCGTCTGAAGTTTGACAACCACCGGAATGACTCAGACAAGTCTTAGGAGAATGTGATCACAAGACCAAAATTGAGTTCTTAGGGTACTGGACATGTTTGGAGGCAGGGAAATGATGAATATCGCCCCAACAAAGTCACACATGGAGGTGGAAACATTCTGCTATGGGGTTGTTTCTCTGACCAAAATCTGGTACTGTCACAGTTTGCACTGGAATCAAATACTTGCTACACTCAATTAAATACAAATTAATTTTAAACGTTTAGTGTTTTTTTCCCCACCCACCATTTTTTATCATCTGTCTTGCTCTGTTGAAATAAAAATTTACCATTAAAAAAAATCAGCAGGGGATCAAATCATTAGTTCTCACGCTGTAGTGTAGTCAATCATGTAACATTTGCGTCCCAGACCCACACAGAATGAAATTATGCTTAACATATTATGCCACGTCTATTAACTTATAATCAATCAACCAAGCCGACAGCAATGCAGCGGCATAACTACCTGAACACCACATTAATCAATGCGACAGAAATAATACTCAACGAGAAGCTGCACTCTGATCTTGTTTCCAATGGCGAGATGGAAATGCAAACAGAAACCCAATGTTGGCTTTCGAATGAAAATAAAAGTGGCAAGCATAAATACGGCTACACATTGAATATTAGTGTTGAGGAAATAAATGTAAAACTGTAATGTAAAAAAGATGTAATCTGTGGTACAAAATACAGCAGGCCTCGTTCCTGATGGAAGCAGGACATACAGTATGCAACTAGTATTTCAACTTGAAGGCGGAAAAAGTGTAAAAAAGAAAAAGTCACCAACAACTTGTCTATCAGTTGAGTGCGGGCAGCGTGGCTGCTGGGGACATCTTATGATTAGCTGCTTTGAAGCTCCAATTCATTTACGCAAGAAAGCAAGAAGTCAGTAGTTCTATTATACAGCCAAGACCTGGTTGAGAAAACATCACATCATAGCCTAGGACTTTGGCAGGAAGCAGGTAAAGTAGTCTGTCGTCATGCAGATTGAGTTCTAGCACATGGGTGGTTTCTTTCTGCATGTTGTCCTTGAAAGACAGAGGTCGGCTTCATTAGTTTCATGTGAATTAGTACATTTGTAAAAACAACCAGGAGTGCTTTTAACTTTGTTTGGTTATTTGCTATTTTTGCATATTACCTTCTACTTTTTGCATAATACTCCTTATTACTGGAAAAAAAAGATTAATACATGCATACACACTATTTTAGTCACCAAATGAAGCGTTTGCACTGACTCAAAACAACCCACACCACAGGAGTGGAAAACAATTTAACAAAACACCCAAACACAGTATATCAACTTCATTTTGTTTTCCTTATGGGAAACAGTCAAGCAATGCTGAAGCAAATGGGCCCTGCTGTTTTATCAGCACCCAACAAATCCTACATACACACCAATTGTAATTGTACATGGTATGTACGCCTTTTAGGATAACAGCTGAAGCATGGCTGAAAGACATAAGAAAATGACGCCTCGTTAGTAAGAATAAAAAAGGCTATGTGTCAAATGAGAGCAATATTAAACTGAAATCTTCCTTTTTGTAGAACCAGTGTTGGGCAGAGTATTTCTGCTTTGTGTACAGAGACAATATAATAATAATAATAATTATTATTATTATTACTATCACTGTTACAGAGACATGCTTGAGAAGCTTAGGGCCCCGGGGCCCCTCCTTCCTCCATAGTGGCTGGTGGGCTGGGGTCTTTGTGGAAGGACGTCTCCTTGTAAATGAACCAGCAGTTACCCGCCCAAAGAATCACATTTAAAAAGCCAAAAATCTGTGGAAAGAAATAAACAGTGAGTCACAAGAGCACGTATTATAGATTTCCTTAAAAGCAAAGATGACTTTGTTAATCATTGTGTGCCTTGCTTTTAGGAGAGTTTCTGTTTGTTGGTATTAATTAATATTGAGCACAATATCCAACAGGGGTACTCTAATACTAATTTCCAAAAGTCCATTTATTGTAATTGGTCACGCTATTATATGGTATATACAAAGCAACAACAAAAATACATACTAAAATAAAATACTAAAAAATTCCATTTACATTTTGACATCATTTCAAATAAAAACTAAAAAAAAGAAAAGAAAAACAAATACAGACACAAAGGACCAGAAGAAAGGAGATGTGTGCAACCAAGGTGACCTCTATGCATTTTGCTGTGTGATCTAATATTTATTTACTTATTCACCACGCACTCGCTCACAGCGCCTCAGGCCACTTGCAAAAGGTAACGCTACATATTGAGCTGCCACCACTGCCGCTGTGTTTTTGAGTTTGGAAAAGTTAACGCTAGGTGTAGCGTTCCTTTCTACGTTGCTATGTGAAATCAATGCGCTCAGGAAGGAAGTTACGGTGATGCTTAAAGTGTCCAAAATACGACAAAATTAAATGAAAGTATTACATGTTATCATGAATGTACCTGTTACTGCAAAGTCACAGCATGGATATAAAACCATAAAAACTTGTTGGAGGTTTTTGGAGGTGTTTAATAGCAGGCTTTCTAGGCGGAATAGGTGTGTCCCATTATGTGCATTAATTTTAAAAATGTTTTAGCTTTTTTTTACATCTTTGGAACGCAGAGAAAAGAAAAAAGACGTGTGTTCATGTCTCACATAAGGATTGTAAATGATGGGCAACTTTTTTTTTTTTTTTTTTTTTTTTTTTAAGTGCCATTTTCTTTCAAGCTGAAATGGACGTACCACTGAGGCATTTAGGCGTCCCATGGAAGGAAACTCTCCTGGATGGCAGTTTCCACAATTCTCTACCAGGTGTTCGGGGTTGGTGGCCCACTTGACATCAGTCAGGCCTTTGCCCCAGGCTGAAGAGGACACAAGCCACAGGAAGGCGAAGGCAGCGGTCACCACCAGATCCTAATTGAAAGCAAAGAACATGGTTGCATTCCTTATACATTTTTGTAAAAATGTATAAGGATTTCTACCTGTCCAATCGGGGCCTACATTGTAAAACATAAATTTTACACCTGACTTAATGTGGAAGGTGCAGGAGCCAAGTGGTTGGCTGGTTGGTCAGTTTTTACCAAGCACTTTCCTAAGCCTATTCGCTCGGGTTTTTGCTGCAAGTAGGATCACTTTTCCATTCCATTTTTCAAATTGATTTTCTAGTTTTTCTGCACAATAAAATAAATATCATGTAAACCAAGCAGTACAACATTTTGCTACAGTTGGAGCATTTGACCAGTCATTTACAGGAAGTCCACTGTGCTGGCCGTCATTGTCAATAATCAATAGTAATAACTAATTTGTCACAAATTGCTGTTCTGGACGTTATAAAGATACTGCAATTGTAATGTTGGTCACAATTATATTTTGTGAGATTATTTGCTTGAAGGGAATAATATTTGAGTGATGATCAGTTTACCATACCAATGTCTACTTGTTGTACATTGTGTTTGTTATTTTATACATTGAGATCCATTTTGTGTTGAGCTGTTTAAAAAAAAAAAACAATGTTTAATAAACAAAAAATTGCATAAAGCAAACATATTATCCAGTCTCATGTTGATAGGTGTATTAAAACTTTTAATTGCTAGAAACTAAAATGATTAATTACAAGTTAATATAATGAAGAATTTGGACAGTCAAGAAGTCCTTAAAACCAGAGTGAAAAAATGGTTGCCGTTGTGTATCCAAATAATACTCACTATGAAAGGTCCGCGAGTGGTCTGGCGATAGGCACTCTGGTAGCCCAAGTACAGAATGAGCGTGGCAGTGCAGTACAGGAAACCAAAAACACCCACACACACAAAGAACTCTGCCGAGGAGGAGAAGTCGCCCTGTAGGTAGGTCTCATTGAATGTGGTGCTGTCGCACAAAGGCATCTTGTACGGGTATGCCGCCAACCTAAACGGGACAGTAAAAGACAAAAGACAAGTCAGCCCAGCATCCCGCAGTCATGATTTATGAGCTCATAAAATAAAGTCCTCACCTGGCTTACTTCTTAGGTTTGTTCCAGGAAAGCAAGGACAGGACATAGAAACATTGACCCAAGTGAGATTTGATGTTGCTTGCACACAAAATGCTTGAGTTTCAGGATTGACTTGCAACAAATCGGAATGTGGGGCTATGATATTTTCTTTACTTAATGTATCAGCTATCCTAATGAATGCAATAGTGCCATTCCAAGCACAGGTGGGGGGGAAAAAAGCAGTTTATGGGTTCATTAGTGCAAGTTAAAAACTAGAGGTGCACAAGAATTATTGGGCTGAAATGAGGGAATCGTGACATCAATCAGAGAAATCCAACATTAAACATAGATCCGATAACCAATAATTAAAAAAAAAATGCTCCAATGAGGTTAGATTACCTGTACTGTGTGGCCGAGCAAATCAAGTGCTCCTTTTCCCTAGTGCCTGTGACGTTAACGGCCTGTCATAACATCAGCTCGGCCTGTCGCCTGAGATCACTTGTAAACAAACATTCACTTTCTGACAAAGACATTTTGCGTGGTAGTTGAATCAAATGCTCCGCGATGAGGGGAAAAAAAACAAAAACATTGAGCACACAAAAAACCTTATCAGCCACCTGAAACGCCAGCAGCCACGGTGTTTGAAAAGTTCAAAAAGGTTTGCCAGAGACCTACGTGGCGTCACACCGGCTGCTCGCAGTGTGCGCCCAAGTACAGTGCATCTTGCTGGGCCACGCCAGGTGGCTCCTCCCTCTCTATGCTTCGGTTCTCCTGACCTCCGTAGTGGTACGTACACCGGCTGCTCGGAGCATGTGTCCAAGGATGGTGCACCTTGCTGGGCCACAGCAGGTGGCTCCCCCCGCTCTATACTCTGGTTCTCCCGATAGTAGTGATGTGGTAGCAGTAATGTCGTGACATTTGATTAGGACAAATCAACAGGTACAGTTGGTCAAATCCAAATTAGTTTGAGTCCTTCTTACCTCCAGGTGTGTATAAACTACAGTTAAATCTAAATAAAAGAAGTAGATATATATAGATATGTATCGGTACCATATCGGTCTTGAGAAGCGGAAAGTTATCGGTCTACGTTTCGGTTTGAAAAAAAAAAAAAAAAAGATACTGTGCATCTCTATTAAAAATGTCTCTTTGTTTGTTTGGCTGTGGCTCATGTGTGTATGTCTTGAAATCCAAATGTTGCTTTAACTGACTTGATTGTAATGTTGATTTCAAGCAAATGTATTGACTTAATAATGGCCGAACACTAATAACCCAACACTTGACGACACAACTTAGCCCTTCAGTTTTCTACCTGAATGGGTATCCAAACACAGGCTTCACTTCGATTGAGTCCTCAGATCCGGGGCATTTGACTGTGAAGTGAGTTGTCCCCGAGTAGCCTCCAGCGGTAGCGAAGGCAAAAATGGTGAAAACCTGCAAGAGAAATGTGTGAGGATGAACTTTCATGATAAGAATGAAAATGTGCACGAGAGGAGAAGAAACTACAAGACCCCCGTTCCCTCCATGATCATGGGAACACATGAGGTCTTGGGCAAATCAAATGGGCGGGTTGGTCGCACTGAAGAAGATGCTGGTGGAATACAGCGAATGTAGCATCTTGTGTCTGACAAATACGTAGTTACATGCAGATTTTATCGCCATCAGTGCATTGCTACCCAGCTCGACAGTGGAGGCAGATAGAGACGTTACTCTCAAAGAAACGAGGTAAAAGGGAAAGGCAGGGTTTCTCCAGACATTCATTTATCTGTGGTGGGCCGCCATGGACGGTGATGAGTGAATTTCCACGAAATAGGATTACTTATTTATAAAAAGGATATTCTCGTAGTAAAAGAATAGAAAACCTGTTTGCGATCTTCTAAATATTGTTATTAACATTATTAGAGCCCTCTAGACATGAAATAACATCTCTATAGTCACCTTTACACCCATCACACCCAAAGTACGAGTAAATAAAGCCATTTAATACATAAAGAAGACACATGCTTGTCTGTGTTACAACAAATGTGTTCCAAGGGGGACCTGAAAGAGGCACACAGGAAGTGAAGTCCGACACTTGACTAGTGTAGAATAATACATCTCAATTTTATGCTTGAAAATACTTAATTTAGACAAAAACTACGTAACATTTGTTTAAATACACATATTTTCTTACAAATAATAAGCTGTATTCATCCATGAAACAGCTTGATTTATTAATTCATATATTCTTGAAAAACCGGGATAGAGCGAAATCGCTAAATTCAAAGCGCGAAATGGTGTGAGTCAACAGTCGTCCCTAGTTAATTGCGGTTAATTGGTTCCATGCTAGACCGCGATAAAAAAAACTTTTTTATAAAAAAAATATTTACAAATCACATATTCTCGTAGTTAGAGCATAGAAAGCCTGTTTAGGTTTTTCCATTATTAGAGCCCTCCAGACATGAGTAAACATCCCTATAGTCACCTTTACACTCATAATACCCAGTATAGTAGATATAATCAGAGAAAATAGGCCATTTAAGACATAAATAAGACTCATGCTCGTGTATGTTTCAATAAATGTTTTCCAGACATGTGGCCAGAAGTGATGTCGGGGATAGTTGAGTTTTAGCTGGAGTGCGGCCACAACAGTACCCTGTGTTGTTGTGATGATGATGATGGTGATTATTATTATTCGTTATTATTGTGCCCATTGTGAGATACTGTAAATGTTGGTGACAGCGCTCAAGTCTGGTGTGTCTATTACTAGTGACACCTTGTGGCCTGTGTAGACTACAGTTCACCAACATCCTCTAAACCCTTAAACTGTATTCGTATTTTAGTTCAGTCATTTTTATGATTGAAAATGCTTAATTTAGGCAAGGAATACGTAAAATTTGTCATTTATACATTTTTGAAACACCGCAAGAAAGCGAGGGCGTCGCGATGGGCAACAGACGGCTGCATATACTTTATTTACATAACTGTGTACGCCGATATAGAATGTATAGAATAAATGAACGTACAGTATATAATGAATGCATAACATTCCACCTCAGCAAAATGCCTTCTTCAGGGTAGGAAAAGCGAGAGCTTCAACAATGCTGACAGAGCACAGAAAAAGGCAAGCACAAGAGATTCCACATAATTTCCTCTAACCTTTGACATTAGCTGTGCAGAAAAATAACTATCCCACACACGGGCAGATAGCTTATAAGTCTGCCAGCCTTCTCTGAGACAATCAGAGAAAGACAGCTAAGCTACACGGGTAGTTCTATTCACTATTCTGGTAGTTTAATCATTATACAACACAGTAAAGAATATGATTTCACAACGAAAGCTCTCACTATTGCCAGACATACAGTACATGTACTGTATAGTACAGAACCTTCTGTAATAAAAGAATAAAAATTGCTTGCAACTTTTCTTGACTGAGACAATTTGTGCCAATATCTGAATTGTTCATATCAAGCTTCACCTTGAATAAAGACCCTGTTCGAGTGGAAGAAAAATTCAATATAGAGCTGAAAAAGGATGGTGCCAGCACAATGATTCACTGTGGCCATGTTGCATATCTACAGAAGCAAACATAACCATTGCATTTTGCGTTTCATTTCAACATTTCATTTGAGCAACAGGTGGCAGTAGTAGGGGCATCTTCTCTGCAACTGGACTCTTCAACTGGAAGGCAGGATGATGGTAGCCAAACCAAACAAGTTAAAAATAAAATAAAAAGATTCCAGGCATTAGAAGAAGGGTGTATGTATGGCAGAGTGACAACGGTGAGCCACACAGAAAAATTGTTTGGAGAGGGGCAGCGTTAGAGAAGTTTACCCTTTATGTCTATCTGTCTTGGATTTGACAGTCAATTTGAAACCCTTGCATATTTGTTTTCAGGATGGGATTTTTCCTTTTAACAGGATTTCCTGTTTTTCTGACCTTATGCTTACCTCAACTTGCCTTTTGGGACATACATGCATACGTTTGTCCATATCATACTGGGCTCTGGCCTCATATAAAATCAAAAATAATGATAATAATAATGATGATATTAAAGCAAGTATGTTTTCGGAATCCTATCAGTATCGGCATATGTGCAAATTCAGGTATCGGGATCGGCTCCGGAATGAAAAAATGTCAATCGGTGCATCCCAAGGGACAGGGTGGGTTTATGGCGTCATGCATCTACACAAATAGTCTTCCCTCGCTACATCGCGGTTCGAACATTGGTGCCTCACACTACCACGTTTTTTAAAAAATGAATAAATGATCGCTGTTTCATGGTTGAATACGGCCTATTATTAGGGAAAAAAAACAACTCCTGCCATTAGTAAAAAAAAAAAAAAAAAAAAAAAAAAAAAAAAAAAAAAATCCTCAGATATTCTACACACCACCACCCCATAACGACAATGTGTAAAAACATTTTTTGAAAATCACATGTACATAAGTATTCACAGCCTTTGAAGCTCATAATTGAGCTCAAGTGTTTCCACTGATCATCCTTGAGATGTTTCAACAGCTTAACTGGAGTCCACTTATGGTAAATTCAGTTGAATGGACATGATTTGGAAAGGCACACACCTGTCTACATGTATCTTATTTATGCTACTGTCTCATTTTCTCTGATTAGAGCTACTATATTGGGTAATACAAATGTAAAGGTGACTCTGTGGGTGTTATTTATATCTTGGAGGGCTCTAATGATGTTAAAAACCATATTTAGAAGACTGTAAGCAGGTTTTCTAAGCCATAACTATGAAAATATTACATTTACTAGTATTGCATCCTACTTGGCGGCAATTCACTTAACTGCAGTAAACGAGAGACGACTGTACAGTTCAGCCTTTGGCCACTGGGAGTCATGGCTTGCGACAGTGCCAAGGAGAAGCCGCTTTGCCTTCCTGGTGAAATTCGTAAAAGCAGTGCGCTGCCATTGTTGGGGGTGAACGGGGTTAGAAGCTGAAACTATTAATGTTGCATTTCAGTCAGCAAGGTTCTTTGCTAGTGTAACAGATGCCAGCCAGTGCAGCTGCGCAAGTGTATGTCGGTAAACCTCACTCCCTTGGCCTTAAGAGCTGCGCTGAACTCTGGGTCAACAGTCCAGGCTTTTGACCCAACGGTCAGCGCTCTCGTCTCCCATTCCGAAGGTCTCGTGTTCCAGCCCGGCACAGGCAGTGTGAAGCAGGCGGGTTACATTGTTGCCGTGACCCGGATGGAAGTGAGGTTTGAGGGGATGAGTATAACAAATGCCAGCCAGTGCAGCTGCGCAAGTGCACGCTGGTAAACCTCAATCACTCGGCCTTAAGAGCTGTGCTGAACACTGGGTCGACAGCCCGGCCTTCTGGCCCCACCGTGGGCAGTGTAAAGCAGGCGGGTTACACTAAAACTAAAATAAGAATTCACACTGTTCAACCTCCTACTATTGCACTTGACTAGGAAGAAACCTTGTAAAGTGCTCTATATTATTTATTATTTTGTTCATTTCAGAATGTTTTTTATTGGAGAATGTTGCAGGGGTTTTTTTATGTTTCCTTTTAAAACCATGACACTGTTTACACAGAAGCTAAGCCGTTTTATGTTTTGCATTTTCTTTCCTTACTGTACCCAAAATGAACCCAACTGTGAGCTTACAACTGAGGTACGTGCCACGCTGTGGTGATGGCATACTGTTACACCCCTGCTTCTGTACTACTGCCAAGAGGGAAGACATGAACGAATAGCCTGAAGTGTGTAGTTGAACCGTGCAGCATTTCATGAGTGTCCAGCTTTGTGTGGATTTTCAGGAATGAGTTTCAACTTTCAACTATCTCTGGAACTGCAAACGATTTCTCAGCTTTCATCTCAGCCTTGTCGGACCCACCCCACCAGCACCCCAAATAAACTCTGTAGCCAGGGCGGGGATTCACTGTGCAAGTACTGTGTCTCACTCAGCCTTCCGCAATCAGGCTGAAGCATTCCATACAACCTTTTCTACCCAATATGTCATGATAGCAAAATTAGTTAGAAATCCCCCCCCCACCCTATAAAACTGCAGTTACTGGCTTGAATCCATGTTTACAAGTGGTGGCACACAGGCCTGTTTTGACATTCAGGGATTGTGGCCTATAGAAGGACATTCTAAATGCTGGTTCTCTTCTACCCTGGCGGGGAACAGGAGAGTGTTGGACCATTGTTAGCCGCAAATTGAATATGTCATGCAACTTTAAGTGCCACGATGCGCAAGCAGGCTATGGGATCACTGCAGGGACCTAACAGATGGCTGCTGCTAGCATAGCAAGCTACAGGGCTCACTAGTGAACCTCTCCAATTTACTCATTCTAAACTTAAAGTGTTTCAAACGGAGTGAAGAAGGACAAAGCAAGATGCCAAAAACGTACCACTTCCACACAAAATGGGAGGAGGACTTTTTTCCACTCTATCGTGTCGGACATGTCATGGCTGACTCCATGCAGTGTGAGGGTAAGGTAATGTAGTGTCATGTCTCATCGTTGTAACATTACTGATGCCTCGTAAACCAGAATACTACATATAACTTGTCTTTCAAGATTTCTGACAAATAATAGTCCATAGCCAAACACCAAACTATAATTTATCATTTATTAATTATTTTGGAAAAAAAAGCAATAGCGTGTGGGAGCGATGTTCGAACCGCCATGTAGCAAGGGAGAACTGCATAAGGCATTCAGAAGATGCATTCAAAGACGTAGTATTCTACACTAGTCACTAAGTGTCAGTAATGTTACTGTAATGTTTGATGAGACACACAAGCACCAGACTTGATCGCCATAACAACAGGCTTTTATTGCTGGCTTGAATTACCTCACAAGAGGTACAATAATTCCTCATAAAAATCCCTAATAAAAACATGGGCTACTGTTGCAGCCATAACGCAAGCCAAGCTGAAAATCAACTCTGAATCGTTCCGTGTCTGCCTCTGTCGCAACACATTAACAGCTGCACACACATCACAAATCTTATTTATGCCCTAAATAGATTATTTACTATGATTCAATCTACTATATTGGGTAATATGTGTGTGAAGGTAACTATAGGGGTGTTATTGCATGACTAGAGGGCTCTTAATGTTACAAAACACATTTAGAGGATCATATACAGGTTTCCTATGCTCCAACGACAAAAGTATTCCATTTATAAATAAGAAATCCTACTTCGTGGAAATTCACTTATCACGGTTGGGTCTGGAGGTATTAACCGCAATAAACAAGGGATTACTTTAGGGTATATGATGTCAAACTGGGCAGAGCACAGACCTCTGCTTAGGCTGAACCATTATCATTGTAATTGTGTTTGTTCTGTCCACACGTTAGCAAGGCACTTCCTGGTTCCTGGATGATGTTTTGATTCGGGGGTGAATGGTTATATTGTAGCTAAAACAGAAAACAGAAAGTAAATTGAAAAAAGTCACAAGAATTACATTTCACTGAGAAAGAACCTTCAACTGCCACACATTTTTCAAAGTTTGTACTTTGACTCACAAAAATGTCATTGTCTTATCCAGGAATGGACAAAACACCCCAGGTTTTATTTTAAAATGGGTTTGCGTAAACAGATCCCTAAAATACAGTAGATTATACAATTTGACACAATTTAAGCCATGTTGAGCCTTGAAATGACATCAATTGAAAGGTGATCTAAAAGGGAAAAAAAAAAAAACTTTCTCCAGTGCTTCTGTTATCTACTAGATATGAAAATTGCATTTTTTAAAATTAAAACAACACAATATACAACAATTCACTGACTGACATAGCAGATGGTGCGCACACTTGGTGTAGTTTGCTTATGCCGAGTGTAAAACATGTAAATCAAGTAAATAGGTAAGGTATTGGCACTTTCGCTTTGCATTTTGGTGTCATTTTAACATTGGTCTCTCTCTCTCTGGTCCATGCAGTGTTCTCAAGGCAACAGAGTTGACTCGCAAGCAGACTGACACCCGTTTGATGCCCACCACGCTTCAAACGGCAGCGTTGACATTTGACAACTCGCACTTGCAGAGCCAACAGACCGAATCAAAAATGACTGGTGTCGACATAGCCTTAGTCGAATGTCACACCTTTGATCACTGTTTTGTCCTGTGGTGCCTTGACTTGTGGGTGTCCCAGCTGACGCGTTTTTCTAAATATGAGCTGTCTCTTGGCCCATTTTTGGCTTTGAGTTGCAAGCTAAAATGCAGGTTACAAGCCAACTTGAGATAGCTGCCGTTGATGCAGTGAATGCCGCAGTGAACGCCGTAACATCTGCCAACGTTTTATGGTTTTACATAGAGTGGTGTGAAAAAGTGTTTGGCCCCTTCTTATTTTTTTGCATGTTTGTCACACTTATTGTAAATGTTTCAGATCATCAAACAAATGTAACAACTGAACACAAAATGCACTTTTTCAATGAAACTATTTCAATTAAACTATTACTAAAATCCAAAACTACACGGCCCTGTGTGAAAAAGTGATTGCCCCCTAAACCTAATAACTGGTTGGGCCAGCAGCATGGTTTCTCACAGAGTTGACCCACCAGAAAGCACTGCCTCCAGCACTTCGGCGGAGAATTGCACACGGCACACACTCAACTCCAACACAGGCTCATGGCGGCGTCAGAAGAGACGGCGTAGTGACTAAACAAAAGCATAAACCAGCTGGCGCCACAGCAGAAGGATAAGAGCCGCGGGTTGCAGACCTCTGGTCTACGACCTAGCCGACTACTCGATTATTCAAAATAAGCTTCAGATTAACTGACTAAAAAAAACTAATCATTAGTTGCAGCCCTATTTAGAAGTACGTTTTTCTTAATCACAAAAATGTTTCTTTTCGGGGGCCGGAACGGATGAATGGCATTTCACTTAATTTGAATCGAGAAAACTGAACTGAAAACTGACATGAGTAATCTGATTTGTGAGCTCGGTCAGGGAACGAATTAAACTGGCGAGTCAAGGCACCACTGTACATCCCAATATTAAGTTAACATTCTAATGTTTTGCATTCCATTTTCACCGTGTTTAGCTCCAACTCAAGACATGTGAACGCTAGTAGTGGCCAACTCCGGATAAGAGTTCTGCAAAAGTTTCCTACTGGTCCAAGAAAATGAAGCGCCCGCACATTTTCTGTACCACTTAGTAGCTCTTTCATTAAGGGCAAACAATCAAATGAAGTGAAGGCATACAAGTAAATAAGACAGCTCCGCAGCTAAGCTATTCTTAAGGGCATAAAAGACCTTTGGTCTTCAGCCTTTACAAGGAAAAAGCTAACAGGGTGTATTATTGGAGCAGCTCACACTGCAGCCATCTTGAGTGATGATCTACATGTAGTAAGTCCTCACTATGTTATGCAGTGCTATAAAAGTTAAAAGTAATTTGCCTTAGTGGCCGACCATCTAAACAGACTCTACTGTAAATGACGTAGGACCTCCTCTTCTGTTTTAAAGCACAAACAACAGCTCTTTACATATTCTATGTAGACATTTCAGATTGATTTCATTTGCCTTTCATTCACTATCTGACATGATTTACAACCCCTTTTACCTCTGAATTCGGCCCGTAATTGTCGCTCAGTGGTGTGTAGTTAATCATTACAGGTCTCCGTGTTCTTCCCCAGTGACGTGCTGTCAGGGAAGGGCAGGTGAGGCACTGTCTCATAAACTGATATAAACTCTGCATGATGTATGTGCAGTAGAGTACAACTGTACTGTATCCAACTACAGTAATCCAAACAAAACTGTGACATGGCCATTGTGGATGGATGGCTACGCATAGATAATATCCACCGGTGGGATACAATAAATAATATACTTCATTGTATCTTATACAGACATATAATAAGCTACGCCAAGGAGGTTATGCCAGCATTTATCTGTTAATAATAACTTGAAAAGTTCTGAATGGATTTGGATGAAATTTTCAGGAACTGTCGGAAACAAGATATGGAGAAACTGGTTACATCTTGGGCGTCATCCGGATCACCGTCTGGATCCAGGAACTTTTTTTTAAAGGATTGTTTCACATTGCGAGATAGGACCGTTTTGGGCATTTCTGCGCACAAGGCCACAAAAAAAATGGTCAGAGCACTTGTAAAAAAAATTTTTTTTAATTAAAAAAAAAAGTACACGACAAGTTTCCAACAGGTTCTACAAAATATCAGACTGATCCAGATAATGGAATAATTCCGGATACTACGATCCCGAATATAAAAAGAAAATAGGGGACCTTTGGAATTTTCAACGTGGGAAGACAACAAATGACGTTAACGGCCAACGGATTGTTGTATCTTCAAAAGCTATGGAGCTACTGTAGATCCAAAAGAAAACCGCCATCATGGAAAATGCCATTTTTGTGAATAACTACTGAACTAATATTGATATCATTATGATTTCAATTGCTAATGGTATGTTTTCATGGTCAAGGTATGTAAATATGTTGATCAAATAAATGTACGGCTAATATTTATCGTGTAAATCACAATATGGGGGGGAACTATGGCGCAGAAGTGTACAATTATAACAGGGAAAAAAATGTTTTTTGTGGAATGAAAATTCTAAAAGCAAGTGCTTGTGCCGCAAGCCAACACCCTTCACTGGGCAGTGCAGCAAAGACATAGCACTGCCATCTGCATCAGAAACATAATACACTTCCAATATTAGCAGGGCCAGACCATTCCTCAAGCCATAAGTTTTTTTTATCTACAGATTTCCCGTTCCAGTCCAACCAAGTCCTCCGTGTTATCCTGGTGTGAATGCACCCTTAGGCACGGTGGCCGAGAAGCGCACAGCAATTAACACTTTTGCATTTCACAATACAAACTTGGAAAACTCGAAACAAATCAACGTTTCAGAAAACACGTCAACAAAAGACGAAAATAATCACAGCTAAACGATGACAGACTAATACAAATGCGCATTCATGCAGACGGACTTGGCGTAAGAACACAGCCAGCCACGTTACAAGCGCCGTTTTCCTCTGCTACATTCATTATGTCTGACGTGGAAGACACACGTTCACAGCTGTTTGATCACCTTGTTTTCGACTATTCCATGTCTTTATTCAACACACCATGCACACTCCCTCGTTTAGAGTGGAATTATTTCAACGGCACGCACCATTAACAGCCTCCATTCCTGCCAATTCCCTTTCTGGTTTGCATGATTGTAATTTATTTCGGCTTTTGTTAATGTGTTCTCTGAAATGTCACTTCCTGAAAAGAGCGCTGCCCGCATCTTTAAGTTTTGGACTATTTTGGCATTTTTCCCGCCCACGGATGTCGACCACAATATTTGTCTCCCGCCATATCCCTGCGCACTGTCGCCTCTCCGTTCTTGCGTGACAAAGACGCATGCAAATGTATGACACTTTTGAACGCTTATTGTTTTGAGAAGCCAAATGCCTTACTTGTGAAACCCTAGCGACTACCTGGAACTACGTTCTTCATCACCAAAGTCCGACCAAGTGGGGGGTGAGTCGCTGTTGATACACTACAAAAAACAAAATCCAAACTATCCCTTTAAGTGGAGTGTCGACAACTGCTACCAAGACAAGCTAATAGTTGCTAACGTCCAAACTTCAACAGTGTTGATCACCAATGTTCAAAATGACCACAAAAAAGGCGTCAGGAGCCGGGAAGCAGGCACAATACAGAAGATAATGGTGATGTTGAACGACATGAGAAAGGAGCTGAACAACCAAAATAGATAAACAGCATGACGACATTAAAAATGTAATCACAAGAATGCATCACTTTACCAAATTGATGGGCTCCCAGGTTTTATAAAGTAGATCCTTTAAAGAAGCAAAATGATGACCAGGACTGCATATCATCACAATTGATGTGCAGCAGTGATAACTTGGAACAGTACGCGCATTTTTCTGGGACAATGAAAAGAACAAGAATTTCATTGCATAGCAGAACTACCTGTTTTACTGTGCATATGACAATAAAATTCTTGACTCTTGAATGAGCAATGTGATTATGACTGGGCTCCACATTACACCCAGGTCTTATGCGCAGCTGCAACAACATCGATACATGCATTCCAATGTCTGGCAGGAATAAAAGCGCCACACCTGTCATCATCATAAAGTCCATCAACAAAAACAATATGGTGGCACTGCTGGGGCTGAGAGCAAAGTGAAAGGTTCAAACGTCTAAATCAATAAGCGTCACACAAAGCACAACGCTGACATTGACAAGAAAGCACGCGACTTAAGGAAGCAGGGGAAAATTCAAAGCATTCAGTAGTGCCAACTGCAAAATCTACATTAAATTAAACTTGTTGTCAAAGACGATATTAAAGATGGCCTCTCAACTCCAAGGATATAAAAGACACAACTAAAAGACTTGACAGCTGCAACAGTGAACAAATGTAAATGAAACAATTTAAACAAGTGAAATGTTGTAGGTGTCAACATGTAAAAGTGATGGTGTGAATGAATTATCGGTAATAGACATAAAGGAAGTGGGAGGCTCCTTTTCAGACATGTTCCAGCCATCCATTTTCTATGCTGCTTGTCCTCACTGGGGTCGCGGGCCTATCCCAGCTGACTGTGGGCGAGAGGCGGGGTACATATATAGACAAGCAAACATTCACACTCACTTTCATACCTATGGAAAATGTAACCTGACATGCATATTTTTGGAATGTGGGAAGAAACAGGCGTACCCGAAGAAAACCCACGCACGGGGAGAACATACAAACTCCACTCAGAGATGCCCAAACTGGATCTCCTGTCTGTGTGGCCAACATGCTAACCACTAGGCCACCGTGCGTCTTTTCAGACTTGTTGAATTGCACAAATGTAAACTTTATGGAACTTCTTATAGTTGTCTGAAAAAAAATATTTCCCACACCACACCATGTTAATATGTTTTCTGAAATGCAAGTGTTTTTCACTTCCCGGCAACCCAACTAAGGCTTACCTGATGTTACTATTTAGAGCATGTCCAACTAACCAGCAACACATTTATATTATATATTACTATATTAACTATTTTATTGCAGTTGGCATAGCTCCCAGCAACGTACAGTATAGT
The DNA here is from genome assembly GCF_027744805.1 of Dunckerocampus dactyliophorus. NCBI lineage: Eukaryota > Metazoa > Chordata > Actinopteri > Syngnathiformes > Syngnathidae > Dunckerocampus > Dunckerocampus dactyliophorus. The sequence goes on from NC_072826.1 coordinate 2,439,295, forward strand.
GCTTCGACCGCAATTTTGCAAGTCTGCTGGTTTTTGTACTCTTGCTCAAAGTAACACTGAAAAATACAAAAACACTCTTAACATTAACAATATTTCAATTTTCAACTTAGAACTATTTCATATGTTCACTTGACATACCCATTCTAGCACACGAATGAATCCAAGCGGTTCTTTCAGTGGTCCCAGGTCCAGAGAAAATCCAGACGCCATAGTCTGAGGACAATTGACAACTTGTGAAAATGACACACAAACAAGGACATTATATTTAAAATCATATTTTTTACAGAGCTCTGCTAAGAACACCTGCGTGTTCCTTAGAAGCTAGCTGGCCCTGCCCTTGCTAGCCAAATCTTTCTAGTCACATGCTAACCTTTGACAGCTAACCTCATGGAGGTAAACAGCAAACACACCTACCTGAACAGTGTCCATTGAGACGTAAACAGATGGAAGGTTTGTATGCTACAGTGGTCAGTTCGAAACAATTATTGATAGTTTGGACAACAATCGCATGCAATTCAAAGCGCCACCAAACTTACAGGAAAGTACAGCGAAAGGCACTAAAGCCAGCTGATAACTGAAACGGCTGCAGCAGCTGTCAGAAGCCGGATACTGGAACATACACAACATCCGGTTTACACTTTTCAAAATAAAAAACACACACAATTAAGTTATGTAAAGTCGCCACAATCGATAATTTAACTAAACTGTGTGATTTAAATTTATACATCAAATCATTGCAAACATCAACAAAAGCTTTACTGTCCACATTTGTCGTAAAACATTCATTATTTCATTTTAAAAAGTCATCATCATTGTACGTTTTTCCTGTGAATGAATTATACGTTTTTTAATTGCTGCAGTTATATACCTAAGCGTCAGCGAGTCTGCTTTTCCGGATTACATTACGCATTTTCCGTTTGTGAAATTGTTACATAAAGTTTTTTTTCTTAAAAAAAACAGCAAAACACGACAGACGCCATTTTGCCTAAACCAGACCGCGGTTGCAACGGAGTGTACCACTCTTAACCCAAAACCCATTTTTTTCCCTTACAAGAACCTGGTAATTTACGCTATTTCTACCTATTATGTTTGGTAGTTGTACATGTTGATGCCATATACTGGATGTGGGTGCCACTGTTTTAGTTAATATAACCAAAGTAAAGGTGGTCAGAAATTGTGTAAGTACTAGGCCTCTGTTTCCGAGCACCGACAAAAATGGTTTATACCTCCTAACATTTAAATTTCTTCTTTAATATTCTTTGTTGTGTTAGTCATAAACAGTAGTGGCTGCCAAGCAGTAATTTAATAAAAATATGTGCTGACTTGGTTATCCTTCGACTACAGTAGTGACTTTTAAACGGCGCCAAGGTTCGTTTATGTGTTTTTTGTTTTGTTTTTTGTTGCAACATACACGTCGCCATTAAAGTCTGCGTCTGGAAATAACCAAACAAGTAGGTAAGAATCGCCCCTTGACAATTGCTGTTAATGGGTTTTCAGTGGCTTCTCATTTCTGAAACAGCTATGTGTTACGTAAATGTGAATTTGACAGGTTATCACCGAGGCTATCCAACTACTAACCAGTATTCAATGTGAATTGTTTGCATGTTGACATATTCTGAATTTGTACACTTAATTTCGATGTCATTCAAGGTTGAAGCTAAGCTCTTCTTTCAGTGTACTTTTATAGCTACATTTGGGGTTACTCTCATTAAAAGTGTAATCATGTCTCGATAATAAAATAATAATTGAAGTGTGGGGATGTAACAAAAGTTACATGTTTTCATCATGTTGTGCCTTATATGTATTATAATGAATTTGTCCAATAACGACCCTTTTCAGTCCCATGGGGAGTGTTTTTTTATTGATTTTTGTAGGTTTAAATCCATCCTCTGGCCCTTTGCTGGGATCCCTGGATACGGCTAGCATACCTGTCTTTGAGAATACATGGGCAGAAGACATGTTTTTCCAGTCAGCTTTGGGTGTGACCATCACCCATTTTGTCACGCCATTTTCCCTCAATCATCAGTCAAAGTATCAAAATTTCACCCTGACCCAAGAAGAGTTGTTTTTTCCACCCACCAGTCTACACTTGTGCCCTTTTTGCAACCTGAGTTTTAACCTTTTTTTGTCCACCCCCAAACTACAAGTGCCCCTTTTGCTTAAAGTTATGCCAATCATTAAAAAAAAAAGTAAATAAATAACGAAAAAGGACTTGAATCCACCATCGGTAATGTTAAGCAGTCTGGCAGAGATAAGTGCTCTGGGCGACCCACCCTCCCATTTCCCTCTTATCTCATGGATCAAGTGTTCCTCCAGGACTTCATATTGAAACAAGGACACCCCGTCAACCTGCAAAAGAGGAAGAAAGTATACAGCTGTAGCCACCTCAGGTAATGAGAATAGCTTATAATGTACAGGTATTTCTTACCTTAAATATGAACCCGCACTGTACAATTGACATATCTCTGTGATTGAAGGGTGTCCTGTTGGCCAAGAAGACAACCAGGGGCTGGGTCCGACGGTCGTAATCTAATTGACACCAATCAAACTCAGACCAGCCTCGCTATGACTAACCATGGAGATGACTGCTACTTCTTTTACTATTCGACCTGCACTAAAGTAAGCAGTGTTTGTGTATGAAGCACATCAGTCAGTCAATCCGTGCAATTTGCTGATCCGATTGTTCACATGAACATGGCCTCAGGTGCCTTCACTGACCTTCAGAATGTGGGAACAAAGTTGCGGAATTGTTGTGGTGGTTCTATAACAAGCAGTTAAACAGTTGTACTTATTTCAAGTCCTGCAACTTTGAGTAATTCTGACAAAGAGGGTCAAGATATGAAAAAGCACATTTTATACTAAATGTGGTCAAATGAAAATCATTAAGCGCTGCTGGGGGAAAAAATAAGTATAAAATCTACACTTATAATCGCAGATCAAATCGAGTATGGGTTCACTTAAACGTGCTGATCGGTAGATTAAAACGTGACAATATTTCTCGTTAAAAAAGAGCCGTCCAGTGGGAGCCGGGCAGGCAGAATCCAGTCACACTGATCTGTGGCATCAATACTGTGAATGATGATGCAGTCGTCCCTCTTTTATAACATTTAATTGCTTCCGGACCCGACCGCTCTGAGTGAATTTCCACAATATAGGATTCAATGTTAATATATTGAATACTTGTGTAGATAGAGCATCGAAAACCTGTTTATGACTCATGGTTTTTAACATTATTAGAGCCCTGTAGGTATGAAATAACACACTATAGTCACTTTTACACTCCTATTATTCATTGTTTACACCGCATTATGCAACTCTTATGCTGCAGGGACTTGAGACGGCCGCTAGCGAGCTAACCAGTTAGCCTCAAATTTATTTCTTCAAAATTTAACCCTTTTAAGCGCCAAAGTGGCAAAATTGCAACAAGCAACATTTCTGAATTTAACAAGCCATTTCTGCAAATATGGTTCCAGTTTGAAGTTAACACTTTACACCGGGAGACGGCGGACATCTGTATCTCTAATCTGAGCAACATGTTATGTGGAAAGTATATGTGTTTATGGACTTTCAACCACTGTGTTGTGCGACAGCGGGTCCTTCCGTCACAGTCCACAAGCAGCATACACAGTACTTTTCCCCGATGCTTTGCAGCACCATGTTTGGGGTGGCAAGAGGGGACATGGTGGGTTGTCAAAACACCACTAGTTGTGAGGGGGGTAGCGGGAATGTAAAAGAAAAATAAACAAAAAATGCGGGAATAGCCGGTAGTATCCGCAGTAGAGTCCTCAGCAAAAAATGCACTTCTAATAGATAAGACCTGAGAATACAATGACCTGGATGAATGATAATATTCACAGGCATGATAGATGTAGATAGATGCTTTATATCTATCTATGTAATAATAGCGGTATATAATAGCGATTGAGGCAGCAGTGGTGTTCAAGATCCTACTGTAAGTGATGATGATGGGTGGGTTTGCTTGAGAGATGAGGAAGAGTATTACAAGAGGATCAGACATTTTGATGAGGCGGTATCGTGGAGACAGGGCTCTGACAAATTCTGAGCCTGGTGACATCATAGTATGCAAATTAGATGAGTACATTTACTCCCATCACAAACTTTGGGGCACGCTGATGAATTTTGTAATTTACAGTATGCCTTTATCTCTAACCAATTTCAAGCTACAACCTTTTGAAATAGTAACGTCTAAACTGAAAAAAAACTCCAGGGTTAAGAAGCCAAAAGCTTACCACTTCCACATGGAATGGGAGGAGAACTGTAGCTCTTAAACATTATTTTAAATTTTATGATTTTTTTTTGTTTTTGCTTCAGTTTGTGGAAAGAAGTTGAACAGTTAAAAGCATTGTTTTCTTAAATAATGTTAAAATGTCGTCTCCTCCTCGCGAACCCACTATCGTGTATCGTGTCTTGTTTTGTGACCTGAGTTTTAATCGTGACACCCCTACCAATCAGTGATCGACCCCTGAAATCCTGCTTGTGTGAAGTCAAAGTCTGCCGTTCATCATGTGTTGACAGTGAGGAAATGAATATTGCTTTTGCTTTATTGTTGCAGGGAGACAGCTGCCCTTTCAGGCACTGTGAAGCAGCGATGGGCAACGAGACTGTCTGCAATCTCTGGCAGGAGGGACGTTGCTTCCGAAATGTCTGCAAATTTCGCCACATGGAGATCACAGTAAGAAGCATTTTAAAACCTAAACATATCCACTCCAATCTATTTCTGTTTGGAATCACCAGTGTTGAATTTACACTTGCAGTAATATTCATATAAATAAAATTAAAATCAAATCACATTGTTACAGACTCACCTGCAATTTAAAAACTATCATTAGTAATTACGTAAGGATAAAAAGTCAAAGGTTTGCTTTTTGGAAGTTTAGCTGTTGGAGACTGTTTGACTTTGCAACATGATGTTCAGTAGGCATGCTTGAAAATGCACGGGAAGTCTGCTACTTGTGTTGACGTAGGCATTTTGGAGTGATTTTGGACATTTCCAGGGTGACGGACTTGGGGAAAAAATGCCACTAAATCTGAACTTATACTTGGCGTGCTATTATAATCATATATATATTCCATATATATATATATATATATATATATATATTCCAATTATATTCTATTCTCGCAAAGTTATGGCTTTTTCTCGTTAGATTACAATTTTATTCTCTGAATATTCTTGTGAAATTACTGCACTTTTTGTTGTTTATTATTTTAGATTTTTTTTTGTTAAATTATATTTTTAGAATGTGCTGCAGACCAATTTAAAAAAAAAAAAAAAAACACCCCTGCGCTTGACTAGTGGGCGATAATTATATTACATGTTCTTCATCTCTTTCATCAAAACAGAAAAAACGGAAGGAAATACCATGTTACTGGGAGAAGCATCCAGCCGGCTGTCAGAAACCACACTGTGCCTTTTTCCATGAAAAGCCGCGCTATGTCGTCGGCGTGGTTATCCCGCCAGACATAGGTGAGTGGATAATACACAGAATTTCCAAGCATTTTCACTGCACTTGTGAAAGTCAACCTGTAACGACGAATTAAATGATCCCAGGTCACAGTGAGACTGAGGAACAACCGCATGAAGAGCCACCCCCCCTGCCGGCCACACCTCTCCCCACTGCGGCTAACCTGCAGCTGAGAGGTGTCATAAAAACAGAAAGCCAGGAACCAGTGCCGAGCCCTACTCATCCACCGGTGGTGATTAACCCAGCAGATGACGACGAGGATGAAGATGGTGAGCTTTAGATTTGAGTTTGTTTGCTTCAGTGCAGTGTGGTTTCACATTTAACATTTTCATGTGTCGTGATGTTTCCAGACCAGTTCTCAGAGGAGGGAGACGGTGTCCCATCCCCACGGAAGCGACCCAAGTCTGGTAAGTTTCGAGCTCGAGACAAAAATTGTAACTCTCAGATCTTTCTGGGATGACTGAGACTGTAACATGAAAGTGGTGTTTCGTAGCAGATGATTCGCACAAATTTGGAGTGAGCACCCTGGAGGAGATCCGACTGAGAAGGGCCCTAAAAGCGAGCATGAATCGGGCTGCTGTTCCCGCTGAGAGTGCTGATATTTCTGTCAATTCTGGTAAGTTTTGAGCTCGGGACAAAAGCTATAGCTCGCAGATCTTTCTGGGATGACCGAGACTGTAACATGAAAGTGGTGTTTCTTAGCAGATGATTCGCACAACTTTGGAGTGAGCAGCCTGGAGGAGATCCGACTGAGAAGGGCCCTAAAAGCGAGCATGAATCGAACTGCTGTTCCTGCTGAGAGTGCTGATGTGTCTGTCAATGGCGAGAAGGAGAACACCCAGGCTTTCCAGACAACCTTTAACACGTCAGATGACGGTAAAAATAAGAATAATTATTTTCCTTTCATTATTTCTCCTAAAACAGACTTGACACTTAAAAATCTAATCCAGTCGTTCCTCGTTTGTAGCTTGGTACCCGACCACGATAAATGAATTTCCGTGATATAAGATTCAATGTTAAGAAATGGAACATTTTTGGATTTAGAGCATGGAAAAACCTGTTTGACTTTCTAATGGTTTTTAACTTTATCAGAGCGCTGTAGAAAAGAAATAACATACCTATAGTCACCTTTACACTCCTATTATTCATTGTTTACATCACATCACGCAACTCTTGCAGGGACACGAGGCGGCCACGAGCTATCCCGTTAGCCTGAAATTTATGTCTTCTAAACGTAACCCTTGAAGCGCCAAAGTGCCAAAATTGCGACAAGCAACACTGCTGAATTTAACAACCCATTTCTACAAATGTGGTGATGGCGGACATTTGTAACTTCAATCTGAGCAACATTTGTGGGCGTTTCTATGCAAAGTTTATACATTTGAATTTGAAGCCCAATGTGCGCGCGGCAGCTCGCCATGACAGTCCGCACGCAGCATACTTGAGCCAATGACTTGCTAAACCGTGTTCGGGGTAGCAGGAGGGGACGTGGTGGGTTGTCAAAACACCGCTAATGTTGAGGGGCGTAGTGGGAATGTAAAAAAATAGAACTAGAGGAACAGCATACGCATATGCGGTACGATCCGCGGGGGACTCCTCTGCAAAAAATCCACTGCTAATAAATAGATATGACCTGAGAGTACAATGACCTGGATGAATGAGAATATTCACAGGTATGATAGATAGACACATTATATTTATTTATGTAATAATGGAGGTGCAGGCAGCAGTCGTGTTCAAGATATTGCCGTAAATGACGATGATGGCTGGGTTTGCTTGAGAGATGAGGAAGACTATCACAAGTGGATCAGACATTTTGATGAGCCGTTATCGTGGAGACAGATCTGACTAGAGCAACCTCTGACGTTCCTAAGGGAAGCAGTGCAATTCATTTGTCCATAATTGTACAGCTGACATACTGTAACTTGAATAGTCATCCACATATAAAATGTTTGGCACTGTTGAAAAGGAAGAATAACCCTGGGTTCATATCGAGTTTCTCTTGCTAAGCTGTAAAATGAAAAGACTGGCCCGCAATTTAAAGTCACTGTTATTTTCTCCGTCTCAGCCAAGCTTGTTATGGAAGAATCCTTGAGACCAAGAGGCAATGTGGCTGACAGACTTGGGAGACTGAGGCCCTGTAAGAAATGAATTTTCTTGCCCTTGACAACATAGCAACGTGATCATTGTGCTGGCGCAGAATCTAATGACTTGTCTCATGTGAAGGTGTGAAAAGTGGAGGTCCTCTGAAATACAGTCTAGCAATGCGTTTGGGTCGGTTTGTGAACGAAGAAGAGGCGCACGTACCCCCTCAAAAAGGTAAGTAGTTTTAAACCAGACATTGCTCATAATTACTGTAATTTCCGGTTTATATAAGACGCACCAGTGTTTAAGCCACACCCAGTAAATTTAGAGAGGAAAACTGATTTGTACATATACAGGGTCAGGCAAAAATGATCTGACACATTTGTAGGTTAAATAAAAGGCAAATACAGTAAAGAAACAAGAAAGTGTTTTTTTTTTTCAAAAAGTACATATAATGCCATTCTGTTTCATTGTGTTTTAAAAATTAAATCAGTCAAATGGGATCCATTATTGTCCATACACTCAATGCAGATCCAGTAGCTCTGAAGTTGGTAACCCATAACAAGATCGTGTTTCGAGCTGGTACGGGATCATGTCTACCAAGATTGAAGTGCAAACGGAACGCTCGTTGTGTTGCAGTTACAGATGAAAAAGAAATGAAAAACAATGGCATGATAAAGAAACAAAGCAAAATGGCATTATATGTACTTTCAAAAATAAACACTTTTTTGTTTCTTTACTTTATTTGCCTTTTATTTAACCTACAAATGTGTCAGATTATTTTGCCTGACCCTGTATAAGCCGCACTGCACTATAAGCCGCACATGTCCACGTCATAAAATGGCATATTGTGGCGTGCACGAGCCCCTGAGGACCAGGCAGCTCTTTATCAGACAGGAGCCAATCATGAGCTATGAAAAAACTCACAACGAGCTTGTCAAGCCATTGGAAGTGGCAGGAGTTCATTACTCAATATAACTGACTCACAGTGCCATCTTACAAAGAACACTAAAATCACCACACAGCAACTTGACACTCAAAAGGTAGCTAGGAAATATACAAGAAGTACCAATATGAGTTTGAAATAAAAACTGTTTTAACTTCTTCCCATAATGCATTTCGTCCCAGCAAATCATTTGATCCCAAGCTGATTAATTCAGCTACCTCTGTCCACCAGAGGGAGCCAGAGAACCCTCCTGAAACGACTTTTAATTGACTTCTGTTTGCTTCATCAGCTATGCGGTCGATTAAGGAAAGACTCACCTTGCCTGCTGGTCCTGTTGAAGGCAGTCAAGCAGGTAAAAAGGATGACATGTTACCATGTTTCTTTTTCCTGTATTTCTTCACAGCCTAGTCAAAGGGTGTCCAAACTTTTTCCAGCGAGGGCCCCACATGTAAAAGTGAAAGGATTCTGTGGGCCATTTTCATAGGTTTTAGTTTGCAGAAAGGCTAAAAAAAACAGATGTTTAAAATGTATTTAAAAACACAAAGTGTTATAGGTGACACAGCATATTATTATTACCACCTATTGTTACACATTTTTGCTCTTTTTTTTTCCATTGTTATTTTTTGTTTGTTTAATTTCCTTAATGTGCCGCGGGCTAATAAAAATCGAGCTTCGGGCCGCGAAGGGCCTCTGGGGCATAGTTTGGATACCTCTGGCCTAGTCTAACGTGATTGTTTTTATGTTTTATATGTATGCTACTTTCCCAACAGATGAGAGCAGCACACAATCGCAGAGCACAACTCAGCAGATTTGTATCAAAACTCTGGAAGAGATAAGACTAGAAAAGGCCGCAAAGTCTCAGAGCCAGAAAGATTGTCCTCCTGTAAACACAGAAATTACTGTAACAAAGACGGTCCCCAAACAATCCTTCAAGGCTGCAAAAAGAATGATTTTTGTCAAAGAACATACTATTGACGACGGCAAAAACCTTTCTGATGCCCTCCACTCTAAGAAAAGCAAAGCGGACCAGCAGAACCCCAATATAAAGAAGTTCAAGCAAACAGCTGAGAGAGCCCCAGGCAAATGTCAGGAAGAGTCTGATGCAGCGGAGCCGGTCTCCGGTGCCACAAAAGCAGGGGAGATTAGGGTGAAGACCTTGGAGGAGATACGCAGGGAGAAGGCAGCCCGACTTCAAGAAGATCAAGTTAAGAGTTCCGATGGGGAGGAGAAGAAGCACAGTTTGTTGCCAAACAACAAACTGGCTACTCAGAGTAAGATCTGCTTTCTTTTTCAAAAAGTGCAGTACATGTCTCCTAATACTTGTAGTTACGCATCTAATGCATCATTCTGTTCTGCAGTTGAAGTCAAAGCAGACAAGAGTGTTGATGTGAATAAAACAAGCAAAGTTCAAGTTGCCCCGGAGGTATGACCTGTGACTGGCTGTATCATTGTCATTTGTGCCCTTGTCTGTATTAATTGTCGCTCTTCGAATTTCCTTCTTCACGTTCTAGACCCTTTCCAAGAATAACGTCAAGGTCAAAACCTTTGAGGAGATTATGAGAGAAAAACATCTCCGCAAGCAGGAAATGGCAGAGCAGGCTTCCACCACCCAGCAGGCCAGCGCTCCCCCTGAAACGGAGCCCTCACCCAAACCATCAGCGAGTACCTTAAAGAGGAAGATTCTCACCAAAGTCTGTCATTCACCACCACGGACTTCCCCTCTTGACGCTAATGATGTTCCACCCACCCAGAATGTCCTTGTTCGCAAGCTGAAAACTGTCAAATCCAAGGCGTTTCTAAACAACACAGCTGTGATCTCAGTTCCGATAAGTACCTCAACCCCTCAGAACGACGCTCACGCACCAAGTCACAGCGGTTCCAGCAACGTCCAAGAGAAAAACACAACTTCACCTTCCTCGGCCAAGCAGTTAACTCCAGAAAGACTCCAGAGTCCAACACCTGATAAAACACACACCAAAGGTACTGTTTTTTGTGTGTGGGGGGCTGGTTTTAAGTACTCTGACAGGTTACATTGTGTACCAATAAGGTGTTACTTGTTTTCCAGTGAGGCCTAAACTGAATGTGAAGCCGTCTGTCATGAAACCTGCACTGCAAGTGCATGCCGGCAAGAAAAGGAAGGGAGCAGAGCGATCTGCTGTGGCTGCAGTTAAACCTCTCAACAGTGCCTCCATAGCGCTGGACCAACCACCGCAGCAGACAGCTAGTTTGCAGGTAAATTGGCCTTTTATGTACCATTTCCAGACTATAGAGAGCACACCGGGATATCACCTGCACCCACTAAATTTTAAGGAGAAAGATGATGTGTCCATCTATAGGCCGCACCTGTGTGTGGTCTGGTTCTCTGTGGTGTGCAACCCAGTACAGGGTTCTCTCCTCCATTGCGGGGTTACGGTCCAGAACCACCAGCCAAAGCCAAAATCTGCAAAATAGCTACCACACACTTTAAACACTAGTTTAAGCCTTTATATGACCACCTCTGCACATAATTTGGGTCTGGTTCTCAAGGGAGCACAAAACCGTGCAGGTCTTGCATTTCCTGAATTCATCTTGAGTTATCATAAATGATTTGATACATTTATTAATTTGTAGCTGGCAGCATTTTAAATGTGCCAATACCATAAATAGATTTAACGCTGTATTTTATTGGAGGTTTTTTAAATTTAGCACTACTTGCTTAATTTTGTGATATGAAAGTGTCATACTCCTTCTTTCCCGACTTTAGTCTTTACCACTTCTAAGTTGCCGTTTTTGCGCATGCACCACTATCAGAGAGCTGGAATCCATCGTAATCGGAGCATTGGTTACATGCGCCACGACGTCACTAACAACCCTAAAGACGACTACATTTGCAGTGGGCCAGTAAAGATAATGGTTGCAGCCCTATTATGAACTCGACCACTGCACATTTACACCTTTGTGCAATGTAGTTTTCAATCAACTTTACACACTAATGGAGACTCTTTTGCATTCAAGGTGTTGTCGAACTCCATCGAAGAAGCTGAGCTGAGATCTCCGGTCTCCTGTTGTCCCAGCACGCTGCAGTCCAGCTCCAGTGAGGATCTCCAGAGCATTCCTGGTGTTAAACACAGTCCGAGACAAGAACCTAAGCTGTCTACCACAGAGAGTCCACTTCCTCAAAGGTACTAATTCATTTAAATTAGATTAAAACCTTTTAAATGTTCCAATACTAGCAATCATTTAAAACATTGGCCATACTTTTTGTTGTCTTTAATGAAGAATATGCATGAAATCCTAATAAGCATCTCTTGGTTTAGCTCTGTGCTGAAGACCACACCTCAAAGTAAATCACGTCGCCAGAGTGTGGCAGGGTCACGCTACTCAACCTCAGCTGCAGACGACTTTGAGGAGCTGATCAACGAATTCACAGACGATCACCTAGAAGGAGATGTGGACCCCGGCATTGGGGAGGACGATCTACTGCAGGAACTGTCAGACATGATTGACAGCTGAGGGCTCTTGTCCGTCAAAGTAAATGCCCTATACCTCAGGGGTGTCCAAAGTGCGGCCCGTAGCTCTTTTTTTTTTTTTTTTTTTTTGGTTCTCGGCATATTGTGAAAATAAAATAAATGGATTATTGATAAGATATGTTATTAGATATGACACTCATTGGCATTGTCACCTGTAACACAAAGCTAAGATGTGGATGTTTTGTTCAGATAGCTTAGCATATTTGACATACATTGGATTGCTTTTAGCGTCTTTAAAACACAATGTATCCAAAAAAAGAAGTTTTTAATATTTCCTGCCATCTTATCTTAAAGTTCTTCAGCATTTTTTTGTTCCCGGTGATAAGGAGCCTTTTGTCCTGCTTATGGGAACATTTTCTCAGGGCCCTGTTAAGAACTTTTAAATGTTGGATAAACGAGACGAACCCAATAGGAAAGAAAAGAAATGTGTGTACTGTGTATGCAATGAGAAAAGCAGCAGAAAATGCTACACTTACTCCTGCTGCCCCTTTCTGCTTCTGCTTTTGCTTTTGTTTTCAAATGTGATATTCAACCTTAGCTGCTCAGATGACATTAAAATCCCTCACTGGCGCAATGATGTTAAAAAGACAGCAAAGGAAACAGTTGAAATTGAGAGTGCAGAATGTTTTCATGAGCATTGGCAGTAGTTTTATTCAGTGGGTTTAATGTAAAACCACTTGGAGGCATTACTGAGAAATATTTCAACACTGCGGTCCCCCCACCCTCCTGCTTTAGTGTGATGTACTGTGTCGTCTTATGTGTGAACACTTTTCCACAAGCTCACTGTTCAAAGTGACCAAAGGACTGTAAATAAAAATGATTTTACATGTCTATGGTGGTCTATATTTTAAAAATGCAAGGGCAAATTAGTGTTGTGTGATACCACTGATTTCATTCCAAATCCGATATGGAGTAAAATTCAGACCGGCATCGGCGATGCTTTACTGTTACTTTGCAAATTCACCGGATGTGTCTGGTAAATTTTTAAAAAGTCGTGTATTTCATATCATAGCATAAAGAATACAAGACAATGTATTCATTAAATAAATGAATGTAATAATTGAAGTCATTTACAATATAACCAAGATATACAACAAGAGAAAAACGGGACAAAATCATGTCAAATGTGTGAAAATGGTATTTTAAACAATACAAAAAGAGAATAAGTAAAGTAAAGCCATTCAAATTATTAAGAAGTACTTTAAGAATGAAAACTTTATTCACAATTCACACACTGGCAGTGTTTCACCAGACGAACGTTTCAGACCTCTAATGACCGAAGTATCAAAAGTATGGACATTTTGATTTGAGAATCAATTCCGATATTTCAGTATCAATTGGCACATCACTACCACATAAACGTTTTCCATGTTATTGTTACGCACGAGCGAGATTCTGTGCATGCGCTCTGCGACGAGTGACTCAAGTACGCGATTCACTTAAGTGACGGATTCATAAGAACTCGAGTCAGTCAAAAGAATCGCGTTTCCCCATCGCTAGTGGGTTGAGCAAGTACCTGTATACTCAACAAAATATAAACGCAACACTCGTGTTTTGGCTCTCGTTTATTATCAACTGAACCCAAAGATCAAAAACGTTTATGTACAGAAAAGGCTTATCTCACAAATACTGCGTTAGTGAGCATTAATCACATGATTGCACAGGCGTGCATTTGGTTGGGCACAATAGAACGTGCACTTCAGTTTTACTGTATTTCCACGACAGCCACCCAGTGACGGGAGCCACTACAGGTGACGTAAAAACAAAACTAAACCACGCAACAGTTGTTGGGCTTTGACAGCTCTACATAAAGACGAGTGGTGACATACAACATGATGGTAAGCTTTGATTGTTAATTGGAAAGCAAAACAAGAGTCTGGTCAACAAAATGTTCTGCGCCCAAGACTCATAAATTGCTAACAAGTAAGCAAAAGCGACACGTAGCGGCTGATATTGCAAACTACATCAGCGGGTCACAGAAACCCCCATAGTAGTTTTGGATTAATTAACAAAATACGGCAAATTTACGTGAAAATATTGAAACGGAAGGACGACTGGAAAGAAGGGCAAAATACAGGAGTTTTCCGGGGAAACTGGGAGGGTTGACAGGTATGAGTTAACATGGAATAAAATTATCTACGATATTATTATTATTACAATTATTATAGTACGATATAAATACACACTTGAATGGGCAGTCATTAATGTTCGGAAACGTGTCGATTGGATTTTTTAAACAATAAAATATGTAATTTAAACGCCATCATCTCGCCGAGGCTCTGCTTTCACTTCCGGGTCTGTAGACGTCATCGGAAAGCGGTTGTGTTGTTTTTGTAGAGGAAAATAAAAGACTAAGAACATGACTAAACTGGAGCTGTTGAACGTGTTTCTAAAGGACAGGTTGACGCTGGCGGCTGAGGAGATTTTCCAAGCCGTCAAAAAGATTCTTATTGATTTTCAGAATGAAAAAGAAGAAAATTATCGTCTTCAACGACTCTTCATCGTGCCCCCAGGTAACAGCTACCTGTCACCCTCTTTCAGCATCATCCTCGCGTGACTTATTTCACCTTCACAGACACACATCGTCTTTTTGCGACATTTTCATGAGCGTTTGCGTCTTTACAGGCATGGCATGTTTCGAATTTCATCTTCACTTTTAAAAATGTGATGGAAATGACAATGACAAACTTCAAACAACGCCAGCAGACGAAATACGACCAAATGTTAACGATGGAACATCTGGAAAACTATTTGAAAGCAAAAAGCAACTCACGAAAACAACGTGTACTGAATATCTTTTACATGATGCTAGTTAGTCCATGACACCATTCATTGATTGTTCACTTAAATGACATCATTCAATGATTAACCACTTGGATTACGTCATTCTTCAATTAATCAAGTAGATTATACCATTCAACGATTTACCACTTATATACATAATTGATTAGTCAGTTAGACGACACCGTCCATTGATCGATCAGTTAAATTACATCATTCAATGATTAATCACTTATTTTTGTATAATTTATTGATTAAGAGATTATAGACGACGCCGTTTGGTGATTAATCAGTTTGATTATACATTCAATAACTATAACAATAACAATCACTTAGATTGCATAATTAATTGATTCAGCAGTGAGATCATAGATGACACCATTTGGTGATTAATCAGTTAGCGTGTACCATTCAATGATTAATCGCTTAGATTATATACACAACTGATCATTCAGTTAGATGACACCATTCATTGATCGGTCAGTTAAATGACATCATTCAATGATTAATCTCTCAGATTATATTATTAATTAATCAGTCAGACGTTATCATTCGGTGATTAATCACTGTCCAAGTGTGACCTTCCTCAAAGCAACCTTTATAAAATCAGGGATATGTTTGAATCCTGTAGCATGTTATTTCCTCATTGCATAAAATTCCATAAATATGTAGCACATGATAAATACAATAAGGAGGAATAATTGTATTTACTATAAAAACATTTCATGAGATTTTTTTGGCATAGGATTTAGTAATTAGCAAATGCTCAGATCCTGCAGTAATGTCTCACTTTTCAGAAGCTCCTGCTGTCCGGCTCCGAGAAGATGACGGAGCGTGTGAATGTGAAAGGAGAAGCAGTGTACAACTGCAAGCGCGCGTTAAAGAGGAAGCCAAACTTCAGGACATTCACAGCATTTGTGTGCTTCACACAAGAGACCCCAAGGAGGAACCATGTGGTCAACTGAGGTCACATTCTCCATCCGTTCAAATCATCCCTCCTCCCTCTCGGCCATGCAAGGAGACAAAAAGGGACGGGAGCAATGAGGACGTCTTTCCTGTCGGCTCCTCAACTTCTAGGCAGACGGTGGTGCACTCGGAGTGGAAAGCAACTGGCGGTGATCTTCATGGCACTTTGAAAAAACGTCCGTCAGCGTCCACCAGACAGCAAGGGAAAGAACTACTCTGGTCAAATAGAAAGCAAAGTGTAAGCGCCCTAAAAAGCACCAAACCGGTGAAGCCGCCAGCTCCTCCTTCCTCTCACTCGACCCTCCAGAGGTGGCACAGCTGTAAAGAGTGTGGCAAAGGGTTCAGCTTTGCCTGCCAGTTGGAGGTCCACATGCGTTGGCACAGGAAGGAGAGGCCGTACAGCTGCGCCGTGTGCCCAAAGAGCTTCACCACCGTCAGCATGCTGAAGAGACACCACCGCATCCACACTGGCGAGAAGCCCTTCCGCTGCCACGTCTGCGACAAGCGCTTCAATCAGTCTGCACACCTTAACACACACTTTAGGCTGCACACCAGACAAGCAGCCGGCTGGAGCTCACCGCCATACCCAAGAAACCCCCAGTCTACTTTGTAAAGTCTGTCCTTATGTAAATGTATACATGCTGCACATGTGTGTGTTGACTCTCTATTGTATTAAATGTATTATGTTCAGCTCACGTCTTCTTAACACACTTGAAATGTTATTCCTCCAAAAAAGAAATATTGAAATATTGTTTTTTTGATTTTCAAATATCCCTAGCGATACACTGTACACTCCCGATCCACATTTTAAGACCAGTTGAAAAATTGCAAGAATTTGCATTTTAATCTTCAGGAGGTTCGTGCAACATCTCCACACAGCCATCTGCCCTTTGACGCCCCTGCACAACCTGAAGCTCCATTGTTCCATTGAAGGATCACAACGGCACAACCTCCACTGTGCCGTGTGGAAAACATCTCAGGTGGGATCTCCTTGTCACGCCAGTAACGTTGGAAACCATCATCATCAACCCTTTCTTCCACCTTTCAATGTCCCATGTTTGGTTTTCTTGTGCAAATTCGAAACGGGCAATTTTGTGGTGTTGAAGGATACGAGGCCTTTTGACCTTGAAACCCTTCTCTCGCAGATGCCGTCTGAAGGTTACTGGACTGCACTCGGCAACCTTCAATGAGGGCGAGTATTGTCCCTTGGCTTGACGGACAGCCAATCGGATCCTCCGGCTCAGGTCCGCTGACATTTTCTTTGGGTCGACCACTTGACTTTTTTGTTCCATAACCCTCAGGATGTTTGAAGAAGTTTCAAATGACCGTCTTGGTGCGTCCAACCTCAGCTGCAATGGCGCCCTGCGAGACGCCTCGCTTATGCAGCTCAACAATCCCACCGCGTTCAAAGAGAGAAAGCTTTTTTGCCTTTGCCATCAAGAGATCGTGACAGTGTGAGTACCTGACAGAAAATGTCATTGAATTTTGGCTTTTAAAGGCTGTGGTTGTAATAAATTGCTTTCTCAATTTTTATTTTTTTTTTGGTCACGCTCTCATTTCTTCTTTTTGCATTTTGAAGCTCTACTTAGAACCTCCTTAAGACCCAACAGTGCAAAATGTACATTCTTGCAACAGTGGAAATAAAAACAATGAAAATGATTACGCAAGCTTAAACTAATTAAACAAACTCAACAAAAAACCCATCCAAATAAGGTCGATTTTCAAAGATTTTAGTATGGAAATTACAGGTACATTTTGATGTATTGATGTAAGTAACGTTGTATATACGTGTTGTACTGTATGTTCGTCTAATTCCATAACACATTTTTGCTCATTTTTTCCCAATATATAATAAAGTCTATCTATGTATTGTTTAATTGTTTCCTTATAATGTGTGGCAGCCCAATTAAAAAAAAAGAGCTAGCTAGCAAGTGAACATCTGAAACTAGGTAGCTTAACGTGACCTAGTGGTGTGCAGTCGGAGCCAGCAAGGCCTTCTTTGCAGGCCTAACCATTACCAGGAGCACTGACCTACATTTCAAGATTAAATTGTATTTGTTCCATTAAATTACATTCATTTATTCCCAACAGCCATTGATCTTCATTATGTTACATTTTGTTGTCAAATCATATTTCAGCTTCTGTGTGTTGCTAGATCAATGTAATCTGTCCAGGGCCTTCAGAACCAGGAGTGCTGGCCCCTGGCACATACACAGTGATTAGCAATCGGCCATCTGTTGGTGACCTCAAGCTGAAACCAACTTGGGTTCTGCAGCAGGACAATGATCCAAAACACACCAGCAAGTCCACCTCTGAATGGCTGAAGACTTTGGAGTGGTCTAGTCCAAGTCCTGACCTGAATCCTATTGAGATGCTGTGGCATGACCTTAAAAAGGCGCTTCATCCTGGGAAAGCCTCCAATGTGGCTGAATGACAACAATTCTGCAAAGATGAGTGGGTCAAAATTCCTCCCCAGTGCTGTAAGAGACTCATTGCAAGTTATCACAAACGCTTGATTGCAGTTGTTGCTGCTAAGGGGGGCCAACCAGTTATTAGCTTTAGGGGGCAGTCACTTCTTCACACAGGGCCATGTAACTTTGGATTTTTTTCTCCCTTAATAATAAAAAGTTTCATTTAAAAACTGCATTTTGTGTTCAGTTGTGTTGTCATTGGCTAATATTTACATTTGTTTGATGATCTGAAACATTTAAGTGTGACAAACATGCAAAAAAATAAGAAATCAGGGAGGGGGCAAACACTTTTTCACACACTGTATGTATTAATTGTATTTTTAGAGTGCACCAGAGTGGGTCATTAAAAAAACATTAAAAAATGACCCCTGGGCCGCACTTTGGACACCCCTGAATTAATTAGAAGACGTACCAGCCACTGCCATTTTTACACACCCTGACAAAAACAGACTTTAATGGTGTAAATCAACTTTGGATTGAGCCAAGTGAACAAAACAAGATAGTCCTAATGTAATGTATGTGGACACGTGTGAGTAATGTTTGACACTAAACGTATTTTGTCACGAACGATGGATGTTCAGTAGTGATATTCAATAATAAAAGTGTGTGTATGGCTGGCTGTGTCCTGAATGCAACATCTGCTCTCAGTGACTGACATGTCATTTCCAAGCTTGCAGCCAAGGGAACCAGATCCCGCCTCCCAGTTTCAAATTGTCCAATGGGTTTATTATAAATTCACCCAGAAGAAGTGGCAGGAAGATGTCATAACATGATAGATTTTACGGGTCTGTCATATGGATATCATTTTAATGTAGTGTAAAAAGCAGTACTTTATTCATATGAAGCAAAGTTATGAAGAGAAAACAGCAAAGGATCCTCATAAACATCCTTTCTTTTAAACTGAAATATCGATACTTCCGATACCAGCTCCTCATGCTCTAAAATCAATTCTCAAATCAAAAATATCGATACATTTGATACTTCAATTATGTGAGATCATGTTTGTCTGTTGAAACAAAGCCATGTGTGAACTGTGAATAAGTTTTTATTAGGGATGTTGGCTTTTTTGCCGATATCCGATATTGTCCAACTCTCAATTTCCGATTCCGATATCAACCGATATCGATACTGATATGTGTAACATCACATAGCAATGTGTAAATTGTGAATACGCTTATAGTAGGGATGTCCGATATTGGCTTTTTTGCCGATATCCGATATTGTCCAACTCTCAATTTCCGATTCCGATAACAACCGATATCGATACTGATATGTGTAACATCACATAGCGATGTGTGAATTTTGAATAAGTTTATAGTAGGGATGTCCCATATTGGCCTTTTTGCCAATATCCAATATGCCAATATTGTCCAACTCTCAATTTCCGATTCTGAAATCAACCAATACCGAAATGTGTAACATCACATATCTCCTGATCTATCAATCAATCAATCGATGTAAACCGACATTAAATTTTTTATGCCAATATCGGGCTGATTTATTGTTATGGTAGTTCCTAGTAATTCATCGTTTATTTTAATTGTTTTATTATTTCACTTATTTTCTTCATTTATTGTTTAAAATACAATTTTCACATATTTTATATGGTTTTGTCCTCTTGTTTTTTTCTGTTATGTATTAGCTTGGCTATATTGTAAATCACCCAGCTAGCTCAAAAATACCTCAGGGTTTAAAATAAATAAATAAATAAATAACTTTCATTATTAAATTAGAACTTCATTTAAATTAATATTTGACTTAACTAACAAAGTAATTAAATGTCTTATATTCTTTATGTTATGATGTGAAATACACAACTATTTAAAATGCACCACACACGAGAGGAATTTGCGCTAAGTATCGGTTTCGGATCGATATCACCGATACCAGCCTGAATTTTACTCAGTATCGTATCAATCACTAATTGTAGGAGGGAATAGGTGTGGCTCGTCAATCCATTCAACATTTGGAACCGACGGAGGAAACACAACACAACCAGTAGAGGGAAGTATAACAAAATAAAAGCTTTTGAACAGGAAATGAACGTAATAAAGAAATTCAGCACTTTAGCAGTCAAGACATTTTTCGCATTAGATAGCAAAGAATGTAAACGCTAACACGTTTTCTATAAACCACAGCCTACAGTGTCAACATATATTACATGAGTTCTACTTTACAATTACTGATGGAATGTTGTTTGTGTTAACGTCATCACCTGGTCACGTGTGCTTGCCGAGCAGCGCGAGAAGAGAAGAAGAAAATGAAGAAGTAGTAGTAGTAGTAGAAGTGACGACAGCAAAGTCCAGCAGAGGACATAGGACAAGAACCTGCGTCGCAGTGACAGGAAGTGCTTGTCCACAGTTCCGGTAGACCGAGACAGGGAGAGTCATTCACAGTGAAGGTGGCGGTGCAGCCACGGGTAGAAGACCCGCGGACCAGCGCAGGTAAAACACACCTTTATGCTTTATGCTTTATACTTTGTACTGGATTATACTGCTATGATATTGTGCTAAGGCGTCAACATGACGATGCTAGGATGCGGAAAATGACAGCAGGTTGACGCAGCAACCCCCCCCCCCCCCCCAGTCCCCCCGCGCATCCTCTGGATGATGCAGCGCTTTTTGCTGCTCTGCGCAAACTCAACATACGTCATCCAAACTACCATCAAGTCACTTAACTGTTTTCTCGTGTACACCGTGCGTGTGTCTGTTGTTAGCATGACTGGTGTGGAAAGGTGTCATTGCACAGGATGTGTGCGCGCGCGTGTGTGTGTGCGCGTGTGTGTTTGTGATGTTAGCATGACGATGTGTGTGTTGTGTGCAAAGGTGTCATTGCAGAGGATGAATTGTGTGTGTGTGTGTGTGATGCAAGCACAGGTGTCACTGCAGAGGACGCGAAGGCATACAGTAAAAAGGCGGTGTTTGTTTTAGGCCCATGTCTTCACACACACACACACACACACACACACACACACATGCACACACACGCACACGCGGTGCGACTTCTCTACATTGGGGATGTTGTATGAATGGCTGAAATGTGTATAGTATGGTATTAGTAACCTTTTGGTCATGTGTCACCACTATGTCAACTTGATGAGGGGTATGCTAATAATACTAGCAATGCAGCAGTTTTCTACCCGTACTGTAATCGTTTTGCAGCATGACATCGCAATTTGGTGGCAGTTGTTTGTGTCTTATTGGCCGCCATTAAGTTCTGAGAACTAGTGAGTTAAATACAGCATATTTGTAGTAAGAAATTGCTTGATGGTCAATAAAATAACTTTGTGACATTTGGCCACCCAATAAAATGGACGTGTTTGATTGTGATGGTTAAGACGCCTTCTACCGCTTATCCGAGGTCGGGTCGCGGGGGCAGCAGCCTAAGCAGGGAAACCCAGACTTCCCTCTCCCTGGCCACTTTGTCCAGCTCCTCCTGGCGGATCCCCAGGCGTTCCCAGGCAAGTTGAGAGACATAGTCTCTCCAACGTGTCGTGGGTCTTCCCCGAGGTCTCCTACCTGTCGGACCACATCCCTGACGCAGTCGTGGCATTATTTAGCCCCGCTGTGACGCCACGCAACAGCAGACATCACCCCAGCTTCATTAATTCTTTTATTTGCAAGCGGCCTAAAAGATATTGAATTCCAGAGAAGAAGCTCATGCAATCAAGAAAGGTAAGTCTATATTTTCTTGCAGATGCAGATAGAGAATGTGCAAAGAGCAGGAAGGAGGAAATAAACTAGAAAAAAAGACATTGTGGGAGAGGGAATTGCTGACTAGAAGGCATCACTTCACATAAAATCACAAGGGACATTCAGGACGCTACAGAAATTACTTGAGAATTCACCCCGAATTGCTCCAATAGTTAAAAAGTTAACCCTTTCATGTGAATGAGGCACGCATTGATTGTTTGCACATAGGCTGCGGTGTGTTCGTGGTGCGTTCACGTTGCATTCACGACCATCCATCCATTTTGTGTTCATACCTACGGACGATTTGGAGTCGCCAATCAACCTAACATGCATGTTTTTGGAATTTGGGAGGAAATCGGAGTACCCGGAGAAAACCCACAGATGAATGGGGGAGAACATGCAAACTCCACACAGAGATGCCCAAGCGGAGATTCGAACCGAGATCTTCCCGATCTCCTGACTGTGTGGCCACGATGCTAACCATCTGAATGGAATGCTAGCGAAGGTGATACCACCCAAAGACCATCGCTGGCTGGCAGAGGCCCCACTCCATCTCAACGACCGTCATTTGACACCACAAAAGAGCGAAACCATTTTTGTCTGAACATGCCTCCTCCATTAGAGGATAAATACTTTGGATCTTGCACCAAATTCTCAGGCCAGAGCTGTCCTATGTAGTCAGTGTCGTAGTGTAGTCTTTTGTCCCACCTAGTCATTGAGCATGAACTGATGACACCTGTTCGGATGAGAGGCCAAGCGGCTTTTAAGACAACGTGAACATTCCAGTTGCAGTCAAGTCAATGCCCAGAGATCACTCCTACCAGCTTCCATTGAGAATATGGGCCGGGAGCACCCTGGCTTCTGAACACTTACAGAGCAGTCAGTGCAAGCTCTGCTTCTGAACATCATATTTTTCCAGCGTGAATTAAATATGTCGAGGCAGCCAGAGCAGGTCTCACGTTACTGTGATCTAAAGCCAAGTTTCACATGGTTGACTTCATTGTCCCTGTGATATCTTCATAGGTAGCTGCGATAGCTTCTGCGCTATAAAGTTGGTCTTGTGACTGGGTTATGATGAAAGGCATGCAGATGCAGGAAATGTGATCTTTTGGTGTCATGTGTCAGTAGTTTGACTTCCTCTCGTGATGCTCGTACGTGTAACAATGCGCTTGAACACAACCTCACCTTGGATCCAGGTCCGGGGTAGGACCTTGCAGGCGAGCGCCGGGTGGTCAAATCCTTCACCTGCCGGGCCCAGCCCGAAAAGCCACACAGGATCTGCCTCCCCGTAGACCTACTACCTGCAGGGACAAACATAAGGGTCCGGTGCGTTATGCGTTGGGTGGCGGTCGAGAGCGGGCACCTGGGTGACCTGGCCTTCGGCGGCCAAATCTGGTGACAGCCATGACAGTTTTTAAGCAGTTTAACTCGTAATTGTGAAAAATATTGACTTTTTTGTACAATCTGATTCGTTAAACCAGTATTGGTTTCACATGCTAGCCTGTGGTGAATACAGTAGCGGCTTTCTTTGGGCAGCTGAGTCTGATTTGTCGTTTACATCATCAGACCGCTCTAAATGGTTCAGGTAGCAGCTGCCTGGCACACAGAACTACTTTATCAGGTGGGGTCCCACAAGGTTCAATATTAAGGCCCCTGCTTTTTCTCTTCATGTAACCCCTGTGGGTTCTATTCTGAGGACTGCTATGCTGACGGCAGCAAGATTCATGTGACTGGCTTGATGACATTAAAGCTCAGATGGCCCTGCACTTTTTAAACGTTCATTAAAAAGTGAAGGACCGTCAAATGGGCACGGTACTGAAGTCCAGCTTTTTTCCTTGTCAAAGGTGAACGCTATGCTCTCGAGGCAGTAATCCATGCCATTAGCCCGCCTGGACTACTGCAGTGCACTTTACTTTGGAGTCAGCCAGTCTTCAGTCTCCCGTCTGCAGCAGGTCTAAAACGCTGCCGCACATCTTTCAAGCGGAACCTGTGGGGAAGAGCGTCTCACAATCATTTGCAACTGTGGCTGTTTTTTAAAGTGTTTAATAAATACGTTGATATGTTCCGCTTCATTGATTTCCAACAAAGCACAAACCACAGCTACAATCTGATTTACACTTTATTTAACAAGTAGACATTTATTTCTGACATTTGATTGTAAAATTCAAAAACTGTCACTGGACTGTCACCTAGGCTGAAGTTGTGCATCAGCTCTGTTTTTTTTTGTTTTCTGTTTTTGCATCAGTTCTCAAGTAAGTGCTCCTTCACAGGAGCATTTTAGCTGGCCCAGCTATCACTGCGTCACACCTCGGTTGTCCTTTAACTCTTTGTCCTTCTCACGTTACATGAGCTGCACCACGCAGGCGTGCGTCGCTTTTCTCCGTGTATTGTTATCGATATCAGCCTCCGTCTACACACAAGCATCGCTTTGAAAGCCGACGGCACAGTGCTGACGATACGTGTGGGATAGGGACAGATCAGAGGATGGAGGCAGGGAAGCATTCTGAAGTGTGATGCTGCTCCAGGACACAGCCTTCTCTGAGAGCACCACTGAGATGAGTGGAAAACAATCACCATTGGAATTAAGTCTTCTCACCCAAGCATCTGGAAACGGATAATATCATCATATTTAATATGATGCACAACAAAAGAGAACGAAAGATCGGTGTTTTTCCACAGTTGCCCAACAGAGGGCAGCAGAGAGCGACAAAAGCTGCTGCGTTGTTGCTGTGCGTTTTTTTAAGAACACAGAACATTAAAACCTTGAACAGAAGAAGAAAAAAAGACAAAGGTTGGCAAAAAATGTTGTGTGTGTGTGTGTGTGTGTGTGTGTATGTATATGTATATATATATATATATATATATATATATATATATACATATATATATATATATGTATATATATATATATATATGTATAAAACATCTTATACCAATTCCAATTTTTCATCTGTTGAGTTTTATTTTCACTGCTGTATGCAATTTTCATCTGATGTTAAAATTAATCACTCTATGTTAAGATCAATTACTTTATTTTTTTATACCATCTGCTTGTGGATCACCGAGATCAATGGTCTTATTGGTAGATGCTTTTGGAAGCAAGTGGTTGCAATTTTCATCATTGCTAAAGAATGACTTCTGTGAACATTTTCTGTTTTTGACTAACAAATGTCTAATCTAATCAAAGTCAGTCTACAAGCTACTGGGGAATGGATTTATATGCTCTCGCTAGGGGAAAAGCGTATTATTTGTGTGAACTTTGGTCCTTGCTCTTTTTTTTCCCATTTTTCTGTTGTTTTTTTTAATTTTGCAAATATTTCAACTTTATTTTTAATCTTTGTAAATATACTTTTCGTAATATTATGGCTTTATTCCCGTAATATTTGGACTTTATTCCCATAATAATATAACTGTTTCTCCAAACTAATTTTCCAAATATGACTATTTTAGTTTGTTTTGATTGTTTGTTTGTCATAACATGACAACTTTACAAAACATGTATGTATTTTTATCAACTGAATGCTGTTAAAATGACATTATTTTTTTGGCATAATATTAAATTCAATTTTTACAAATTTCTCGTTAGAATATAACTTTTTTTCTTTATTTGTATTTGTATTGTATTTGTACTTTATTTATCCCACAGCGGGGAAATTCACTTGTTACAGCAAGTGACAGCAAGTTCTTAATGTTTTAACTTTATTCTCGTAAATTGCGTCTGTTGTTTTTCCATTTCTGCTGTTGTTTCTTTTGTCATTTTCCAACTTTATTCTCGTGAATTTTCTTCTCATGATTATGACTCTATTCCCATAATATTTGGACTTTATAACATTAGAACTTTTTACGCAACCTGATTTTTCAAAAATTCCAACTTGATTTGTTGTTTTGTTTCTCATCATATTACAGCTTAAAAATAATTAAAACATTCTTTAATATTTCAACTTTATGCTACAAAAATGATGTGTTTTTTTCTCTCACAATGTTACAGCGTTATTTTTGTAAAATTATGACTTTTTCCTCATTCTGGTCAATTTTCTTTTTACATTTTCTTGTTAAATTAATTTTTTACAATATGCCGCAGGCCAATGAAAAAACAGCCGCGGGTTGCAAACGGCCCCACAGGCCGCACTTTGGACACCCCTGCTAAAGAACACGCCTGTACCTCGTCCTCTCTCTGATTTATCGGTGCTTCAGAAAGAAAAGAAAAAAAGCTGCAATGAGGAAAACTTGACGGCCTCCAAAGGTCGCCTCTCTGCTCCCATGATGCACACTGACAAAACTCTCAGCAGTGATTTTTCCACAGGCTGCTTTCTAAATGCAGCTGCCTTATAGTTAGAATACATTCAGCGCATGTGATGCTCAGAGACAAAGCCTCTTATCTGGTCAAAGCTGCTCGTCAGATGTTGTCAGGATCGTTTAGGTGGAGGCATGTTGCTTGTCTCATCCTTTTTTGTCTTCATTGTTATTAAATGCTGCACTTTCAGTTCTGCTGCTCTTCCTCTGCAAATTGATTAGCTTCTCCGGTTTGTGTCTTCCCTGTGTAGGTCATGTGTAGGATGGCGTCATTTGATATCGCCTTTGGAGGTGCTGATGCATCAAAGTAGCTCAGGAGCCTCTGAACGCGCATCCATTTCCTTGAAGAAGCGGTTGATCTTTTCTCGTTCCCTCAGCCATGATGGCTCTTCAATGAGAGTCGAGCTAGATAGGATGCAGTGTGATCCACATATGCACACATGACACTTTGGCCTTTTCAGCGTTAATAAGGAGAAAAAACAACCCACAGCTTCACATGACGTTAAGGGAAAGTATCCTTTTGGCTCCAAAATAGATCTCCAAGGAGACAAATCAATACGACTTGAAAAGATGGCTTCTGGCGAAATGTTGACTATTCATGCTAACATGTTTGTTCATGTATGCGAGGGGAGCCGTGATCTCTTCCTCCTGTGAGGGACAGAGACGATGGACGGCAGACTCGCATGCCTAGACACCCAAAGCAGTTTGAATCAGGTGATAAGGGGGACTTGTTTTGGAGACAAGAGGTCTCTTGTCTCGAGCACACAATCATAACAAGTCAGTGTGACATTAACATGTACAGTATCTTAGCAGTCATATACTGTATATGTATACTGTGGCATGCTCATCCCTTGCTTATCACGGCCGCGATACGTGAATTTCCGTGAAGTAGGAGTCAATAATAACAAACTGAATATTTTTGCAACTTGCTTAGGACTTTCTTTGTTAGAGCCCCGTAGACATGAACTAACACCCCTATAAGTACCGTTAGGATCACTGCAGGGACATACATTTCTTCAAAATCTCCAATTTAAATGGAGTGGTGGAGAAGGACAAATAAGCCAAAAACGTACCACTTCCACACTGAATGGGAGGATGCGTTTTTTTCACTTTATGATGTCGGACACGCCACGGCTGCCTCCATGCGGTGGCATGGAGTGACGGCTGGTGACCAGAATACTACATATGACTTCCATCCATCCATTCTCTATGCCGCTTATCCTCATCAGGGCCACGGGGGGTATGCTGGAGCCTATCCCAGCTGACTTTGGGCAAGAGGCGGTGTACACCCTGGACGGGTGGCCAGCCAATGGCAGGGCACATATAGACAAACAACCATTCATACCTACGGACAATTTAGAGTCGCCAATGAACCTAACGTATGTTTTTGGAATGTGTAGTCAACCACAAAACATCGATCATTTTTTAATTAATTTGTGAAAAACCGCGGTAGAGCGAGGGAGCAAATTCTTCCCTAAATTCTTCAATTCTTTAACTCTTTTTCACGAGTAAGGGAAGGCTGGAGTGTGAGATTGACAGGCGCATCGGCACAGCGTCTGCAGTAACGCGGTCGCTGCAGCGGACTGTTGTGATGAAGACGGAGCTGAGCCAGAAGGCATACCTCACCTATGATAACGAGCTTTGGGTATAGCGACCCAAAGAGTTAGTTTAGTTTCAATGATAAATAATGTTCACAGGTTGATTTCTCATGACGGTGCCTAAGGGAAGCATCTAAAGTCCTTGCAGTAGGCCTAGTGGTCCAAACACGGATCCCTGTGGGACGCCGAGGCTATGGTCTTTATTAGCGAGAGAACAACCTCTGTGAGTGCAACCAAAGATGGATGCCTACAGGGTTCCTCCCACCATATATCCCATCTGTCACCTCAATGACCTCTTCGCTGCAAATGATTGACTGCAGCTTGCTAGTTGAGTGGTGGCCTATCAACAACAAAAGACGTTCTTCATCATGAAGAAGACCCACCCTGACCAGTTAACAAAGGACGTCCTTCCTGCTGGGTGCCTTAGCCTCAGGTGTCCCCCACCCTCTGACTGGCTGTCATTGCTTTATTGATCATAGTTAACACTTTGCTGGATCAATAGTTGTGTCGCTTCCCTGTCACCTAATATGACTACTCTGATACCGTATAGTGGCAGTGGGGGGGGTGGCCAAACAAAAACGCAAAGCATTACTAGACTTTCCGCTTTAAAATGAGAAACCTGATGATTTTCATTTGAAGGCTGTTCAGGGCAAAAAGGATACAAAAAGAAGTGGGGGGCTGGTTATAATGAGGGGTGGAGGGGGAAATGATTTTAGTTTCCGGGTGGAGAGTACAGACTTCCAGGTCGGGGATTTCAGGTTCGGTAGACTTTAGGCCGATTGAGCCTTTGTGAAAGGAAAACTGCAGTTTTGGGGGAATTTCTCATCCCAAATCCTTATGTGAGGCATGAACACATACTGTATGTCTTTCTCTTTTCTGTGCGTTCTAAAGATGTAAAAACAGCTAAAAGAACTAAATGCACGTCATGGGACACACCTATTCCGCCTAGAAAGGTTGCTATTAAAACACCCCGACACTCCTACCTTTGTGGCTCTTGGTCCAGGTTGGGGTTGTGGCGTCACGAGCAAAGCACAACCCTTTGTCTTGTTGGCTCAGTGTAGTGGGCGAGCGATGCAGGTTGAGGAGAGAGGGGCTGGTCAAAGTGCTACAACCGTCAGCCCTTAAGGAGCGGTGTCGTTGCGGCTCGAAGATTTTTGTGGAGGTGCACGTCCATGGAGTTACATTTGTGCCTTAACTTTGAGGTAGCAAAGGCAGACTTTGAGCCCTATTAACGTGCAATAATTACTGTTGTGACCGCAAGCACATCGCTGCAGCGCTCTGGCACTCCCTTCCTCAGTCGCTCGACCTTTTTGCTAGCGCGGGTGAGCGCGTCGGTGTACTAACGTACCTCCGGCTGGGGTTTGCAGGCTGCAATAATACGAGCTTCTGTGATCGGTATTGAAAGGCATTTATTCGCATATGCCGATCACCTGATTTTTTTTACGGAAATCGGGCAACATTGATTGGTGGCCGATCGATCAGAGCATCCTTAATAATACGTGTCATTTCTGTAGTACAGTATGTCCCTTGAGTATTTGTTTTTGCATCGTTTAGTCATCTTCAGTTTAGAGTTGCGTGAAAAAGGGTTTGCCCCCTTCCTTATTTCTCTTTTTTTTTGCGTGTTGTCACACTACAAAGTATCATCTCATCTCTTTGACATGTCTTCATTTTGGATTGTGGATTATTTTGGAGTCTTTGTGTGGCTTTCTACGATGAACGTTTGTGAAATGTACAGTAGCTGTGGAGCAGTGACTGCGGTACAGTCGGCTGTGCTGCATGTGTGCACGTGTTTGCGTCATGCTTGTGAACATTATCGCTGTTTTAATCCAACAATGCAAGCAGTGGATCCTTGACTTTGTTACTGTCCATCCATAAAGAATATGAACATGAGAATAGCGTGTGTCATCATCTATTGCACAGATTCCAAGCTAGTCACTCTGTCTTTGCAGTCTGTCACCAGCTTCTCCAACCCCCTTCCTTCCTTTCAGCATCTCAGCAGATGGACAGTAGGGCATCCCCCTCCACCCCCAGTCTTTTGATAGTTGCACTAGCTCTCCCATCTCCATCCGCTCCTGCCGCCTCAGGGGCTCACTCCCCATTGTGCCTATTGTTTGGTCTTGAATGTGGATTCATTACAGACAGCAGCAGTGGACAGAAAGATGGGGGCAGTGGTCGCCAGACATAGAAAACAAACAGGAACAGAGAGGGAAATGACCACATCAACCAAGAGGAGTTGGAGACAGAGAAGACGAAGGGAGGCGGGTAGATTTGTAAAACTCCCCCCCCCCCCCCCCCCCCCCCCCCAAAAAAAAAAAAAAAAGCCAAAACGGATGAGGGAGAGATGAGATGGATAAAACACTAGGTGGCAGTTGATCAAAAGTCAAATGAAGAGTGGTAACACACCCCTCCAAGAAATGCTTCACATGCTTGACGTTCATGTCAAGTCAATTTTATTTATATAATCGTCCCTCGCCGCTTCGCGGTTCCAATTTCAGGACTTCACTCTATCAAAAAATAGATTTGAATACGCCCTATCATTAGTACAAATATGCAGATTTAAAGAAAAACTGCACTTTGTTTGGAATTTTGCCCATGAGCGTAAAAGAAATAGCTTGGTTAATATGCAGGTGACATTATGGAAATGCATTGTTGGCGCTTTTTGGAGTTTTTTTCAGAACGTGCATTAATTAGCTTCCTCTTTTTTTGCAGTTTTTATATCTTTAGAACGCACAAAAAAGAGAAAGACGTGTGTTCATGTCTCGCATAAGGATCGTAGATGATGGGCAAAATTCCAAAGTGCATTTTCCCTTCAAGGGCTTTAGCTGCTTCACAGGACGCGCCGCGTTTGGCTGTTGTTGCATTTTGAAGAGGAGAGGCCACAGGTGCCACAGGTGCAGGAAAAGTGCGTAGGCAAGCCTGCTGGACTTGCGGGTCAGTGACATAAAAGGACATAAATCCTAAATAAACAACAAAGTTCCACCTGAGAAAAGGTTGCACGGGAACACAAACCAACCATGGCTTTGCTGAGCCATCGTTTGCTATACCGAGAAACCTTGGTTAGCGTCATTAATTCGTTCCAGAAGGTCTGACTCTAACCGAAACAGACCGAATAAAATTTTCCCATAAGAAATTATGTAAATCCAATGAATCCGTTCCGGAAAGCCAAAAATGCTAACACAAAACATGTTTTTCTAGTTTTACAACCGTAGTTTTACATGCAGAAAACAATTGGAAATGCATACAAATGATGAATGAAAGGCACAAATGAACATGAAGGCTACTTTTACTTTCATTGAAGACATGATTCTTGATGTGACTGAAAACAGGAAGTTGATGGTAGTTGACTCGCTGCCCCATCGCGTCTTTGGGAGCCCTCTGGTCTTCAGTGAAGGTAAAAGTAACCTTAAATGTTCATAATGTTTCAGTATAACAACTTTCGAAATCACAATTCAAGGAGTAACAGTGGCAAGCAGGGGTGTTTGCTAACGGAAACATGAGCTTGTAATATTATAGTTAGTATTATAGTAATAGTAATAGTTCCTTGATGTCGCTGCTGTTGAACTTCTTGTACATTTTGCAGTCGGTGCTGCAAGCGACTTGGATGTTCCCTCGCCTTCTTGGCACTGTCGGCGTGGCGCTTTGTCAGATGCTCATTCATGGAGATGTTTGCTCCTTTCAGCTTACTTCCCTGCCTTTGCGACGCTGCTTCGTACTCCTGGTTGGTGAACTGTGTGACAATGACAGGTGCGCTGTCGTCATTTCTGCCAAACAGCGGAATGCAAGGAATGGATGTCCTTGACTTCCACGCTTGTTCACATGTTCTGTTGAGGCAACATCCATTTCATCTTCGTCTTCAACTGCCCTGGCATAAGACCTGGATTTCATGCGAATCCCTTTCACAACCACATTGTTCATTTGTGTGGTTTGCTCCAACTCATCCGTTCTACACAGTGCGATATGATGAAGATGCATTCGTGGCCATCTTGGTCACGTTACGTACGTTTGTGTTCCACATGTTGCTTTATGTGTTCCAAGGGTCGTAGCCATTTTGATCACACGCATGACAATGGGCAGCCTATAGCGCGCTTCAATACGACGTGAGAGAAAGTAAAGCAGAGCGATTTGTGAGGTCTGATTTTTTTCGAGGAGGCATTTTTGAAATGCAAATTGCTCTTTCGAACTCATATTGTTTTGAGAATCCCAACTCTTTACTTAAATGACTCAGCAACTCAGCGGAACTACGTTTCTCATCACTGAAATCCGACCAGAACTGGGCTCACGGGACCAGGTGCCGGGTAAGTCGCTGTTGATGTACTACACTGATGGGAACTTCATGTCAAAAAATCCCAACTATCCCTTTAAAACAACCTCATCTCGAGTGAGCTCTCGTGACGTTACCAAGACTCCAGCTGTGGTTTGCTCTGTGGAACCGACTTTGTCACGGCGTAAAGAACGACACACCACCTAAGTGCTCCCACCGAGCAGAAGTCATGAGTTTGTTTTGAGGGGTTCTTCTTCAACATGTTATCTCTTTTCACAAAATTAGGCCAGCCTAAGCCACACCGTCATTTGATTGGACAGGGATCCCACCTTGTCAGGGCAGACGGCCAATCACCTCAAAGGTTGCACTCGGGAGGAATATGCATCCTCAGATGTGTGATTGGAATGCCAGCACACACAGATAAAACATGCATGAGGACACACAGCATGTTGAGTTATGTATTCGAGTGCCTCAAGCGGCGTGGTTCGAGGCAATAACGCTAGAAGTCATGCTGGCTCTAAAATGATGATAAATATTGTGGTGTCCTCTAAAGGTCAAAAAGTAGATGTCCTTTAAAATGGTTCACTTGCACGAACAGTCGGTGTTACACGCAAAAGAGTCACTGTAATATTTACACCGTGTTCCAAATTATTATGCAAATGATGTTTTTCTCTGATTTTGCGAAAGAGTAAATAAAAATGACTGTCGTCATAATTTTCAAGTCATCAACCTTTGGAGTACAATTTGAATGTTCAACAACCCTCCTGATGATAACAGTATTTTTTTTTTTAAATAAAAACTTAAAATGCACAGTTCCACCTTATTATGCACAACAGAGCATCAAAGCATTTTACTGGTTGTTAAGAACCGAAAATGGTTGAATTTGCAGCATATTTCCTGAAACTAAAAGCTATCTCAAAGACTAACGTTTGAACAGGCCAAGTTCCATGTAAACATAAGATCCCTTCTTTGATCCAACCTTCACAAGTCTTACATTGAACTTTGGGGGTTTTGGAGCGTTTCTGCTTGAATGTCTTTGCAAGATGTCACAACAGCCTCCCACAGCTGCTGCTTTGTTGTGATCGGCCTCCCACCTTCAGAGATTCTTTGCTTGACGATGCTCCATAGGTTCTCAGTTGGGTTGAGGTCGGGGGAGAAGAGGGGGCCAAACCATGAGTTTCTCTCCTTCTATGTCCATAACAGCCAATGGCAGAGAGGTAGGTATTCTTTGCATCATGAGATGGTGCATTGCCATGGATGAAGGTCATTTTGCTACAGAAGGTACGGTTCTTCACATTGTACCATGGAAGAAAGTGGTCACTCATAAACTCTACATATTTTGCTGAGGTCATTTTCACACCTTCAATAACCATAAAGGGCCTACCAGCTCTCTTCCGATGATTCCGATCCAAAAGATGACTCAGCCACCTCCTTGCTGACATCACAGCCTTGTTGAGATACGCTGACCATACTCTACTTCATCCATCCGGACCACCCAAGGTTGCACGGCCCTCATCAGTACCCAGGATTGTTTGAAAATTACCCTTCATGTATTTGTTGGCCCACTACAACCGTTTCTGCCTGTGAGTATTGGTTAGGGATGGACAAATAGTAGGTTCATGCATAACTGCAAGCCTCTGGGGGATCCTACACCTTGAGGTTCACGGGACTTCAGAGGCACCAGCAGCTTCAAATACCTGTTTGCTGCTTTTTAACGCCTTTTTAGCAGGTGCTCTCTTGATTCCATGCGTTTGTCTGGCAGAAACCTTTCTCATGATGTCGTTATCAGCCATCTGAATCAGCCTCAAAGGTTTTTGTGAATTACTGAACGTTTTCATGCCCTGTCCAAGGCATTGCAACATTTGACGCTGTTTTGTCAGCAGGGAGATCCTTTTTCTTTCCCATATTGCTTTTCAGTCTGTGGCAGGCTTAATAATGTGGAGCATCATTTTCAAGCAGTTTTCTTTGAATTGGGCTCACCCTGCAAAGTAATGATGACAGTTGTGCCAGATTGATATCAGTAATCCCAAAAATATCTTTATGATACTAAAATTCTATTTGCATAATAATTTGGAACACAGTGTATCTCAATTAATGATATGTGACACAGCAGTCAAAATCAAATGTCAAGACAGAAATGAGAGATCGGTCAAGAGCATTAAAGCTTGCAGGCTCTTCAAAACACACACACATTCGGTGTTGAGCGCTGAACAAAGCACGAGTGATGGAGGTCAGACTTAATGGAGTGATTCTTCACCAAATGCCACTCGGAGTGAAACATGTCGTCCGTGTGCACTTTACAAAGCGTTTGCGCCCTTTGCGCCTCGTATACCATAACTAATTATCCAATTGACAATTACTGGCTATTTAATTTGGCACGCCACGACAATATTATGCCAGCACAGCTTTGAGCTACAAAAAGGTTTTCTGCACAGATCAGTGGTTCCGAAGCTTTTTTGTCTTGTGCCTTTTTGTCAGTACCCCCTCACTTACACTGCTTTACAAACATATGAGACCACCACGGGGGGTTTACGCCGCAGCTACCCAAAATGAACACTACCAAAAATACCAACAATTGGATAATTAAAAAATATCTATATTTTATAGGGCTGTCAAAGTTAACGGAAGTTTTCTTTAACGTGCGCACATCTTGTTTGACCCTCGGAGGAAGTAGCTGTGACAATGGAACCACAACTGGGAGCAAATATTGAGCAGAAATGGACAAAGAACTGAGTATTTTGATTGGTAAATTTAGTATTTTGCACGCCCATTTTTTCCATTTTTATCTTTTATTGGATGGACTTTTATTGGCTCTTTTATTGGATTGGGGACCTGACTCACAGAGGTTTGTTGCAAAAGCCAAACAATATTGTTGGTCATGCTGTGTGAGGAAAACGTACATTCGGCAGTACTTTGGTTGCATTATTTGTAATGCTTTGAAGAGCTATTGTCACGAGTGGCCAAAGCCAGTAATTTGGACCCCAAGATGCAGAGATGAGACAGTCTGTGAAACTAAAGTTTATTACAAAAAAAAAAGAGGCCAAACAAGAAAAATACTAAACACAAAGCGCTGCTAGACAGGAGCAGGAGGAAAAATATTAAATTAACAAAAAACAC
Organism: Dunckerocampus dactyliophorus; assembly: GCF_027744805.1. NCBI lineage: Eukaryota > Metazoa > Chordata > Actinopteri > Syngnathiformes > Syngnathidae > Dunckerocampus > Dunckerocampus dactyliophorus. The sequence goes on from NC_072826.1 coordinate 2,474,500, forward strand.
TGCTGAGAACCGAGCAGGACAAAAACTAATAATAACAAAAAGCGCTGCTGAAAACCAAGCAGGAAATACAAAAAGCCTAAGTACAACAAAACCACGGCAGGAAGTCGGCCATCATGCAGCCTGTTTTGATTGGATCAGATTGGCAAGACTATAAAAAAATGGGATCGATTGGATGCCAAAACATGTCCCTATTTTTAAATGACCATTATTTTTCAAACTTGAACTTGTTCTACCGGCGGGCCTTCACAATTCTAAGCGAGAAAGCCGCGATTCACATTTTTTCCACAATCAGTCTCAACATGGAATGTTCAAATCCAGTCTCTTTTTGCATTTTGCATTTTTTAATGTTGTTATTGTGTTTGCAGGAGGTAACGATGAACCGTAACGATGAAAAGTCTCAGTGAGCAGTCCAGTGTTAATCAGACTCATGGAGGAATTATTTAATCAGGTGTACTCGAGCTCAGTACACTCAAACAAAGGCAATAATCCTGTCTCTGACCCCTGAGTGTGTGCACGTGTGTGTTTGTTTAGGTGTTTGTGTGTGTGTGTGTGTGTGTGTGTGTGTCCATCCTGCTTGACAACAAGCGTGATTACCAAGTAGAACCCAAGCCCAGGGTTCTCCTGCACACTTGACACATTTAGGTCACACACACGTGCGTGGGCACACGCACAAGCACACACACACATGCTGGGTAGTGGGGGGGGGTTATATGACTGGGGTCAAATTTTTCATGAGACTGGTAAAAGTTGTATGACGTCAGTAATTTGTTAATACACTATATTGATGAGTAAGCATTTATTCTTTGGATCATTTCTCCTCTTGAATCACTGTTATTATTAATATCAATATCAATATGATGATATTATTATTGCATGGCATGTATTTTTCTCAGACGTGATATTTGTATTGTCTGTATCTGTATGCGTCCACAGCGTAGTCCACCTCTCGTCCAAATGTGTGTGTGTGTGTGTGTGTGTGTGTGTGTGTGTGTGTGTGTGTGTGTAAGCCAAATCCTCTTCACTAATGAATCCTGGTGTCTTTGTTAAAGCAATACCAGTCTCTATTCATTTCCATGCAAAGATAATATGTGGAAATGGAATTTCTTTATTTAGATTACCGTCATCCCTTGTTAGCGCTTACTTGGTAAATGAACTCCTGTGATTGTAGGATTCCATGTTAATAAATGGAATAGTTTCGTAGTTTTCAGCATCGAAAACCTGTTTATGACTTTCTAAATAAGTTTTTTGGAACATTATTAGAGCCCTGTAGACATGAAATAACACGCCCATAACCACCTTTGCACTCCTATTGTTCATTGTTTACACTGGATTGCACAACCATTATACTACAGAGACTCAAGCAAGCTAGCGAGTTAGTACGCTAACCAGTTAGCCTCACATTTTTTACTTCTAAACTTAAGAAGCCCAAAAAATTAACCACTTCCACATGGAATGGGAGGAGAGCTTTTTTTTTCATTCTATCATGTCGAACTGCCATGGCTGACTTCATGCAGTGTTAAGGTAATGTCGTGTAAGCTAATGTCTCATCAGTGTTTTGTGTCATTACCGCCGCCTCGGTTTACATAATTTTTTTGGTTAGCTTACAGTATGGTGCGCGTCTTGTCACGTTATTCAACTGTTTTATCACAAAACATCCTTGTTAGCATCCCGTTAGCTTGCTAATACATGCAAACAGGAACCGGAAGTCTGCCTTGTCTCATGTCTATGATGTCGTCACCGAATGACTCTAGAGTTCTCTGCTAACTAACACAGTTACGCCACAAGCCTCAAAAATGTTAACACAAAACACATTTTTGTCCTTTTACAATGATAGTTTTACATGCATAAGCATATTCTAAACACATATAAAGGAGAAATGAAACTGATAAATTAACATTTAAGGTTACTTTTACCTTCACTGAAGACTTGATTAGTGCCAAAGACACAGCATGGCAGCGAGATCAAAACGGACACCACCTTTGTGTTTTGCCATGTGTTATTTCTTAAATAGTGTTTCTCACCCCAAATCTTTGCTTTTCTTCTGATCGCAGCTGTAAAATAAGCCACAATGGAGCCAAAGACAGTTGCAAGTGCCAGCATTTTGATAAAGCAGGTGAGAAACACTAATGAATTCAAGAAATACCTCGTAGCAAACCACGCAGGTGGGGTCCGAGAGGCTCTCGCTGCCACATTGTCGTATTTGTCAACCATCACGTCTTCAATCAAAGTAGAATCTTCATTTATCCCTTGCATTCATCATTTGTATGCATTTCAACATGTTTTCTGCAAGTAAGACTATAATTATAAAACTATAAAAATGTGTTTTGTGTTAATATTTTAGAATTTCTGGAATGGATTAAATGGATTTACATGATTTCTTATCGGAAACGTTGATTCATTTGGAGTACGTCGGACCTTCTGGAACAGCTTGATTACACTAACCAAGGTTTCACTCTATTTTGTTTTGTGTTGAAAGCCTTTCATTAAGAATAATACAAATAAATTGAAATTTTAAAAAAGTAAATATATAATTATTAGAGATGTCCGATGATATCGGCCCCAAGCTATTACAGGCCTGATATAGGCATAAAAATGGAATATCGGTCAGTATCGGTATCGGGATTTTCCATATAATGAAAGCCAGTAACAAACATAATGCTGTATGAAGGCCTGTGGGCTCCCGTATTTTCCGGTGTGCATATGCTGACCTCATCAAAACGCCTCTCAAGCATGTAAAGATTCAAGAGTTTTATTGTCATAACAACCGTGGGTGGCTAGTAGCAAGCTAGCTCGCTCCTTTCATTCATTTCTATGCCGCTTATCCTCCCTAGTAGGATTGTTACAATTTCCGGAAGTAAGCGACGGTGAAGTCTGACACTGTGTGCGCGCTCGATTAGAAGTGGGGGCGTCCGTGAAAAAGCTGCTTTTTCATATGTTATGAAATTAAAATCTGATGGTGTGAAATATGTTAATTTTGGCCCGGAATTACCGTGTACGTGCAATTTGTAGTGTGACGTGGAAACAAATACACTTGATTTTCTTCCCCGGACTCACAACAGATTCCACATAGGAGATACGTGATGTTACACATATCGCTGTCGGCTGATATCCGTGTCAGAAATTGAGAGTTGGACGATATCGGCATATCGGATATCAGCAAAAAAGCCAATATCGGACATCCCTCATATATTTATATGAATGTGTCTTTTATTTCCATTTGGAATGTATTTTCCCAAACCAAACAGAATGAATTATGACGTCGTCGCATGACAAAAAGAAAAATCAATGTAGTTTTGTGCTTACACGTGTTCCTTCCAAGTGCACGGCTGCATGTGTGATGATGTATGCATGTGTGCTCCATTTCTGTGTGAGAGTGAGTGCTATTGATTGTCACAGATGTTCCTCACGGCCGCCGTGACACAGATGGTCAGTCAAATCGTCTTCTCTTGTTCTGATGTTGTCTTGGTATTTCATTAGACATGCAGGGGCTTATACATTTTGTGTGTGTGTGTGTGTGTGTGTGTGTGTGTGACTCCAGCGTACACTGCTGACCACCTGCTACATAAGCCATTGTCTCACCAAACATTAGTACTCGTTGTCTGCGTGTAAGACAATCATAACAATATCACAACTTACAAGAGACAAGTGCATTTACATGCCAGTGAAATATGTATTTCCTCTACTAACTATAAAACAATTTAACATATACTGTAAATATATATATATATATATATATATATATATATACATGCAGTTTAATGTGCGTGATGGGGTGGCGGGTGAAAGGGGTTTAACGGGCGAAATGAATAAATGACCTGAGCCTCCGCTAACTCATTAAGTGTGTGTGTCCTTGTGTAAAGACCAGACCTCCTGCTGCAGAGGACAAAACATGGGGGTGACGTTTTTTTGGGTGGGGGGGGGGGTCAGGGTTTAGACAATAGGCATGGCGCGCGTTTGACTTGATGATCAAGGAAGAAGTGTGGAAGGCTTGTGACACACGCACACACACACACACACACACACAGACACACACCGCCGCTCACGGTGTCTGGTCTGTGCTAACGGCCCTTCTTTAGGGGCCCTATGAAATCCCAAATTCCATGTTTTTACCTTACACTGATTTACACTTGATTTCACCAGCATAGAGTGTGTGCTTTTTGGGTTAGTGAATAAAAGGTTCATGAGTTAAATGCAAAAATCCTTACATTTATTCATGCAATACATCATTGGCCAATATTGCCCTGTAATAGAGAAATGATGTCGCCTGGCTAACTTTTCTAATGGGATGTCAGCCTTTATTCTCGCTACCATTCTATTCTCAGAAATTGACGAGAAAAAAAAGTCATCAATTTGCGGGATAAAGTCGTAAATTTACGAGAAAAAATAGAGCACTTTATTCTTGTAAATCTACGAGGTTATTCTCGAAATCTCAGATGGTATGTTTTTTTCAATGTGGCCCTAACACTCCGTCGTAAGATACAATATACTTACAGTAATCACTCGTTTATCACGATGAATTGGTATTTTTGTAGCTACAGCACCGAAAACCTGTTTACAACCTTCTAAATACAGTTTTGTAACATTATTAGAGTCTTCTGGATGCTTTAAATTTGTATTTCAGTTCATTTAGCCATTTTTATGCTTGAAAATGCTTAATTTAGGCAAAAAATATGCAACATTTGCTTAAATATGCATTTGTTTCATTAATAAAAGCCATATTCAACCATGAAACAGCATGATTTATGAATTAATATACTTAATATGAAAAACCGTGATAGCGTGAAGCCACAAAATTTGAAGCGCAAAGTGGCGAGGGTTTACTGCAGTCCCAGCTTTTTGTGAGTAATGGATGTCAATGTGAGATGCTTTTTTTTCATCCAAGCAGCCCAAGCAGAAGCTGCAGTAATTCTATACTTGATCAAACTTACTTAAGGTTTGTCAGATAAAAACATGATCGCTGCATAAGACTTCAAAACGTGATACTACTTTGTGTTGCGGCACTCCAAGCATCATGGGAACTGTAGTTCTTTTGGCCATAAATGAGCTGTATCATTGTGTAAGCTGCAGGGTTGTGAAAGAAGTAGCGGCTTCTAGACCGGAATTGATGGTAGCTGGCATGGCGAGACACTTTCATCTGGGACATTTTTTCACTTTAACTCATCAAGGGAAATCGATGCTTGTACTTCCGCATTTAAAGAACGCTACCTTCTAACCTGTTGAAGTCACCACCAGCAAGCGTGGGTTCCGCTGTGCCACTGTGCACGTGTGTGTGCTTGTCTGAAGATAAAATCTTGAGGGATAGAAACTCCATGGATGAAAACCAATGAATTATTTTGATTAGTGGGTACTGAAAAAAAGTCATGTTGTTTATTCATATCACCGTTATACCATTTTATTTCAAAGCCCAACAGCTTGATTTGAAATAGTTTGAAATATCTCATTCTTCCTCCGCCTTGTAAAATGCTCTTGAACTCATTCAATCCCAGCCATTTTTCACAAGACAACTTCTTCAGTAGCGGCCATTTTAGACCATTTTGACTGATGTTTCAAGGCACACAGAATATTGTGTTCTATGGCGATATAAACATGGAATCTACCAAAAGAAAGATTACACTCTTGTCTTTCATTAGAAAAAAAAGTTAGTTTCTACCCTTTTCCGTCCTTTAGTAATCAGCAGTAGAACATGGGTAAGTTTCAGGAAAATATCAGTTCCTGACTAAAAATGAGAGAAAACCAGCTTTTTGTGAAAAGATACATTTCAAGCATGACTTCACTTCGACACAAGTATTTGTTTCTTTTCTGACAGCTCAAATATCTAAACAACTACACCAACATAAACAACACAAAAAAGGGATTGTTTTACAATAAATAATAATCATTTATTTACAAATAAAACACCATGAACTACTTACAATTTTCAAATTTGGAGCTGAACTATGTGTGTGCACGCGTGCACGCGCGTGGACGTGTAAAAGATGTAGATGCATCTTTGGCATTGAATGAGTTAAAGGTCATAACATTTATGTCTGTGTTCATTTCAATCAGTCGAGTCATCCAATGAAAAAAACCAACACTCCTCAGCCAAGTCAGACAAATTAGCACGTATTCTGTATCCCCGGTATGTAAAATGGCATATTAAATGCAACACTGCGATTATGGACTGATGCAGTGTATTGCTGACGTGTGCTTGTGTCGTGTTCATCAGTGTCTCTCCGTGTGCTTGTGGGCTCATCCTGGGCATGGCCAGTTATTCAGCATCAATGAAACCAAGGCAACAGCTTGTCAATTACCGGTGTGCTTGTTGTTTATTTTGAGGCTCTCTGTCTGGAACAGCTGCTCCCTCGCGCTCTTCTCTCTGTTTTGCTTCCGCGATGGTGTGTACATGTGCAATGTTACACACGTGTGGTGCACCCATCCCCTGAGCTCGTCACACCACAAGAACATTCTTTGTAAAATATCGCTTGGTTATATTTGTTGTCTTCTCATTGAATTTTATTTCAGGTTTATTAGTTTGCAGCGCTCCCCATACAAGTAGATTTGATGCTACCTGTTTGCCCTCGCTCATAAACACAGTAAATCCTCTCTAAAGTATGAATTAATTAGCGAAAAATAGGAACACCTACAGTGGTGTGAAAAAGTGGTGGCCCCCTTCCTCATTTCTTATTTTTTTTGCCCGTTTGTCACGCTTTAATGTTTCAGGTCATCAAACAAATTTAAATATTAGTCAGTGACAACACAACTGAACACAAAATAAAATAATAATAAATAATAATAAAATAATATTTCAATGTGTTTGGTGATGTGAAACATTTAAGTGTGACAAACATGCAAAAAATGAAGAAAACAGGAAAGGGGCGAACACACATTTCTTACTTCTTCATACTTCTTACTTTTTGTGTCCCGCAACGGGATTTCTGTCTCCTACAGGCTCCGCTACACTTCCATTCAGATGCCTCATGGGCCCTCATGCAAGACGATGATGTCGTTCCCCCACAGCAACCCACCACAGCCACAAATAGATTGCAGTCCTGCGGGAAACATTGCTTTGTATGTTGATTTTAAGCTGTCAAGCACTTTGTCACATTTTGTGGACGACTGCTACTTTACTTTCTTGCGTTGTACTTGTTTTTTCCAAGCCTGAAACGGCAAAAGAAGAAGAAGAAACTCCCGGTATGCTCGAGGTTACGATCACCATAGATATCGTTCTTTGAACCTGACACGTATTAATAATATCCCGACTTGGACTTTTACTATTATGCTCCGACTTTTAGGAACAAATTGCTCCCTTCATTACAAATGTTTCATCGTCTAGTGGCTTTTTATGAGTTATATCTGCATGATTGGTGCATAACATTTGTGGTAACTGATGCATAAATGTGTCAGTGTGTGGCCAAAGCCCAGGGTAGAATTTGACCCAACACCCCGTTCAATAACCATCAAAAATGATCTGTGTGTGCAGGTGTTTGTGTGTGTGTGTGTGTGTGTGTGTGTGTGTGTGTGTGTGTGTGTGTGTGTGCATGGAGGGGTCACTGCAGAGTTAATTAACACATGGAACCCATTGGCATTAATCATAGCTATCATGTTGTCCTCATTTTTTCATTCTGTCTCGCTGTCCCCTCGTTCTCCACGTGTTTAATCATTTTTCACTGCGGGTCTGATATCATTTTTAAAATGCATACTGTGTATGATGCACATTATACCACACAAGCGCACTATACTGTATATATATTGTGTGTGTTGTCTTGGCCGTCATCTGTGCACACTGAGTGCGAGTGTGCAAGTGAGTCTTGGCGTACGTCTTGAGGAATAAGCAGAAGGCGGCTGAGGACATCTCTTTGTTGTCAGGGACGTATGATTTAATGCGGTGCAAGGCTCATTTGCATGTCACAGCTTGCAGGAGTGTGGGGGATTATTGAATATTGGAGACAGAGGGAAGCTAAAAAGGTTGGCTTAGGTCAGGAGGTGATGCTTCCGCACACGCCAGTTGAAAAAAAGGCCAAAAAAAACATTTCATCTGCGGTGTCCTCTGGCCTGAAACGTCAGCCTCTTTCGCTCGTTCTCTTTGTTTCTCCCATCCGGTTAGAACGTGGAAAATGTCACATTTGTTTCCTGGTTGAATGATGTCGTTTGGTTCATTTTGCTCTCATTCAGTCATTTTCTACCAAACAGACATGTATACTGAGCTAGCAAGCATCCCGCTCCGTGGAGCACGGCGCAGCCTGATGAGGTCTAAATATTGATATCAAAATCGACAGAAAAAGTGATACGCTTATGATCCGATGTGTTTGTTTTATGCCAATATCGACAATATCGGCCGGCTGATCTTATCGGACATCCCTAATTACAAATCATTTGCTCTGGCGGCCACGACCTGCCTCTTACCACAACACAGTGCTTCTCAAATAGTGGGGCGGGTCCCCCTGGGGGGTTGTCGGTGGGGGGGGACACATGCTCGTAAAATTTCTTCAAGGTTGGTAGATCTGTTAGTGTCTTCAGTGATTTGTACAGATGAATACATGAATATTACAGGTTCTCAATAGTGGGGGGCCACATATGTAATATGGATGGATGGATGGATTGCTATTAAATGTGTTTATGCTGGCAATTTGTAGTAAATAGTGATCACATTTGAAAGGAAACTGCACTTTTTAAAAATATTGCCCATCATCCACAATCCTCATGTGAGACGTTTAGTAACAAGCACATTTATGATAACATGTAATACTTGCAGTATTTTACCGTATTTGGGTCATTTTAAGTATTAGCGCCATCGCCCATCCCAACTAACACGACTTCCGTCAACATCAGCAACAAAGAGAGAGCGTTTGCTGTCACTCATCTTAGCAGACTTCTACTTTTTGCTTTTACTCCCCCCCCCAGGCAGAGAATAACGTCGCAGCTATAGCAAAGCAGTAAGCCGTTCTCATAGCGTTAGCACATTTCATGGACAAAATAAGACCATAATAAAACAGCCACAATGCCGACTGATGGGATGGCTGTATCTTTCAGCGTAAGACTTGTGCTGCTAAATTCAGCATCGTCCTCGGGTAAAAAAATGCTGAGAGCAAACGAGCATCTAGCGAAGTCTTCCTCACGACGTTGAGAGCCAGTATCCATTTGTTGACGAACTTTTCAGCTTATTGCCACAACGTTGTACTACGCATGTGCGAGACATGATTCATAACCTAGCGTTAAGTTTTTCCAAATGCAGCAGCAAATCCGGGAGGGCTAACGTTACCTCTCGGTAGTGGCCTGAGGCGTTGTGAGTGGCACTCACACCAAAGTATTTCTTCGCCTACAATAACAATGCCGCTGTAGCTTGGTTAATATGCAGGTCACGTTACGTAAATGGAACGTTGTTGGCGTTTTGGGAGGTTTTTATTAAAGGACTTTTTTGTCGAACTAGGTGGGTCCCATTATGTGCATTGCTAGCTGCCTCATGCTAGCTGTTCTTCTCTCTTTAGGACGCACAGATTGCAGATGAAGAGCGAAACACCAAAAGAAATGCGGTTTTCCTTTAAATCGTGTCTAAAATGGGTCGGTGACCTGCTTGATTCCTTCAAAAAATGTCAGTCCCTTCAGCTGGAAAAGACCACAGATTGCTGTTTTTTTGCCGACAAACAAACACACACACACACACACCCACACACACACACACACACACACACACACACACACACACACACACACGCGCGCGTGTGAGTGCACCCTAATTTTCCATGACTGACCTTCCTTCCAGCCATGTCGCATCCATGAGAAATCTCAGCTAGCCTCCAGCTGTACCGCAAATGTGGACAGCTGTGTGTTTCTGTGTGTGTGTGTGTGTGTGTGTGTTTAGTATGCTTGAGTTTTGAGAGCGCATGCATGCCCTGCCTTTATGCATGATCAGCCGTGTCTTCTCCGTGACCTGTGCGTTTTGCATGTGAATGATTTCATGCCTGGCTGCCGTGTGTTGGAGCTTTTAGGTCACATGATCGTGGCAGGAATGCATGGATTGGTGTCATTACGCAGTATTTGGAAAGCATCTTCATGCAGCCCATTAACCACAAATAAATCCTCTGTTCATCTTCTTGTTTCCACAGCAAATGTCACGGATGATAAAGCATCATTTCATCATATGACCACAGTAGACTTGCTGGAAATGTGAAGACTTTTCTGGACACTTCCTTTCAATCCCTGGTGGTACTGGTTTCTATGCAGATGACCCCCTTTTCCTTTTGTTTATTGAGGGCTTCCTGCTCTGCATGTGAGACACCTATAGATGACATGGAGGTCAACCAAGACCAAGTTCTAATTACAGTGTTTCCCATACATTCATTCAAAATAGATTTGGCGCATTGTGCAATAAGAAGACGCATCAGGAGGGATCAGTGTGGCCAACTTGACAACACTGGAAAAAAAAAACTAACAGAAACATCGGCGTAACTTTTTGCAGGATGATATTCAAATGCAACTTTACAGCCGTAAATCAGGACTGGTAAATAAATCTGATATTACAAATGTTTTCTTAAGTTCTTTTTTTCTTTCTTTTTTTGCGATGTTCATTTTTAGCCGTTGCAAATACTGAGTCATGACAGTTATGTGCATCTATTCTTTAGCATATAGGATTGATTATATAGCATTTATTTTATTTGAACTATAAAACAAACACTGCGATTGGCTGGCCACCAGTCCAGGGTGTACCCCGCCTCTCGCCCGAAGTCAGCTGGGATGCCCTGGCGTACCCGCGACCCTGGTGAGGATAAGCGGCAAAGAAAATGGATGGATAAAACAAATAACATTATTTATTGGTTGCAGCCATCTATCTGGCTTGGTGAACAATAATAGTATACCGTAATAGTATACCTCAAGATTGCTCGTTAGGCACACACCAGCCAGAACCGAACCGTACACCATCAGTCACGATGTCGGGACAAAAAAGAGACGCGATAACGGTCAATACACCACAAGCCAACTACCAGTTTTACATGGAATGAGAAAAAAACACATTACATAACATTAAGCGCATAATATTAACGACGACTTACCGAGCGGTCCAGCAAAGCATGCTGGGAAGCAGCATGTGTCAATTCTAACCTGAGCTTTGATTTTTTTGTTTTTGTAAAAATAAAATGTACTCGCATTTTTAGAATGGCGTGCAATACGGAGAAAAAAACAGCTTAGTTGTATCATTGTAGTAATTAATTCAGTAATAATGACTCCCCTGGCAGTCAAGGGACCTCGGAATTGTCCTGACATGTCCCCTTTATACGCCACCCCTGGCCAATAGCGCTCATAACGACATTGAAAAATGTCGAATTAACCATGTGATCGGTATCGGCTGATTTCAGTCCTGGATGATCGGTATGTGTATCATAAAACCCTGATCGGAGCATCCCGAGTTACGATATAATTCTGTATTTTATGATTCAATTGCTTATTAATACAGAATTTTGAATAACAAAAGCTAGAAAACACTGAATCCTGATTTTACAATGTAGAAATTGTCATTTTAGAAAATAAAATGTACTTTTATTATATTTTTGGGATTGATGTCGGCCTTATAGAAGCTTGCTGTTCATTCCTGCTGGCGTGTGATTTCATAGCCCGACTTCCTTGTGCAAATTGCCATGTTTGCGCCTCGTCTTGTGTTGTGCAAAGCCCGGCAAAGGCTCTGAACGTGCTTGACTGGAGCAGAGGTTCATTCATAATTCATGAGGTGGGAGGGGTAAAGGTGAGGGGGCGGTGGCAGATGGAGAATCAGTGTGTGAGGTGGGGAGAGAGCACACAGCCTGCCGGGCAGTGAGTGCTGGGAGAAAGGGTGACAGAATCACACGGATCGGTCAAAGGGTGAAGATCAACGCAAGCCATGGGCAGCAAATAGCCGTCTTCAACATTTTGACGTCTCTAGCCTGCGGCCATTGGTGGTATAAATGATTGACAGCTGTCCAGTCTTTGTTTTGGGCTCCTTTGGTTTGCTTTTCTTGGATGCTGGAGGACTGATACGGCTGGAGATACGCGGCTGTCTGCCATCGGGAGTTGCACTGAGAGAGGTAATGCTGTGTGTGCGTGTGTGTGAGAGTTTCCTTGGTGTAAAGAACATCTTTGCGTCACACTCACATTATTTGGCACTGAGAATGTGACAGATGATTCCTCTCGGCTTTAAAATGGAATTATTAGTTATTTCAATATCATTACAAGCTTCTACGCTCACCTTTTTTAAGGGTTTTGATGTTTTCTCTGAATCTTGAGGCTGTTTGAACGTGGTTTCATCGGTGAGCACCGCTTTACTTTCTGTACCCACGTGCACGTACAGACAACACACACACACACACACACACACACACACACACATGCACAGTCTAATTAGTTGTCTGCCACAAATGATTGGAAAAGCATTGATTCTGTCTGTTGCAAACAACAGCATTTTAATTGGACTGTTGATATGTTTTTCTGTTTTTTTAAAGAAGCACTGTAAAGCTGGACGTGGCATCATCATACTTTTTTTATATGCTGATTAGGATCCATGGAGGGGGAATTCTGTTTACAGTCTGCCTGATATATATATATATATATATATATATATATATAGATATAGATATAGATATATATATATAATATATATATATATATAATATATATATATATATGTATATGTGTATATTGTTGCAAACGCAAACAGTGACTGCGTTGCTCCAGTTCCAAAGCTCCAAGGCTGATGGACTGAGGCACACTTTGTTTTTGTATTTGCCAAAATGTCTTCTTGTCTGGAAGAATTGGTGTTTTATTTGACTGCGTCCTTCCAGAATGATGGACGATGGTATCGGTTGTCATTTGACATACGGTGGGTCAGAGGAGGTTTCATGGACTCTCATTGTGTGCTGTTGAGTTGAGAGTGAGACTCTTGAAACTGCAGAAGTAGTACACAATGTTCAATGCTGAATGTATTAGTGTTTATCGCGGGGGATAGGTTCCCAAAATAGCCCGCAATAACTGAAATCCGCAAAGTATCCAATTTGATGTATTGTTTACAATGATTCTATATGTTTTAAGGCTGTAAAACCCCTCACCTTACACTTCAGACACTTTTCTCAGACAGGCATGAACATTCTCGACCATCTCTCTCTTGTTTAAACGCTGTCCAAAAGTTCAAGAAATTTTGAATTGGCTCACTCCTCTGACCGTGCCTCTTCGTCCTGCCGCTGTATTTTCCTCCTCCGCGTCCTCCTCCTGGAACCCAAGATTCATTTATTCCGTAATGGCCCCCTACAGCCGCAACTTCTGCCTTCCTTCAGCATGTCGAGAAGTTTTTGTGTGATGGTTAGCATCCTCCCCTGCCTTCTGGGTGCGACTGTGGCTACCTTTGACGGGTGTTGAAACCACAGGCGTTAGCTTCCTTGTTAGCATTGAGCATTGCGCTGTTGTCGGATGACATATTAGTCACGTGGAGGATCTCCAACTGTGGAGATGAGATTGAGAAGTGTTATAAAGCATTTACTCTCCACTGAACAACCACAACAATCACATGTCCCGCAAACGGCAGTTTGTGGAATAGTGTGACCTCCCACTATGAAACGTTTAAAAGTCATTTATGTTGTGACCTTCTTCAGCCACTTGATTGCATTTATTTGCATTTTGCTTTGTTTTTTATGAAGAAAATATCTAATTGTGTTGTGACTTGAGTTGCAGGTTCGCCACAGTAGACTGCTTTGACAACTTCATTTTATTTGTTTATTTAGAAAGAATCCAGGCCGCACGGCGGCCTAGTGGGTAGCACGTTACTCAGGAGATCGGGTTCGAATCTCCGTTTGGGCATCTGTGTGTGGAGGGTTTTCTCCGGGTACTCCAATTGTCCATAGGTATGAATGTGAGTGGGAGTTGTTTGTCTATATGTGCGCTGCGATTGGCTAGCTGGCGACCAGTCCAGGGTGTACCCAGCCTCTTGCTGGGATAGGCTCCAGCGTATTCTATGTATGAAGAGTAGATATGATATAGACAAGAGATTCTCAACTGCTGGGTTGGGATCCAAAAGAAGGTCACAGAGCTGTTTTCAGAGGCTCTCTGCTTGGACAAAAAAAAAAAAAAAATAAATCAAATGACCTGATGTCTGTGAATGCATCTCGCGTTCTTGTTTGTGCTTGTCGCTTGCTACACCGCCACAAGGTGCGTGCATTACGCGCGACCTGCCGTCCGTGCGACACACAGCTGCAGATGTCTGCTGGAGAAGAGCACGCCATCAAGGGAGAGACAGTGTCTCACCGCTCCAACTCACACTGTGTTGCAAACCGTCCCTTTAAATATAAGCTACTATATAAGCTACTTGAGACGTTTGAGTTTAAAAATGTCCACAATTTGGGTCACCGCTCGTCATTGAGGGGCGATGGTGGGTCCCGCAGGCAAACCGGTTGAAAACCGCTGATATAGAAAATAAAGTTGATTGTCTTATGGTGCTGAATGAATGAATGAATGAATGAATGAATGAATGAATGAATGAAAGTCATTGGGAAAAATGATGTTTGTCTTCTCTGATAGAACTTTAAAATGCTGTGTTTTGTGTGATTTACGCGGTTCAGGTGATGTTTTGCGTGAAGTCATCGTTGACTATGAGGGAGCGTTTAATGCCCAGATATCATGGATCTCATCATCTTTATCATCTTTATCACCGATGTTTATTCAAGCGTGTGTGTGAGTTGCCTGTGCTTGACAGGCTGTGTGCAAGAGGGAGGATTATTACATTTCAAGTGTGCTTTCTCAATGTGCGTGTGTGTGTGTGTGTGTCTGTGTGGTGATGCAACAAGGGTTTGCTGATGGCTGCAGCGTGGCTTGCAGCTTGTGGGCGGCCCAGAACTGCACACACACACACAAACACACACAGTGGCTCACAAACACACAAAATAATTGCAAGAGAACAGTACGTTCTTCAAGAAGTACTGAAACATCAAACTGTTGGACACTGAAAGTTTAGAGGAGGTCAAACGAAGTCCACCTGGTTATGAGGTTACACTATAGTGCATTTTAGCTGGCGTATCCAAACACAGCGGAGGGTAATGGACTCAGAAAACAGGAACGGAGCTGGTGCTATATGTCTCCCACTCCCGTTACTCCACTGCCGAAAGGACAAAATGAATTCTACCCACGTTAGTAGAAAAATCAGTGCTCAAGTTTGGAGTTAAGAAGGAGAAAAACACAGAAATCATTCAGTTGCTAATCGTGTTACAACTCACCCTGTTTCAGTACTGCAGCAAACTTGACTTTGTTCTTGTACGGATGTTTGTGCCACATACAAACGTGCAGCTTTCCAGTGAACACCGTTGCCGTTGGACGTGTTGTAAGCGTTGATTGTTGTAAGCGTTGTAAGCGTAAGCGTTGTTCTTGGGGGTGAGTTCCTTAATACGTATCCTGATGAGACAAAATGATTGCAATGCATACGGCACTTTTTCAATAACTTGTATTGCGTATGCAATGTGCAACATTTGTATAGGCAGTATTTGTCTTACGACATTAGTTCGAGGGAAGATCGGCTGCCAATATCGGAATTGGTTGATTGTGGTATCGGTATATGGGATATTGGCAAGAAAGCCAACATTGAGCATCTCCAGATATTCATGGAATATTTTGCCAGTGATAACAATAATGTTAAAGCAAGTATACTGTAATCTACAAATCTTTCCCCTTGTCGCTGCATGTGCTGATATACAGTATTTATGTAATAGTGGAGCTCTAGAGATTAATCTGCTGGCTGCAAAGGAGAGAGGCCGTATGATCCCATACGTGTACCTACATGTGATGCTACACGCAAGTGTGTATAAGCCCCCGTTTCACTTCAAATGCAAAAACAAACATGGATGGAGATTAACGACTGCTTTAGTGCGTCGTCATTAATAAATATCCATCCTTTATCTATGCCGCTGTGCTGGAGTCTATCCCATCTGACGTCGGGCGAGAGGCGGTGTACTCTCGCAGGGCACATATAGACAAACAAGCAATCACATTCACATTCATACCTATGGACAATCTAGAGTACCCGGAGAGAAACCTGCACGCGCACGGGGGGAGAACATGCGAACTCCACACAGATCATAACTTTAAATTGCATTCTATCCCATCATCACATGCTACATTTCTACAAAGTAAAAAGTACTTAGTGAACTGTAGACTGAATTTGAGAGGATAGTTGTCGGAGGCAAGGCGGGTATACAGACGTTATGCCCATGAGCCAGGTACTTAACCTACATTTGCGCCAAGGCTTCTGTCAGTGCATGTCTGTGATGGAGGGCTTGGGGATACATCCGTCTGCTTCAGATACCGTATGAAAGATGTTGCACGGTGGAGCAAGCAGTGATCACCTACATGGAACACCACAGAGTTGTGTGGCACATATGCGGTGTTAATGCTGAGACAAACCTACATGATACAACCACATTGTCCATCCATCCATTTTCTATTCCGATTGTCCCTGTTCGGCCCCCAGGGGAGCCGACTTTCGGTGAGAGTTGGGATACACCCCTGGACTCATCCCCAGCCAATCACAGGACACATACACTGTATACATTCACACTCCCATTCACACCTGTGGATAATTTACACTATACTATTAACATAACATGCATGTTGTGTATTAGGCAGCAGCTAAGACTGCTTTGTCCAGCTCCACCTGGCGGATCTTGAGGCTTTCCCAGGCCAGCTGAGAGACATAGACTCTCCGACATGTCTTGGGTCTTCCCCGAGGCCTCTTGCCAGACGGATGTGCCCTGAACACCTCCCCGGGGAGGCGTCCGAGAGGCATCCAAACCAGACGCCCGAGCCACTTCATCTGGCTCCTCTCAGTACGAGAAGTCTGCGTTTCTCCCAGATGACAGTGCTCCACACCCTATTTCTTTCATTTGTATGCCACTCCTAAATCTCATGAACCGTCAGGTACGCAAACTCCCTAATGTCACAGCTTTAGGGAGTCCATGTATGACACCTTTCCGCTTGCCCAGCGGTGACGGCTGCTCAGTACTGCTTTTTTCTTGAAAATGGCAGCTAAAATGTGTTTTGAATTTTCTACATAAACCGGAGTTTATGGGCAGCAAAGGGAAGAGTTTCTGTTTTCTGGAGCTAAAGACCTACCACATGGTATTGTGCAATATTCATCGAAGTATTTATAACTGTTTCCTTATAACCATTAGCACAGAACTGCTGTGACTAACAGTTGGCATGGTCGGGGGAGCAGGCTGCGGAATTTGTGTTGTGGCCAAGAGGAGAAGAATGCAGATTTACCCTGAACACAACTTGAGATTCATGGAGCATTTTACTCAAATAAATCTACTCTAGCGCCCTACTGGGATGTAACTACCATTTAAAAGCCCCTGAAATGAGCAGGATATGGCCCCTTTAATCTCGAGAAGTAAGACGATGGCTGCCCTCCATCTAAAAATGCACTTTTGTGTGAATTGTTTTCATGTCTTTTTCCACTCAATGACTGGGGACTAAGGGCTCAGCTTGCCCATGGCCAGGGCTTCACTCATTCGTGAAATAGTTGTTTTAATTTGGAACCAATGAAGCTGCTGGAAAAGGCCATGACTTTTTCTTTCTGATTTGAGGCAAACATATTACTTGAATCCACATGGACTGGCATGATATGTGGACTGGCATGATAAATGCCAACGTCAGACATCTGCGTGTCACTGATGCAGATTGTTTATTGCTCACATTCAAACATTTTTCTTTGATTTTTGAGTTCATTTTCTGGCACTTTAGGAGCATTCGTGTGTGTCTCAGCGTGTGACACAACTTGTCCAAAGATGCACGATCACACCTTTTAAGGTCTCCACTACACCAGTGATCACACACCGACATGTCTGTCATTTTAACACCATTCTCTCTAGGGAACTGGGGGAGGGGGCGGGGATTTTTCTTCACCCAATTCACTCATACACTCTTTCACACTCTCTCTCTCTCTCTCTCTCTCTCTCTCTCACACACAGCGTCAGTCAGCAGTTAGCCAAGGACAATGGATCTTAACTATGCTTATTCCGTGTAAGAACGTTGCATGTTAACAACAATAGGCACAGTGTTTATTGTATTGCACACCAAACAGAACCACACATGCAGGCAAGGAGAGATGTGGGAGTGAGAAGGCATGCTAACGGTGACTGGACCCCTGAGCTGAGACTTGCCTTGCTCAAGGGCACCTGCACAGTAGTCAGGATTCAGACTAGCATCTCTCCAACAGCTACAGTGGAACATAAAGTTTGTTAGCGTCATTAATTTGTTCACAGAAAGTCGGACTCTAACCGAAACTAACCGATTACATTTTTCCCATAAGGAATCATTTAATCCAACGATGTAAATCCAAACGTACCACTTCCACACGGAATGGGAGGAGAACTTATTTTGACTCAATTATGTCGGACATGCCATGGTGACGTAATCTAAAGTCATGTCTCAATAATGGAACATTACTGACGCCTACTGGCCAGAATACTACATACAGCTTTGTCTTTCAATATTTTTTGCCTAATAGTACGTACGCCGTGGTCAACCACGAAACAGTGATCATTTGCTAATTAATTACGTTTTGAGTGTACAGTTGTCAGGATGCAGACTAGCATCTCTCCAACAACTACAGTGGAACCTTGGTTAGCGTCATTAATTCATTCCAAAAGGTGCCACTTAAACCGAAACGGACGCTAAGCGAATCATTTTCCCGTAACAAATCATGTAAATCCAATTAATCTGTTCCAGAATGCCAAAAATGTGAACACAAAACACATTTTTCTGGTTTTACCATTACAGTTTTAGATGCAGTAAACAATTCCAAATGGATGTAAATACATGTAAATGATGAATGAAAGGCATAACTGAATGTTTAAGGTTATTTTTACCTTCACTGAAGACGTCATTCTTGACGTGACTGTTCCCAAAGACACGACGTGGCAGCGAGACACCACCACCACCTTCCTGTTTTGCCATGGGTTATTTATGTTTTTCCATGGGTCATTTCTTGAATTCAGTAGTGCCCCAAGTGGAGGAGTTTAAGTGTTCAGGGCACGGGTTCAGGAGGCCTCAGGGAAGACCCAGGACACGTTGGAGAGACTACGTCTCTCAACTTGCCTGGGAATGCCTCGGGATCCGCGGGAGGACCTGGACGAAGTGGCTGTGGAGAGGGAAGTCTGGGCTTCCCCTGGTTAGGCTGCTGAATGTTCATTTATCCCTTTCATTCGTCATTTATACTGTATGTATTTGTATGCATTTAGAATTTTTTATGCATGTAAAACTCTAAAAACGTGTTTTGTGTTCACATTTTGAGAGTCACCCACTGTACGACGTCATAGCAGGGCGACATAGCTGACTTCCGGTTCCGGTTGCCTTTTTTTTCCCCTGCAATCTAGCTTCTTTGTTACAAGCTTAGGACGTTTTGTTGCACTCACGCAGTGTATTGATAACACAACAAGACCTGAGCCGTATTGTCCGCTAAGCAGAAAATGTTAGCCAGGGCAAAACTTTGCCGTACATTTTTCACGTTAGCTGAAAAACACTCTAACCAAGGTTCCATCCACTGTGCTTGCATTTCCTTTTTGTCCGCAGCGAGACCTTTCATGCTGAGCCACTGCCACCTCTTATGAATGAATGAGTCCTGATGGAAAACAGAGAAGCGTCTGTTCTCAGAAAAAGACTCTCCTCATGATGGACGAAATGTCATTTCGTACAGGACGTAATGTCTTTATTATGAGGAAGGAAGGGGTAAAAGAGAGGCGGCCTGCTTTGAGTAAATTCAATTTGGTGATGGGATAATTATGACAGACAACTAACTGTACGTGTGTGACCAGCCAATGGCACAATGACTTTAATCACCACGGTTACCTCAAGGCAGATGGGCCCATGCCCGCAAATTAGGCCTGGAAGACTGTTGGAGGCTAAGCACACACACACACACACACACACACACACACACACTTACGTGCACTGAAACTGTCAAAATTGTTTGGTTTCCCAATTTTCACACTTCTATGTAAAGTCCAACTTTACATGCACTAGCTTCGAACTCAATAGTTGGCCAAACAATGCGTGTCTCCAGCTCGTTTAGCTGGTTGGGTAGAGGAAGAGCTACATGCTAATAGCTGTCACTAGCAGAAGCCTTCGGTCTAATGGATGATAGAAATTTCCACAGCTCTTTTAATGCTCGTGTTCTTTTAATGCAGGGGTGTCCAAAGTGCGAACCGCAACTGTTGTTTTAATGGCCCTCGGCACATTTTAAACATACAGTCATCCCTCGTTTATCGCGGCGAATTGGTTCCAGATTTGACAGCGATAAGTTAATTTTTTGCGAAGTAGGATTCAATATTAATAAATAGATTATTTTCATAGTTAGAGCATAGAAAACCTGTTTAGGACTTTATTTGTTTGACTTTATATACTTAAATATTTTTTTTAATGTATACATTTAAAAAAAAAAATCTATATTTAAGTGAAAAAATTAAATATATAACAATTATTTTTTACAATAATATTGAAAATTATATATATATATATATATATATATATATATATACACACATATATATATATATATATACACACACATATATATATATATATATATACACACATATATATATACATAAAACTCTTAAAAATGTTACAAAATTAATAACAATAAAATTGTAAATATATATACAATTAAAAAATGATAATAATATACAAATAATAACATTAAATAAGTGTATTTTTGAAAGTGTATTATTTCCAGGCTTTTGCGGGCCACAAAAAAGGATATGGTGGGCCGAATCTGGACCCCGGGCCTTGAGTTTGACACCTGCGATGTAGAGTAACATGAATAGATCATGATGGGGAAAAGTGAGGCTTTGTATCAAGTCATAACATCATAACATTTAGCTGGTGGCTCAGCCTTGATTGATTTTATACACGGTACATTTGGATTGTGTTGACTTCAGCGTTTGTTCTTTTGACACACACACACACACACACACACATTGATGAATAAAAAAAGACTGAGCAGGCCTATATTCTTTCTGTTTGGCATCTTTTAACACACACACACACACACACACACACAGCTATGGGGCTTTGATAATAGCTAAAAGACCTCCAGTCTCAACCTTCTCCCAAATGGTGTTCTCCCTTTCAGCCCTCCTTACACCCCCCCATATCGCCCTCCTTTTTTTTTTTTACATTTCTCCCCACTTTCATCCATCCCCCCCAGTGGCACTGTTGCTAGGGAGCCCTGCTGACTCGGGGCGTTTTCCATTGGACAGTAAGGAGTGGAGGTGGCGAAGGGAGGATGTAGTTGAAAAAGAAATGATATCAAGGCGTATTTGGGGGGGGCGGGGAGCACAAAGAGACATCCAGATGTGCTAATGAGGTTGTATGCTGACCCACATTGTGGGTCGGGGGTGCTCACATGGACATATGGCTACATTGATGGACAGCAAAGGAAAATAGTGAGTGGTAATATGAAATAAAAGCAAAATGGAAAATGAAAAGGAAGAGGAAATGAATGAATTGTGTGTTTGGAGTGGGCGGGGGTGTTGGGGGTGGGAGAAAGCTATATGGAGTGAAGCTACATGGAATTTGGCACAAATTGTGGGCAGACTAGAATCACATATTTATAATAAATGCAGGTTTGAGGGCTGTTTGTCTTGATTAGCAGTGGCACCTGATATTGAAGGTTCACTATGAAAACTGCTCAAGCAACGCAGCTGCCATTAATTAATCTGCCATTAATTAATCTGCCATTAATTGTGTCATTGTTAGTGTGGATTTCATCATTTCACTCGGAACCAATTGAATTGTGCCTTTGGAACTGATGACTTTCTTACACATATGTTAATATGGATACAATATTCTTATACTGTATGTGACAGGATATACTATAAATAACGCATCACCATCTGTTGGACCATGACTGTATGATAGCGGCTGCCAGAGGGTGGGGGTGGCTTTTTACTGTCAGCAGTGTTGCCTGAAGGCATCGCTAAATGCTCTCTTTGTTTGTCATGAATATGTGATGTCATGACAAAGGTGAGGGCGGGATGTATTTGGAGTGATTTGGATGTCAGCGTGAGGTTTTCGGGGTATTTTCAGGAGGAGTATTCTTTGTTCTGTCCATGTAGAAAACAGACAAAGCAAGAGGCTCATCTGCAAACTGTGTGGAAATGATAAGCGTCGAAGGATCAAAGCGCAAAAGTAAATTAATTATTTACAGGCTGAAGGTCTTTACTGTCTGAAGTCGGGGCGCCTGTTAGAATTGTCTTTATTTTTAGAGGAACATTTAAATTAACATCAATGCCCATTTGGTTTTCCAATATGTGCTCACTGTGTCTCAGCTTTGTACCAGTTAATGGTGTGAAATCAGTTCTAAACCTGTTCTAATAATACCACCTGCTCCCTTCCAATCACACTCTCTTTGTGTGTTTTATTGCGGGATATCTCTTTTCATTTTTCTCTCGCAGCGCGTGTATCTTTAACCCTCTCCTCCCCCAGCCTCCCTGTCTGTCCATCCATTTGTGGCACTGATGGGTTGGAACTGACGGGGGCAACAAACTGATTGGGGTCTCCTGCCTCTTATAATTCCCGTTTTGAGCGCGTGATCTGTTATTGGTCCATACTTCTGGGTGATTTTTGATGACATGTGATGCTGCTGCTGTGTGATCTGCTTGGTTTGCTGAATGAGGTATGGCAATATCATGGCTCACATTCCCCGTTTCTTCATCTCTGTGGATATGATGCAGTTTAAATGACTTACAGTTGTGGAGTCACATCACAAATCCAATGAAGTACTGCTGGCAATGATACAGTTTGGAAAGCTGCACATATCTACAGTATGTGGCACAAACATCTGCATAGGAACAATGTGAAGTGCAACGTCTGACACTCTGGACTAATACCATCCATCCAGCCATCCTCTATGCCGCTTATACTCACTAGGGTCGCAGGTATGCCGGAGCCTATCCCAGCTGAATTCGGGCGAGAGGCGGGGTACACCCTGGACTGGTCGCCAGCCAATATAGACAATAGGCACATATAGACAAACAACCATTCATACCGGGGACAATTTAGAGTCACCAATTAACTCTGGTCTAATACAATCAGTGAAATTCAGCATGTCTACCGTTGCTTATTATCGATCGTGATATCGATATTATTGAACAGCCGTAATTACCGTAATTCCATATACCGTATAAGCCGCACCGCTGTATAAGTCGCACGTGTCCACGTCATAAAATGGCATATTGTGGTGCGCACAAGTCCGTAAAGACCAGGCGGCTCTTTATTTGACAAGAGTCAATCATGAGCTATAAAAAACTCACCACAAGCTTGTCAGCCCATTAGAAATTGTAGGAGGTCATTACTCAGTACAACAGTCTGACTCACGGTGTCATCTCACAAACAACGTTAAACTCATCACACAGCAACTCAACACTCAAATGGTATACCTCAGATATATACAAACATGTACCAATAAGAGTTTAAAGTTGTCCCATAATGCATTTTGTTTGAGCGAAGCATTTCATTGGAGGACAAGCAGCGTAGAAAATAGTGGATGGCGCAGCAATGCTGCCTCTGTCCACCAGAGGGAGCCAGATGACCCAGAGCCCAGAGGGAAGCTGACGAATGTGCTGTTCAGACGCAATGCATTATGGGAAAACCTTAAGAGAGTTGCTTTTTTTTCCAATCCAAACTCGTATTGGTACATGCTTGTATATTTCTGGGGTATTTCTTTTGAGTGCTAAGTTGCTGTGTGATGAGTTTAGTGTTCTTAGTAAGATGACACGGTGAGTCAGACTGTTGCGTTGTTATAATGTTATATTAATGACCTGCGAGCGGCACAGTATTTCAATAATTAATAGTAGTTCTGAAGTAAAGGAGATGTCACGAGATTAGCATTTAGCCATAAATTAGTCGCACCGCTGTATAAGCCGCAGGATTCAAAGTCTAAGAAAAACGTATACACCGGGATTTACGGTAAATGTTATGCTTGTATTCTGAACACATACTGTATACGGACGTGAGTGTGAGTGGTTGATTGTGTCCACATGTGACCTGTGCAGGACGTAGTCTGCCTTTCAACCACAGTCAGCTTGGAGCGGCTTCATCTTCAGCTTCTTTGTGATCCACAATGGATGGTTAGATTTTGTTTTTTTTTTACAGAATGGAATGATTAGCCACATAACTGACGTATGATTTGTCACTCCAGCCAATTGTATGTTTTACTGCTCTCTCTCGCCCATCTCTCTCTTCTTGTTCTTTCTCTTCTCTGCTTGTCTTGCGCAACATCCTCTCTTCCACTTTCTTTCCGTTTGTTGTTTCTCTCTTTTGATTAAAAGTAGGTCAGTCAGCATCATTGAACTACAGTTCCTTCCAAGCATGACATCCGCATCCACACACACACACACACGCGCGCACACACACACACGCACATGCACACACACACGCACACGCTCACATATTGCCTGGCAACCGCTCACTCAGTCAGCACCCCTCCATCCTCGTTCCTTGTCTCCTAATCACACCTTCCCTGGAGGATGTGAGCTGTACAGTTTGCTGGTTTTGCAACCTGACACTGCTTTGTTTGGCACTCGCCCCGCTTCTCCTGACCTCAGGCTAATTGAGGTAGACTTTGTTAACAGTGGAATATTGTAGAAAGGCTAAAAAACCACCTCTGCATTTGATAAAAATTTACAACAAGGAAGTATATTTCCTTTACATGCTTGAGAGTTTCCACATACAGTCGTCCCTCGTTTATCACGGTTAATTGGTTCTAGACCCGACCGCGATAAGTGAATTTCCGCATTCATTTGTGATTTGTATCTGTTGTTTGTATCTATTTTTGCATTGTTGTCTGCATGTAAAACTGTAATTATTGTCTGTAAAATTTGTTTTATTTTAATATTTTTGGGTGTCTGGAACAGATTAATTGGAGTTACCTTGGGAAAATTTGCTTTGGTTAGAGTTCATTTTGGTTTGAATCGGATCTTCTGGAACGGATTCACAACGTTAACCAAGGCACCACTGTAGCCACCTTTATATTTGTATTACCAAATATACTGTAGTAGATATAATCAATGAAAATAAGACATATTGGACATATGTTAGATAACAGTGGTGGCTATCATCTCAGTGCATTGTATTGGTGGCTTTAAATGGCTTTACACTCCTATTACCCAATATGGTAGACATAATAAGAGTAAATAAGCCATTGAAGGTGTAACAAAACTCCTGCTCGTCTGTGTCACATTAAATGTGTTTGCTAGGGGATCTTAGTGGTGGGCGGACAGATGTGTGGAAGACAGGAAGTGACGTCGGAGGTTCAGAGCCGTGATGTAGCGAGGGACGACTGTAATCCATCTTTCAGCTGACGTGCTATTGAAGCCTCTAATTCTGTAGTCCGTGACTTACTGTCACTCATATAAAATAAAATACTTTTTTATACATTTATCATCACACCTTTTATGATTTTGTTAGCTTTTTAAGGTCGGAATATGCTTTTTGACAGCTCTTAAGAAAAAAAAAACAACACCACAAAGCTGCTAATTATTTGATGTCCTACAAACACCAAGCCTTGCACCCCCTACATTTTTCCCAATTATCTCATCCACTTTCAAGAGCGGTTGTCATAGTAACTTCTTTAAAAGACATCTGTACCGTGAAAATGATGTCACGTTCCCCGCAACCACTTTAGCATGTAACCTGTGACCTTATTTTTTGTTAGCTCCATTTGTTTCTGTGTGTGTGTGTGTGTGTGTGTGTGTGTGTGTGTGTGTGTGTGTGTGTGTGTTAAAAGCCCACAGCGGTGGCCTTTGGGACGCTCATTAGGAAGTGCCCTGTTTCAGGTCAGCAGGGAGAAGCAGGTGACAGACTGGACTGTCCACACTCATACATAAAAGTGCATTCATTGTCCCAGGAGCGTAAAAGTGTATGTTTAATGGAGACTATGGAGAATTCAGTGCATTGTTTATTCTCATGTGTTTACTTTTCATATTATATTGAAGCGCAAATGGACAGTGGACAGACACACAGGAGCCTACTTTCTGAGGGGTATGTAGACACATTGCAGGCCCTCACACCTCCCCAGGGTCTGAGTTGTTTTAAAAAAATAAGTTTAAGTGTATAAATTTTATTTATTCATAGCCTATGAAAAATAAATCTAAATAAATGGAAAAACAAAATAAAAAAACAGTGTTCCCTCATTTATCGCTGGGGATAGGTTGCCAAAATAGCCCGCAATAAGTGAAATCCGCAAAGTAGCCAACTTTATTTTTTTGCAATGCTTATATATGTTCTAAGGCTGTAAAAGCCCTCACCGTACACTTTATACACTTTTCTCAGACAGGCATGAACATTTTCTCACATTTCTCTCTTGTTTAAACACTCTACATTCAAGCCTCCGTTTGAATGTTCATGCTCAACCTACAAGAATTGATGAAGTGACTCGTGTGTATTTCCCTCCTTTGACCGTGCCTCTTTGTCCCGGTGCCACTCTGCGGGAACGTTTTTGTATCTTTGTTAATACATGTTGTTGCTGTATCCTCGTCTTCCTCCCCTAACCGAAGATTCGTTTACAGTATTCCGCAATGGCGCCCTCCAGCCGCATAACGTCTACCGTCCTTCAGCATGTCCACAAGTCCAACATTTTGTGCGATGGTTAGCATCTTCCTCTGACTTTTGGGTGCAGAACGTTTCGGCGACGTTGTGGGTTTTGCCGGGGAGAAAACGTGCAAACATACAGAGTTCAGAGTTCTCTGCAAGCTGTTTGCTAGCGATCAGACAACAGGAAGCACAGCAGTTAGTCACGAAGGAGATTGACTGACGATGGTCTACAGCCAATCAGGACGCAGAAGACAATGGGCTGGTTCTTTTTTTGGTTTATGCTTCAGTTACATGTTGTACAAAACAGTAGGGGTGCAACGATACACAAAATTCACGGTTCGGTTTGGTCCGATACGTTTGTGTCATGGTTTCATATTTTTTCAATTCAAAAAATAAATTACATGCCTTTTTTTAACTTGAATTTGATTGAAATTGCCAACATTTTTCACATTTTTCTCGGTATGAACGTGGGAGGCGGAGCTCAGTGGCTTTGTGCTTGACAATGCAACTTAAGACAGAGTAGTCGATCGCAGATACACTGAGCTTTCAGCACAGAGTGCCGTCAGAAGTTGATAAAATAAATCTGAAACTGCGTATTGTTCGATACCGGGGTCACGGTTGGGTACGCATGCGTATGGAACGGTTTGATACAGATACAGATACAGATACACGTATTGTTACACCCCTACAAAACAGAAAAGCCAATATTGTAATGTAAGCAGTCCCACGGACGTTCATGTGCAGATGTGAGTGATCAGACTGTATTTGTATTCTCCTTCCCAAGATACTGCAGTTCTAAAATGTTGCCAAAAAGAGTTTATTAAGTGCGTGTTTGCACCGTTACACATTGCAGCCTGACTCATACACATTAACACACTTACTCCTCAAGTGGGGCAAATAAACTCCTGTACCCTTTGGCAATACACTTAACCCAGTTAAACATGTCATCTCCAGATGTTCAGTTTGTGACAGACTGCAGTTACGTTGTTTAAACTCAACTCCTTAGTCATCACAAGGAATCAGGAGTGATCATACTGGGTTGGGTTTGAAAGAGAGTGAATTTTTTGCAAGACTGTCTCTATCTCTGTAATACATTTTTATTTGATTGAGTCAAATAAATATTTGATCCCCAATTCTGACCAGTTATGTGCCCATGAAACACAAATTCGTTGCGTCCCTTCAGCAAGAAGCTTGTTGACCAAGAGATGACTACAGGCGTGAATGGTCGTCGCTCTGGAGCGCCATGCAGGATTTCACCTGGTGGGATTAGGATGATTGTGAGAAATGTGAGGGGTCGGCCCAGGATTACACAGGAGGAGATTGTTACGGCTCTCAAAGGAGCTGGGACAACAGACATGACATTTTCTCCCTGGAGGCCAGACTGATGTTGGTCATCACCACCTGAATGATTCAGAGAAGACCTGGGAGAATTTGATGTGTTCAGATGAGACCAAAATTGAGCTCTTTGGCATCAACTTGGGAAGTGCTGAATAAAACCACCGTCCTCACCGTCAAACAGGTGGAAACATTCTGCTTTTGGGCTGTTTCTCTGCTAAGAGCACAGGAAGACTTCTCTGTAACAAGGGGCTGACGAATGGAGCCATGTACTGTACCATAGACTCTGGGATGAGAACCTCCTGGCTAGAACACTGGCAATGGGTTGTGGATGGGTCTCCCGGCAATGACGGTGACCCAAAACATACGATCAAGGCTGGCAAGACTCTGGACCTTATCCCAGTGGCGGGCGGTGCATTTGGTACATGGGCTTTCAGTGGGTTGGCCAGATTTATTCTTTCTTGCCAGACACTGTGAGAGTCAGTATCAAAAAACAAAGCAATAACGACAGTAAATATGTGGGATAGCCGGGTTTTTATATCACGGTTGCTCATGTAGAGCAGCGGTCCCCAACCCTTTTTTAACCCACAGACCGGCTCGTGTTCCCACAAATCTTGGGCAGAATTATCCATCTATCCATCCATTTTCTTTACCGCTTCTCCTCTTTAGGGTCGTGGGGGCATGCAGGAGCCTTTTCCAGCTGACTTTGGGTGACAGGCGGGGTACACCCTGGTGGTGTACCGGGTACGATGGCGCGTGCCGGTAATCCAAGCTACTGGGAGGCTCAGGATGGAGGGTTGTTTGAGCCCAGGAGCTCTAAGCTACAGTGGACTATGTCGAGCGGGTGTCCGCGCTAAGTTCGGTACCGATATGGTGCTCCTGGGGGAGCCCGGGGCTACCAGGTCGTCTAAGGAGGGGTGCACCGGCCCAGGTCGGAAACGGAGCAGGTCAAAACCCCCATACCGCTCAGCAGAGGGCAGAATTATGTATTACAATAAATAAGACGCATTAAATGGTTTGGACACCCGTGGTGTATACTGCAGGTAGGCTTCTACTTTCCTCAGAATCCTTGATTGATTTGCTTCATTACTGGCACATATTTTCTAATTTGGTTTTCTAATCTGGGATCTATCCTAGGTTTGAAATAGAGGACATGCAAATGTAAAAACATTGATTATATTGGGGTGGGGGGGTTCTATTTAAAAGTATCATACGAGTACACCACAATGTGTTTTGTCTGGGTGCAGTCTTGCACAATATGTGCACACGTTTTTAGAGTCTCTTCAAGGTTTTTCCACAGTCCTCCAGGCAGGCTGTGTTCTTGCGTATGTGTGTGTGTGTGTGTGCGTGTGTGTCTGCACAAGCGTAACACGGCCAAGGAGGACAAAAAGAGAGAGCGGAAGAGCGTCTTGTGATCCTAAGGGCAGCGGATGGCGTAGAGACGAACTGTTTGAAAGCACAGAGTCAGTTAAAGAAACGAGAGAGTTGCAGACAGTCCTGAGGCGTGTGTGTTGCTCTTGTCTGCTCCAGCTTTTGTCTTCCTGTGTTTGTGCTAACACAGGATAATGAGGAAACAATCCCACACACCCTAAAAGATGTTTGTTGATGATGGATGTTTTTGTTTGTAGATACGTTGTGTACAGTATATACAGTATACAGTCGTCCCTCGCCACTTTGCGGTTCAAATTTCATGGCTTCACTCCAGTAAGTTTTTTTTATGATTGAATATACATATATATATATATATAAATGTATATACTGTATATATAAATGTATATACTGTATATATATAATTTCATTAATAAATCATGCTGTTTTGTGGTTGAATACGGCCTACCACTAGTCTAAAATATGCATATTTAAACATATGTTATGTATTCTTTTGCCTAAATTAAGCATTTTCAAGCATAAAAATGGCTATTTTCTCTGATATATGGTACTGTAATGGCAATGGTAATGGTTTAATTTATTTGAATGTGCATACACGTTACATTGGAATACATCACATATTGCAGTTCACAGTTCCACATGTTCAAAAGGAGTAGGAAGAAGCAAAGCTTATTTAATCCTACCCCCCCCCCCCCATGCCAAATACACTCCCTTCTAGTTGAATATCGAAAAATGATGAGATAATGTAATAATGTGATAAACAGTAGATAAAAATAGTAGTCAAGTGTCAAATTTAGTCAAATTCGATGTCACCGTAACTACTTGATGTGATTATATCTGCTATATGAGGTAATATAGGGGTGTTATTTCATGTCTAGGGGGCTCGAATAATGTTAAAAACCGTATTTAGAAAATGAATGGATGGATAAAACAAATGATCTACAATGTCTAATGTCACCGTGTTTTTGTCTGTCTCGTCAGGTCCAAAAATTGGTCACGGACGAAACATTTGTGACCTGATCCGCATTAGGTAAGTCTTTGAACTGCATGTGAAATATGATCTTAGCCTTACTTATCCTGACTCTGAATGTAGAGCATGATATCGCACGGGGGGACAAAACTCAAAGCCCACATTAGGTGGTGGGCCGAACTGGTCCCACCCCACCCCCCAACTTTGTATCTTTCCTATCATTTGTCCTGAAATGTTCAGTACTTATATGTTTCTGCATATTGAAATTATTAAAACCCTTCGTGTCCTTTGAACCAACATAACTGGTGAATGAAGCACCCTCACGTTCATCATGGATGCAAACACTTGTTTGAAGTTGCAAACACGACAGGACATGCCCCAATAATCCGGGCTATAAAAATAGCAGTTAATATGGTCAGATGTTGAGAAAATGTCTCATTAGCACTGACGAACAGGTAAGTAAGCAGCCTACATGCCTCTCATCCCGGCTTTTTTAGTATTTCGTGTCCGTTCATTCCTGTTTGAAATGCCTTCTTTCTGATAGTCTGCGGATATACAGTACGACTGTGGTTGTGTCGGCGCGGTTGTTCATTCCAATAAAGTAATTGTTGATCGACCGCCTCTCCATCATTCTCTCAATGTCCGGGCAAAGTCTGCAGTATTTTATATCAACACAAAAACATCACAATCCGCAAGATGTGTAACCTGGAAGAGTTTGCAGCTGTGGAATGGGCGGATTACGCGTTTCCCAGCATGCTTTGCTGTAGCCTCTTTAAGGTGTTATTTTGTACACAGGGTGTACAAGTTAAAGCGCTGTCATTTTTTTACAGTTCAATTATTTGGACTTTTGTCCAATATTGTTTCCACTTTTAAAACTATAACGCCAGAGGAGTAGCTTATACCCGAGGAGTCGCTTAATTACGCAGATCACTGTAAGCACTTTGTTTGAAAAGGTCCGCAAGGCGGGCCAACTCAATGCTATTTTCCAAACAGTTCCGCAGGCCTTTTGAAAATGCACCGTGGGCCAGATTTGGCCCCCGGGCCTGAGTTTGACACGTACGCTATAAGTGAAGAGTGGCTTTAGCTTAATAACAGTACAGCCATTATGCAGATTGCTCAGAAAAGTAATTCCACAGTCCATGCTGTGGGGTTGCATATTTTGACAAATTTGTATGTTCCTGCATGCACCGCTTCAGGAGGAGAAGCAAATACAAATTTGGCAGAAGGTTTGTCTTGGTTGCAAATACAGTATTTACTTGCATGTACGTGAATGCATCACTCCCACCAGCCTGCTGAGGGTAATTGTGTGTGATGGCTGGACTATTTACTGGGTCTGTGATGTTGGGTTTGAGGGCATACAGAGGTCAGAGAAATGGCTGCGGGGGAAGTGCATGTGCTAATGCCTCTACTATATTCAGTGTTTCCCACAGGGCAGCACTCTTAACTGTGGGGGGTGGTGGTGTAATCATCTCATTTGCATAATTGGCCTACATGTGCATGTAACTTTTATGGAGTTTATGTTATTGGATTTTCTTCCGCAACGACTCCTGCACCGGTAGATCATAGAAAGAGAATAGCATTACCGATTTCACAGCAATAATAACATTCACTAGTATTGTGTTGCGAGGAGTGTGATGTGTTTTACTGGCAGTGATAGCCACAACAGATACTGTAGGTAGCAGACAGTTAGGAATCGCACTGCATGAGCCGACAGCACCAGGCTAGCTACCGTGGGACATGTTAGCACGAGAAATGGACTTACTGCCACCTTCGCATGCTTTTCCACGGTCAAACGTCTTGTGGGTTTTTGACTTTTTATTTCCATCTTCGGGGCAGTATGGAAACATTTGTCCCACGAAGTTTGACGAATGGTGTCTTTTGGAAATGTGAACGAGCTTACTCCGTCTCCTCGAGTGTTTCAGCAAAAGCCTTCAACACAACAAGCGGGCATAATATAAAAAATATATAACAAACTACAGAAATTGACAGAGAACGGAAGCATAATACTGTAACGGGATGTACAGGTACAGTAGTGAGCGGGAACATCTGGGTGTGTCGACGTCACTTGCTCCAGCTCCTCCAGACCCGGAAAAAGTGATGAAAATGGTTAAAAATGGTAAATATTTCACAGGAAAACAGGAAGTTCATCTGTTTTGGTCTCATGATGACTTTAAACTCCATGATCAGAAAAAACCCCCATTAATGTCACGATCACAGCCATGGATGGGAACTGGAAGGTTAGCTCGCCCAGTGACCGACTGGAACTGAGAGGCAACTTGCTGAAGCAGAGCGTGAAATGCATGCACGTGGGAATAAGTATGACCTTCTCACAGAAAGTCCATCTTGCCCTTGCTTTGGACGTTGACCTTCTTTCTCAGTGCGTAAGGAATTAAACATGATCTCAATGTCAATAAATCAAAAGAAGGCCTTAAAGTCTTCTTTGGGATTATAAAGCGTATGTAAATGTAATCTTGCCCGCGGCGCTAAATTGCATTGTTGTGTTTGATGACAAGATAACCAGTTTTGCGTATTATTCGCAAGCTAAGCCTTGTTTGTAGACTTTTAATACACTGCTGTTGAGTTCATCATCAGTTCATTGTCTGATATGAACTTGAAGCATGAAGGCTCCACACTCGCTATTCAGCAGTTGCCTCCTTCTGTTGCCGATATGATAAGACAATGTATAATTCAACAGTTGGTAAAGAAGGGACTGAAAGAAGATGGGCGAGAACAAATCCCCAAGAACATGTGGAATATCCGGTGGTGGTGGATAGATGGTAGCATGTGTATGTCCTGGGCAGGCTGTCTAGGTTGGTTACAGTCATGTCGTCAGCGGCGGCAGGAGTTCAGTCTGTCAGGAATTGATTAAGCTTCGGAACTAAGCGCTGTGTTTTTGCAGATGAAATAAACCCTGTAAGAAGGGGTTTCAAGTGGAGTGGGGAAGAAGGACAAAGTAACAAGCCAAAAACTTACCACTTCCACACTGAATGGGAGGATATCTTTTTTTTTCACTCTATCATGTTGGACATGCCATGCTTGACCGGATGCAGTCATGTCTCCTCAAGGTCTAGTGACCAGAATACTACAAATGACTTGTCTTTCAATATTTTTGGCCATAGTCAACCACAAAACAACAATCATTTATTAATTAATACATTTCTGAAAAACTGCGATAGAGTGAGGGAGCGATGTTGGGACCGCGATGCAGCGAGGGACAACCATACAATGTAATTAAAAGTGTCCCAAAGATCCCACGATACTGCAGTAATCCAACATCTAACTATCCCAAAGCAAACACACTGGTTGGCGTGATTAATCCGTTCCAGAAGGTCCGACCCAAACGGAAACGTACTCCCACCGACTCATTTTTTCTCCGTGTAATCCAATTAATCCGTTCCGGACACCCAAAAATGTTATTAGTTCTTGACTTCAATAGTGTGGCGTGTGTGAGGTAGCAAGGAAATACAGAGTCAGCTGGTGATGATGTCATAGACGAGCGACGGACAAGGACGTCCGGTTCCCGTATCAATTTTTTTAGCAAGCTAACAGGCTCCTAATAAGGATGTTTTGTGATAAAAATACGTTACGAACACAGTTGGATCATAACAACATGACAATATTGTATGCTAACTGGGTCGTGTACGCGAACAGAGGTGAAATTTTGGAGTACATTTTCAACATAAACAGAAAAACATGCTAACCAGCTTATACGCTGACCATAATGTGATTCCTGATGTTGCGGCGTAGTTCATCAAATTGGTGATCTGTTCCTTGGTTTGTCCAGACCCTCTGGGATAGGTTACAGTATGTAGTATGTAATGTTCACCCTAAACTCAAGTGTAGCACTCGGCGCTATCATTAATAATGCACTGCAGTGTGTCGAGCGTGGAGACAAACAATGACCTATTTGTGAACATCCCACTTATTGCGTGATTTGCTCGTCTCTGTCCTTCCCCCACGTTGCTTTAAATCTTTATTTCTCTTCCCAGTAACATTGCTGCTGGAGGCTGATCATACGAGGTTGTTTCCAGTGTTGTTTACCCAGTTGCTTCCCTCCGTGGTGTGTGAATTCAGTAATGAGCTGAAATACGGAGCTGAATAGTTAGGTTCCAGAACAGCTGGCCTGCAGAGAAATGAGCACTTGTACGTGTGTGTGTATGAGCATGAGGGTGTGTCCTCATTCGTGTGTGAACACGTACAGTTCATCCCGATCGGCACCTGTGAGATTTGTCACCTTCTGCCAGCCAATAGTTGCGTTATTTGGTCCCGAGGGGCGGTTTTCCTATTTAATTGCCATGTGTGTATTGATTGACATGCCACCAGATGGTTCATGTATAATGGCTTATGTATAATGGCTTGGCAGGTTTTAGGTTATTCCTGCCTTCAGGCTGAAAACCTGTTGTGTCCCTCTGTGAGGAAACTGGTCTGCAATTGATGTGCTTTGTGTTCATTTCTTGGTGAAATTATACATACAGTGGTGGAAAAAGTGTTTGCCTCCTTCCCCAGTTCTTATTCTTTTGCGTGTTTGTCACACTTAAATGTTGCAGATCATCAAACACATGTAAATATTAGTCAATGACAGCACAACTGAACACAAAAAGCAGTTTTTTTTAATGAAACTTTATGATTAAGGGAGAAAAAGCAATCCAAAGCTAGATGGTCCTGTGTGAAAAAGTGATTGCCCCCTAAAGCTAATAAGCTGTTGGGCCCCCTTTAGCAGCAACAACTGCAATCAAGCGTTTGTGATAACTTGCAATGAGTCTCTTACACGCTGTTGTTGTCTTTCAGCCACATTGGAGGCTTTTCCAGCATGAAGCGCCTTTTTAAGGTCATGCCACAGCATCTCAATAGGATTCAGGTCAGGACTTGGACTAGGACACTCCAAAGTCTTCATTTTGTTTTTCTTCAGCCATTCAGAGGTGGACTTCTTCCACTTTTCAACGCTATTGTTTGATCAGGCAAAGTCTAATGTTCTCGTCTAATGCATGTTTTATGGTTAAAAATGTCAGCCAATATCGAACACTCACTGCCACCATTTTTTAAAATTGGGTTGTAAGCTGTTACCAGTAGCTTTGAGCTTTAGTGCGACGTCATGCAGAGCTCGTAATTGATCCCAGTAAGGGAGGGTGGCATGTGGCACAGAGATTAACAAAGGACAGGTGGTCCTGGTGTGATGGGCAGCGCACACACCTGGCTTGGCTTTCATGTTCAGATGCTGTGGAGTCAATTAGAAAGCTGCTATCATGTGCAGCGCTTACATTGATTTACTGTAAGGCTCATCTTTTTCCCAAAAGATGAAGCATTATAATTGATGTAAGTCAGCCAATTGATACAAACTAACCCTCCTTTTGTGTGTTCCAACACACAACGCACGTAGTTTACCACCGCTTTCATGACGCGCAATGGGAAACTGTTGAGCGTGGCTTTTAGTGAGGATGTGACGCATTTCATTGGTTTGACAATTGACATACGCGTTTGAGCGCTCCGCGGGGACAAATGTGATTGGTCAAAGTGAGGCGGCGCATGTTTCGCAGGGATTGGTGGAATTTGTGTGAAACACAACCGCACCAAACCCCGGGGGTCGAGGTTGCCACATGTGGACACAGCTGGAAATGTAGGCCACACACACACACACACACACACACACACAGCATGGACCGTACATACACACAACGACTTGCTAACCATCTGTGCCTCTTTCACAGGTCGTCAGCGTGACTGACAGGAGGCGCGTCCATCAGGAGTGGTGAGAGCCGCCAATCAGAAGGGGAGACATGTTGAGGCAGGGCGGGCGTGCGGCCTTGGCCTTAATGTCATTACAGCTGCTGCTATGGCACGAGACTGTGACAATCGAAGTTCCGCAAGACCGTAAGTTACTCAGTAATTCTGCTTTTATGAGGGCCCAAATTCACATTTTTTGCCCAAATTCCATTTTTCCTTTTTTAATTTGTTTAACTCTGTTTTTTTTTTTTACCTTTTACACTTACTTTACCAGCATGCTTTACCCCCCTGTAGACCCACCACGTGCGGGGGCAAGCATAAGGGTCGGGTGCAATGTGTCGCCTGGCGACCTGGTCTTTGACAGCTAGTCACAAAGAAGACATAGTCACCAATGCAATTCCAATTGCGTTATTAGTGTAAGATATTTTTGTGACACCCTTACTTTGTTTACCCAATTAGACAGTATGTGGCGAGCAGAGCTCTTATTTTGAAGGCCGGAAGTGCGCTGTGTGTGTGTTGACGGTTAAGACGAGCTGGCAGCAAGAATAAACGTGCCTCTCTTGCACGACGACAGCGGGCAGCGAAAAACACTCGTTTGTGTTAACAAGAAGTAAAACACAACCCGATGTAAACACACACACGCAGCCTCACCAGCATGCTTTGCTAAACTAAGCTAACCCCGCTAGCTTCCATTCACGCTCCGTAAGAGAGGAGTTTCAAAGTTGTTTCAACAGCTTTTGCCAGTGTTTCAGGTGGCCCATTCGACATGTTTAGTTAGGGAGGGGGCGGGCTCAGTGGGATTGAGCGGTCCGGCGGGGAAATGCTTCCCCACACAAATGTTCGTTCTCCTCAAGATGACAGCATTTCATTCATCGTTATGTCAATTTTCATGAGATTCCGTGTTTTACAGTAGATTCCATTTTCATTGGACAATTCCGTGATTCCGTCCGCGATTCCCGTCACGGAATCATGGGGCCCTATGTTACGTTGTCACTACATGTACAGCCCACGCAATACACGTTTACGTCATAAACGCTTTGAAGCATAATAGATTCCACAAGAAACAGTGAGATTCCTTTGAACACCCTTTTCATCAAATACACTCTTTTTATTGTGCACAAACACACACGCCTTTTTAGAGAAAAGACAAACGGTGTCTTGCAATTTTAACATGAAGGCTGTTTTTTCACTGAAACTCCAAGGACACCTGCCATGTGCACGCACACAAATGCTTCCTCTGACCCCCCACGGTGCCATGTCACTCTGTCTGACCTGTGGGGCTCTGTTGGTCTGAAATCAACCACGCACCTGCCCACAGCGGACATTTGGGTAATTCCCTCACAACCCAGCGTGACCTCTGGATTTGCACATTGATGAACTGATGGTGGGAGCTCCAAGGAGCTGATCGAGTATGTCAAAAGAAAGTGAATCATAGCTGGTGGCCATTACCGTACACGCGATGTGTAACATTAACCAATACGGAAAGCACACATACTTTCTTTACCACAGTATCATGATCCTTTTCTCCATTACAGCAGATCCCCCACTATTCATGGGGGTGGTGGTCTCAGAAGACCCCACGGTCTATGCCGGTATCGAAATACGTTTACACACTCATAGAATGCAAAACAACACTATCTTATACTGATTTATACCCCGCAAGGCATGCTGGGTAACTTTGTGTTGGGGGAGTGTGCGTGGGGGCTTCCCAGCATACCTTGCGGGTTATAAATGAGCATAAAATAGTATAGCTTTGCATGTTTATTAGTGTGTAAGCATCTAGTTCGATACCCACATTGTTCATGTGTCTTCCATGTATGTTACTTGTTGTGTTAGTTTTGTTTGCACCGTGAGTGAGGTAGCCATTTGGCAAATAAAAGGCCTAATTGTGCAGTTTTGAAGCACAAAATTATACAAATTTGCAAATATGTGGCTATAATACGTATAATATAATCCCTATTGATATGTTGGCCACATTTTTCACGGTGTGCGGATTATCTGGTTCAATAGCCTGAGAGAGAAGCCCCTGCCCCTCTCCTCCTTGTGTGTCCTTATCATCCTCCCACAAAACTGCACTCGTGACTCCGTATTGATGTGTGCTTTGCTACACAGCCCTGCAAAACACACACTTTCCCACAAGCGCACACACACCCTTTCTTATTTCCATGTCCACTGTAGGCCTTCACCGCGGAAATGATTTCCAAATGAACTAAACACAGACGACATGAAGACAGGAGGTGATTGCAGATGGTAGCACGTGCACACAATGATATTTCTGTTTTTGATCAACATAAAGGTCAAAGGTCAAGCCACCTAACACAGGCTTGCTTCCTCAACTGCAACTCAAGTTGTCATAACCTTGAACCAGCAGACCTAGCAGGTTGATTAGGAATATGTGCACGTGCGTTTTGCTAATCTGTCTGAATAACAGCTTGCATTTTCATTGTTTGGTGCCTTCAATGACTGTTTTGTGTCCTTTTTCTCTCTGCTCATCATATGAAAACTACAAACAGGTAAGTTATCACTCACCATGGCAGCAATTAGTCTAGTTTCTGCTAATAGGATTGTGTGACCTAATAATCGTAAGCTATTATGTACTACTGTACAGGTTGTCCTCAGGTTACGGTGTTTTGTGGTCCCATAAATTCTTTTTTTTTGTATCCTTGCTAAAGCATATTTCTCCTGCCGTTGTCCTCGTCCTAATCCTTGAACCGAAGATTCATTTAGCCGATTAGCTTCTTCTTCTTCTTCTTCAATTCTTTATTGGCGGTTAGCAAGCAGCTCACACAGTTAGCTAGTTTGCTAGCAACTATTGACCACAACGGGAAACGGCATGAAGGAGTTTGATTGACAGTGGTCTACAGCCAATCAGGACGCAGAACACAATGGGCGGGTTCTCCCTCAGCCAATCAGGGTTGTGGCTCTATATTTAGCTGGCTATGGTTCCTAATATGCTCCTCCAGGCACGTAAACAGGCACTGACACAGGTGGAGCTGCACACGTCTTCAACTCTCACATGAGTATTCAACACCCTCTACTGGTAGCAGTAGTAAATACAATAACAGACACATACAGCAGAGCACCGATAGATCGCTCTAATACACCACAAGGACGCAGAACAAAATGGGCGTTCATACGCTGTTTAAAAAAATATGCAAAATTGCACTTTAAAAAAATAGTAAAAGGTGAACTGCGATGTAGCGAGGGAACACGGTATTGCAAAAACAAAACAGGCTACTGTCGGCCGCAACCGCACCAAAACAACATCAGCAAACTCAACTGTGCTCTCTGCCGTCCTTCTCACACACACACAACACAGTCAAGACTCGGTCTGCACATACAGGTAAATGCCAGGTCGCTATACCTGTAGTATCCTTGAGCATGTTAAAGGATCTGCTCCTATGAAAGCTGCAGTAATAACAAAACATCGTTGCGATCTTATTATTGAGATGGAAAGGCTTTTATTTTTGGGACTATTGTTTCATTGAATTCTTGTGTTTAGTGTTTTATTACTGTATTTGATGTTGTTTGTGTGTTCTGCGTACAGCATGAGTGTGAAGTTTGGTATCATTTAGGCATAAGATCCAACTTGCACCAAAACTCCACTCACATCACAGTCTAGGAACGGAACTCCATCGTAACCCGAGGACCATCTGTACTGTATATGTGTGTGTTTCCCTCGTATGATTAACAGCCTCTTTACAATCTCCCCACACTGTGTGTCTCCCTGTTGCTTTACGTTGGACTAACAGCAAAGATCCTGGCAGACCGTAAGTCTTTCCTGTTAACATATCAGTCACACTGGAATTGTTACTGTTGTACGAAACTGCAGGATGGGTACTGTCGCGCATGGAAAACCCAATTATTTGTTATGCACGGTATAGGAATGGTTTGAATCGAGCAGCATGCCGTTTATACTCTACAATACAAGCAATTTCCTTGGTGGATGAGATTAGCTGGTAAAGCTGCAGTTAAAAAAAGAAGAACAGGCAGGGATTCCCTTTTCATAGCGAGCCAGAGTTTGATTCCTGACTACTTTTTTCAGTTCTCTCGCTTGGTGCTTTGTGTTTGTTCCGAAGATGCGCTCGTCTTATTTAAAGCCCTGCAGGACTGGGCGAGCTAGAAAAGCAAAAGGGCGAAGATGTGTTGTCTCGGTGTGGCGCTGGGCGTGGGGGGGCTTGTCTTGAGTGAGCTATTAAATATGAACAGTGGACCGAGCACAGCGGGGAAGGTGGACACCATGGTGTATTCACTTGTTACTGATGTCAGGCTAAAAGCAAATACATGACCATTTTGCTACTGTAAACACTGGAATGATTATCCTATTGACTATTTCATCACCATGTTTACATTCTGTCTCACGGCTAACCAGAGCACTGAATGATAAAAACATGTACGTTCATCACTTCCATTGAATTCATGTATGTTGTATTCCTTTCCCCTCAGTGAAACAGCCCCCGACTATAACCAAGGAGTCAGTGAAGGACTACATTGTGGACCCCAGAGATAACATCATCATCGAGTGTGAGGCCAAGGGCAACCCTGTGCCAATGTAAGCAACACACACATGCAAGCGCACACACACACACACACACAGGTCACAAACAGGATGAGAAGAGGCTGCAGATTGTGCTAATTGTTGCAGGGTTGCTTGTTTCATCGTGATTCGTAGTAGACGTGGATCCGCACTAGAAATGGTCGAGTGTTGGCCGAGTCGTTCAAAACTTGAGAGTTTTTCCACTGCACTGGGACTGGCGGGTATTCGTCTGTTAACTCGTTCACTTAACCTGTTGTTACTAGCTACATTGAAAAGGCAACCAGGTAACGTTGCATTTATTGTGCTACTGTTGCTGTAGCTGCATTAGTGTAAATGTACACTCATGGAAAAAGTGATGAGACCACCTTGTTTCTTCAATCTATTGATCCATTTTATTGCCTGTTAGAACTAAAGGTACATTTGTTTGGACAAATATAACAAATATAGCTCATAAGGGTTTAATTTAAGAGCTGATATCGAGCAACTTCCATGGTTTTCTTGATAATAACCAAAATCACTTAAGTTCTAACATGAATCGATCTAGCATTTTAATGCCAATAAATGTAACTCTTGTGAGCTATTTTTGTTGTCGTTGTTATATTTTCCCACACAAATGTACCTTTAGTTGTATCAGGCATTAAAATGAACAAGAATTTTTTCCATGACTGTATTTACCACGTGGGAAAAGCAACACGTTTGCCTCAAATCAACTCTCCTTCCACTTCCTGTTCCTGGCTGCACGATTGCTGCAAGTCTTGTTGTTTAAAGAACATGTTGGTAAAACATGAGATAAGGCCGCACATTTCTTATGGAACAAACTAAAAAGCTCTGTTTTACTCGTCCACACACAAACGCTGAAGCTGGAGTTGTTTTTTTTTTTATCTCCATTCTGGCTGGAGTTTCCCAAATGCTCAGTTTTGAAGGAAAACCTGGACGAGTGGAGCCACAACGCATAGAAAAGTATGCCCGTAAAATACCCATATTCATGTGGACATGTCCTGTGGCAAGCCTCAGAACCAGTCTCAGTACACTGGAACACTAATACAAACACACACACAAGTACACGCAGTGTCTCCAATGGTTACATCACTGGTGACCAGTTGAGGACAGTGGCGCATTGTTTATTTTGGCTCGGCCGTACGTGGTTACACACATTCCTGTGCACCCAGTTACACAAGCTCACAGTGAAGCAGTGGCAGCACACGTAGTGGCTCTCCTTCCCAACACAGCGCGCTCATTGTGCGAAAATAATGATAATCGCTTGACTATTCATGCTCATTAAATCTTCAAGCAAAAAGGGATCCTTCTCCAGTTCACTCACAGCATTGTCTTACAATGTTAACAAACACTCAAACTCGCACACGCAGCTTCAATTGGTTCAATACTTGGTAGTAATACTGTACTACTAAAGCTCCTTGAGTAGACCCATCTTGACTGGAGGCAGTCAGTAAGTCAATAAACAGTCAGTGAGAATATAGACATCATACTTGGGGTTCCATTGATACGGGATGGGTGATGCATTTAGATTTTACCCTGCTGAAAGAAACAACATAGACCAGCATGGAAATGATGCTGGTCTATGCTGGTCAGTGCTGGTCTGTTCTGGTTTGGTGCTGGTTTAGCTGGTGGACCAGCACACCAGCATGACAACACATCATAAGCTGGTCTGTGCTCGTCATGCCGGTAGCTGGTCTACAGTACGCTGTTTTTTCCAGCAGGGCATGTCTAGAAAAACACCCACAAACAAAAATAAAACAGCATGCTAACCTTAGCTTGTTGTCTTAGTTGTCTTGCAACTAAAATGTGTCTACGCTACGGCCAACAGAATTATGTTTGAGACGTAAATAAAGGAGAGCAGTCTGACGTTTGCATTTAGTCGCACTAGCAACCTGAGGGGGCTTTCGTCTTACATTGCAGACAGTGGTATCGACGAAAACTGAACCGTGTGAAACCTGAGGTCATTTTTCCCATTGGAAATACTGTCGCCCCTCGTTTATTGCAGTTAATTGGTTCTTATCGCTGACCGTGATAAGTAATTTTCCGTATAAATAAATGAAATATTTTCGTACTTACAACATAGAAAACATGTTTATGACTTCCTAAATACGTTTTTTTTTACCGTCATTAGAGCCCTGTAGACATGAAATTACATGTCCATAGAGTGTTCCCTCGTTTATCGCGGGGGGGTTCCCATAATGGCCCGCGGTAAGTGAAATCCACAAAGTAGCCAACTTTATTTGTTCAGAATGATTATACGTGTTTTAAGGCTGTGACCCCCTCGCCAAACGTACACTTTATACACTTTTCTCAGGCAGGCATGAACATTTTCTTACATCTTCTCTTGTTTAAACGCTCAAAGTTCAAAGCTTGGTTTGAATTTTAATGATCAACCAATGAGGTTGGACACAAGAAATTATGAAGTGACTCACACGTATTTCACTCGTCTGACCGTGGCTCTTCATCCTGGCGCCGCTCCGCTGAAGCGTTTTTGTGTCCTTGGTAAAACATAGTTTTTGTCGTCCTAGTTTCCTCGTCTTCCTTTTCCTCCTCCAACGGAAGATTAATTTATTCTGTAACGGCGCCCTAGAGCCGCGCAACTTCTGCCTTCCTTCAGCATGTCCAGAAGTCCAACTTTTTGTGCGGTGGTTGTCTTGCGCTGCCTTTTGGGTGCGGAATGTTTCATCGACAGCGTGGGTTTTGTCGGGGAGAAAACGTGCAAACATCAGCGCTCAGAGTGCAAGCGATCACACAACAGGAAACACGGCAGTTCAGCATGAAGGAGATTGATTGACAACGGTCTACAGCCAATAAGGACGCAGAAGACAATGGCTGGGTTCTCCCTTAGCCAATCAGGAGGCAGAACACAATGCGCATTGTTACTTTCTTCCCTAGTATTGTTACTTCTTCACTAATTTGCATAAAAAAAATTGCAAAACAGCGAAAGGTGAACTGTGATGGGGCGAGGGAACACTGTAGTCACCTTTACACTCCTATTATTCTTGGTTTACACCACATTGCTCAACTGTAATGCGCAGGCTACAGGATCACTGCAGGGACACAAGAGACGGCCGCAGTTTTAAGCATAGCAAGCTGACTGGTTAACCTCCAATTTATTTATTCTAAACTTAAGTCAGGGTTTCAAACGGAGTGGGGAAGGAGGACAAAGTAAGAATGTACCACTTCCACACAGAATAGGAGGAGAACTTTTGATTGATTTGAGATTTGAATTTATGAGTGTTTCTCACCTTCTTTATGAAATTGCTGGCACTCACAACTTTTGTGGCCCCATGGCGGGTTATTTAACAATCACACTCCATAAAAAAAAGCACGGACAGTGAGTCACAACACGTAGGGTGCTCGAGGCACTCGATTTCGCGAACGATACAGTACAGTACAGGACAAATGGAGTTCTTTGTTCCACGCGATACTATACAAACACCGTGGTAAAATTTAGGTGAAAATGTCTGATGTAAACCGACTCACAGGAAAAACTGAGGTTGGATTGTACTATACAGTATACAGTATATACAATGGTACCTCTACGGTCAAACACAGCTGCTCCAGGGTGCTATACAGTATATCTGATTTCAAACAGAATATCCTGAAAACCCATGCAAGTTGAAACCCAGAACCACCTGGCCGTGAGGAAGACCAGCCAGCATTAGCACATCTCCCTGGGATTTACTCTTTTCTTCTCGATTGTATGGCGCAGGTTCTCATGGCGAAGGAACGGGAAGTTTTTCAACATCGGGAAAGATCCCCGTGTGACAATGCGGAAACGCTCGGGAACCCTGGAAATCGGTTTCCGTAACGGAGGACGTCCAGAGGATTATGAAGGAGAGTACCAGTGTTTTGCCAGCAATGAACATGGAGTGGCGCTTTCCAATAAAATTCTACTCCGGGTCTCCAGTAAGAACACAAGCATGTTGTTTGAGAAATTGCTTATTTTAAAATGTTCCACATTAATTTCTCTTTCATGCCTTTTCCTCCTACTTACACCCCCAATCCAGAGGCTCCTCTGTGGCCTAAGGAGGTGCTGGAGCCGGTGGTGGTGACTGAAGGCACAGCGTTGGTCCTCCCCTGCAACCCCCCTCCAGGCCTCCCTCCCCCATTCACTTTCTGGATGAATAGCAGTGAGCAGCAGTTATACATGCAAACACAAGCACTGCTTTCTACAGCAGTAGATGGACTAAAGCAACCCACCGACTTCCCCAGCCTTTAATACCCCAAACCTGGCA
The DNA here is from genome assembly GCF_027744805.1 of Dunckerocampus dactyliophorus. Lineage (NCBI taxonomy): Eukaryota > Metazoa > Chordata > Actinopteri > Syngnathiformes > Syngnathidae > Dunckerocampus > Dunckerocampus dactyliophorus. The sequence goes on from NC_072826.1 coordinate 2,519,264, forward strand.
ACTTCAGTGGTGTGAAAAAGTGTTTGCCCCCTTCCCGATTTCTTTTTTTTTTTTTGCATGTTGGTCACACTTAAATGTTTCAGCTCATCAAACAAATGTAAATATTAGTCAGTGACAACACAACTGAACACAAAATGCAGTTTTTAAATGAAACTTTTAGAATTAAAGGAGAAAAAACAATCCAAACCTACATGGTCCTGTGTGAAAAGCCCACCAGAACCTAATAACTGGCTGGGCCCCCCTTAGCAGCAACAACTGCGATCAACTGCAGACGAGCCTTAACATTCTTTTTGTTCAGAAGTGTTTTTTGTCTTGGAACCGTTTTTGCCCAGTGTCTTTCTTACGGTGGAGTCATGAACACTGACCTTAACTGAGGCAAGTGAGGCCTGCAGTTCTTTGGATGTTGTTGTGGGGTCTTTTGTGACCTCTTGGATGAGTCGTCACTGCTCTCTTGTGGTCATTTTGGTTGGTTGGCCACTCCTGGGAAGGTTCACCATTCATCCATATTTTTGCCATTTGTGGATAATGGCTCTCACTGTGGTTTGCTGCAGTCCCAAAGCTTTAGAAATGGCTTTAGAACCTTTTTGCACACTGATAGATCTCAATTCATCTCAGTTAAGTTATGTTTTAACGGGGGGGGGGCAATCACTTTTTCCACTCCCTTAATAAGAAAAAAGTTTCATTTAAAAACTGCAATTTGTGTTCAGTTGTGTTGTCATTGACTAATATTTACATTTGCTTGATGATCTGAAACATTAAGTCTGACAAACATGCAAAAAATAAGCAATCAGGAAGGGGGCAAACACTTTTTCACACCACTGTATGTTACCCTTGTTAAAATTAAACCTGTTAAAATCAACCTTTTGCAAACGTCTAGATTTCAGATCCTATGTTCACACTCACAATGACACGTGTCCCCAGCCATCCAAGTTCAAGTTGTGTTGTCATTAAGAGTTGAAGCGATGACCCATGAATGGATGACTAAGCCCTCTCTGTCTGTGTCTTCTTGTCGCAGTGATGAGTCCGATCCCTCAGGATAAGCGAGTGTCAAAGGGGTTAAACGGAGACTTGTATTTCTCCAACGTGGTGGCCCACGATGCTAACGACGACTACAGCTGCAATGCCCGCTTTCCCTTCACCCACACCATCCAGCAGAAGAACCCCTTCACTCTCAAAATTCTTACCAGTGAGTGAAGAACACACATCTACGATCAAATACGTCATATAGCGGGGGATCGTGCAAAATCAAATATGCAAAACAACATTATAAGTAGGGCTGTCAATTAATTAAAATATTTAATCGTGATTAATTACGTTGTCCATAGTTAACTCCTAATTAATCGCAGATAGAAAGACGCTTTTGTCCTTTGAAAGATCATTTTAAAGTTTTTCCTACACCTATCAGCATGAGACTGGATAATATGTTTGCTTTATGCAAATGTTTGTTTATTAAACACAACAAAATGTACCTCAATGTCAAAAACGAACACAATGTACAACAAGTCAACATTGGTAAGGTCAACTGTCCATCACTCAAATATCATTCTCTTCAAGCAAATAGTCTCACTAAAGATAATTGTGACTAACATTACCAATAAAGGTTTGCAAACTAAGTGAAATGAAAACAGAGTGTTAGAAAAACAAATATTGACAACTTACAAAAAATAAAGTGCTCAAGAACAGTCAGTAGCTTACAGAAGTGGGACTGCGCCCTTACAGTGTACTGTAGTGCAGTCAGGCTATAGCAGCCATAGTGTAGCTTATACTTCACTTCCAAACACTCTTTTACAGACATGCACACACACAAATACACACGCTTTATCACACTTTTCTTGGTCTGGCCACTTGAACGATGATATGGAAGTGTGACACCGCGGGTCTTTCAACATGCAACTTTGACAAACAGCACTTCAAGCACAAACGCTAATAAATAATAATAAATAACGCTAAGTTCCCTCACGAGCAGTTACTGCCATCTCATTGAGATTCGCTCACTTCCTCCTTTGTCGCTTTGACACAAGCCCCCAAATAGCTGTCCGCGGCTATGCCTGCTGGGAACTAGCAAATCATGGCTCGCAGCAAAAATTCAGCCGAGCGACGGCGCGTATCTAAAAAACACTCGTTAGTTGGGACACTCGCATGCCAGGGTACCACTGAATAAATGACAATAAAAAACCCCTGCAGTGCTACAGTACCTTCTCTCTTCTCTCTGGCGTTTGAGACTGGACGTACTCCGGTGACAGTTCAACTCACAGCGACAGTAGGTACAAATAACTTCGGTCTTGTGGGGAGCCATTTGCCAGGGCCATTCAAAATACGCTTTTCTTTTCAATATTTTTTCCTGCTTGCGGCTCCCCATCAACCGCCACGCCGCTGCGTTTCCTCAAACTACGGTGTGGGCCCAGGGCCAAACAGCACGGGTTAATCGCATGTAAAAAAAAATAGTGCAGTTAAAGGGAATTTCCGTTAAGTCGTTATTAATGCATTAACGTTGACAGCCCTAATTATAAATAATATTATTTGAAAGGTCGCACTGTACCCCTGTTGGAATATGTGATGGCGTGTCTTGATGTAATGGGATAGCTTTTTGCCATCACCACATCGCTAGTGTGGCATGTGCAGGGCTGTTCCTGGCCAAATGGGAGGGCTTGGATCAAACCCATGCCCTCCGCCTTAAAAGGCAGCAGCTGTACCATTACACCACCAGGGACTGAGAAGTTAGCAGCGATGGGCATTCTTTTCACATTTGCAGAGAATGTGCCCTGTTGTGCAGCACAGCGCATGTGGACTTTGTTGTATGTGAACATGCCAGTGTATGTGCATGCTTCTGTGTGTGTGTGTGTGTGTGTGTGTGTGTGTGTGTGTGTGTGTGTGTGTGTGTTTTCAGACGAGCTGTATAATGACACCTCTTACAATGCCAGTGACCCCTATGGTGGTGAGTCACCTTCTGGACACTTCCGTCTTCTGTCCAGTTGTAACACGACTAGTCATGCTCAAATCACCTAACTACCTGTGGCTAAACATCAGTGGACGTTTAACACACTAACGTGTACAATCTTAATAATCGTGTACAAGTACACATGAATATGAACTACGTTCTCTGCTGCAAGGCAACATAAATGTTTAGACTTGAAAGTAAATCCATAAACACACCATGTGACGTTTCTTTTGCATTGACGAAGTCAACTCAACTGGACTTAACAGTCCAGAATTTTGGTAAGCAGTAATCTCTATATAACAATATAATGTACTGTATATGTAGCTTTAAGTGGTATATTTAGTTGTTCTACTTTATCCTCGTTGGGATGGAATGACATAGCATTTCATTTGATCCAGATTCCCTTTAAAGAAGGAATCATTTCATAATGTTCACTGGTTTAGCCTACGTTACACTCAAACTGAAATTAGCCTTGACTTAAGTAGATTGCGACAATAGCTGCCGATTCATTGGTTGTACGGGGATTATATGAAAGCGTAGCCGGAGGGAAGAGACACGCCTAAGTTGCAACATCTGTTCCGTTTGCATTACGCGGGAGTGACTGGATGGGATACACGCCCTAAGCAAAAGACGGCCCCTGTGACAGGGCCTTCTGGCACACTGAAGGCACTCACGTGACCCCATTGATGAATGTTCATATGTGGTTCCATCTTGTAGTAGTCGCATACATTGTCTGCATCAGCTGTAGCTGTAGTTGCGTAATAGTGTTACTTATAATATTTAGTCTCTCTCATACAGCTAATAAAAGAAACCCCTCAGTATGATGCAGTGCAATTCAATAAATAACAATATTTAGAATGTATAGTACATCCCTAATGTCTTAAAAACACACATTTCTGTGAGGAAGATGAGGACGCAATGGCAAGGAGTTGTTCGTGGTGCTGTTAATTCACTTACTGTATATAACATCATTTATTAAGGCAATGTATTGTATAATTATATCCATTTACTTCATTTATAACCACTAATCCTCAGTTGTCTCCTCTTTCCTGTCATCAACCTTGCCTAGACCGATAGATACTTTATTCATGTCTGTTTGCCTACCACTAGAAAAACTAACCCCTGAGCAACGCCTTAGTCCAGTGCTTCTTCTGCTTCTGGGGGCTGTGAGTAAACAAGTGAGTGAACACTTGTTCACTGGTCCTTGAACACACCATTGTTGTGAAGTGAAGTGGGAGTTATACAGTCTAGCCTCGAAAGTTTCAGCGAGATGGACAGAAGTCAATATATGATTGTAAGTCGTTACTGGAATTGCAGTATGGATTATGTAGACAGAGGATCGCCTTCTCCGACAGCTGGCCGGGATGACCCAGCGGCCTGCAGAGCAGGGGAACCTTGTACCGTGCCAGCCGCTTTAGAGTGAGGTGGCCGTGCATAAGAGTAGTTGCCGTGCTGCCCCGTGGCTCCAATTCATCTGTTCTATCAATCATCACTATCATACATCAGTGGTGCGTACCTGTAAATGCTTTCATTTCAAATGCATTTAATAAGTGTGTGCGCTTAAAACTGGATTGTGCATTTAGCATTTAGCTTGTTATCTTCCATCGCTAGTGAACAATGGCAATTAAAGAGAGCAGGTTCTGCAGCTGAATGCTATCTAATAATAGGCTACCAGCAGTCACTTTTATTGGAAATATTGATTCGAAATTGGAGGAGAATGCCAACATCAAGATAGCTGGAGGGTTTGGAGGGGGAGGAGCGAGCCGTGTGTCAAAAATAGACATATTTATGGGCATGTCAATTGCTCGCAGATTGTTGTAGTTTGCTGTTAAGCTCGGAAGGTAATCCACTGTATTGTAATATTTGGAAATACTTTGGCTTGTGTTAGGTACTTGTTTAAAACGCCATTGACCTTTTGAATATCATCTGTGTACAAAGTCACTACTTTGGGCTCTGCTCACATTCCAACCTGCTAGGTTACAGACTTGGCATCGGCTACTTTCCCTATTTATCGATCTGGGTCTGCTCTGTATTGTCAGACATCGCTGGGTGCGTTTTAGCTTGTACAAAAGAAGCCTCCAGCCTAAAAAGCAACCCCCAGGGACAAAGAGTTCTCCACGAAAGGTTTTCATTTTGGCAAAGCTAAGAGCTTGGCAAAGCAGACCAGTCAAGCAGTGTAAGGTTAATAAGCATATAGCAAGAATAACATCTATAGAAAAAACATGCATGTTTCTTTGGCGGCTCCTTAATGGTAATCTTTGCTTCCCGTGGCGAACATTAAAAAGATCAATGACCCTGTTGTTGTTTATCGTCTCTAAATGTCTTCCTGTGAGACACGCCAGAGGATGTTGGACTCGATTTCTGGCCGCAGTGACCTCAACAGAATGGAGAAACAGACAATGCCTTGCATGGAATCCAGCCACTAGGAAATGATCAGAATAGCAGTGCTGTATTTATGTGGCAGTGGCTTACATATGAGCTCAAAGTAAACGCCTGGAAAGAAACTTTTGGATTTAATCGTGAATAACTTTGAATGTGTTTAAATGCGCTTTGTGTTTGGTCTCCAGGCCGTAAAGTATCCGAGTCGACGCCAACCTTCCTCTCACCGTTGGGCAGTGAGAGCTCCAAAATGGTGCTGAGAGACGAGCAACTACTGCTGGAGTGTATTGCTGCAGGACTGTGAGCATACACACACACACACACACACACACACACACACACACACACACACACACACACACACAAGCCGGAAAAATGCAGTCATGTTTTTGGAAAGACGCTTTATGAATATTTGAATTTGATTTCATGAACAGACATGTCTAAAGATTTGTGTTTGATGCAGAAACAAACAGGAGTATTTATCATTTTCACTTCTCATTTCTTCTAGATGTGTTTTTGTGAACATAACATAGCAGCTTCAAGGTTGTGGATGTGATCGCGAACCACCTAGAATACTGGGGTACCAAAAAAATGCCCCGGTTATCGTACGGCTAAACATTGCGCCTAACAAACTAGTCTGTTTGCCCTCGCATGATTCCGTAGACTTGAGTTCTCAAACAAACTCAGTCTCTGTGAAGAATGGACGGTGGTTCTTTTAGAGTTGGGATACTATAGACAGATTCCGGCCAGGGAATCCTTTAATCATCATTATCATGTGTGTTTGTGATTTATGTGTTCATAAAACGCACACAGAACAATGAACAACTCTGTATCTGTCTTCCTGAGGTGTTCAAGTGCACTGCGTATTTTTGTGTACTGTATCACTGCAAAACTGTTGCAAGTGCCAGAACTTTGATAAAGACGGTGAGAAGCGCGATTGAATTCAAGAAAGAAGTCGTAGCAAAGAATGACGACAGCGTCTGTTACGATAGGATTGGAATGTAAAGGTTCCTACTTAACAAAGGTTGCAGAGGGAATGGTTTAAGGGAGACACATTACAGATAGTGAGCCGGGCCAGTGTGTGTAATGATAATTGTATCTGCCGCTGAAGCTTACAATAAAGTTTAGGTGAGCAATTATACAGCTCTAACCGTCCACTCTTTAATCTTAAGTTCGTGACGGACTAGAATGAAACAGCGTTCACGTGGCTTCTCCGTCCCATTCAGTAAAGATAAAAGTGATGATAAATTTCATTCCTCATTTATATGTATTTTGTATTGTTTTCTGCGTGTAAAACTATAATTATAGACTATAGACTATTGTGCGTATTTGAATATAAGCCGCAGCCATCAAAATACGTTGTAACACGGGACATACTGTATACACAGAAAGACACACTATCAACCTTGCAATCCTCTGTGTTCCCAGCATCGCTTGTTAGCTCCGATGAGTGAGACGTGAGACGCTGCCATGGTCCAAGCATTAAAAGAGGAAGCTGTAGTAATTCTACACTTGATCAAACTTACTTAAGATTTGTCAGATCAAAACCCGATCGCTGTCTAAGACTTCAAAACGTGATACAGTATTAACGTCCACTTTACTGCTTCAATTCACTACTTCCTGAAACTGCACGCTAATCATTGTGGGAACTGTAGTTTTTTTTTAGCCATAAAGCGTGTGAAAATGTCCGGAATTTAAAGTAATTGGATTTGTATTATTTCTTATGGAAAAAACGTTTTTCATGCTTTTTGGTTTTCATCTGACCTTTTGAAACGGATTAATGACGAAAACCGAGGTTCCGCTGTAGTTATTCCTGAAATCCTTACACGTGCTGTTCTGTCTTCTTCAGACCCACACCAACGATCAAATGGTTTAAGAAAGGAGGGGATCTGCCAGGACGGAAAGTGAAGTTTGAGAATTACAACAAGACCCTGAAAGTGATCAATGTGTCAGAGGAGGATGCTGGAGAGTATGTATGCATGGCCAACAATCACTTAGGCAGCATACGCCACTCCATTTTTGTTCAAGTGAAAGGTGAGTAAATTAAGGCCAGGTGATCATGTCTCATGTCATATGGAGGGATGCTCCGATCAGGGCTTTATGCTGCTTTATGCTTCCGATACTGATCATCCTGGACTGAAATCGGCCATACCGATTCCGATCACGTGGATTAATTATAAATTTTTCAATGTATTTATAATGAGTGCTATTGGCCAGGGGTGCCGTACAAAGGGGAAAAGTCAGGATAATTCCAAGGTCCCTTGACTGCCAGGATTCCCAAAAATAGGTAATTAATTCATGGAGGGGTTAACAACGTGATTTTGTTCATGGGACCAAGAATTCCTGGTTGATCAAAAACATATTCGACTTACCTTGTCAAGAGAACAAAATATTCAAGATTCAAGATTCAAGATTCAAGAGAGTTTTATTGTCATGTGCATGGTAAAACAGCAGTTATACCATGCAATGAAAATCTTATTCTGTTCATTCTCCCAAGAAAAGAAAGAAAACAAATGAAAGAATAAGAACATAAGAAACATAAACACATAAACATATATACCAATAAATTAAGCAACAACAACAGACGAGACATTAATACAAGTAAATAATACAAATAAATAAATAATTAAAGTGCTATGAGTGTGTGCGTGTGTTGCGTGCGGCGTGTGCGAGTGCTTCGTTGAGGAGCCTGATGGCCTGTGGGTAAAAACTGTTTGCCAGCCTTGTGGTCCTGGACTTCAAACTCCTGTAGCGTCTGCCTGACGGTAGGAGTGTGAATAGTGAGTGTTGTGGATGTGTGCTGTCCTTGATGAGGTTGTGTGTTCTTCGTAGGACTCTAGATTTATAAATGTCTTGCAGTGTGGGGAGGGCTGCCCCAACAATGTTCTGTGAGGTCTTGATCACCCGCTGGAGTGCCTTCCTATCACGTGTTGTACAGTTACCGTACCAAACAGTGATGGAGGCGGTAAGGACACTTTCCATAGTGCATCTGTAGAAGCAACTCAGGATTGTGGTGGACATGCCAAATTTCCTCAGTCTTCTCAGGAAGTACAGTCTCCTTTGGGACTTCTTCAGAATTTGTTGGGTGTTGTGAGACCAGGTGAGGTCCTCGCTGATGTGTGTGCCAAGGAACTTGAAGGTTTTCACCCTCTCCACCTCAGTCTCATCAATAAACAGGGGTCTATGCGGCTCCTTTTCCCTTGTTCTTGGGTCGATGATCATCTCTTTAGTCTTATCTGTATTGAGAAGGAGATTGTTATCACGACACCAAGCTATGAGGTCCGCCACCTCTCTTCTGTATGATGTTTCAACACCACCAGTGATCAGTCCGATGACTGTAGTGTCATCTGCAAATTTAATGATGCTGGTGTTGTTCTGGGAGGCCACGCAATCGTAGGTGAAGAGCGTGTAGAGGAGTGGACTCAGCACACACCCCTGTGGGGTCCCAGTGCTCACAATTCTTGAGCTGGATGTGCGGTTGTGGACTCTGACTGACTGGGGCCTGCCTGTGAGAAAGTTAAACACCCAGTTACAGAGGGAGGGAGACAGGCCAAGTGTGAGGAGCTTATCTGTGAGTTTGTGGGGGCTGACTGTATTGAATGCAGAGCTATAGTCTATAAATAGCATTCTGACGTATGTGTCCTGGCCCTGTAGGTGAGAAAGGGCTGTGTGGATGGCAGTGTTGACTGCATCATCCGTGGACCGGTTCTGGCGATATGCAAACTGTAGAGGGTCCACGGTTGCCGCCGGGATGCTCTTTTTGATGTGGGTCATGACTAATCTTTCAAAGCACTTCATAACAATAGGAGTGAGTGCTATAGGGCGATAGTCATTCAAGCAGGTCACGTTGCTCTTCTTGGGTACGGGCACTATGGTGGTGGACTTAAAGCAGGTCGGTACAGATGCTTGTGCAAGCGACAGGTTAAATATGTCAGCAAGCACATCAGCTAGCTCTGATGAGCAAACCCGAAGTGCACGTCCTGAGATGTTGTCTGGCCCTGCTGCTTTTCGTGGGTTTGTTTTGTTTAGAACCCTGCGCACATCAGCTGATGTCACCATGAGAGGTGAGTCCTGTGTGCTCCCCAGGTTCAGCCACCCTCTCTGCTCATCAGGAGTTTGGGTATCAAAGCGGGCATAGAACTCATTCAACTCATCAGGAAGTGTGGTTTGGCTGGACGTGGCTACGCTACTCTGCTGTCGATAGTCTGTGATGTGCTGGAGCCCCGCCCACATGCGCCGAGGGTCTGAGGTGGAATAGTAGCCCTCCAGCTTCTGTCTGTACTGCCTCTTGGCCTCCCGTATGGACCTCCTCAGGTCATATCTGGCCTTTTTGTAGTCATCAGCGGTGCCCATGACAAATGCAGTCGAACGAGCACGTAGCTTAGCCCTTACATCACAGTTCATCCACTGTTTTTGGTTAGGGTATTTTCTGTAATACCTGGTGGTGGTAACAATGGTAAATTTCCTGGTAAATATGGTAAATATCACTGCATGGTGAAACTTCCAGACGTCTTGTGTCTTGTGTCTTGACAGTCTTGTGACTGTCGCGCATATACGCACGAGTGTTAGCCACATGGTTGCGCTCGCTGCCGTTTGAATGATGAAAACTCACCATACTCCGTCAATTGTTTGTTCTTCAAATGCCGTATTAAAGCTCTTTAACGTGCTTCCCCTGCAACATAGTTTCCATGGCATGGGTTGTGCAGTATAAGTTCCACATGGCAGACATGATTGTTATTGTTTTGAAGGAGGAGGAGGGAGGTCGACGCTGCCAAAGACGTTAGTTAGGTCAAGACACTACAGTGCGCAAAAGGATCGCTGCCGGCGTACCCTCCTGACTGTCACACACATACGGGCGAGTTTTGTCCAGCGTTTTGGCTGCGTTAGCTGCCGTTTGACTGATGATCATAACGTGAGCCTCGAAAACTCACCAATTTCTGTCAAGGGTTTGTTCTTCAAATGCCGTGTTAAATTAAAGCTTTTTAACGTGCTAGCATGGTTGGCAGTTAAGTTCCACGCGGCAGACATGATTGCTTTTGTTTTGGCACGCCTGCACTGTGAAGGAAAGTGGGAGGACGACGCTACCCAAGACTTTAGTTAGGGTAAGACACTACACTGCACAAAAGGGATCGCCTGCGGGCGCGAGCGAATCGGATTTTGTGATCGGCCTTGATCGGCCATTTATCGGCATATGCCGATCACGTGATTGTTCACGGAAATCAGCCAATACTGATCGGTCGGAGCATCCCTAGTCATATCTATAGCACATGAGATGGATTCCATCATTCTCTTCATGTTCCCCAGCGGCTCCTTACTGGCTGGACAAACCTACAAACCTGGTACTCGCCCCAGAAGAGAATGGGCGGCTGGTGTGTCGGGCAAATGGCAACCCTAAACCGAGCATTCAGTGGCTAATCAATGGCCAACCCATCGACAGTGAGCAGTGTTCCAAGTTCATGTTTGTAACCCACTGCATTACAATGCAAGATGACAATGATTGGCTTCCATCCCTTCAAGGGTTTTGAGTCCAGTTACTTGTGCCAATACAATTCACTGACAATGTAACCCCATAAAACACATCTGACTCTGATACATTAGGCATTGATGTCCTTCTTCTCCCCTCCTCCTAAGGCTCTCTGCCCAATCCTAGTCGACAAATGATGGGCGACACCATCATCTTCCGCTCGGTGCAGATGGGAAGCAGTGGAGTGTACCAGTGCAATGCCTCCAACCAACACGGTTATCTGCTGGCCAATGCCTTCGTCAGTGTCCTCGGTAAGACATCCTGTACAAGATGCAATAGAAAAACAGACCAGTTCCAAACTTGACTGACTTTTTTCGCTATTTTCCTTATCTGTACATTTGAGTGAACATGTGAAATGAAAAAGCACCTTCTCCACAGATATGCCTCCAAGGATGCTTGGCCCTAAAAACCAACTGATTAAAGTCATTGAGAACAACCGCACCTTTCTCGACTGTCCCTTCTTTGGTTCTCCTTTGCCTGTCTTACGATGGTACGTTTGTCTGTGATAAAAAAAACAAAAACATTTTAGCCGTTCTGAGTTGAAATTAGCCTAAAACTTGTGCCTGAAGGTTTAAGAACGGACAGGGCAGTGGCCTGGATGGCGGTCTGTACCGTGTGTATGTTAACGGAACCCTGGAGATCAAACGGGCCCGAGCTGAGGACGAAGGAACCTACACCTGTCTGGCCAACAACATTTTAGGCATGGCCGAAAACCAGGTCCGCCTGGAGGTCAAAGGTGAGACTTGACATCAATGCAGCACTCAGACGTTAATGTTTGCTGTTGTCAGCATCCAAACTACCTAAATTTTCGGTGTATAAGCATTACCCACTAAATTTAGAGGAAAAAAAAGATTTGTACATATATAAAATGGCATATTGTGGCAGGCACGGGTCTGTTAGGACCAGGCAGGACCAATCATGAGCTATAGGCTTTGAAAAAACTCACTACTCGCTTGCCAACCTTGGAAAACATTGGAAATTGCAGGTCATTACTCAATATAACAGTCACTGTGTCATCTTACAAACATTAAACTCATCACACAGCAACTTAACACTCAAAAGGTATATCTCAGAAATATACAAACATGTACCAATACGAGTTTAAAATGAAAAACGTTTTCCCATGCTGCATTTCATTTGAGCAACGCATTTCATTGGAGGATAAGCGGCATAGAAAATTGATGGATGGCGCGACAATGCTGCCAGAGCCCAGAGGGAGGCAGACGTCATTGCAGCACCCCAATGAATGCGTTTCTCAGATACAACACATTATGGGAAAACTTTAAAAGTTGTTTTTTTCATTTCACACTCATATTGGTACTTGTTTGTATATCAGTCAGATGTTAGTTGCTGTGTGATGACTTTAGTGTTGTTAGAAAAGTGTTCTTAGTAAGATGACACTGTGAGTCAGACTGTTATGTTGTTATACTGTTATATATAATGACATCCTGTGATTTCCAATGGGTTGACAAGCTCGTCTTGAGTGCACTGACAGCTTGTGATTAGCTCCTGCTAAAGAAAGAGCTACCGTTTCCTCACTGACTCGCGAGCGACACAGTATTGAAACAATTAGTAGTAGTTCTGAATTAATGGAGATGTCGTGAAATTAGAATTTTGCCATAAATTAGCCGCACCGGCTGCAGGGTTTAAAGTTTAAGAAAAAAGGAGCGGCTTAGACACCGGAATTTACGGTATTCATCATCATCTCTCTCATTCTGCTGACACAATGATGTTTTTCCTGTGTGTTAACTTGCATGGAATCAGATGTTCCCTTTCTGTGTGCCAAATAGTCGACACTACTGGCTCAGACACCCAACTGGTGCCTTCTTTTGCCTTTTTAAAGATCTTTAAGTGCCTCAAATCGTATTCCCATCACACAAATTCTGTCAAGGTCAGATCAGTGATTGTCATTTTACTTTAAGCGTGGCTTTGTACATGTGTTAGTCATACTCAGCATGCTTTCAGAGTATTTGTTGTGACATACATAAAGTGTTCTTCTTCAGGACTGGGTCGTACCTCAAATTTTCTTACCGATAAAATTCCAAGTAAAACAGTGCTCAGTATCGCCGATACTGAGCAATGGGTATCAAACACCATATTTACTTATTTTAAGCCAGAAGAGATGCGTAAAGTAAACTTTTTTCCCGATCAGTTATGCAGATATACAAAACGTTCTTTCTGGGAAAAGGTGCGATTCAGCAAACTGGAAAAATAGATTTTCCTGATATGCGTTATCATAAAGTCAACATTGTAGACCAGCGGTGGGCAAGCTTTTTGACTCGCAGGCCACATTGGATTAAAAAATTTGGCGGAGGGGCCGCCGATATACAGTATAGGTGGTCATCGAACACAACAACATACTTGCTCATGGTGCAATGAAACGAAAACACAACACATCCACAGCAAGTTAACGCATCACATACATCAACTTGATACACAACAACTCAGTGCTACACATGACACGTAACTTAAAACTGTTATTTCCAAATGCCTGCAAGGCATGCTGGGTAGTCCAGCTTCAACAATAAAGCACTGGATATCAAGAGTATGTTAACGCCTCCTTGTTTGTTTTGCACTCAAACAAAAATGTAACCAACACGGCAAAATGTTGGGAGGAAGAGTACCACTAGCTACCCAGCATGCCTTGCGGCGGGACATAAGGGTGTTTTTTTTAAATGGGTATTGTGTGTAGATATTTATTTGTTTGGCCATATGGTGCAGTAGGTAGGTTACTTTGTGCGTCGTGTGTGTTGACGTGTTGTGTTGTGGATGGCTTTTTTGTACAAGCTACAGACTGCATCGGAACCTTCTGGCGACTCAAGCGTGCCACACAATAGCACTGCAAGTCAAGTTGCCGGCTTCAGTTTTGATGTAACAGGTTAAAAAAAAGGAATTTGGAAAAGCCCGGTGGGCCGGATTAAGACGCTTGGCGGGCCTGATGTTGCCCACGGGCCGTCGTTTGCCCACCCCTGTTACACACTGACATATTTGTGTTTGTACGTACATGTGTATTCTTCTCACTCACTCCTCCGTAGAGCCGACCCGCATCATTGGTCCTCCTGAGCACCAATCCGCCATCAGAGGTTCGACAGTTCGCTTTGAGTGTAAAGTGAAGTCTGATGCCAGCCTGCCCATCGCTGTGGTCTGGACGAAGGATGACAAACCTCTCTATCAGGGATGGAGGTAACAGCACCAAATGATGAGTAGACCAGCAATATTAGTTAAGTTTGCAGTTTTTATGCAAAGAAAACAAAATCAGACATCATCCAAATTTGACATCTCTGAGAAGAAATAAACCATACAGAGCATGTTGGATACAACAATGTAACAAACCTGACCAACTCATCCCTTGTCATTGTGAACCAGGCTGAAGAAGGATGATGAATCATTGACCATATCCAACATCAACGAGGGCGATGAGGGAACTTACACGTGTGCTGTTAAATCGGAGATTGATCAGGACTCGGCGTCGGCCCGTCTCACTGTTTTAGGTACGCTCTAATACTGTACAGCAGGGCTGTCTTCTACTAAGGATTTTCATAGTCAAATCTGATTCATTAGATTTTGTTCGTAGTTGATTAATAGTCGAATATACGGTGTATATATAGACTCCCCTGGGAACACCTGCACCTGAAATACTCAGTGCGCTTGAACACCTCATAGGCGCAGGGTGCATAGTACTGAAAAGGAGGAGGACAGATACAAATTGTTTGTCGTTCTGTGTGCTTTCTACCACACACACATTTAATAAAGATTAAATGATTCCCTGGCCAGGATCTGTCTATAGTGTCCCAACTCTAAAAGAACCACAATCTATTCTTCACTGAGACTGAGTGTGGATGCTTTGTTGGGCACAGTTTGGGCATAACCGAGGCCGTGGACAAAAACCAAGACATATTTTTGACAATGGTTATTATCAAAAACTCAATCTTATGAAAATCGAGGTTCCACTGTTCATTCTATAGTCGTCCCTCGCTATATCATGGTTCGAACATCGCTCTCTCACTCTATCGTGTTTTTTCAAATATTAATTCATTAATAAACGATCATTGTTGTGTGTTTGACTATGACTTATTATTAGTCAAAAATATGCATATTTAAGCCAATTGTACATATTTTTTCCCCAAATTAAACATTTTCAAGAATAAAAATGGCTAAATGCACTAAAATACAAATACATTATAAGCCGTTAAAACCACAAGTTGTGAATGCAGTATTCTACATTGGTCACTAGGTGTCAGTAATTGTTCAGTGAGAAGCGCCAGACTTAAACAACCGGCTTTTATTGCAGGTTTAAATGATCTCACAATAATACTTGACAAAATAACCATCAACAATAACAACAACATAGTATAATAACTTGGGTTACTGTTGCGGCCATAGCCCACAGAAAGCTAAAAGTCAAGTCTGAACCCCCGACGTTGCTTCCTGCCCACTTCCCGCCACTACAAGTTAACTTGTCTTAAATGGCTTATTTTCTTTGATTACATGGCCATTTTACATATGCCACAAATTGCCCTATAAGCATGTCAAATGATTAGTCCCACCCTAAAAGTATTTTGCACGCCAATTTTTTCCAATTTGATCTTTTATTGGATCTTTTATTGGATTAGGGACCTGACTCACAGAGGTTTGTTACGGAAGCCAAACAATATTGTTGGTCATGCTGTGTAATTCAGTAAATTCAGCAATACTTTGGTTGCATTATTTTTAATGCTTTGAAGAGTTATTTTCATAACCATATTCACTTCCACAAATTAATGTTTGTATCAAAAGCTTATAATAAAAAAAAAATAAATAAAAGAATCAGTATTGCATCGGATTGGCAAGACTATTAAAAAAATCGGATTGAATCGGAAGCCAAAAAATGTGGATCAGAACATCTCTAATTAGAATATCACAAGAGAGAAATAGACCTACCCTAAGTACGGAAAAAAATATTTTAAAAAAACAATAAAAATGGCTAATTGCTTTGTCGCCGATGAGCAATGCTGATTTTGCTTAAAATATATGAAACTGGGGCAGTACGGTGGCATAGGGGTTAGCACGGCTGCCTCAAAGTTAGGAGATCCCTGCTCAAATCTCTATGAAGAGTTTGCATGTTCTCCCTGTGCTCATGTGGGTTTTCCTCCCAAAAACGTGCATGTTATGTTAATTGTGTACTATAAACTGCCATGTGGTGTGATTGTGAGTGTTTGTTTGTGTATGCGTGTTCTGTGATTGGCTGGTGATCAGTCAAGGGTGGACCGCACCTCTCACTCAAAGTCAGCTGCGATTGGCCCCAATAAGGCCAGTTGGAAAATAAATGAATTTCATAAATGAATCATTTATCATATTATCATATCTTATCATATCTTCACCTTTTAGCATGTTTATTAAAGAGAAGGTGATTTATCAAAGTGGCCCCCGCATTCTTCAATTTTTCTGTATGTGACCCAGGTCGAAACCATTTGGTCACCTCTGTTCTATGTGCTTTAACCTGATTGGAACTTTTGCAGCCTACTAAGTAGGGGCATCACAAGAGCTTGTTTCTCGTTCCGGAAAAAAACAGTCTTGTGGGCACTCGGCCTTGGACGATAATAATAAATAAGTTAATCACACAATACATGAAAATGAACTCGATAATTTTGCCGCCCTCAATATATTGGCGTGTGCACGCATGTCTGTTTTCCTCCTCTCTCGCCTCCAAACAGGCAGGAAGAGAGTTCACTCTGTGCACTGGTTTCAGCACCTTGGCCCGTTTGTTCCATAGAACAAAGGCATGAACGTAGTGAGCCCTTTTATCAGTCATACAGTCTCTTTGTCTGTGTGGGTGGAGGCGGGGCCGCTAGCATACACAGAATACTGAAGACTGCAACGTAGTAGAAATTATATCTGTACTGTAGATTGCAATATATTGTCATATATTATCCATCCATCCATTTTTTATATATTTTCATTGTAATTTTCCAAAAAGGAATGTTAAAATCTGGTCTCGTCTCGTTCTTGTGGACCCAATCTCGCGCATCGTCTTGTCTCGTGAGCTGGATGTTATCGTGACCCACCGACTATTAAGTAATATATTTGTGTTCCTTGTGCTCTGTAGAAAGTATAGCAGTACAACTGACTTGAAGTTTGAGTGATTTTAAACATTTGATGCATTTGCGATGATGTCGATTGAGTTTGATTCCAGTAGAAGACATTTCAAAACCCTCCGTTGCACGAGGGCTTCAGAGAGGAGTCAGGCATGATGTTCAAATCATCACTGCAAAAGTGTCAAATGTCACTGTCTCAATGCAAACTTCCTGTAATAGATAGTATATTAACATGTACTGTGCACTAAATCACATCTGTTGATAACAATTGTGCTCCGTGAATGTTGACTAGCAAACTAACCATTATACCCATTTCCTGGTCCTTGACCCCACCCCTACAGAGGAAGCCTCCCTCAACCCCTCACTTTCTAGTGCCTTGCCTCCAGGTAACATACAACTTGCATGCTTTCCTTTCTTGTCTTTTATCACAGCTTTGCCTGCATTGTCATCAGCTTTAATATACTGTACATGTTTGCCTTTTTTCTAATGTGATATGATTGAATATGAATAGGACATGCATTTACTTTCTTAAAACCTGTTTGTAATTTCAAACTTGAATGTGAATTAGAAGGATTTAGAATAGGAGATTGAATTAAAATGTCCATCTAAACCGATTTTGTGTTTGTATGGTTTGTGTATTTATTTTCCCTTCTGAAACCTTGTTTCAGGCCACCCAGACCCTCCAATGGATCTCGATCTGTCAGATCCAGCAGCTCGCAGTGTTCGCCTCACCTGGATCCCTGGAAACGACCACAGAAGCCCTGTTACAGGTTATATATATATATATATATACATACAGTATGCAGTATATATACACACACTTGTGCACACAACATCCATCTTGATTGCTGCAAAATGACGAAATGCACCTAAACAAGTGGACTGTAACTTCAAAATGTGACGTTAAATTCTTGTATATTCCCCGTAAATTGGATGTACAGTCGTCACTGGTTTATCGCGAGTAATTGGTTCCAGAGTACCTGCACATGAAAAGATCTTCCAGTCCATTCTATTCCATTGTTTTCCGCTTAGCCGGGTCCCGGTCGCGGGGGCAGCAGTCTCAGTAGGGAAGTCCAGGCTTCCCGGTCCCCAGCTACCTCTTCCAGTCTCACTGGGAGAACCCCAAGGGGTTCCCAAGCCAGCTGTGAGACATAATCCCTCCAGTGTGTCCTAGGTCTGCCCCAGGGCCTTCTCCCAGCTGGGCCTGCCCAGAACACCTCACCAGGGTCTAGACGCCCGAGCCCCCTCAACTGGCTTCACTCAATGTGAAGGAGCAGCGGCTCTGCTTTGAGCCCCTCCCGGATGGCCGAGCTCACCCTATGAATGTGATGCAATGTGATTTGGGTGGCGGTCGAGGGAGGACGCCTGGGCAACCTAGCCTTCGGCAGCCAAATCTGGTTCTTGGGACATGAACAGATCTTATCTTCATGTATTCTGTGTTTCTAATGCCGGTAACGTGCCTTTGCAGAGTTTTTGGTCCAGTTTGAGGAGAACCACTGGGAGCCAGGCAGATGGCAAGACTTGGCCACCTACCCCGGAGACCTCAACTCCGTCATTCTGCAACTTGCTCCCTTTGTCAACTACCAGTTCAGAGTCATTGCCGTTAACACGGTGGGTCAGAGTGAGCCAAGCTACCCCTCACCACGATACAAAACCAGTAGCGCTGGTGAGTAACTTTATGTTTGGAAACACTTCTTTGGAAAATCTAATGTAAAACTTCAGCACTGCATTTGTCACCAAGAGCAGGTTTTGCAGCAACATGAACCAACTCTTCCTGTTGTAATTATTGGACACATTGTATAATTACTGATGGTAAAATTGTTATGTTTCCCATAAAGCTCCAGATGTCATTCCTCGAGGCCTCCGAGGCTGGGGCTCTGAGAAAAACAACATGGAGATCATTTGGGAGGTAAGCTAAGCCATAAGGTAGGCAGTTATAGTGCATCTCGTGAGTACGCAGACTAAAACATAGAATTTACTAGACCAGGGGTGGGCAAACGTTTTGACTCACAAAGCTGTAAAAGGGCTATACAATCTTTTTTCAGTACTACTTTAAACATCTGGCAGTTATTTTGCATTAAAAAGTGGTGTAATGGGTATCATGACCTGACAGAAAAAGCAGAATTGACCGCTTTTCCTGAATAAGACACCCAGAATGTACATGGGATTTACAATATGAACTACAAACTATAAAACATTGAATATCAAGAGTATGAGGATGCCCGTCCTTGTTTACCTCCCAGACACCCTCTTCCACATGCTTTGCAATCAAGCAAAAACACACCAAAAATGCAACAAACAACACGGTAAACCATGAAACAGACAAATGTCAGATAAAATATGACTTTCCTGCAGACCTTCGTGGTAGAAAGCCTGCCTCTCTGTCCCTCTCCGTCACACAGGCTCACGCTTTGTAAACAAACCCCCACTCTCCTTTGTATCAAAGTCTCATGTTCTCTGAGCTGCTGTGCATCAAGCCCTACTCTTATCCTGGACCCGTATATGACTGGAAAGCACAGTCTCTAGCTTCAGAAACCATTGGATTTATTTGGATAGTTGAAGACTTGATGTCAAAGGCTTTAAAAAAGACTTTGGAAAAGTTTGGCGAACCCGATGAACTCATTCAATACCAAAGACGTGGTTATATGCGTTTGAGCATCTGCTTTCCATTCAGAATGCATTTTGCTTTGTTTCTTCAGCCTCTGCTTGACCTGGAGAAAAACGGTCCAAACCTGAAATATATTGTGTGGTGGAGGCAGAAGGATTCTGATGCGGAATGGAATAATGTGACGACACTCGGAACCAAAGTTGTTGTCCACAACACAAAAACCTATGTGCCCTATGAGATTAAAATCCAGGCCACAAATGATATCGGACCAGGACCGGAGTCTAATGTGGTCATTGGATACTCAGGAGAAGACAGTAAGTACGCGCTGCTGGGAAGTATTACAAGTACACTACAGTGGATATTACAAAAGTGGGAGAGATTCTGACAAATATCATCATTTTTGACCAATATTTGTTCATGCAGAGGGCATTTCGCCACATTTCCTGACAACGGTTGTCATATAGAACAGGTTGTGCTAAATGCTGATACCGAGTGCAACCAATAAGAACAGATAGTTTATACTGTGGCCTACTTACAGTATATTCTGTAAACCTCCTTCCTTTTTCTCCTGTTGTTGTCATTGAGACTACAGTAGTACCTTGGGTTTTGTTATGAATTCATTCCAAAAAAGTCAGATGAAAAGCAACCCCAAACGGAGGCAATTTTTCCCAAAATATAAAGAAATAAATATACATAAGTATTAACTAAACAATACATTTTATAGACAGTAATTATTGTTTTGCATGCAGAAAACAATGCGGAATAATTATAAATGACGAATGGATGGAAGTTATTGTTGATTGCTGGCACTTGCAACTTTCTTTGGCCCCATGGCGGGTTATTTAGCAGTTGCACTCAATAAAAAATGCTGAGACGGTCAGTCAGCAGCACGTAGTGTGCTTTCTTTGGGCGTTCGATTTCGCAGATACATAAAATACAGGACAAACTGACGAGTTTGGTACGTGCAATTATATGAAAACTGAGTGCATTAGAAGCTCAATGATTGATTCTTTTAGGAAGGGATGAAAGGACAGCATTCTATGTGGGAGAAAGGTGGTGTCGCAGACCTCACCCTCTGTTCAGAGATGGCTTCTCAACCTTCACTCCACTTTCAAACCATCTGTCTTCTCTGTCCAGAATGTGTACATTTGTGTTTTCAAAAGAGTGGTCTTTCTCTCTGAGGTGCAGGTAGACCGCAGAGTCTTGACCTGAAGCGTTAGCCCGTCTATGTTGTGCCACGCGCCTGCTCAGTGGCGGCCTGGTTTCCACAATGTAAAAATCGGTGCATTGCTCACTGCACTGGACAGCATACACCAGATTGTTCTTCTGGGTATGGGGCGTCCTGTCTTTGGGGTGTACCAACCTCTCAAAGTGTTACCAGGTTTGAAGTGTGCTGGTATGTTATGTTGGTTAAAAATCCTTCTCAGATTCTTTTCATATTTATTGTGCCCAGGCACAAGGACCTGCGACCCACCAGTTGAGAATCCGTGCTGTAAATGACCCATAATGATATTTTACTCTTTATTTGCCCTCAGAACCCACCAATGCCCCTACTGAATTGCGTATTTCAAAGGTGGACAGTACCAAAGGACACATCCACTGGAAGCCTGTGGACCTGGTCTCTGTCCAAGGAGAATTTAAGGAGTACAGAGTGAGACTGGCATCATTTTATCACTATCTGGATTGAACGTCCTCTCTTTTTGTTTTTTCACTCCCCCTTTCTCTTGCCTTTTAGTTGTACTACTCTCGGGAGTCCAGTCATGTTCCAGGTCTGCTGGTCAGGAAGGAGAACAAGACCAAAGGGTTCTACACGACCATGGCTGAGCCATCTGCCATCCTTAGTGGGCTTGTTCCCTTTTCGCGGTACAAGATGTTCATGGTTGTAGCTAATACTCGTTACGAGGGGCCGTCCAGCAACACAGTTGAATTTAGCACCAAGGAGGGAGGTGAGGAAGGATTAGAACTACTTACGTGCAAAATGTCATGTTATATAACACCTGGAATAACGCCTACATTCTACAGTCAAACCAAGGTCACAACCGGACGTACAATGTTTTGTTTGCTGTGCAATTTTTGACGTTCCAAGAATCGCTGCATTTTTGTTTGTTTGTGCAGACCTGACACCAGCAAAATGTACGAAAGACACACATTGGCCGTACAGACGGCGTACGAAGTGCTCAAGTTTGTCTTGCAACTTGAAGAAAACGTAATCGCCCGTAGAGTTTGTTTTTTTTTTACATGTCAAAGAGCCTCTGCGGCCGGTCTGCAGCTTGAAAATCAGCACGTTTCTTGCTTTATTTTTGCACGCAGACCGGCCGTAGGAGCCCGTTAGACCGGTTGTGACCGCCGATTAAGATGTTAAAAGCATTTCTTCTTAGAATTGGCATAGCAAGTACCGGAGTCCTGTACCACACTTTCTTTTGTGATGATGTGTGTTTGTGAATGTGTAGTGCCAGATGCTCCTCGGTTCTTCCGCATCAATCGAAGGGGCTTTGATACCATCCACCTGCAGTGGGACAAACCTCTGGAACCAAACGGCGTTCTGATAGGATACCGGCTAAAGTACCATACAGGTTTAGCTGTCTTTATATTTTTGTAGAACTTGACTCGATTGTGAAAGTGAAAAGTAAATTCAAAGTGTTTGATTCTATATTGGTGTCACTCACCGTGTGTTTGTTTGTATTTAGTCAACGGATCCAGGGAGGGTCGTCCCCAGATCGAGACTTTCCATCCGAACGTGACTGAGTACACAATGCGCCTGCCTGACCGATCCACTCGCTACAACTTCTACCTGTCAGCGCTCACACAGGTGGGAGCAGGCGAGGTCTTTGCGGAGGAGTCCCCCTTCTTTGCCAACGAGGGTGAGTGATTGTCAGCGGTATTGTCTGAACGAACTTCAGCTTTCAGATTTGCAGTGCCAAGAGTTTGGATTATTTGTCAAAATCAGGGGTGTCCAAACTTTCTCCAACGAGGGCCGCATACTAAAAAGTTGCAGGAGACACTTTTACATTTTTTCAACCAACCCATGAAGACATGCTGAGACGTTTTTTATATTAAAGCCTGCATCTCAGCTTTGTGTTATCAGTGATAAAGCGTATTATTATATTCCACTACACTGACATGACACTTTTTTGCTCCTTTTTTTATACAAATATTTCAACTTATTAGCGCAGTATTATAATTTTTACCCCTTTTTCCTATAATTGCAACAGTTTTGTTTGTTTCTCACAATATTCCAACTTTTAAAAAAATTACAAATTTTTGTCTTTAACTCATTCAATCCCAGCCATTTTTCAAAAGACAAGCCCTTCCGTACCGGCCACTGATTTGACTGATCTTTCAAGGCACACAGAATATTGTGTTATATGGCGATTTAAAAAGGGAACCTACCAAAAGAAAGATTAGACTCCTGTCTTTCATCAGAAAAAAAAAGTTTGTTTCTACCATTTTTTGTTCTTTAGTAATCAGCAGTAGAACATAGGCAAGTTTCAGGAAAATATCAGTTCCCAACTAAAAAAAGAGCGAAAAACAGCTTTTTGTGAAAAGACACATTTCAAGCATAACTTTTACTTTGACACAAATATTTTTGCTTTTGTGACAGCTCAAATGTATAAACAACACAAAAAAGGTGTTGTTTTACATCAAAATAACATTTTATTTACAAATATAACACCATGAACTATTTACAATCTTTACATTTGGAACTGAACTATGTGTGCATTTGTGTGTGCACGCGTGCGTGCGTGTGTGTGCGTGTGCATGCGTTCCAATTTGCCTACAATACGTAACCTTCTGCACGCTCCACTCCTCCACGCTCTCTCACTTCCTCCTTCCTGTCATGTGTTATTTTTCCCTTCCATTCTGCCGAGTTCAAATGCACTTCTGCTTGAAGGCCGCAGTCAACCACGAAACAGGGATCATTTATTAACTGATATAAGTAATAAAGTTTGGACACCCCTGGTGTACCGTGTGAGTGACCCAGGAGCGTATTTAAGTATAACATCCGACTTACATCAAAAGTCTAAAAACAGAAGTCGTGCATTACCCGAGGGCCACATGCACATCAATACGAGCGATATGTGCGTAAATTAGTATTATCTAAATTGTAACGCTGTTGTCACAATCTTCCATATCCCCTCTTTGTTTTCTCTCCTCTTGTTTTTGTCGGCAGAAAACTTTACTGATGCTGCAGGTCTAGGTAATAGAAATGGAGAAACACGTCGATCCGTGGCCGCCCCACCTCCATCCCACTTCATGTTTATCCCAACACGTAGCAGCGGTGCAGTCCACCATGTGAACGCTACCTTACGGGCCGCTCACACTTATTGGCAACAAAGGCAGTTAGCATGTCAATGACTTTGTCATTAGTTTCTTCATTCCCTTGATTGTTTCCATTAGCTACAGCCAGCGTCGGTGACATTGCTTCTCTTTGAATTGTTGTGTTGGACTGTGCTGCTGTTTGTGTTTTTATTCTTTCTTTTCTCAACGGTCAATCTGCCGGTCTGCCGCCGCTGATCTCTCCTTCCTGTGCCATAAAGCTGTGGATATTTCTTTTGCTATCAGGGATTGAATACGACCGCTAATGCTGGTCACATGCAATTGCTACACTGCTCAGTCATGCTATGGTGTTTATGCTGACCTTTGTGTTTTGGAATGAATGGCTGATGGGACGCTGTTACCATGCAGTCCTCTTGTCTGACACCAGTTTGGCTTGTTTCCCAACTATCATTTTAGCACTTTTACACGCCTGCTGTTGAGTGTGCTTGAAAAGGAAGGAAAGTTTGAATCTTTGAGGTCCATGGTGGACAGCAGATGACTTGTCTTGCTCACTTACTCACTGGCTTGATCATTTTGCTTCTATTTTGCATCTTTATCCATCAATTCGGGTCATTGGTTCAGTCCTAAATGCCGAGGAGCTGCTACTTGAATGCGTAGCATCTGCTCCCAAACATGCTAATGTTTGCACTGATGTTCAGCATGCTTGGAAGAAGTGATACAAGCATGCTGCCATTTTGGGGTTATCATAAGAGATGTTTGAGTGGAGAACATTTTATGTTGGAACCTTTGGTGCAGGCTGGACAAAGTCTTTCCATCTATCTCATGAAAGTGCACACTCAACAAAAATAGAAACACAAAACTTTTGCAAATCTGTCAAAATCTGTTAGTGAGAATTGTTTCATCCACCTCACAGGTGCGGCATATCAAGATGCTGAGTAGACAGCATGATTAGTGAAAATGTGCAGTAGCTGGTGTGACCTCCATTCGCCTCAAACACCGTATACAGTCATCCCTCGTTCATCACGGTTAATTGGTTCCAGAGCGGGCCGTGATAAGTGAATTTGCGCAAAGTAGGTTTTAATTTTAATAAATGGAATATTTTTGTAGTTAGAGCATACAAAGCCTGTTTATGGCTTTCTAAATATAATCGTTACCATTTTAGAGCGCTGTAGGCATGACATAACACCCCTGTTGTCAACTTTACACTCCTATTATTTGTTTAATGCACAGTCTACGGGATCAATGCAGGGACACAAGAGACCGCCATGGCTAGCTCGCCTCCAATTTATTAATAACGGAGTGGGGAAGAAGGACAAAGAAGCCAAAAACTTACCACTTCCACACGGAATGGGAGGAAAACCTCTTTACACGCTATCATGACATGCCGTGGCGGACTCCATGCGCAGTGTGACGTAAGCTAATGTCATGTGTCAATAATGGAACACCTTTTGTCTTTCAATATTGTCTGACTAATAATACGGCATAGTCAACCACGAAACAGCGATCATTTATTCATTTATTCATTTTGGAAAACCGCGATGGGATGACTGTACACCGATCCAGAGCACCCCAAACATGCTCGGTATTTCTGTGCATTCAAAATGCCATCAATAAAATGCTCCTGTGTCCATTACCTGCACCCACACCTCACCATCACCACCATGGGACACTCGATCTTCAACACAGGTGCGTTTTATTGATGGCATTCTGAATGCACAGGGATATCGTGATGAGATCCCAAGGCCCATTCTTGTGCCGTACGTCCACAACCATCACCTCATGTTGCAGCATGATAATGCACGGCCCCATGCTGCAAGGATATGTACACAATTACTGGAAGCTAAAAACATCCCAGTACTTGCATGGCCAGCATATTCACCGCACGTCACCCATTGAGCATGCTTGGGATGCTCTGGATGGGCGTACACGGTATTTCACGCAAATGGTGGTCGCAGCAGATACTGGCTGATATATGGATGGCCGCCCCCGTAATCATTACACGGGAACGTTCGTAGGATCAAGTTGGATTAGTAAATAGTTGCATCCTGAGTGAAAACGATGTAATGCACAGGGCACACCTACGTGTGGCGCTGTAGCTTGGTTAATATCAGGTCAGTTATGAAAATGGAACACTGCTGGCGTTTTTTTTGTTCGGTCTTTTGCGTCAAAATAGGTACCTCCCATGACGTGCATTGTTAGCTGGCTCACACTAAATCCTTTTCTCTCGTTAGGACGCACAGAAAAGGGAAAGAAATATGTGTTCATGTTTCATATAAGGATGGTGAATGATGGGTAAAAAATCCCCCAAAAAGTGCAGTTTTCCTTTAAACTGCACATTTTGGAGTGGCCTTTTATTGTGGCCAACCCTAAGGCACACCTGTGCAATAATCATGCTGTCTCATCAGCATCTTGATATGCACACCTCTGAGGTGGGTGAATTATGAATTTGTGAACGACATTTGAGAGAAAAAGTGTACATGGAAAAAGTTTTAGATCTCATGAAAAATGGGAGCAAAAAGAGAAGTGTTTTTGTTGAGTGTATATTCATCTCAACTCCAGAGATGGAAAGTAAAAGACCAGTGAATAAATTCATGGAAATAATACATTTCCAAACATATGCTTGGCTTCTGCATTTGCACATAGAAAGAATGGGCCTAATAGCAGGTAGCGATCATGTAATAGCAACGTTTGTCCATTTGGTCGCAGTGTTGCCCACTTTTGAGAGGCTATTGAGCGAACATGACCTCATTCATGGAGATTTCTACTGTATGTGTTTCAGCTCTAGTCTCTGTAGACATTGTCAGTGTGTATGTATTTGCATGTAAAGTTGCTTATGTCTTGTCTTTAACTCTTTGTTCTCTCCCCGCTCCTCCTTTATAGTTGAGCTTACGGATGCCTCTTTGTCTTCAGCTTTTACTGTTACTTCTACTCCTCTTGCTGCTCTTCCTCCTACTACTGCTGCTCCTACAACCAATAGTACCTCAACCGCCACAACCCCTACTCCTTCCGCTACCACTATTACAACTACTACTACTACTACTACTACTACTACAGCAACAACTACAGCATCAACAACTACCATCGCTACAACTGAGGCGCCCACTACCACCCCACCTCCCGTGCTGATCATCAACAAGAATATTGATAAGAATGTGTTGGGTACATGTTCTTGTGCTTTTTATGGCTTTTAGATACAGTGGAACCTTTGAGGTCTGGACACTTGGGTTGGGCATCGTTGACGTATTATCTGATGCCGGTGCCAAATCGGTCCGTTTGAAACAATGCCGATGCTTAAGCGATGCCCGAACATACAGATTTCCGAAAACAATGCCATTTTATATTTTACGTTGAACAGAATCGTCATTTAAATACAGTCGTCCCTCGTTTATAGCAGCTAATTAGTTCCAGACGCCATCCATCCATCCAGCCATCCATCTTCTACCTCTACCTACCGAGGTCGGGTCGTGGCAGCCTAATTAGGGGAGCCCAGACTTCCCTCTTCCCGGCCACTTCATCCAGCGGCGCCCGGCGGATCCCGAGGCGTTCCCAGGCCAGTTGAGAGACAGTCTCTCCAACGTGTCCTGTCTTCCCAACGTGTCCTGTCTTCCCTGAGGCCTCCTACCGGTCGGACGTGGCCTGAACACCTCCCCAGGGAGGCATCCTTTTAAACAGTTTCATTCCATCACTCCGGCCACTATTCTTTTTTTTCCCTCAATTAATTTAACTCATTCAATCCCAGCCATTTTTCAAAAGACCCCTTCAGTAGCGGCCACTTTACACAATTTTGACTGATCTGTTCTATGGTTATATCAACATGGAAGCTGCCAAAAGAAAGATTAGACGCCCGTCTTTCATCAGAAAAAAACAAGTTTGTTTCTACCTTTTTTCCTTCTTTAGTAATCAGCAGTCGAACGTGGCTAAGTTTCAGGAAAATATCAGTTCCTGACTAGAAAAGGGAGAAAACAGGCTTTTTGTGAAAAGATACATTTCAAGCATAACTTTCACTTTGACACCAATAATTTTTGCTTTTGTAACAGGTAAAATAGCTAAACAACTATACCAACATAACACAAAAAGGCGTTGTTTTACAAAAAAATAACTATTTATTTTATTTATTTATTTAAATATAACACCACAAACTGTTTACAACTTTCACATTGGGAACTCAACTATGTGTTAAAATTTCCCTACAATGCGCAACCTTACACCCGCTACACTCCTCCACGCTCTCTCGCTTCCTCCTTCCTGTCCTGTGTGATTTTCCGTTCACTTGATCTCTGCCGAGTTCTTATCAAATGCACTTCTGCCACCTTGTGGCCGTTTTTATGGCTCAAAAGTGCTCTGAAGTGAAATGCATTAGTGGAGGATTGCGTCATCACCTGTTTTTGCCTCCTGTAAAAAAACGTAAAAGACGTATAACTACATTGTTGGGATCGGGCATTGGGGTTTATAAAAACGTATAAATACGTCTTTGGTATTGAATGAGTAAAGCAACCCCAACTGTGTTGGCAGCAAAAGGTCAAAACAATAAAAGCGTTGACTTGAACTTTGACAGCGAGTCATACTGGAGTCTTACTACGTTGAATGAGTCTGTTTTGTTTTTTTACTTCACGTTAACTTCCTGTGTATATTCTTCTCACATCATTGCAAATAAGCCAGAAAAAGCCAAGAAGAACAGAACGCTCTATGTTAACGTGAGGCCATGAGGCCACGAGGCAGACGTTTGAATTGTACGACCTCAGTGACGCTCGGCCTCAGAGGTTCCACTGCAGACATCTGAAGTGAACTGCACGCTCACGTATGTGAACAGCAATGTCATCATGTCCTCATTTAAACTTGTACAACACTCATACAGTATAACCGGCAGCTCTGCAAGTACTTAAAGGGATAGTTGGGCTTTTTTGACATGAAGTTGTACGACACCCCCACCAGCAGTGTGATGCATCCGCAGTGACTCCCAGTTGGTCCCGTGAGTCCGCTTCTGGTCGGAGATCCGTGATGAGGAATGCAGTTCCGTTTCGTTGCTGGGTCATGTAAGTAGCGAGTTTGGCTTCTCACGACAATACGTGTATTGTACGTTTGTGTGTGTACATTTGCATCACAAAAATGCCTCATATTGTTGTGAGAAGCCAAACTCGCTACTTACATGACCCCAGCTGCTACGTAACCACGGGTGGTTGGAGGACTTTTGATCTGGGAGGTCGCCAGCGTGTGAGAGTAAACAGTGTTTTATCAGATGTTCTTTTATCTTCCACTGGGTCGCCAGAAGGGTGTGTCCTCTGCCCTCTTTTATTAGTGCCAAACTCCATACCCCTGGGCTGCATATCCTCAAACTGGCAGATGACCCTGTGCTTGTGATCATGGCCCTGTGGTGTTGCGTTTATGGACCGGTGTCGCACGTCAAACTTAAATGTGAACGTGTCACAACCCAAGGAGATCATTGTAGGTGTTTGTAGATCTTCTCACCTGTTGTCATTGATAAGCAGGCTGCTGAGGTGGTTCAGCGGTACAAATATCTGGGAACGGTTCTGGCCCACAGGTTAACATTCGATTTGTAAGAAAGCTCATCAGAGGATGTATTTTTATCGTAAGCTTTGCATTTTCAAAGTGGTTAACGCTTTTATGAAAGTGTGTATTGAATCAGTTCGGACTTTTTCTTTTATCAGCTGGCTCGGGCTGCTCGCCCTCTCAACAGGAACACGTTGCGGGGCTTCACTAACATGTGCAGCACACTTAATGACTTAACTGTGACTCTGGAAAGGCTCAATCAGTCCTTGATGATGCCAGTCACCCCCTGCATGATACGATGTTCCTAAATGTGGGACCAATAGGATGAGGAATTCTTTGGTTGCGGCAGCCGCTGTTCCGCTGAATGACTGTTTGTACTGACTGTTTTTGTTTTTCATTTTGTGTTTATTGTTGGTTTGTTGTCTGTGTGATACTGCTGGCCGTAGAACAAATTGCCCCTTCGGGACAGTAAAGTTGACCTTGACCTTGACCCTCTTCACGACTAGAGCTGTGCTCACAGGACCAATTGGGGGGGGGTTAAGTCTCTGTTGATGCACTTCACTGCTGATGGGGATGTCATACAACTTCATGTCCAAAAAGCCAAACTATCCCTTTAAGAGTAAACATGACAATTACTTGCATGTATTTTTGTCTAGAACGTATAATCTATCAATCTCCTCGCTTTGAGCGGACGAGTCTTGATTGAAATGATGGTTACAGTAGAAACACTCGCTGGTCTAAGTCGGGTCCCCATGAACTGTGCCCTGTCTGATCTTTGCTGCTTTGACCCCTGCCTCCCGTTGTGCAGCGGCCCCCGGGAGAGAGATCTGGAATCTGACGGTGGAGCGTAACAGTAACTACGTTAATGTCAGCTGGAGACACAACTTCCCGCCCGGCAGCAGCAAGTTTGTGCTAGAGTTCACACTGGACAGTAAGAAGCCAGATCAAACCCATTTTCTACCACAAAGGTGAACATGAGGGCTCAGTACAGGAGGGATAGCATCAGAAAACAGCATATTCATTACGATACACCTCATTCCAAGCTTAGCAAGCTGGCACCATTTGATGTAAAAGCATAAGGAGGACAAAAACATGGAAGTACTATTGTAAATATTGTCCTTCCATAAATCAATATATTATATGCTGTATAAGGAACAAATAGACAGTGGAGAGTTTGCTTATTCACAAGGACAAGCAAAAAAACACTTCAAATGAGTATGAATTCATTGATATTGAAAACCATACTGAATGCACGCATGGCCTTATTGACTTATTCAGATATGTATATTCATGCTATATACAGTGGTACCTCGATTTTCGTTAGGTATTAGTTCCAAAAAGGTCAGACAAAAACCAAAATGTACAAAAACCAAAGCATTTTTTTCCATTGGAAGTAATGTGAATACAGTCAATCTGTTCCACACCCAAAATATGAACAAACAACACATTTTATAGAGAAGAATGCTAGTTTTACATGCAGAAAGCAATAGATAAATGAACATTTAACATCATTTTTACCTTTATTGGAGACTCCGTCTTGGCGAGGCATCTTTCTTTGGCCCCGTGGTGGGTTATCTAGCAGCCGTACTCGATTTAAAAAAATGCAAGGGCAGTGAGTCAGCAATGCGTAGGATGCTTCGTGTGGGTGCGAGATTCGGCGTAATGATAAAGTACGAGGCAAACGAACTACGCAAACCAAGAACTGGGGCGTTCCAGAACCGAGGTTTGACTGTATGTAATATACATATCTAAATAACAGTATAGTATACACATACTACAGTATACAGGATACTGTCATATATCAGAAATTGAGGGCTGTGGGCTAAGACCCCAAACATGGCAGACAATAAGTTGACAATGATCAGTTGCAATTAGGAGTCCAGCGTAAGAGCATTCTGTAAGTAGTAGGGATGTCCCCATCCGATCTTCAGGATCGGGATGGGCTGCCGATCCGCTGTATTTTGAAGAGTGGATCAAATCGGCTTCCGCCACGACATCAGGCCGATCCGGTTGCCGTATCACTTTCGGAAATCTGAACCACAGTCCAACATGGTAGGTGCGGTGAAGCGCCTCAGAGCTGGTTGCCAGTCGACCCCCGCCACTCGCAAGAAGAAGAAAACGCAACGCAACATGTCCGCAGTGTACCGTGGTAAGGTTAGTTTCACGTTGGACGTCGGACATACGGCTCCGTAGCTACAGCGGTAATTCCCCCTCACTGTGCCCGGACTGCTGTGTCATGGTGCGGGGCGCTGGCACACAGTGGTGGAGCTACGTGGCCACCCTTGGTCACTCTCCAGCCACCCCACTGGTCACTAAACATTTCAGGTATCAACGTATTGCCGCCCCTATGTGAGTAATGGCCTCACCTGGGCCACCCCAATGAAAAATGTCTGGCTCCGCCATTGCTCGCAAGGGAAGTGGCGCTCTAACCGCTGGTTGTTTATACTAGGGACCGTCAATAAATTACTATTGCACTGAAGAGAGTTTGTTTAAAAATGTCATATATTCTAAATAAGACCACAGATTGATCTATAACCATGACAAAGGATTAATTCTACCTTAAAAGGATTTTGCACAGCCATTTTTTCTAATTTTATCCTTTATTGGATGGACCTTTTTTATTGGATGGATCTTTCATTGGATTAGGGACCTGACTCACAGAGGTTTGTTACGAAAGCCAAACAATATTGCTGGTGATGCTGTGTAACAAAAAAGGAAATAATTGCATTATTTTTAATGCTTTGAGGAGTTATTTTCATGACCATATTCAATTCCACAAATTCATGTTTGTAACAAAAGCTTAAAGGATCGGTACCGGATCGGATCGGATCGGGTTGGCAAGACTAAAAAAAAAAAAAGGGATCGGATCGGAAGCCAAAAATGTGGATGGGGACATCCCTCGTCAGTAGTGAATGTATTTCTCATTTGGAGCACAGAAAATATCCAGCAGTTATGCAATGATAGTTGTTTAATTGTTCTTTGTTCATCCAATCCTCATCATTTAAGAACGTGACTTCATCCGTACGATGTGGAAACAGCAGACGACCTCAAATGCCGCAGCCTGTATGCATGTGTTTCTCTGGTGAATTCTCCCATCTCTCTACCTGTCACTTTCTACGTTCATCCTGTTGCTACTAACCTCTTCACGGTGCACCATCATCATGTTTATGGTTTTTGGATGATTCAGCAGAGCAAATAAGCAGCTTGGCGCCATTTCTCTAATCCTTCTGAACCTTTGTCTTTCTGCCAGTCCTTAATTGCACAACTGATTTTGGCTTTTTCTTGTTTTGTCATGCACGTTTTCAGTCTGCTCTTGCAGAACACATCAGCCTTCTTCGCTGGGATTGGATAGCCTTGCACTTGCAGCACATCATTTCAATCTTTGAGCTTTGATTCGGCATGAAAGAAAGGGGGGGTGGGGGGATGGAAAAGACCTGAACCACCCGACCTCACCGCCACTCCAAGGTCATATCTAAAAGTATTGACAGGGAGTGGTCCACACTACACGTTGTATTGCCAACCATTCTACTGTGCCTCCGGCCGTCTTTGCCTTCCTTTGTGTGACTAAAGGGGACTTTTGTGTATTTTTTTTTTTTTTATACAAAGGTGGCCAAAGTGCAGACCAGAGGCCATTTGCGGCCCATGGTACATTCTAAAAATAGAATTTAACAAGAGAACTTTAACAATTAAATAAAAATCAGCAAAAAGGGGGAAATCAGCAATAATTTTACAACAATAAAGTCAAAATATTAACTGGAAAAAGTTGGAATCTAATGTGGAAAAAAAAAGTAATTTTGCAAGAATAATGTCGTAATATGAGGGAAAGTAACGTTATTTTAGTAACACAAAGTTGAAATATTAAAGTTGTTTTTGTCGTAATTTATGAAAAAAAAAAACAATGAATAAAGTCGTGATTTTTGAAAATTTGGGTTGTAGAAATAGTTATAATGTTACAAGACTAAAATCAAAATATTCTGGACATAAAGTCATAATTACAAGAAGAAAGTTGAAATAGTTGGGGGGGAAATCAGAAATGAAATATTATATGAATATTATAATAGTATGAGGGAAAAAGGTCATATTAGTAGCATAACATTGAAATATTAAAGCAAAATGTTTTTTTTATTTTGTAATATTATCAGAAACAAAACAAAATAAAGTTGTAATTTTTGGAAAATTAGGTTGGGGAAAAAGTTACAAAATGATGGGAATAAAGTCAAAATGTAAATAAAATAAAAGTCCTATTATTACAAGAAGAAAATGTAGAAAGATGTTTTTCAGAAAAAAGTTGAAATATTTGAAAAATAAAAATAAAAAACTACAGCTAAAATGCAGAAATCAGCAGTGCAATTCAAAATTCAAAATATCACTGGCCCCGATATAAAAATATGTAGCTTCCTGAAAACGAGCTCATTCTACTTCAGTTTGACCAAGAATAGAAGATACGATACAATTGGTGTGTGATATCACAAAGGCGTATCAATCGATGAGACTTGGCCTTGGGTGGCAGGAAGCAGTGTCGCTCGTTGATATTTGAGGTAGAGGGGAATAACGGCATGTGTTCTCCCGTGTGCGTTTGACTGAAGGAATAGTGTTGGAAAGCATGATGCATGCTGCGTTCACTGCCTACTCAGTGCTCACATGCTTCCATTGGAAAAACACTTTTCCCTTCAGACAAACGAGGGCTTGCGAATGTGGCAAACAGTGCTTTGCTTTTTCCAATGCACTCTGCTGGAATCATCGTGAGGAGGTGCCTTGGACTCCTTCTACTTCCATGTTTTAGTGGTTTTGCGTTGATGAACACCAGCTCCATTTCCTTGCCCTCTTATGATTTGGTCTGCAAAGTAAAGTCAACTTTTGGACAGCTGCAACGATACGATGCTTGAAGAAAATCAGATCACTATGGGAAGTCAACCTGAATGATGATGATTGTCTCATGAAAATAGTAAAAATGAGTGTTGCTTGGCTATTTGGTACGACGGAGTATTAGGGCCACATTAAAAAATATATAACAATGTGAGATTTTGAGAAAAATGTTGTAAATTTACGAGAAAAAAAGTCGTAATTTTACGCGAAGAAAGTCATAAATTGAAATGTTTATGCTACAGGCAGTGCCTGAGACAGCTATGAAAAGCGAGGACTTATGTGACCGTTGGTCTTGGGCATTGGCAAACTGCTCAGTTTTGCTGCAACGTTATAAATAAAAGCTTGCCTGAAGCAAGAGGAACGTTTCCTTCCTTCCTGAGGAGCTACGCTCTATTTTCCCCGTGACACGTATGACACCATGACACGTAACATTACGACTTTAACCTCGTAAATTTACGACTTTATTCTCGTAGTATTACGACTTCTTTCCTCTCATAAGTTTACGACTTTTTTTCTTGTAAGTTTACGATTTCGTTCTTGTAATATTCCGACTTCTTTTTTTCTCTCCAAGATTGACGACTTTATTCATGTAAATTTACAACTTCTTTTCTTGGAAATGTATGACTTTATTCTCATAAGTTTACGACTTTTTTTCCTCCAAGAGTTATGACTTTATTCATGTAAATTTACAACTTCTTTTCTCGTAAATTTACTAATTTATTCTCGTAATATTATGAATTTTTTTCTCCAAGATTTACGACTTTATTCATGTGAATTCACAACTTCTTTCCTCGTCAATTTATGACTTTATTCTCGTAATATTACAACTTTTTTTCTCCTAAATTTACGACTTTATTCTCAAAATCTTGATTTTTTTCTTTTCCCCAATGTGGCCCAAATCATGTCGTAATTTGGACGCCTACCTTGCAGTAGGAGGTGTTACCCTGAGTATGAACGGCCCTTTCTTGTGTCTCAAAGGCGACAAGACAAAAATTGAACAGGTGACACAACAGCCCCCCATTACGGTGGCAGATTTGATGGCAGGCGCCATGTACCATCTGAGGGTTTACTCCCATGAACACAGCAGCGTCATCAGCGACACTGTCACCTTTAATACCAAAGCAGGTGAGACCACACCTGGCCTGCTGGAGTCGGAGTCCCGGACAGATGTGTGACGCTGGTTGCAAGCGTGAAGAGGTCTTCTATTGTTTGTTTTTATTGTTACACTCGTGTTATTTGCTTTTGCAGAACAACTTTTTACAGTGGATATGCTGTATAAGTAGCATTTTTGTGGGACTGGTACAAGTGGAATGTATTTCAAAACATCTGGTTGCTTCATGCGCTCGTTATTAGTTTGTGGTTTTAGTTGTAAAGTCGACATGAATCAACATTCTAAAGGATTCCGCTTTATTTGATTACAGATTGTGACATCATGATGCAATAATAATATTTAGAATGCGATTACACTGTTGATGTAAGTTAGCAGCAGTAAAACTCTCTTGAATCTTGAATCTTGAATTTATTTTGAGCTGTAAACTTCTAAATGCTTTGTGAGCATTTGTGGTTTGTCCTGGAAAACAAACAAACAAACAAACAAACAAACAAACAAACGGGTTTTCTGGTTCCTCACTTTTCTCTCTTCTCCCACCCCACCCCGTGTGTGTGTGTGTGTGTGTGTGTGTGTGTGTGTGTGTGTGTCTTGTGTATGTCCCCAGCCTACATCGACCAGGTAGACATCGCCACTCAGGGCTGGTTCATTGGCTTGATGTGCGCCATCGCCCTCATCATCCTCATCCTCCTTATAGTCTGCTTCATCAAAAGGAGCCGTGGAGGCAAATATCCAGGTAAATCCTCACACTGAGTCGCGTTAGCATAGCACATCCCATAAAGAAGAATGAAGGTATGCAAGATCTGGTTACACATTGGTACACAGTGGTTCAGTCTGACTTTAACGTTGATTCATCATTCATCAGAGTAACCTGCCGTATTTTCCAGACTATAAGTCGCACCAGCCAAAAATGCACAATAAGGAGGAAAAAATCATATATAAGTCGCACTGGACTATAAGTCGCAGTTTTTTATTTTATAAAATCAGACCAAAAACAGACATTTCATCTTGAAAACAAGTTATAGTAACAACAATAAAATGGAGAACATCAGGCTAAATGGGCGCCTGTTAACGTGACGTGAATAGGCGGTATGTTAACGTAACATGTAGTTATTCAGATAACTGTAGCCTAAACAACCTGCAGAGCCACCTGCGTGGGCATGGAGTCGTAACTGCACTGTTAGCAAGCCTCTTGCGGAAGCACGTCGTTCAAGCACCCATTTGAGAACGCTGTGGCCAAAACACATGGAAAAATATACGGTTTTAAAATATGCGTATTCATGTTTACATTGTAGATTTCCAGTGGTACAAGAGTACTAGGAGTAGCAGATACTGGCACACAAGCCGAGAGCGCCCTCTCGTGGATGTCAGTGTGAAAAAAAACATATATAAGTCGCTACGGAATTCAAGTCGCAGGACCAGCTAAACCTTGACAAAAAGTGTGACTTATAGTCTGGAAAATACGTTGTTCAAGCAGAATGCAGTTATTCTTCAATACGCTTGCTGAAATGTTCAAATGCGACTACTGTCCATCCGTAGAGACTTGACTTGGGGACTGAAGTCTTGCAGACAACTTGAGAAAAGTATGAACAAGGGCTGTCAAAAATAGCTCGTTAACAGCGGTAACTAGTTTATTTCATGCATAATGGTGACTACAGCTTCCTGAACCACAAGCACGGGCATTTCAGTTTGATGAGGATTTTGTAGCGATGTGTGCAGAGGCTGACGTCCCATCAGAAAAGACAAGCTACGTCCGTTTCTGGCCAATGATGTATTGCATTCATAAATAATAAGGATTTTTGTATTTAATTAACGGACATTTTATCTACTGTCACAAAAGTACGCACTCTATGCTGGTAAAATAAGTGAAGTACGTAAGTGAGCAAACAACGGAATTAAAAAAATTAAAATGGAAAAAATGGGATGTGGAAAAAAATACAACAGAAATTGGGAAAAACTAAAACGGAGCTCAGATGGCCCTGGGTTAGGGTTATGGCTAGCGTTGGTCCATAAACACACCTAAATCTTATAGTATATGGTACTGAAGGTTCCAGAATAAGCACCTCCAAGTCCGAGTCCATGGTTCTCACAAGGAACGTCATGTTCTGAGGATGTTTTACTGCCAGTGGTACTGGCAACCTGTAGAAAGTGGATGGAATCATGAAGAAGGAGGACTACCTACAAAGTTACCTCAGATCCACTGCTGAAACTTGGCCACAATTGGATGTTCCAACAGGACACTGATCCCAAACACCCATCCAAATTGTTTGAAAGGATTGAAGCAGGAATAAAGCAAATTCAGCTTCTGAAATAACCTCTCCAAAGCCCCGACCTCAACTCTATAGAACGTGTCATTGCCAGCAAAGCAAGCAATTCCATTGACTGTGTCTGATGATCAGACGTCCAGGTCACGGTACTGTAGATTTAACAAAAGAATTCAAGGTACTTTGTTTACAGCATGTCTCGCTTGACATGCTGTAAAATGCTAAATAAAAGGCTACAGAACAAAAATAGTCTCTACATGTGTTATCAAAAACCCTTTCAACATCTACAATTAACTCAATTAAGTACACAGTTATTAACATAATAATAAAGAGTTTCTCTGATGAAACTATAATGTTTTGCAGTTTCTATAATGTCTAGGTGGAGGATGTTTGACTGGTTTCGCAAGTGGTCCAGGTAGGTGGTGCTGTTGTATACGAAATAACAGTTTGAACTAACAATGACGTGAACCAATGAAAGGACTAAATGAGCGCAGAGACTAAAAAGAAGCGTGTACAACTCACTCCTTTCCTGTATCGTATCTGTGATCCAAACCTAACAAGTCATTTAAAAATGACCATTTGGAACTAATGCTCGTTTTTCCTCTTTTCAGTTCGAGATAAAAAAGAGCTTCCTTTGGACTCTGTTGATCAGAAAGACCCGGATGGATCCTTTGATTACCAGTAAGTGGCACCGAACGGAATATGCCAGTTTATCATCCACTCATATCCAGCTCTAGAATCACCTCCACAACGGAAGCATCTCGGAATCACCGGATTTGATGTGTCAGTCGAGTATGGTCATTCGCGCAAAGGTTGAATCGAGGCAAATGGATTCAAAAGGATGTGTCCCCTGCGGGTGCTCACAATAGGGTTTTACCCGGCGTGGCTGGTGAACAGTCATTCGCCTACCTGGTGGCAAAGCAGCTAATTAGTGGGCACTAATTAGTGAGATAACCACTGGGGGTAAGATGACATTGTTGTAAGCAGATGATGGGTGAGGGCACAAACCTCCTCCTCTGTTGAGAGAGGGTCTTTGTGGTTTACAAAAATCCAGAGAAGCAAAGTCAGCAATATTGTTTATGCAGTGACCCCTACATTGGCGAGACCAAGCAACCCTTATACAAACACATGACAGAACATTGGAGTGCAGTTTATCGGCATTTACTTCAAACCAGAAAGGCCCTCTCTAAACAGAGGAGGAGCTTTGCGCTATCACCTATCGTCTGCTTACGCCCCCCAAAGATTGTATCATTCCATGAGAAAAGTGTCCACTAACCAGCTTTGTGTCCCCCCCCCCCCCCCCCCCCATCCTCTGAAATCAAAATTTGGTCGATGACTGTAAGTGATATTTCTTTTGCTCCTTTCAGGTTCCGCTGAATGCTGAGGCGTCGTTCTTCTAAAAGCACAATAACTCATGCCTTTTTGTTACCCTCCAATTTGACTAAAACATTTTGTGTTGCATGCAAACTACAAACTACTACAAGCTTACCTTGCCTCACCTTTTTGTAATTACTGAAATCCCTCGTTTATCGCGGTTAATTGGTTCCAGACCCAACCATGATAAGTGAATTTCCGCAAAGTAGGATCCCTCATTTATAAATACAATATTTTTGTAGTTAGTGCATAGACAAGCTGTTTCTAGTCTTCTAAATGCAGTTTTTAACATTATTAGAGCCCTCTAGACATGAAATAACACCCTTATAGTCACCTTTATTCTAGCATTAGCCAATATAGTAGACACAATAAAAGAAAATAAGACATTTAAGACATAAATAAGACTCGTGCTCAGGTGTGTTGCTGTTAATGCGTTCCGGTACATAAGGGAGCTGAGTGGGGGGCGGACAGGAAGTGACATTGGGGGTTCAGCGTTGGGTCTTAGCTTGCCTTGGGCTACGGTCGCAACAGCAGCCCGTGTTAGGGATTATTGTGCCCGTTGTGAGGTCATTCAAACCTGCAAAAAAATAGCCTTTTATTTCGGCGAGCAAGTCTGGTGCTTGTGTGTCTCACCGAACATTCCAGAAACATTACTGACACCTAGTGTCCAGTGTAGAATACTACATATCATCACAACGTCTTTGAATGCGTCTTCTGAATGCCTTATATTTTAGTTCATTTAGCAATTTTTATGCTTGAAAATGATTAATTTAGGCCATAAATAGGTAACATTTGCTTAAGTATGCATATTTGCATACATATGCATACAGCGATGATTTATTAATTCATCTATTTTTGAAAAACCGTGCTGGAGTGAAGCCGCGAACTTGGAAGCGTGAGGGATTGCTGTACCCACAAAAACAACACACATTCTATCATTTCAACTTTAGTTTGGAAATATGAGGTTTTTTTCTATGATTTAGATACTATCATCTATTATTTTGATACTACGTTCAGTATGAAGCTGCTGTTCCATGGTACTTGGTACTTTTTCTCACTCGCTATCATTAAAATGTAATCAAATCTCCCTGTCAGTGATGAGGGCAATTTCCTACAGAGACAATCAGTGTTCCTGTTATCCCCCAAGGCGGCTGCTGTGTTAGCTGTGTGCACGTGTGCGTGTGTGTGTGTGTGTGTGTGTGTGTGTGTGTGCGTGTGTTTGTGTGAAATCATAACTCATGAGTGTCACATTAAGACCCAACCTCTGTGCTCACATTCTCGGACTAATCCCCAAAGTTTGTTTTGGTAAGGATGAGCTCCTCCTTCCTTCATCCCGTCTAACTCTTCACTCCTCTCTTGCCATCTCATCACTCCTTGTTTTCGCTCGCTGAAATGAGTCATCTATCCATGACAGGAACCAAAGCAAGAACAGGTACTTTGGTTTGGGCGAGGCACAAGTTAGGGTGGCTACGATTTTAGGTGTCACGCTTACTAGATAGTGTCTACGCTTAAAAAAACAAATCACAGAGGATTTGTGGAAAAGTGTCAAGAG
This sequence comes from Dunckerocampus dactyliophorus, assembly GCF_027744805.1. Classification (NCBI taxonomy): domain Eukaryota; kingdom Metazoa; phylum Chordata; class Actinopteri; order Syngnathiformes; family Syngnathidae; genus Dunckerocampus; species Dunckerocampus dactyliophorus. The sequence continues at coordinate 2,559,737 of NC_072826.1, forward strand.
AAATCAGTGAAACAATACAAAAAGATGAATCTATAGAAAGGACAGTATTTCTGCACAAAGCTTGCTCCATGCTACCTTCCTGGAAGTATGATTTAGTATGAAGTATGATTATCTATATCTCTCTATGCTATGATATCGGAACAAAACAGTCACGACTTAGCTTTACATTCTAGTCCTCATTCAGTCACCTGTGTTAATTAGATAACTGTACTTACAGTACAAGTGTTAGATATTATTATTACATCTCCAGAGTCAGTCTGTGGTGTCATAGGGCATCCGTGCGTGCGTGAATGTCAGATGTAAGGTCCAATTCAATGCAGCAACTCATCCAATCTGTCGGAGGACATACGAAAGTGTTTCAAGTGTACCTTGTACATTGTCGTCCCCCTCATCTCGCCGCCTCCTATTCAAAGGACGAGTGGACCACCTAATGGCAAACTTCTTTGCTGTAGTTTAGTACCGTGGTAGACGTGTGGTTTCGATACACTGCCCCCTGCAGTTTGGGAGCAGACGCTGCACAGAGTATAAAGTCGCACGTGGTCTCTCGGGCGGGTTCCCGCGCGGCTCGTTTGTGCGGAAAGCATAACCCAGCCTTAATAGCTCAGTGCATTGTCAGTCGAGTAGCTTCCCATAGAAGCTACATACCGACACATACTGTACACTCACGTAGCACAATCAGAGTTGCACAACAACACTTGGATGTGACTCGTAGAAAAATACAGGGACAAGATGTAAAAACACAACAGGTGCATGTCTCGCTCTCGCTCACACACACAAGCTTAACTTTTACTTTCTATTTCTAGATGGGGGGGGGGCGCAGAACTGCTATAGAGCCTCTTTCCTCGATCTTCCTCATTGATGATAAGAGTCCAGGGCTGGAACCAAATATACGGCTCTTGTTTTTTTAAACAATTTGAAAACCTGTTAAATTGTGTGATCACTGACTACGTCTCCGATAGCAACGCCGTCCAAAGAACCAGGAATCGTATTGGAACAGACACTACCTTCCTACTTTGCTACGACTTGTTTCTTGAATTCAGTCGTGTTTCTCACCTTCTTTATCAAAGTTTTGGAACTTCTTTGGTGGATTATTTCGCAGCCGTACCCAATTTTTAAAAAGCCCAGACTGACTGACACGCTGACACTCACTGTGCTTCCTAGGAGGGAGGAAGGAGACAGATGCAAGCTGTGTGTGCGTCCTATGAACAAATAAACCACACCCACACGCATAATAAAGGATTCCCTGGCCGAAATCTGCCCATAGTGTCCCAACACTAAAAAAACACTATCCATTCTTCACACAGACTGAGTCACCAACGTGTGGAAGCTTTGTCTGAGCACTCGATTCCGCGGACTGTACGCGGCTGTACGATAACCGAGACATATTCTTATCGAAAACCAAATCCTCCTAAAACCGGGAAATACCCGTAATATTGTCCGGAAGCGATCAGGGCAAAGAAAAGTAAAGCAGACCTCCAAGCTTTGACCCCTGCGCTCAGTGGGGTTGCGGGACACTCCCAGCCCGCTCTGACATAACAAGGTCATCTTTGCTTCTTCCCGACTTGCAGGAGCGACGAGGACAACAAGCCTCTGCAAGGTAGCCAAACATCACTAGAGGGACACGTGAAGGAGAGTGATGACAGCCTGGTGGACTACGGCGAAGGCGGCGACGGCCAGTTTAACGAGGACGGCTCGTTCATCGGACAGTACACGGTGAAGAAGGACAAAGACGAAACAGAAGGCAACGAGAGCTCGGAGGCCACCTCGCCCGTCAACGCCATCTACTCCCTGGCATAGTGCACACTTTGGAGTGTTCCGGCAAAGCATGACACAAACACACCCAGATGAATACCACATCACTCATGAGACGAACGGGGCCGGCGACTGCGGTACAACGAAGAGACAAAGTAGCGCTCATGCCTTTCTTTTCCATTTCCAGATGTAGGAAATTGGTCCGGTGGATAAGACATTTGGACAAAGTGCTCATGTTTCTTTGTGCTCAGCCTGCCCTTTATCCGCACAGACTTCAAGTGTGCCTTCAGCGTTTGGAGGCATGGAAAAGCGCTCTGTAGACTTGTTCCTATCTTAATTTTCCCAGTGAGGTTCCCCAACATATCAGCCTATCACCATCAAGAATGCTAGCAGATATGTTTATCATATTGATATGTGCACAATGAAAGATTTGATTTTTTTCCACAGCTGGTAGAAGACTCACGAACGCTGTACAAAGTCCTGGCACACAATTTAGTGCCCCCCGCCCCGAAATCTATGCACTACCACCACCCCCATGCCGTTCCATACTGCTTAGTAAAAAAAAGTACACCTCTTTTTTATACCACTTGCAGGGTATATCACATGCTTCTACTCTCTTTGCCTTTTACACTGTGGTGGAAATGCTTTTCTGACCTCTAATCCAACGCTATAGTGCGCATTTCTAAGACGGCATCCACAAGAAAAGCCATAGATGCCGCTCACGGCGAGCTGAAAATGTATCCATTAGCATGTCATTTAATGCAAGGAAACTGGGACGGGACTGAGTGGAGTTGGCTTTGCTTGAGGAACACCAGAAGACAACGTGAACTCTCTCGTAAGCATGCTGTCATGATCATTATCCTTTGATTTGATTCCGACGCGGCATCGTCCATTTAACTCAATAAGCTCCTAATCGCACATTAGACGCAAAAATAGATAGATAGTATATATTATACCGCTTTCCTACGTCTATTTTCTTAATGATGACAGCAGCACCTCTTGGTTTGTAGCTAAGATCAGTTCAGTCTCAGCATCGGCCATGAATGCAGCATGACAAGACTTATGTTTACATTCAACTTCCATACCACTCATATTGATATCGAGAACATGCACTGTGACTCCCTGTAAGTCCCTGCTGGTGTAATGGTACAGCTGCTGCCTTTGAAGGCAGCGGGTGTATGATCGATCCCAGCCCAATCTCTATTCACAGGGCAGCCCCTCCCTGCATGTAGAGCATGCACTGTCACGTTTGTCAGTCCCTTCTGGTGTAACAGTACAGCTGCTGCCTTTCAACACAGAGGGTGTGGGATCTATCCCAGCACCATCATCTACTCACAGGGTCACCCCTCCGTCCATGCAGAACATCCACTGTCAGCACCTGCTGGTGTAATGGTACAGCTGCTGCCTTTTAAGGCTTTTTGGCTTTCAAGCCGGAGGTGTCGCAAAAGTAACCACAGGGCTAAGTGTTCATAGCGACGTCGCTTTTTGACCCCTGGATGTCGGCTCTTCTTATCATTGTGAAGCACAGTTCACCAAGCGTTGGATTGTTCACCCACTATTAGGAAACGTGAGCTGGGTTAGTTTGACCCTACTGATGGTGTCTTGTTGCAATAGTAATTACAAAAAACTAGCCTGCACGCGACAGTCCCTGCTGGTGTAATGGTACAGCTGCTCCCTTTTACGGCAGATGGTGTGGGATCGATCGCGGCCCAGTACCAAAAAATGTTATTTTGTCAGAAATTATGTACTAAAAGTAGTTATTTTGCACTAAAAGTAATTTGTGTACAAAATTGGTTTCCCATGTCCGTATTCATAATACTCCAAAACGTGCATGAACTATTTACGGATTTGGCCAGGGGTGGCCCTGTCCATTAGGGTACAAGGTGTAATGCTCCTCCTGTCAAGAGAAAGTACACACAACAAAAATATAAATGCAACATTTTTGTTTTTGCTCCCATTTTTCATGAGCTGAACTCAATGATCTAAAACTTCTTCAATGTACACAAAAGGCCGATCTCTCTCAAATCTTCTTTGCAAGTCGGTCTAAATCTGTCCGGGTGGCTCGTCGCAGACGATGTTGGTGGTGAAGATGCTGGAATGTGTACGTCCTGGGCCGGCGTGGTTGCACTTGCTGTGCGGGTGGAGGCCGGGTGGACGTACAGTATTGCCAAAAGTGGATGGATTCTCTTAGCAAAGTAGATGTGCTCCCAAACACACATTTGTGTAGAATATTTGAGAGAAACAGGCCTTTTGTGTACTTAGAAACATTTTTGCATCTCTTACTTCAGCTCATGAAGGATGGGGGCAAAAACAAGTGTTGTGTTTATATTTTTGTTGGGTGTCGTTATAATATCACACACGTATCAAAGCAAATGATCCATTTTTATTTGCGTAGCGCTGTGTGTGTGTGTGTGTGCGTGTGTGTGTGCGCGAGTGTGTGTGTGTGTGTGTGCGTGCGTGCGTGCGTGTGTGTCCTCATCATAAAAGCAAGAGGATTTGCACTAGTTGGATTTTTTTTGGCACCTTTGCATCAACAATGTTCTTCAAGTTTATTGTGAAGCCATCTTTTATTAATGTTGGTCGAAATATAATGAATTTCTAAACCGCTTTAGGGATACCGGCATGAAAAATGACATCATTTCACACAAAATCTTGGGAACATTACGGTGCTCCTGAGTAAGAGTTGTTTATGTACAGTGGAACTCAACATGATTCAACCCCCGTTTCCATGTGTTGCCACTCTGTCATATGAGATGTGTTGTTTTGTTGGTGTTTACCAACAAATACAGTGGAGCCTCGCTTTTTGTTATTCATTCGTTCCAAACGGTCAGACAAAACCGAAACGTATGAAAACCCCGGGTCATTTTTCCCATAGGAAGTCATCTCAATTCAATTAATCCATTCACACCCAAAACTATGGACAGAAAATATAGAGAATTGTAGTTTTACATGCAGAAAACAATGCGAAATCATCATCAATAACGAATGGATGGACGTTGTTGTTGATGCAGGCTTCCTGTCCAAGATCAAATTCAAGAGTGTTTCTCAAGTGCTGGCACTTGCAACTTTCTTTGGCCCCATGGTGGGTTATTTAGCAATGACGGAGTATTAGGTTGAATAAAAAAGGATCATCTGAGATTTCGAGAATAACGTAAATTTACAAGAGAAAAAGTCGTACATTTACGAGAATAAAGTCGTAAAATTTCCGAGACAAAAGTCATAATATTACCTTTGCCCAAGGCTTTTCAAAGCTGTCTCAGGCGATGCCTGTTACGACGGAGTACTAAAATTATTTGAGATTTCAAGAATAAAGTCGTAAATTTATCTTAGGGTCTGAGACGGCTATGGAAAGGGGGGACTTATGTGACCTTTGGCCTTGGGCATGTGGAGGGGGAAGGAAGGCAAAAATGAGAAGGGCTAGCTAGCCATGCTAATCTGTGCTCAACTGCTCTGTTTCGCTGCCACGTTATAAATAAAAACTTGCCTGAAGCAAGAGAAAAGTTTCCTTTCTTCCTGAAGAGCTATGCCCTATTTTCCGTCTGACACGTACGACGCCATGACACGTAACATTACGACTTTATTCCTGTAATATTACAACGTTTAAAATAAATGTATGCCTTTATTTTCATAAAATCTACGACTTTATTATGGTAAATTTCCGATTTTATTCTCATAAATTTATGACTTTATTCTCATAAAATTCACGTCTTTTTTTCTCATAAATGTACTACTTTTTCCCATAAAACTTGTGACTTCATTCTTGTACCTTTCCGACTTTATTCTGGAAATCTCACATTTTGTTTGCTTTCAATGTGGCCCTAATAAGTCCGCCGTATTTAGCAGTCACACGCAATAAAAAATACACAAACAGTAAGTCAGCAACGTGTCGGGTGCTTTATTTGGCCGCTTGATTTCACCGAACGATACTAGCTAACTAGCTAACTAATGTATGAAAAGCGAGGCCAAATTTTGGCGACATTTGTGGACCAAAATCGAGGTTTGACATTAAGTATCATTTACAATGCGGGCTGAATCATCTTGAGTGCTTGGTGTTCCCCGTCTGTGTCATGTGGTTGACTCCAGCAGTATCAGCTGCTACTCCACAACTCTCGTACTTTGAAATCCATCAGATCTTGACTGCAGTTGGCAACTGGAGTATTTGATATTATTTATTGCTTTATGCGCATAGTCTTAATATATGAATCCTTTGTTTCATAATTGTTCTATGAATATTGTTGACCAATTTATCCCTGTTGTTTTACACGAGGACTTCAGAAAATGTTTTTTCATGCCATCTTTTTCAGTACGTAGCAGCTTGCCTTCCTGAATCAACTCATGAAGCCTGTCATTGCGTTCCATGTGCTGCTCATGTTGTATTCCTCTTATTATTCATATTTATGTCCACCACGCAGGAGACGACTATTGTTGTACATTTATTTGGCATATATTCTGTACATTTGCTTCCAGGGAAAAAAAAAAAAAAAAAAAAGCTCTCTTGTAAATATTTGCCACATGTCCCCGTCATGAGAATTGCGATGAGCGTATCTTCAGTCTATCATGTACCTTTGTAATGTAACTTGTACTAACCTTTGCACTCTGGAAAAGTAACAAAAACCACGCCCCAATTCATGTTCGCGTTTGCTTTGACACATTGTAATATACCGTTGAAAGTCCAGCAGTGTCCTTGTATGGATGCTTTGTAGTCTCCATGTCGCCACAGTACTGCTGCCATGTACTCTTTGTACAACTTGACACCGGTTCTGTTTTTGATTTTAATGGACAGAATTTGTCTCATCAAGTTTCCTAATAATAATAATAATAATAATATTTGACTTAGCTGCGTGTGAAGCTTCTGGGATGAGGAGCATCCTGGTGAAGAGAGATGGAGCAGCCGGGAGGAGGCCCTGGGGTAGACCTGGAAGACACACAAAAGCTTTTTTCAGTCAAGTACCTCCACCTCACCAGAGAAAAGCATTTTTGTTGTCAAACGCGGCGTTGTAGCATCCCTCTGCTTTGTGACTGTCCACAGCAGTCCTCATCTGTACTGGTCTTGTTTGGAGCATTTGGAAATAAAAAAGAATACATCAAAAAGAACTTGACTTGTACACAAGGAAATCATTCATTTCATCACAAATAAAGCTTTGTGCATATAAAATAATTAGCCACTTGAAGGTGCCCTCTTGTAGGATTATAATAAAGATGAAATTAATTGATCAACTTTATTAATGCTTGTCTGTTTGTGTTCAAAATAACAATGGATTTGGGTGAAATTTTCAGGAATTGTCGGAAATGGGAGATGGATGAGCTGATAACATTTTAGGGTGATCCAAAATTCAAAATTTTCCCGAAATTCACCCGTTTTCTAGCTAAGTCAGAGGTGAGGGGAACTGGCCCAGGTATTCACAGGCTGCTGTTCCATCCAGATCAAGCGCAACAGAGGAACCCATTTACAGTACATTGTACTTAACACCAAATACTCTGCTTTAAAGCTGCTTCCCCCCTTCGGTTTGCTGCGCTTGTTAAGGACCGTGGATGATTTACTCATCTGTTAGCGATCAGAAGGACCTGTTCTGTTTTTTAGTATAACCGGAACAACCTTTTCTTTAGTGACTGACAGGACAAGATCCCGGTGGTACGGTAACACAAAATTACAGTAGTTAATGAGGAACAAACCTACCTAACCCTAGCCGCTACTCATTAGTTACTCATTAGTTCCTCAGTAACTACTCTACTCATTAGTTCCTCAGTAACTCATCTAAATTGATGTGCTTTAGTCATTAGTTCCTCATTAGTTCTTCATTAGTTCCTCAGTACCTCGTCTAAATTGATGTGCTTTAGTCATTAGTTCCTCATTAGTTCTTCATTAGTTCCTCAGTAACTCATCTAAATTGATGTGCTTTAGTCATTAGTTCCTCATTAGTTCTTCATTAGTTCCTCAGTACCTCGTCTAAATTGATGTGCTTTAGTCATTAGTTCCTCATTAGTTCTTCATTAGGTCCTCAGTAACTCATCTAAATTGATGTGCTGTAGTCATTAGTTCCTCATTAGTTCTTCATTAGGTCCTCAGTACCTCGTCTAAATGTATGTGCTTTAGTCATTAGTTCCTCATTAGTTCCTCAGTAACTACTGTATTTTTGTGTAACTTATAGTAAAGTGTGCCCCCAGGTACAAGGAGCTGAAATGACTTTTCTCCGTAGGGTGGCTGCTTCTCCCTTAGAGATAAGGTGCGAAGCACTGTCATCCGGGAAAAACTTGGAGTAGAACCGCTGCTCCTCCGCACTGAGAGGAGCCAGGTGAGGTGGCTCCGGCGTCTGGTCAGGATGCCTCCCAGACCCTCCCTGGAGATGTGTTCAGGGCACATTTGACTGGTAGGAAGCCTCTGGGAAGACCCAGGACACGTTGGAGAGACTATGTCTCTCAACTGGCCTGGGAGTGCGGTGATGTCAAATAACGTCATGTCAGAATACTACATATCACTTCTGAAAAATAATAGACTGTAGTCTACCCAGAAACAGGAATCATTAACTAATTAGCGATACTTGAGCCACGATACTGCGAGGGACGACTGTATTATCAGACTGTCAACAGGACGGGCATGACCCAATGAGCCAATAAATAGCAAGCTTCACTCATAGCAAGTCAACCAAAGGCGGAAGACGCACAATTTCAACATCTTGGCAGGTTTCTGGGTTACCCCTCGCCCCTCCCCGCTTGCTGTTTGCAGGTGGGAGGGGGTTGACAGGCCAGCACCATGACGGGACTGTCAGTGGGAGCTAAATTTGGTGAAGGGGGCGATCATGTTCCCTCTCTGTGTGCACATGATACTGTCCCACTTACTTGAGTGATGTCCTATCTGCCACTGTCACACCCTCCCAAAAAGCCCAGACACCCTCACAGTTGCTCCTCCGCCGCAGAAACATTTGAGCACTTAGGAGAGACGCTTTCATCTCAACTCCAGTAGGTTTAAACAACAGATTTGTTCTTCTTTTTAGCTTCTTTTGACTTGGACTGCCACCTTGGGCCTTGGTGCTGCTGAGTGAGGACGACCGTGCTGAGCCGCCATGTTTCTAGCTTTAGTGGTGACGCCAGAACTGAGGGAGTTTCTGGCCCGGGCCAGAGGTGGAGCGGTGCGCCTCATTAAGGTGCGCATTCAAGAGGGTGAGTGAGACGACACGCCTGTATAACGAGACTGTAATAAAGCTTAAATAAAGGAAAAGTACTCACGCCTAATGAGTGTATTTACATTAGCATCTGCTTTGTAAATTCACTTTGTTCGTGGAATTGACAGTTAATTGTCCTCACTGACTGAGTAGCCAGACACTTGTCTTGCAGTGAGCGCCATTTCCTGTTCTATGGTTATCATCACACTTTTCTTCTCTGCCATCACTTGTACGCTTCTGTGGTGGCATCACAATCTTACAAGGTTTGCTGTGTTGGTTGACTTGAAACATTTTGTGCCACTTGTGGAGCGTTCAACAGTTCAGCATTTTGTTTTTGGCTAACTTTGCTGCTTCGGTTTTCACGGGAGTGTTCACATTTCTTTGCTAATGGTTTTATGCGCCATTACAATTGTTTTTCTACAGGCCCAAACTATTTACATTGTACACTAATAATGTAATAATGTCATTTCAAAGTTCTATTCATTTTTCCAAAAGTTGGAAAATGCTTATTATTATTTTTGTTTTTACTATATAATAAGAAATGTGACTGAAAACATTTTAAATAATAGAATACTAAAAAATAACAAACTAAAAGATACTAAATAATGTGCAACATTCATAAAATGCACTTCCTAATTCATCTTGATTTTTTTTCTCTTTGGCGTTGCGTGGTTATAAATTCATGATGTATTTCCTGGTAATTGGAACTTAATTTTCATCTAAAATGACTTCTAAATTCAAGGAAAATAAACGGTGTAGGAAATGAAACCCAAACATAAATAAAATACAAATAAAGCGGAATACAGCGTCACTTTTTGGGGTTTTTTACACGCTGTAAAAAGTTCAAGCGTTCCAAGTACACGTTGTACGTTCACGTTTTTCATGTGACTGTCGTCGTTCCTAGAAAGACTGCTACGAGCCTTGTTGTTCTTTCAAAGCCTGCACCGCAGTGGTTTATTTTGGGGAGGGGGGCAACAAAAGAAAGCAAAAAGATGTTATCTGTGCAGCCCTGCTCAGGCCAGCCTGGCTGACTTGTAGAAAAAAATACAAAAGGGTCGGAGGCAGCCGCTGAAGGTCTTTGAAAACGCTCGTCAGCCGTGTGCTTTGTGGGGGGGAAAGGTCAGTGAGGCAACGTGTTTATGCGGCTCATGACAGATACACCCCCGGGGGCCCACTCTTGTTTGTGTTTGTATCCTATTAAACATTTCCTCACAATTTATTGCAGCAGAGGCATCAGTCATTCCTCACTCATGTGATACATCTGGTATTACGGCCTATCATGTGACTCACATGTCTGCCTGGTGACACAGAAACCATTTCATATTGTATGATTTGTTTTATCACCGTACTTATTTTTTTTAATCACAAAATGTCATGCACTTTTATTTGGGCCGCAAATTATGTTTTGATGTCTAAACCGGCCTGACAGTAGCTTTTACGTGCTAATACTACAAGTCCCACAATGCACGCCTGTGACTTCACGTAGCGAGCCCTCGCTCTTCTGTCGGCAGCACAGACACCCATTATCGCTCATGCAGGTTTTAAGTAAGTTTTGACGCGAAATAAGTGGTACGTTTTGCCGACGTAAAAGCAATGTTCCAATTATTATAGCTGTTTTGTGTGTCGCTAATTCGCTAGCTAGGTAGCTTACGCTCTCCGTGACTACGGCAAAGTTTGAGGGTCAAAACAGCTCTTAGTGACTCAGTCCATTGGAAGAGCCGAACCTATAAAGAGTTAGTGAGTTGATATGCTAGAAGTGTCATTTTAACATGATCAGCGGAGTCAATATGCATGTAACTATAATCGTCTGCCTTAAAGCCCAGGTTGAAACAGCTGTACTATTTATCTGCCTTTATCGCGTGCTGTTACGACGCGTGAAAAGCAAGGTTAAGAAAGGATAGCGGATGGAAAATATGCCATATGCATGCAAAGCTGGAATGTGTTGCACCCTCAGAATAGCAACTGTTGCAGGAGACAGTCTGCAAAGCCCCCCTTCTGGAAGCCAGCAAGGGCATCCAGCTTCACCAGCCTCAGGCATGGGCCTTTGTCTTTGTCGAGCTCAGCATTTGGGCATTTTCACCCAGACGAGTTTGACAGATGACTACACACCAGTGTGAGATGTACTCATGAAACAGCCCAGTCACGAGAAATGAAGTTCAATAATATACCTGGAACGGCGACTCATTTGCAGTTATATAGAATCCAGACTGTTTCAACACCGCTGCGAACACTGAGGCGTTCGCAATCCAAAGCACTCAACAGTGCTGCAACTTGGAGACCTTCTGGACAAAATTGCCCCAAAAATCGAACAAAACGTACCGAGTATCTAAATGTGTTTGTAATCCTCACCAGTGGCGACAAAGAGTAAATGTGTGATGATAGCCATAGAAAAAAAACAAAAATGAATTTTGCTGTGACATGGGAAGGAGTTTGGCCACAGTTTGGGTTGCCAACTCCTAGAAAAATACATTTTGCACTATTTGACACAACCCTGAATTTATTTGACGCATGTTTTAGAGTAATCAAAATAACCCAATTCACAGAATAAAATAATAATTTCTACTTTGACAAAAAGAAAGGAGAGGTGAACTATTTGCGTTTGATGTGACTGGCAACACTGAAACGGTAGTCAAACAGTGGTGCTCATTTGTCATGAAACACAGGCATCATGTCTGAATTGAACAGTTATAAAAATACTAACAGTTGAAGCAAATATTCTTTGGCGAGCTCCTGCTAGCTCACGAGCTACCTGTTGGAGACCCCCGTGATAGCGTCACTCATAATTTTTTAATTTGGCTGGCCCTGCAAAATAAAGTTGCAAGTGCCAGAACTTTGATAAAGAAAGTGAGAAGCACGCTTCAATCCAAGAAAGGACTCACAGAACAGTACGACGGTAGTGTCTGCTACAATAGGACTGTAATGCAAAGGTTCCTAGTTAACACAGGCTGCAAGGGGAATGGTTTAACGGAGACACGTAACACAAAGGGGGGCGGGCCAGTGTGTGTGATGATGATTATACCTGCTACTGAAGTTTACAATGAAGTTGAAGTGAGCTCTGACCGTCCACTGTAACGGTCTAGAATGAAACGGCGTCCGTTTGGCGCTTCAGTCCCTTCTCCCGCCCTCCTCCTCCCTCCGCTCATCTCTGTTTGCTAGTCTTCAGTAAAGGTAAAAGTCCTGTTAAATGTTCATTTATCCATTTCATTCGTCGGTTATGTGCACCTCCCTTTGTTTTCTGCGTGTAAAACGATAATTATTTCCTATAAAATGTGTTTCCTGTTAATATTTTTGGGTGTCTGGAACCGATGAATTGGATTTACATTATTTCTTACGGGATCAATTGATACGGTTTTCGTCTGACCTTCTGGCACGGATTAAGACAAAAAACGAAGTTTCTTGTCCCGTTGTAATCTCGTGAGATTTTGTGACACCCCTAGTGAGTAGTTTTTCTTTCTTAATTTTACTACACAGTGGCTAACATGTTTTTATTGTACTTGTAGGACAGTTAGGCTCTAAATGGTCCATAGGTATGACTGTGAGTGTGAATGGTTGTTTGTCTATATGTGCCCTGCCATTGGCTGGCCACCAGTCCAGGGTGTACCCCGCCTCTCGCCCGAAGTCAGCTGGGATCGGCTCCAGCATACCCCCGCGACCCTAATGAGGAGAAGCGGCATAGAAAACGGATGGCTGGATTGTAGGACAGTTAAGAATGTAGTTAATTGTCATTTTTATGCTCACAAAACACATAAATGACAACATCAAGGTAATGACATCGTTTTTCTTTAAAAAAAATCACATTAGGAATCAGGATTACACTGAAAAATAAATAGAATTTGGAACAACAAAAAGGCATTGATCAGGATATTCACAAATAATTTCAAGTTTTTAAAAATCTACTAATTGCTGTTATTTGATCAGAAAGTCAAATTTATCTGGAAATATTTGTTACTTTATTAAAATTGTAGATTTAAAAGTAACCAATCTTTGACTATTTAAAAAAATCACAGAAAAACATGCATTGGCCTAGTTTTTATTTGTAGTTTTATTGCAAATTTTTCATTTTTTTTGTATTTGAATAGTTAGGAATAATCAATGAATTAAAACTGCAGATGAAAGAAAAAAGAAATGATGAAAGAAAAGAAAAAAAAATCCAACTTCTACACATATTTTTAATTTTCAAACTGTCCAAAGAATGACACTGACAAAAACAACACTGCAATTAATTCAGAATGATTTGTTTGTTAATTCCTACTGAAATCATGAACTATAATAGCAGAGTAAAGTATTGTAGCTTAGTGGGTCATGTATTTCCTGACCTTGGCTTGGCATATTTTGACCCACATCAGGTTGGTTTTAGTGTAATGGATGCCAGCAGGGGTGGCTGCGCACGTGCACGTTGGTAAAAGCACGCTCCCTCGGCCTTTAGAGTTGCGCTGAACGCTGGGGCAACAGTCCGGGCTTTTGGCCCAACGGTCAGTACTCTCGTCTCCCCGTCCGGCGCGGGCAGTGTGAAGCAGGCGGGTTACATCAGCGCGTTTAACGGACGAAAAGGTGAAAATATCAAATGTATCCTTTCATTTTTGTGCGTGTGGGAAAGTTTGGACGGCCGTGCTCCAAGGCCATTTCAGGTGTGTGATGAATGCTGATGTGACTTTCAGAGCAGCTGGTGCTGGGGGCCTACAGGGATGCGGAGCAGAGCTGGGACCAGGACTATGACCACTTCCTGCTTCCTCTGCTGGACGAGCAGGAGCCCTGCTACATCCTGTACCGTCTGGACTCCCACAATGCACTGGGCTTCGAGTGGCTCTTCATATCCTGGTCTCCTGATCACTCTCCAGTATGTCATCCATCCATCCATTCACCGATGGACTTTTCCTACTTTGCTTTTGCGTGTTGCTGCGCTGGCCGTCATAAACAACACTCAGATCAGCCTGGCATGTTTTTCTACACAATAGAATATAAAATGCACTTTAAAGTGTTCACAATTGATGTCTGTGGCGACGTGACCGTATTAAGTAGCCTAATGTGTCACAGCAGACATGCTAGCTCAAGCAGCTGACTTCCACACAGATACTGTTATCATCTCACATCCGAATCGGATGTCCGGCTTTATCCGATGATCTGATACAGCCTGTTAAGTCGCTATTTGCAAAATACTAGGAAGCACACTTGATGACATTTGACAAGAGCGCGTTGTCTCTCTAAGTCAACAAACACGGGCCATGTGTTGTGTCCAAAGAGAACTGGAGCCCGGGTGACATCATCGGCTTTCAGTTGTGTTTTCTCAGGTTGCACCAACCTCCTGACGCAGAGAAAAACATTGGGGGGTGAGCTCACACGTTATTCGTGATTGGGGAAAACATGGCTAAACATCTCTGGGCTGCATCGATACGCCCTCCATGGGGCACTCAGCTCTCACATCTCAATGAAGTCAACTTCACATATACTTCACATATATACGTAGTGTGTGACGTTTGTGCTGACTGTACTTTATATTATTATTATTATTATTATTATGTATTATTATTATATGTCATATCTGACTTTTTCTCTTAAATAAGTAAGCAATACAAATGAGTGAAATATATAAGGACATACAGTAGATGTATTCATGTAGTGAAATATATATATATATATACTGTATATATATATATATATATATATATATATATATATATATATATACTGTATATACTGTATATATATATATATATATATATATATATATATATATATATATATATATATATATATATATATATATATACTGTATATATATATATACAGTATATACTGTATATACTGTGTATGTGTGTGTGTGTGTGTGTGTGTGTGTATATATATATATTTGTTGAAATTATTACAAATTATTCATTCCAACAAACAATTTTTGGGACAATATATCTACCTTTTAAAGACAGTACATGTTTTTATAACTACTACAACAAGTAATAATCATATTATTAATATCAGGGACACCCTGTATATACTGCATCTCCATGTTTCGTCTGTTGGTTCCAGGTGAAAGAAAAGATGCTATATGCTGCAACGCGGGCCACAGTGAAGAAAGAGTTTGGTGGAGGCCATGTGAAGTATGAGATGTTTGGCACGATGGAGGTCAGAGGTGTTATGTCTCTTGCTGTGCTATGCAGTGACGTGTGTGTTTTCAGTCAGGGCTGTAACGGGCCAAGTGTTTTGCTTGCAACCCTATCCTACAGGAGGACGTCTGCCTGTCGGGCTACCAACGTCATGTGTCGTCCTGCTCGGGCCCTGCCCCGCTCACGTTAGCTGAGCAGGAGCTGCAGAGGATCAAGATCACTGAGGTCGGAGGTGTTATGTAGATGATGTACTGTATACACGCGCACGTGTAATATTATCTGACATCGTTCCTTTGTGATTGCTTTCCCAGGGCAGAGTTAAGCAGGTGAGCGTATCAAACATTTCACATATGTATCATGATGCAAAAGCATCACTAGTGGAGGTGTGAAACGTGTGCACGTGCTTGCTGCCCCCTGCAGGTGAAGGCAGAGATCAGCGTGGAAAGCAAGCATCAGACTCTTCAAGGCCTGGCCTTTCCGCTGCAGGAGACGGCCAGACGGGCCCTCCAGCAACTGGCCCAGAAGCGCATCAACTACATCCAGCTGGTGAGGCCCACTGGCCATCAATCACTTCATACTGCAAGTAAATGATAGCAATAACCCCCCCCCCTCCCCGGCAGAGGTTGGATGTCGAAAAGGAGACCATTGAGCTGGTTCATTGCCAGCAGACGGAGACGCGGGACTTGCCTTGCAGAGTTCCTAAGGATACTCCGAGATATCACTTCTTCCTCTACAAACACTCCCATGAGGGCGACTACCTTGAATCTGTCGGTACGCTATTCATTCATTCTGATCACATCTTTTGAATTTGCCATTTTTGGACACCACCATGGGGGTGCAAAGGTTAAATGCATTGGAAACTGCACTGCCCGATCTGTAGTTCTCTCTATGACAGCAATGAATGACTACTCTGGTAGGCTACTGTTTAACTAGCCAGCTTACATGCACTGTCCAGCGCTGTTTAACTAGCCAGCTTACATGCACTGTTCAGCACTGTTTAACTAGCCAGCTTACATGCACTGTCCAGCACTGTTTAACTAGCCAGCTTACATGCACCGTCCAGCACTGTTTAACTAGCCATCTTACACTCACTGTTCAGCACTGTTTAACTAGCCAGCTTACATGCACTGTCCAGCACTGTTTAACTAGCCATCTTACACTCACTGTTCAGCACTGTTTAACTAGCCAGCTTACATGCACTGTTCAGCACTGTTTAACTAGCCAGCTTACATGCACTGTTCAGCACTGTTTAACTAGCCAGCTTACATGCACCGTCCAGCACTGTTTAACTAGCCATCTTACACTCACTGTTCAGCACTGTTTAACTAGCCAGCTTACATGCACTGTTCAGCACTGTTTAACTAGCCAGCTTACATGCACCGTCCAGCACTGTTTAACTAGCCATCTTACACTCACTGTTCAGCACTGTTTAACTAGCCAGCTTACATGCACTGTTCAGCGCTGTTTAACTAGCCAGCTTACATGCACCGTCCAGCACTGTTTAACTAGCCAGCTTACATGCACCGTCCAGCACTGTTTAACTAGCCAGCTTACATGCACTGTCCAGCACTGTTTAACTAGCCATCTTACACTCACTGTTCAGCACTGTTTAACTAGCCAGCTTACATGCACCGTCCAGCACTGTTTAACTAGCCAGCTTACATGCACCGTCCAGCACTGTTTAACTAGCCAGCTTACATGCACTGTCCAGCACTGTTTAACTAGCCATCTTACACTCACTGTTCAGCACTGTTTAACTAGTCATGTTAGAACGCACTGTTTATTTAATCAAAAGTTTAAAAAATCTTTGTGCATAACATCTTTCTGTGTAATAAATATCCCATGTTATGACGTGGACATGTGCGGCTTATAGACAGGTGTGGCCAAAATCTGTTTTGCCTTTAAATTTAGTGGGTGCGTGTGTCATCAACGCCGTAGCGTGCTTTGTTTGGGCACTGGATTCCGCGGAGTGATACAGCACAGGGCAAACAGACGAGTTTCTCCAAAAACCGAGACATACGAAAACTGTTGGAAAACCGAGGTTTGACTGTATCGCAGGGGTCATCAACGTGGTGCCCGTGGGCACCAGGTATCCCCCACGACCACATGAGGTGCCCGCAAGCCTGCTTTTCATTCAGGTTTTCAGTTAACAATGTGAGAACACTAGAAAGAAAAGTATTCCGAAACGTAAAATGTGAGTTGTGGATACCAGCATTTTGTGAATGTTTTGGTAAAACAAGCATATTTGATCTGTTTGGGTTGAAATAAGGTATGAAAATCATTTCTACAAAAATGAGTAGCTCGTGGCCATTTTCATTTTCTAAAAGTAGCTCTCACAAGAAAAAACGTTGGTGACCCCTGCTGTATCGTGTTAATATGCCCCCGAGTGGCTGTGAGTAGCATCGCGATGACATCCAATTACATATGTTCACTGTATGTTCTTGTCCCAAACTAACACACATTTTGGTGTCACTAATTAATGTCAGTTTTTTAAAAAAGAGTCAATATTAGTGCACGTACACAATGACTTACTTCGAGCATCGGCGGTGTGTACAGTGTTCATCTACTCCATGCCGGGATACAGCTGCAGCATCAAGGAGAGGATGCTCTACTCCAGCTGCAAGAGTCGACTCCTGGAGGAGGTGGAGAGGGATTATCAGCTGCAGGTGGTTAAAAAGGTAACACACATGTACACACATGCAGAAAACCAAGTACTGTCAAAGCAAAGGGGCGGGCGGTCCGTTTGGTACCTTGGACACAAGACAAGTTCACAATCAATGTGTATCTAATAACATGACAAAAATGATCAAACATTTTCAGTAAAATACACCAGAGATGTCAATTTCCTCTTCCTCAGTCAGCCACTGTGGGCATAACTTATCTTGTTGAACAGTCGTGCTCCGATCAACCAATCAGGACTGGGGGGGCCTGCCTCTTTGCTCTGATCAACCGATTAGGACGGGGGGGCTGCAATCTGGCCCTGAGAGGTGAATCAGAAGTCAGATTGGCTAAAAACAAAAAACAAAACAAAAACCGAAACGGCCCCATTGCTAATAGTGTGTACGTGCCAGGGGCCGGCACTCCTGATTCTGAAGGCCCCGGGCAGATCATGTTGATATGGCGACACATAGAAGCTGAAATCTGAAAGAAACACACTAAGATGCTAAGAGAATAGATTGTTGGGAACAAATAAATGAATTTAATGGAAGAGCTGCAGTGTTCCCTCGCTCCATCGCTGTTTCACTGATTTTTTTTTTATATATTTTTTTTTTTTCTTTTTTACAGCGTATGAATGCTGTTACAGGCCGAGCCTGGCCCTTTAAGAAGAACTGCATTGTGGGAAGTTGAGTGTTGTAGTTCTGTGCATTAGCACAAGGTGGCTGTGTCTCTCTGTCTCTCACTTCTCTCTCTCTCTCTGTCTGCACCACGCATTGTCTTCTGCGTCCTGATTGGCTGTAGACCACTGTCAATCTCCTTCGTGCCGTCTCCTGTTGTGGTCATTGCTAGCAAACTAGCTAACTGTGTGAGCTGCTTGCCAACCGCCAATAAACAATAGAAGAAGAAAAAGAAGCTAACGTTTGCAAGTTTTCTCCCCGACACAACCCACAATATCAACGTAACGTTCTGCACCCCAAAAGGCAGAGGAAGCCAAGCATCGCACAAAAAGTTGGGTTTCTGGACATGCTGAAGGAAGGTAGACTTGCAGCTGTAGGGCACCATTACGGAATAAATGAATCTTCGTTTGGAGGAGGACGAGGAGGAGGAAAATACGACGAAAGGAGCGATAGGGATACAAAAACGCTACATCAGAATGGCGCCAGGACGGAGGAGTGAAACACGTGGGAGACACTTAATAATTTCTTGTGTCCAACCTCACAGGTTGACCAAATGAAGGTTTGAATTTTTTGGAGAGTGTTTAAACAAGAAAGAAATGTGCATATAGAATCATTGTAATAAATAAATAAATAAATATATATATATACATATATATATATATATATATATATATATGTATATATATACTTTGCGGATTTCACTTATTGTGGGCTATTTTGGGAACCTATTCCCCGCGATAAACGAGGGAACACTGTAGTGCAGTTTAAGCTTGAAATGCAGGCCAGTGCTTCTGGCACTGGTTAGGCCAGCAGAGAAGGCCACCAACGTTCAAGGGAATGCAAACGACTTTTAAAGTTCGACATTTTGTTCTTTCTTTGCAGCTGGAGATTGACGACGGCGACGAGCTGACGGAGGCGTTTCTGTACGACGAGGTCCATCCCAAGCAGCACGCCTTCAAGCAGGCCTTCGCCAAGCCCCGCGGCCCGGCCGGAAAAAGGGGACACAAGCGCCTTATTAAGGGCCCGGGGGAAGGTGTGCAGGACAGCTAAAGCAGACGAAACGTCTCGCAGGCGTGTCGGCTGCTCCTGGAACACAATCCAGCAGCTTGTAAAAACACTGACAGCTTGAAGAAAGAGCTCGTTGTGGGACTCCTTCCTCTATTTAAATACCAGGATAAGTGATGATGCGAAGACAATGTTTTTTGTTGTTGTTCTTTTCAACCGTAGCAGAATAGCTGCAGCAAGACACACGTGCACACGACATCCGCACTCCCCCCGTGTCTCGCCCACAGCACACATTTTGTACCACCACCTTTGTAAGATCGTACCGAAAGAAATTCCAAATAAAATGTTTCTACTGTGCTCAACAAGTTTTTGGGAAGCAAAATTGTCCATTTTTGAAGTGAAACGCACAGCAGCCAATCCACTCCCAACAACAGCATCGTTGCGGAAGGCTTACGCATCAAGAAATGTGTTGACTTGACGGCACACAAATCAATTGGGCAGCGCTCAGGTCTAATCTGGAAGCATCAAACCATTAACTCACATGGTGGATTTTCTGGAACTGCAGCTGCGCCATCTGCTGATACCATTTTTTATACCAAGTATCACTAATTAGAAGTGAGTTGAAATATGCACACACGCCCCATACAACCCTTCCACCTCTGCTACCCTGCCACCTCTGGGATATCGCTCCAAATCATGAGGATGCTTTGATAAGACATGGCACCAAGATGTACGACGCAGTGATGATAACAGGGAGATAAAATTGGTTAAAGGCCAAACCCCGAGGAGATAACGTCACCTTGTAACGCCGACAAGTGCAAGGAAACAAGCCGGAGGTTATCTTTTGTTTGTTTGCAAACAGCAGATCACCATAAGAGCAGAAGTCATCTCCACGTACGTTTGTGTGGGGCTGTGATGTGAACCAAGGAAGAAGACGGCTTGACTTTGTCTTTGGTGCAAGACTGGGCATGAAAATAATAATCATGGTACTGTGCATGACAGTGGGAGTGAATTCACTGCACAGAGCCACACTGCTCTGCCTTCAGCATGTTTTCCTGTGCCATCGCTTCACAACACAACACTGGCGGCCATCATTCATAAGGGGGAGAGATTGCATTAATTATCCCTTGTTTATTGCAGTTAATTGGTTCCAGACCCGACCGTGATAAGTGAATTCTCGCAAAGTAAAATTCCTTATTTAGACATCAAATATTTTCATAGTTAGCATAAAAAACCGATGACCTTGTAAATATGATTTTTATCATTATTATAGCCCTCTAGACATGAAATAACACCCCTATAGTCACTTTTACACTCCATCCATCCATTTTCTATGCCGCTTCTCCTCATGGGTCGCGGCGGTATGCTGGAGCCTATCCCAGCTGACTTCGGGTGACAGGCGGGTACACCCTGGACTGGTCGCCAGCCAATCGCAGGGCACACCTTTACAGTCAACTTACCCAATATAGTATTCATAATAGTATACAATGCATAGTATACATAATAAGATAAAAGAAGATAATATGGACTCACACGTTAGCATTGGGAGAGTTCCTTGTTGTTCCTTTTTTTTTTAAACTACCGTGTGCAGTACTTCTTGCAGTGGCTGGTGTCACTTCAGTGTAACATTACTGACACCTAGTGACCAGTGTAGAATACTGCATATCACAACATGTCTTTGAATGTGTCTCGTGAATGCCTCATATTTGTATTTTAGTTCATCTAACCATTTTTTTGATTCCAAAAAATATGCCAAATTTTCTTAAATACACGTTTGTTTGTTTGTTTTTTTACCAGTATTTCACCACAAACAGCGATGATTTATTAATTAACAGGGGTGTCACAAGATCTCGTGTCACAAGATTTCTCGTTCAGAAAAAAGCTGTCTCGTGAGTACTAGGCCTGGGATGATAATAAATAAATGAATTAATCACACAATAAATGAAAATTAAGTTGATCATTTTGCCGGCCGACCATTTTTCGCCCTATCTCGTGTAGCGTCTTGTCTCGTGATTGTGAAGCTGCAAAATTCAAAGCGCAAAGTCACTGTATTTCAAATGTTATTTCTCTCGGCCCATTTAGCCTTACCTTTTGGTAGCGTCTGAGGCATTGTGAGCGTGATACTGACGAGCTACAGGGGAGTCTGTGGCGTAGCTAGTCGCTATCCAGCTAGTAGCTAGCCAGTGTGTTGTGGCTAAGTGTCACTAAGTGTCAAGTGGGCAACATTGTTTTAAAAGCGCAGTTTCCCTTTAAGGACAAGCTTCAGCTCACCCGTGACCGTCAACAGGAAATCACAGATCGAAAAGTCAGAATTTCTGAGTTGAAGCCATTTTTCCTCACTTGTTTCATGTCAGCAAAGCGGTACTGATGTTGCTGATTGCAGGCAACAAAAATAGTTTTTCCAGAAACTGACATCCCCCTCCACCACACCACACGCTAATCCATGCAAAGCTAAGCTCTCACATACTTGACCTCCGTCAGGCCCAAAGCTGAACAAACCGAATAACATACGCCGCAAACCAAAGATTTGTCTTCAACCTCCAAAGTAATCGGACTCTGAAAGGTGATTCTACTAATGAACAATAACAACAGCAAGTGATAAAGTACATCTTTGCTGTTTTTTTCATGTGTCAAGTTGCTACAGTATCAGTCTTGGAATGGGTGGTGTGACCGGCATCAGATGATATTTTAAACAAAAAAAAAAGTGCATCAAGCTGGAATTTCCACAATGATAAATTGCCCTTCTATTATTTATGTCTGACTGCTTGTTTGTATGCAACTTCCTGCTTCCTGGTAGAAAATATTCAATTCATCTGTTACATTTTACAACTTAGTGGTGTGAAAACGAGCCCCCTTCCTGATTTCTTATTTTTTTTGCATGTTTCATCAGCAAACAAATGTAAATATCAGTCAATGACAACACAACTGAACAGTTTTTAAATGAAACTTTTTATTATTAAGGGAGAAAAAACCCCAAACCTACATGGCCCTGTGTGAAAAAGTGATTGCCCCCCTGTTAAAACATAATTTAACTGAGATTAATTAAGATCTATCAGTGTGGAAAAGGTTCTAAAACCATTTCTAAAGCTTTGGGACTCCAGCGAACCACAGTGAGAGCCTTTATCCACAAATAGCAAAAACATGGAAGAGTGGTAAACCTTCCCAGGAGTGGCCGACCAACCAAAATGACCCCAAGAGCGCAGTGACGACTCATCCAAGAGGTCACAAAAGACCCCACAACAACATCCAAAGAACTGCAGGCCTCACTTGCCTCCATTAAGGTCAGTGTTCATGACTCCACCAAAAGAAAAACTGGGCAAAAACGGCCTGCATGGCAGAGTTCCAAGACCAAAGCCACTGCTGAACAAAAAGAAAATTACGGCAATTTTGCCACAAAACATCTTGATGATCCCCAAGACCTTTGGCAAAATACTCTGTGATCTGACGAGACAAAAGTTAAACTTTTTGGAAGGTGTGTGTGTGTGTCCCATTACATCTGGCTTAAAAGTAACGCCGCATTTCAGAAAAAGAACAACATATCAACAGTAAAATATGGTGGTGGTAGTGTGATGGTCTGGGGCTGTTTTGCTGCTTCAGGACCTGGAAGACTTGCTGTGATAAATGGAACCATGAATTCTGCCGTCTACCAAAAAATCCTGAAGGAGAATGTCCGGCCATCTGTTGGTGACCTCAAGCTGAAACCAACTTGGGTTCTGCAGCAGGACAATGATCCAAAACACACCAGCAAGTCCACCTCTGAATGGCTGAAGAAAAACAAAATGAAGTCCTGACCTGAATCCTATTGAGATGCTGTGGCATGACCTTAAAAAGGCGCTTCATGCTGGAAAAGCCTCCAATGTGGCTGAATGACAACAATTCTGCAAAGATGAGTGGGACACAATTCCTCCCCAGCGCTGTAAGAGACTCATTGCAAGTTATCACAAACGCTTGATTGCAGTTGTTGCTGCTAAGGGGGGCCCAACTAGTTATTAGGTTTAGGGGGCAACCGCTTTTTTCTCACACGGCCATGTCGGTTTGGATTTTTTCTCCCTTAATTATAAAAGGTTTCATTGGAAAAAAACATTTTGTGTTCAGTTGTGTTGTCATTGACTAATATTTACATTTGTTTGATGATCTGAAACATTGAAGTGTGACAAACATGCAAAAAAGAATAATAATCAGGAAGGGGGCAGGCACTTCTTCACACCACTGTAAGTTCTAAAATGTCAACATTTTGTCAACGATGAACTGAATATTTTCTACCAGGAAGCAGGAAGTTGCATACAAACAAGCAGTCAGACATAAATAATAGAAAACATGAGCTCCTCCTAAAGTTTTGGCGGCGTTAACTCTGCCTCTTGAAAGCATCTCCTGCTGCCCTTTACAATTCTTGGTAAGCGCCCTGTTTAGCTTGTAAATCATTCCTTTCTTCCAGACGGATTATCTTCAATGTTCCCAGAAATCTGCTCTCTCGCTGTTTTCTGAACCCGGAAGGAAAAAAATGCCAGCCTGCAAGGACCGGCTTGAATAACAAGACCCTCTTCTCTTGGAAAGTGCTGCCATAAAATACCTCAAGAGGAGGAGAATTCCTGGGAATAAGTCATGACATTGACTTGCTATCATGGAAGCCATTCTTGTACATGTTAATCATCTGCGTAAAATGTTTTATAAGCTTCATTACTTCCAAACCACAACACCTATTTGTTTGCATTACCTTCCAGCGCCTTGCGTAATAACACAAGCACGCTTTTGGAGTTTTGCTTTTATTCTCCGACTAGAAAACATATTTGTTTAACTGCATCCGCGCAGATAAAGTCCACGAGCCTTCCCAGAATGGAGCTCGCTTCAGGATTTCTAGGAAAAAGTTCCCATTGAGCCGTACTGTATCTGCACACTCTGGTGCAAATGGCAACCATGAGGACTTTAAATGGTTGCAGGTGTTGCTGCGGAGTCCAATCTACCGCATGCGTGTGAGCGAGAATATTTGGAAAAGTTACATTAGGAGGGGGAATGTTTCCAAGGGCACCCGTTCAAAAATGACGTTTATGCTAGAGCACTGTAAGTACACTTGTTTTTAAGCTTAACAAAAGGTCACCGTGCTTAACGTTTACTGCTTTTATACTGATCAGCTTCTCCTACACCACAGCCTTTGCTGCTAAACTTTCAATGTGCTGAGATTTGGAAACAGTTTCTGCCAGAATTCATCTGATGCAGGGTCAACCTGCCGCCATCGTTATGTCTCTTTTACCATTCCTACCAACAAAAGTGCACATGCACCTCATGCTCGCTTTTGAACACTCCTAGTCAAGTGGAAAAAGAACTGAACCACTCTTGACATTAAAACAAAATGGTACAAAACTATCTTTACCATCCAAATGCGCCGCACTCTGCCCAGTTTTCAAAATTCTTGATTTTCTCACAAGTGTAAAAAGAAGTTGTCCACTGTTAACACTAAAACAATAAAAAGAATGACAAAGTGTAACATGGAGCCGATTCACGTCGCAGACACGTTTCACGGACGCTTTCTTTTGAACATTCTCAACTGTCTCACAAGTGTAAGGAGAAGTTAGCCACTTAAAAATGATCCTTCTTCAGTGTCAATGTGTAATATGGATGCTATTTGTGTTGCAAATGTTATTAAACAATACTAAGCAGCAGCTAAAACCATAAAACCGCCTATACAGTATAACCAAGGCTAATTTCACGTAACTTAGCCAAAGTGCTGCAAATGCTTCATAGTAAAGAAGAATGTTGAAATGGCTGAAACTTTTTTTTAAAAAACAGCTGCACTTTTACAAGAATAAAGTCCAAATTCAGGCCGCAGGAAGTAGAGCGGGTCATGCAGAAATCCTCACTCCTTCAACCCTGTCACTGTCGTCGTGTCCTGGGCAAGACTTCACCCACCTTGCCTCCACAGGTGCATGAATGGGAATGAATGTTTGGTGGTTGGAGAGGTGCGCATTGGCAGCCACGTTTCCGTCAGACTACCCCAGCTGTGGCCACAGATGTAGGTTACCACTGACGAGTGAACGATTAATGGGTTCACTTCATGGTGAAGTGCTTTGGGTGCCTTGAAAAGCGCTATAAAATCTAGTCCATTATTATTATTAAAATATCATGACGAAAAACTAACGAGAAAAAAATGTGCAATTTTACAATAGTAAATTTGTAGTATTATGATGATTTTTTACATTCCAAAAACATGCATGTGAGTTTAATTGGCGACTCTAACTTGACCACATGAGACGTGAATGGTTGTTTGTCTCTGTGTGCCCTGCGATTGGCTGGCGACCACTCCCAAAGTCAGCTGGGATAGGCTCCAGCAAACCCCCGGGACTCTAGTGAGGTTAAGCGGCAGAGAAAATTAATGCATAGTGCTTGGTGACATTCTTGTTCCACCAGTGTAAAAAGAATACACTTCAATGTCCAAGTGCAATATGAAGCTGATTCACGTCAAAGATGCGACTCGCGGAGCCCCCCCTTTTTAAAAACATTCTTAATTTTCTCTCGTGAGAAAAAAAAAAGTATTTTGGCATTAAAAACGTTTGTTGACTTCCTATGTTTAAATGTCGCCACGGAGAGAAAGGAATGGAGGATATGTCACAATAAACAGATAACTTACGCAGAGATGATGGAAAGAAAATAAGGAAAGGGGGGGATGTAGCTTGTGTAGCGATGAATGAAAAGTAAAAGATGTTAAAAAATATATATAAAGTTAAATAGATCAAATAAACATGCGGTGAATAATAAGAACGATATAATTAATAAAGACGAATGTATAAATATTTTGGATTAAAACTGTACTGTACTCTATAAACCAGTTTTGTTTGCATATAATACAAAAGAAAAGGAGACTTTATCAGGTTGTTCAGACGAGTGAAGCATAAATTAATCGTTTATTCATCAAAGTGCAGTGTTAGTGTTGCCTATGGAGATGAATGTATACATTAGTGACTGTGTGCATTACCAGTATCTTTCATTCCCAGAATGAAGCCTCCACCGGGGCGGCCCGGGGGAGGGCGGAGCTTAAGCGCGGCACAGATTCCTGGAAAGCTTGTAGAGAGAAGCCAGCGCGAGTTTCCCGGGAGCGCGCGCCGCTTCGGCGAAGGCGGCAGTGGAGGGCACTCATACAAAACAAACCCCACATAGCCCGAGAAGAAACATGGAATTATATCGCTAATCGGACATAAAATATTGGGGGATTTTTGTCGACTTTGAAAAGAAGAAGGGAACGCGAGGACGGAGCACGCGCGCACACACGAGTTTTGGACTATGCGGCAGTGGCCTGGTGACGTCACAGCCGCCGGTGCCGAGAGGCGTTCTGAGAATAGACTTCTAGGAAATTGTCCTTTTTAAAAGACAAGCCTTTCCTTCTCGTCCTCCGCACATTCGACGCACACTCCATCCGCACAGATTTGTCTTCTTTTTAACTAAAGACCGCTAACACATTTACATATTTCTTTTTCTTTTTTAACAAAAGACGCGAACATATTTACACATTTGCCTTTTTTTAAACCAACGTCGTTTTTGGCTTCATTTCTTTTGTTCACAATTACGGTAAAGTTGGACTTTTTCTTTTTTTTTTACAGGACTTGTTTTCTTTGACAGTCTTCTTTGTTGGGAAGGAAGGAATACGACTGGATTCAACTCTGTGGATTGACGAAATATCGTACTGTATATACACAATAGTATATACTCGTACATACTGTAATAGTATGATTCTCTGTGTACCAGGGTGAGTAGGCGACATTATTTCTCTTTTTCTGTTTCACTTTGTAACCCACTGCAATTGCATTAAAGTATGTTACAAAATGTGATTTGACACCCTTCAATTGTAATTATATTTAACATTACTTTATCCCAGAAGGCCTGTTGAAAATACTCGCATACAAAACAAAACTAATTCTAAGACGTGCAAGCACAATCAGTATGACGCAGTCTGATTATTGAAACGCTTTCCTTCAGTCAAGATGAACAATAACGCATGTGATTTAATAATTATTATTATTAGAATATATCAGATTTTTATGGTGCCAGAGCACTTTTTTTGTACTGGCAACCCATTATTTCATTCAATCAGTTACACACTTGTGGTGGTAAGTTACATCTGTACCCACAGGTGCCCTGAGGTAGACTGCCGGAAACCGGTAGACTTGCCTCGCCAACCACCACCAAACATTCATTCACATTTATGTTTTTACTGGAGGCAAGGTGGGCGCATGAAGTGTCTTTCCCGAGACAGCAGTGACCGGGATGGAGGGAGCTGGCTTCAAACCACACAACCCTGCAATTATTAGTATTGGCTCCTTGACTGGTAGTTATTATTTATGTATTATACATATGCATGCATGTTATTTTAAACACACATCCCATCTCAAAGCGGATGCAGCAGAACATGGAGTCCGATTTAAATAGTACAATAAAATATACAAATCCACAAAACTGGTATTCTTACTTGTCGTCACATCTAAAAGTGTGAATATGACATGATGTTGCCTTCCTGGGATAAAATAAACTTGTTTTTACAATTGAACTTACTAGGATGTATTTTTCTTATTACAAAGAAAATAAACTATGACGTTGACTTATTCATCCTTACTGTACCAGACACATTGAGAAGCTAAATGATATATTATTATACATTATGCGGACTCCTTGTCTTATTTTCCAGTCCCAGAGCTCTTTTGCCCACTGCTCCATCCACTGAGGCCCCCCAGAGGGGCATGCGGGCAGGCACAGGGGCAGCTACGCCTTGCCTTCAGAGTAGCCCGTCGCTATGGGACCCCACCAAAGACTTACGGGCGATTGCGAGCAACTTTTGTTACCTAGAGACATCAGGTATGAACACTCTTTGAATGATGCCAGTGCTGTGATAGCTACTGAAAACTAACATGGGCGTGTGTTTATGTGTGCAGGGTGGTACTGGGGGGGCATAAGTGCAGCTCAAGCCCACAGTGCACTTCAAGAGGCATCTGAAGGGGCTTTTTTGGTACGAGACAGCAGCCACCCTCTCTACATGCTCACCCTCTCAGTCAAGACGGCGCGGGGTCCCACCAGCATACGCATCCAGTACAGCTGCACTCGTTTTTTACTGGACTGCAGCTCCCCAGCCAGACCCAGCCTGTCGTCATTCCCTGACGTGCCCAGCCTGGTGCAGCACTACATGGGACCAGAGAGGAGAGCGGAGGACGGCCAGGCGGAGCAGCGGGTTCCTTCCAAAGCTGCAATCCAGGAGGCGTCGTCGTCGGTGGTGCTCAAATTAAAGCGAGCCGTGTACAAGCCCCAGAGCCTGCCGTCCCTGCAGCACCTCACACGCTTGGTCATCAACAGGCACTCGGACTGCCACGAGCAGCTACCACTCCCCAGGCCTCTGCTGCGCTTCTTGCAGGAATATCCCTTCAAGGTGTGAGAAGGACAGAAACTCAAACAGGTCCTTTTTTTTAAAACCTGGGAATGACAATGCTGCTTTGGAACTCTTGAGGAGGAAATGTTGGACACAGGGTCATTATTTTTCATTTCAGTTAATATCAGCCGATGTGTGTGTGTGTGTGTGTGTGTGTGTGTCACATTTGGACTGGATTGCATGACATGTACACACAGTGATTCCTTTTACACACCTTTGCCATTTTATTTTTCTCAGTAAATAATTTTTCTACATTTTACACGTGTAATGTTTTTTGGGTTTTTTTTGCCTTAACTCCTGACCACTTTTGGGGCGCTCGCTACGTCTTCCCTGCAAGTTTTCCTTTGTTTGTTAGCAGGATTACACGAATGCTACTTTGTGAATTTCCATGAAACTTTCCACAATGGGTGGGGCATGGGTCATTACAGTTGGATAAAGATCACAGATATTTTTCACCCCTTTTGTTCACATTGCAAGGTATTTTTTTCACCATTTTCCTTATTGCTCAGTAGGTAACGTGAATGAAAATGAAGGCGTCGCTACAAATTAGGCTTGTTCTCGGAAATAAAAGTATGTGGCCTTTGAACTTCGAATGGGTGAGACTACGTGAGGCACTAAAGGCCACATTGTGTGTGTGTGTGTGTGTGTGTGTGTTCAACAACATGTGCACACACACACACACACACACACACACACACACACACACACACACACACACACACAGCCTGCATCTGAGTCAGCTTGAGTGGACGGGCAAAGGGGAGGACCGCTGATCAGCCAATTCAAAGAACTACAAAATGCTTCCCGGGAGGAGGGTGCGATTCTGAGAGGGAGTGTTCTAAGAAAAGCCTCGGTAATTACCTTCAGCTTTGAGCTGCTTTTGTGCCATGACACACACATTTTTTTGTCTTATCGTGGCACAGGACACGCACAAAAGAAAAAATAAAAAAACAAAGCAGGCGATTTAAAGGATTCATTCGGCAAAAAAAAAAAAAAAAAAAAAACTGGAGCGATGAAAGCAGTGGTGCTGGTAAAGCGTGTTTGGGGGTGGGGGAGCAGGCAGGAGGCTATGGCCACCTGGACTAAAGCCAGCGTAATAGGATCTGAGTTTCTCAATCCGGGTCCAGCTCATCGTCATTTGAATTCCCTTTCTGAAGGATGCAAAATCGCGGCCTGGGAAACAAAAACAAATCAGTGTCACCCTTTCTGAATTTGGAAAGGGGCACAGCAGGGACGTACTAGGTCTCATTTTGAAATGAAATAAAGGACTGTGCAGTGCAGCCTTCGACTTGAAATCTCATAAAGTCATGGGCCTGCAAGATGAAATTTAGCGTGGACGGGACCTGCTGTTGATGTCGTGATGCGTCTCCACCAAATGCAGCCTCTCCATGTTGGCCTCCGTCCACTGCTGAATGGGCCCGGGGTGTCTGGGCTCCACCTCCAAGTAAACACGGCTGTTGTAGATGAGGGGAAACAAAGTGGCCTTCATTCAAAGTCATTACAATAGCAGCTGTGGCTTGACAACATGTCTGGGAGTCTTATGTTGTTTTTATTATTTGTTTTTTTTAGATTAAATTACAGTAGCTAGAATTTTTTTAATCCCCTGAGCATGTGCCCTCGGGGAAATTCAGGTTTCAATAGCAGCAAAAATGTATGCAGTATACAAGCCAATAGATAGGAGCACAGCACTCAGTCTAAACAGGTATTTCAAACATAGGATAACAAAGTATGAAGAAAAACAGTGATGGATCATAATAACGGCATTTTAATTCTATTTTGGTGTACATGCCCGTCATCCGCCAGAATGTGTGGAGCCAGGGTCAGAATCTTCTGGATCACGTTCATGCCGTCTTTGCCTCCGTCTAAAGCGGCGTGGTCCTCAAACCTGCCAAAAGGGTTCACTTCATTTATACTGTACCTATTTCTTAAAGGGCATCTAATGTTTTTACTGTACATCGTTTGTGCAGTTTACATGATTTTAAATTAGGGATGCTCTGACCAGGGTAGTTTTGTGGCGTTGAAGGAGACGACGTCTTTGAATTTGTTTTTTGTTTTTTTAAACCCTTTTGCCGCAGATGCCGTCTGATGGTTATTGCGCTGCCGTCGGCACCAGAAAGGGCCTTAATGTGGGCGGAAGACCGCCCTGTGTCTTGATGGACAGCCAATCAGATCCTCCGGCTCTGCGCAGGTGTGATTTTTTTGGGCCTACCACTTGACTTTTTTGTTCCATAATGCTCAGGATCTTTCAAAAAATGTAGAATGACCGTCTTACTGCTCCCAACCTCAGCAGCAATGGCACGCTACGAGAGGCCTTGCTTATGCAGCTCCACAACCCGACCACGTTCAAAAAGAGAAAGCTTCTTAGCTTTAGCCATCAGGAGGGCATGACAGTGTGAATGCCTGACAGAAAATGAACATTTTGAGCAGATTTTGGCTTTTATAGCCTGTGGTCTTAAAATTTGATCAGGTGATAAACAACCTATTTCAGTTTTTTTTTATGTTTTGTTTAAATTACAAGTTCTAAATGTTTTTTAGATTCGTCTTCATTAAGATACAAATGTGCAAAATGCTAATTCTAGCAATTTTTCAACTGGTTTAAGATGTTGATCAGGTCTGCATTTCCTTTTCATTGTGCTCTTATTTTGGTATATCCATTTCCTGTTGTGCCCAATATGGAGTTGCTTTGACCTTGTTCTGAGGCAGCTACTGGTCTCAGCTGTTGCTTGTTAGCAATCAGCAGGCTTCTCAAGCACGGCGTTGTCACTGGGACAATGCTGGACCATTATGTTTGCGTGGGATTACTGGACGTGATTTCGATCGTGAGTTTATGCCATTCTGTACTTTTATATTGCTTTAGACTTTTGTATTCTTAGATTTTGTTGTGTCAGCCTTGGTGAGCCGTGCCACTCCTAGTGAGCTCGGTTTTGGACAATGAAGACCTTTTTGACTACACAAGCCGACATGCTTAAAATACTGATGTTGTGGCTACTTCCTTTGTGCCAAAATATTTCACACAATATTCAAAATTTCTGCACCTTTTTGTTTTTCCTTTACCTCCAAATTTCAGGTTCCAGTGAAGACAAATCCTCTGAGAAGAGATAGGGAGGGTTGCTGACTAATGCAGAGACATTGCTGCACACCTTCAACACGGTGTCTGCGTCTGGCAAAACACAAACGCCAACACCAACATTTGTGTTCTTAAGTGTGTTTTTCAATGTGCAGTAATAACTATGGGCTTGTGCTGCATCCAGGTACCTTTAGTGACATCCGCATAGTAAACCTTCAATCTATCCTGAAGCCCCAGCCTGTTGAAGAAATCTGTCATTCTCGGTTGTTTTATTTAGAAATGACACTGATTGAAGCTTGAATTACCTTGCCGCATTTTCTTTTGTCAGTTCCACAGCATCCAGACTTTGATCTAGTGCAATGGCTGTAAGCTAGAGAGGAAAATAAACACCTTATTGTGGCATGCACTGAAGGAAAACTGAACTCTTTTTGGCATTTTGCCCATCATACACAATCCTTATGTGAGACTAGGCCTGTCACGATAACAAATTTTGCTGGTCGGTAATTGTGATACAAGTTATCGCCGATAATCGATGTTATCGACAACATTTTTGGAGACCAGTTTTTCCATTGTCATGAGGCGTAATTCACATTTGAACCACTAGATGGTACTCAAGTATAGTGTAGCTGTGTGAGCCACATTAGCTTAACACAGAAGTTGCCTGTAAGTATGTTTAAAATGTGTGCCATATAACAATATTGAATGGATGCATTTCTTTTGCAATGTAGCGAGCGACACTGTCTGTGAGCGCGCACCATTTTGCACTGTTTTGTTTATATTTGCCGACCGACCGGTGTTTATGCGCTCACCTTGTTCATTCTGTTTAAAACTGAAATATTGCCACACGGGGGCTGTCGGCCGTGGCTTTCCCCTCCAGAAACCATCGCTTCTTCATGTTAGCGTATGCTGCCTCACAAAGCTAACTGCTCTTTATCCACTCACTAGTAGCCCCGCCTCCACAAAGAGGCTGAATGAGACGACAGGTCGGCTCACTCTCTCCGTTCATTCCCCTAAAGAACCAATGCGCACTTGCCATCCAGCCTGTGTGGCACAGAGGGACGAGCAGCTGAAACACACACGCATACGCACATGTCAATTTATCGAGAGCGTCATAATTAGACCTGTTTTTTTTTTTATCGTTCGATTTGTTGATTATTGTGACAGGCCTATGTGAGACACCTATTCCGCCTAGAAAGCCCGCTATTAAAGCACCTCCCGAGGTTTTATGGTTTTATATCCATGCTGTGAGTATGTAGTAACAGGTACATTCATGATAACATGTATTTTGCCTTATTTTTGTCATTTTAAGCATTAGTAGAACTGCCTTCCTGGGTGCATTGATTTCACATAGAAACACAGGCCTGAGGCATTGTGAGCGCGGTGAAGCTAGTAGCTAGCTGGTGTGGTGTGGCGAGGTGTCACTATGCCTTTTAATGTAGTTCTTCGGCGTAACAATGTTAACTAGAAAAGGACTCAGAGCGCCAGTTCCCCCCATATTGTGATTCACACCAAAATAATAATCCTACATTTTTTGCGATCAGTCTTTGATATTTTGTAGAACCTGTTGGAAACGAAAATTCAGGACAAGTTTCCAAGTGCTCTGACCTTCTTTTTTTTTTTTTTTTGTAGAGTAATAGGCACAAATGCCAAAAATCTCGCAATGTTAAAGAATCCTTTAAAAAAAAGGATGCATCCAGACGGTTATCCAGACCACCACCAAAATGTAATCAGTTCTTCCATATCCCATTTCCGACAATTCCTGAAAATTTCATCCAAATCCATTCAGAACTTTTGAAGTTCTTTTGGACACAAACGGATAAAAACGGGCAAAAACGGCAGTAATAACCATGTAGCTGTAGCTTGGTTAATATGCAGGTCACATTATGTAAGTGGAGCGTTGTTGGCACTTTTTTGAGGGTTTTTTTCCAGAAGGCTTTATAGACGCAATAGGTGTGTCCCATTATCTGCCTCTTTTTAGCTGTTTTTTATCTTTCGAACACAGAAAAGAGAGACATGTTCATGTCTCACATGTGGATTGTAGGTGATCGGCAAAATTCAAAAAGTGAAATTTTCCTTTTAAAGCAGAACTGAATCATACTGAGATGTTTTGGTTAGCTTGTTCGGCTACCTCAGAGGGGCAAAATATAAATATTAAAAACAAGGATGGGCATGATAATCGCTAAATCAACATGGTTAAGAATTTGGCTGATTGTGTGCAATTCTGTCCAAAGAGGGTGCGCTGCTTGGATGCAACCAGTAGAGGCGCTGTTGATACAATCTCAACTAGTCCACTGGCATGGAAACGAGAGTTCAGAACATTCAGAGAGATTCTCCCATCCCATTACAAATAAGTCAAATATAACAAAACAATGGATATACTGTAGTCGATCAGGGAAACGTACTCAAATGCCCGCCTCAGCGGGATGCAATGCAGCTGTACAGCACTACACACTGGTAACCTCATGCCACAGAAATCAGCATTATTTGCAAAGGCAGATTTTTTTTTATTACACAAATGTGTGAAGAACTGACCTGAGGGAAGCTCTTGAGCAGGCTGAGAGAAATGGCACCAGACCCGCATCCCACTTCCAAACATGTAGGCGAGCCCTGTCTGCCGTCATTCTTCCCCTGCAGATCACGCACTACCAGTTCAACCAACTCCTGCAACACACAGCAGACCACGTACTGTACATTGGTGCTGTTTATCACAACAAACTACCGGCTCAACATGCTGGAAGGGTGTGGGGAGGTCAATTTTTGGTGTTCCATGGAGACACAGTATATGACACACGTGAGCAAGGAAGACGGTAGTTAGATGTCCACACAAGTCACCAGAGGGTCCATAACCCTGAGTTGGTCGCTAGAATGAATCAAAACAGCACAGCACTGTGCACTCTAAACACCACTAAAGTGTCCTCTCAGACCTCCGTTTCTGGTCGTGGGATGAACACAGGAGGCTTCATCTTTAGTGTCAGACCTCTGAAGTCCCACTCCTCGATCACATACTGCACAGGCATCCTGAAACACATACACACACACACACACACACATTACTGCAAGTTTCCGTAATCGGATAAAGTATGTTTCCCGCACGTAAATCTATTCATGGCGACCCACCACGAATTAAATTTGGACCGCCACAAATAGATTTGTTCAGCCTGGCTCCGAAACAATCTATGTGAATGTAGCTTTTCGTTCCAACTCCGTACAGTCGACGGCATGGTAACTCTGCTTCTGAACAACTCATACGCACTTGGCCTACCAGAGGAAAAGAAGACGTAGCAGGAAGGATCAGTGTTGCCAACTGCTAGCGACTTTTATGGTCGCTTTGAGTAATTCTATTAATACTAAGCCTCTCAGAAGATCTCACGAGATTAAAACATGACCATATTTCTCGCCTCGTGGGAACTATGATGCAGCACACTGGTCCATTTGGCTAAAATGTCATTGTAGCAACTCAAAATGATTCTCAATAGTTTGTGTGGCCCCCACGTGCTTGTACGCATGCCTGACAACGTCGGAGCATGCTCCTAATGAGACTACGGATGGTGTCCGTAGTGTCCTGGGGGATCTCCTCCCAGATCTGGACCAGGGCATCACTGCGGTACCTGGACGCATGGAGGAGATTCCAGGAGACAGGTAGTTACTCCAGGAGAGCTGGAAAGGGCCGTAGAAGGTCCTTCAACCCTCAGCAGGATCGGTATCTGCTCCTTTGTGCAAGGAGGAACAGGATGAGCACTGCCAGAGCCCTACAAAATGACCTCCAGCAGGCCACTGGTGTGAATGTTTCTGACCAAACAATCAGAAACAGGCTCCATGAGGGTGGCCTGAGGGCCCGACGTCCTGTAGTGGGCCCTGTGCTCACTGCCCAGCACCGTAGAGCTCGATTGGCATTTGCCATAGACCACCAGAATTGGCAACTACACCACTGGTGCCCTGTGCTCTTCCCTGATGAGAGCAAGTTCAACCTGAGCACATGAGACAGACGTGAAAGGGTTTGGAGATGTCGTGGAGAACGTTATGCTGCCTGTAACATCATTCAGCATGACCGGTTTGGTGGTGGGTCAGTGATGGTCTGGGGAGGCATATCCCTGGAAGGACGCACAGACCTCTACAGGTTAGATAACGGCACCCTGACTGCTATTAGGTATCGGGATGAAATCCTTGGACCCATTGTCAGAACCTACGCTGGTGCAGTGGAACCTGGGTTCCTCCTGGTCCACGACAATGCCCAACCTCAACGCCCATATAAGGAAGTCCAGGTTGCATTGATGTCAATGGAACTCGGTGTTTATATAAAAAAAAAAAAAACTCTGTAAAACAGCGTGCAGAGCCGTCCAAAACTGCCTTCTCACTTCCAAATGCGCAAACCTCATTATCTGATGCGTTGGCATCGTTTAACACGAGAATAAAACATTGTAACTACATTTATACTGCGATTGGCTGGCGACCAGTCCAGGGTGTACCCCGCCTGTCGCCCAAAGTCAGCTGGGATAGGCTCCAGCATACCCCCGCGACCCTAATGAGGAAAAAGCGGTATAGAAAATGGATGGATGGATGGAACTACATTTATAGGTCAAAAAAGAGGAAAAGCATAAAAGGTCCCCTTCAAAAGTAAAGTTAAAATCTTGTCCGTCCTCGTTCTCGTAGACTCAATCTCGTTAATTGTCTCATCTTGTGAACTGAGTGTCTCGTGACACCCCTAATTAATACACTACACACTTCCAGACTTATGATATTGTCAAAAAAAATTTTAGAAAATGGGACCTGGAAAGGCGCCTCTTGCAGAGCTTCCATATTTGCTCCCTTTCCTCTTGAGTGAGAAATGCAGACAGTCTCTCCGGCTCAACACATTGAATCTGACAGGGACAGCCAGAGACTGGAGTTAAAATCAGATCATGGAGAAGAAAGCACATTTGTGACTCACGGTTTTAGCGCCAAGCACGTGGGCGATGATGTAGTGGCTG
The DNA here is from genome assembly GCF_027744805.1 of Dunckerocampus dactyliophorus. NCBI lineage: Eukaryota > Metazoa > Chordata > Actinopteri > Syngnathiformes > Syngnathidae > Dunckerocampus > Dunckerocampus dactyliophorus. The sequence goes on from NC_072826.1 coordinate 2,596,524, forward strand.
GAGAGGTCAGGTTCTGTGACTCTTTTCACCTCAAAGTGTTTCTTCCAAATATCTGCCGCCTGTCTTGCTGTTATCCTGGATGCAGGAGACGCCTCGGTACTGCATGGATGCACTGCACACGAGCCCCAAATTTCCTAAAAGTAATAGGTTCAAGAATGTTTAATGTATCAGTGTGTGGCAACCATCCTTGCAAATTCATTCATTCATTCATTCTTCATTTATGTAACTGGGTGATACAGTAGGGTTATAAAATGTACACAATACACTCCAATGCATAATTGGTAATGGTATACTGTACTGTACTACTTTATGCTAAAAGGTGTTTTGTAAATGGACAGTGACACAGAAGGTTAAAAATTAGGACGCAAACAATTGTTAAATGTGATAGTTCTTACACATTAAAGCATCACTAACAACAAAGTATATCGCTCTCATATTCGTAAACGCAAGTCAAGTGACACTTACCTTAAATCCGCGACTCCTCCCCACTAAATATGTATTTACTGCAGTCACTGGCTTCTTCCACATTTCAACCCACACAGTCGTGATAAAGGAAACGCACTTGGTCACGTATACGAACATTAAAGCTCATTTTTAATCCCCATTGTGGAGTTTATTTGACATTGCTGTTTGTGGGAAGCGGCGTTGTCGCTCGCCATGGCGCAGTAGCTAACATCTCCAACGTCCACGTGTGACGTCGTCGAAGTTTTGCGCAAACTCTGCGCAAGATTGACTCTGTTGAGGAAGGGTGCATTTAAGGTTAATGGGGAAAATTTGGATTTCACTGACACGAGACGTACAAACAACTGTAAAACAACCACGATCAGCTTTGAACAGTACTAGATAGAATTACACCAAAATTTATATTGCATAGGTGGGTTTATAAATGAAGTAAAAATACTGGTGTAGAGTTGATATTGTCTTCTGCGAGGTGTTGTAAACGCATCAGTTCTGTTTTCCAGCAAGGCGAGGCGTGACTGGAAAATGTGTGATAAGTCACTGGAAGGCAACGTTAGAAACGTTAGAAAAATACTGCTTCACTTTTATCATCGTGGGGTTTTATGTCGCTGCAAAACTTGCCCTTTTTGTCAAGGTTTTTTTTTTTTTTTTGTAAAAACGGGAAGTTAGCTGCTAGCTTAAGAAAGGCAGCCAACCGAGACCAAATAGTTTGTTTTGGTCATACTCAATAAACGCCTTGGGAAACTCGGTGATGGGCATGGACACTCGACTAGAATGCATCTTCTTTAGCGAATTTCACCCTACTTTGGGTCCCAAAATAACATATCAGGTGAGCGAAATATTAATTGGCGAGAGTCGTGTACACTTTGTAAGAAATTGACACTGTGCTAACTAAATCCTGCAGCATTTTTCAAAAAGCCACATTTGAGGTGAAGATGCACGCTAGTATTGATAGTATAATATCTTATTGTGTCCTCGTTTTGTCTTCTTGCCAGGTCCCGGAAGAATACATTTCAAGGGAACTCTTTGACACCGTTCAGGTTTATATTATCACCAAACCAGAGCTGCAGAACAAATTAATAACAGTGTATGAAACTTGAATGTAATTTGATCACGTCGACATTGTTATGCAACCTAACATCCCGTTGTTCTCTCTTGTAGCACTGCCATGGGCAAGAAGTTAATCGGGTGTCCGGTGTGCATTGAACACAAGAAGTACAGCCGCAACGCCCTCCTGTTTAACCTTGGGTTTGTTTGTGATGCACAAGCTAACACCTGTGTCCTGGAGCCAATTGTCAAGAAGCTCTCGGGTTATCTCACCACTCTGGAGGTACAAATTATTACAAGTTCATGTCATTTCATTTTACTGTGGAACACTAAGGCTACGTTCACACTGCAGGTCAATTCCGTTTTTTTTGTGGTCTGAATGGACATTGTAGCGTATATCCGACGTATACGTCATCAAAAGGCGTGGTTTACAGCGCGATACTTGGATAAAGGTAGAAAGTTCTCCACAAACTGCCATAGCCAAAAGTCTTGCCCTCTTTCTTCTTAATCTTAGTCGGTTGGTTAAAAAAATGTTGACTCCCGTTGCACAAAATCCTTGAAATTGCCAGAAATGCGCCGAGGAGACGTAAACACACCGCAGAAGCGTGTGACGTCGCTTCCCGGACGCTTTGCATGCACATTGACAAGTCGCATTTTTTGTAACGTGAACGACCACACAAAAAAAATCAGATTTGAACAAAAAATCCGTGACTGGCGTGTGTTGTGGCTGACAGCAGCTCTTGTGTGAATGTTCACTGTGCCAATGCAGTGCCATTGATGGGACAATAGCCACCGGGTGTCCCGTCAATACTAACGTGTGCGTTTATGTAATGTCTTATTTATAACACAAGTAACACAAGTGTAAAAGTGACTATAGGGGTGCTATTTCATGTTTAGACTGCTCTAATAATGCTAAAAAAACATATTTAGAAGGTCTTAAACGGACCATGATAACAATAAAATGCACTAAAGGAGTTTATTCTGCTAATTAATCTGAGCACAAGTCTCGCAAAATAAGCTTCAGTCTCATAATGACGAGTTTTTTGCATGAGACTTTTGCGCCGTACGTATTATTGCGTGTATGTGTAGTTGTGTCTATGTGCTGTTTATTTGCTGTTTGTTTATTTGCTGTTTCTTTCTATGCTGCAGCTGGAGAGTGGCTTCATCTCCAAAGAGGAGAGCAAACAGAAGCTTCTGCCTATCATGTCCACCTTGTTAGAAGAGCTCAACGCGACCGGAGCCTGTACCTTACCCATAGGTAGCATTCTTCACCAAATTCTGCTTATTGCAGTGTTTCTCACACCGTAATCCCTCACCACTTCACGCTTCGAATTTCGCGGCTTCATTTCGTCAATTTTTCCAAAAATAGATCAATAAAATCACACTGTTTTTCGTGGTTGAATACGGCCTGTAATTCATTAAAAAAAAAGTCATATTTAAGCAAATTGTACGTATTTTTGGCCTAAATTAAGCATATTCAAGTTTAAAAATGACTAAATGAACTAAAATACAAATAAAAGACATTCAGAAGACTCATTCAAAAACGTGATATTTAGTGTTCTACTCTGGTCACTAGGTGTCAGTAATGTTACTGTAATGTTCAGTGAGACACACAAGCACCAGACTCGATCGCGGGAGCAACTGATTTTTAGTGCAGGTTCGAATTATCTCCCAACAGGCACAATAATGCATGGGCTACTGTTGCGGCCGTAACCCACTCCAAGCTAAAACTCAACCCTGAAGCCCTGACATCACTTCCTGTCCGTCCTACACACAAATCCCCAAGCACACGCGAGCATTAGTCATGAGTTTGTCTTAAGTGGCTCATTTTCTGTTGTTATGTCTGCAATATTAGGTAATGCGAGTGTAAATGTGACTATAGGGGTGTTATTTTATGTCTCGAGGGCTCTAATAATATTAAAACCTGTATTTTGGAGGTCATAAATGGGTTTTGTACGATCGAGCTATGATAATATTGATTTATAAATTAGGAATCAGACTTTTGGAATTCACCTCGCGGTCGGGTGAATTGCTACCTGTTGGCCCTCACTCATAAAAATATTATGACGCAGATCCCGCTTTGCATAATTGGCCATGTGGATGTAATACAAAAAAAATAAAAGGCAAAAAATATATATTATACATGCTTATATACTTTAAGACAAATCTTTGACCATCGCATCAACATTTTTCTTGTTACATGAATTTTTGCTCTGTTTTTGTTTTTATGCTGTTCATTTTATTTGGACAATGTGCCACATTGTCTGGGCTGGCCTGCACGCTTGTGGAGGTGCCCTGCATGTCTGGATCTCCACTCCCGTGGCGAATACTTTGCTTTTCGTGACCGCTTGTATTTGATTACCGAGTAGATGCATGCCGCTTTTAATGTGTACCTCGTGGGAATTTGAAGTGGAGTCACGCAGCATTCCACCAATAGCGTCCGGAAATGTTCAATGACTTTCAGCCTGGTTGTAAAACGTACTCCTCTTCATACCATCCAGTACTGGAAAGCTGCTGTGTGTTTGGGATTCGCCCCAAAAGATTATTTTTGGATAAATGTACGATCTCTCGGCGTGTTTTTAGACGAATCGAACACCATCCACCTGAAGCTGATCCCACTGCGAAAGGACCCGCTGGTCGTCCAGGAGTATGATGTGCCGGTCTTCACCCAGAGCAAAGACCACTTCATTACATCTCAATGGGACCTCACCACTCAGCAGGTGGGCCGCCTTTTATGTCTACCAAAGTGGGGTACGCGTACCCCGAGGAGTACACCAGTTGTCATGGGGGGTACGTGAATAAAAATTAAAAACAATTAGTGCCTGACACTCACAATTATGAGTGCACCTGAACGCCTCACGGAGCAAAAGGAGACAGAGCATGAAGTTGTCTACTGAGGAAAACTCATTTTTGTGAATAACTACTGAACTATTATTGATATCATTATGAATCCCTTTGCTAATGGTGTGTTTTCATGGTCAAGGAATCTAAATATGTAGATAAAATAAATGTAGGACTAATATTTGTGGTGTAAATCACAATATGATTTTCAGATCAGAGTGCTTTTCTAGTTTTTTTGTTGTTGTTTTTTTTTTTTTTGTTCAAGTCAGTCCAATCCTGTCTATTTTGCTCCTCAGATTCTGCCCTACATTGACGGCTTTCGACACGTCCAGAAAATCTCAGCCGAAGCAGACGTGGAGTTGAATATCGTTCGTATTGCTGTGCAGAACCTCCTGTGAGTACAGTGCTCTGTGTCAATATTCACATGCTAGGTTCTTCCAGTCGTATTGTGATATGTTACTTCACCGTTTCTTTCACAGGTATTATGATTTGGTGACCTTGGTGTCCATATTCCAGGTACAACACTGAGCTTTTTGATTGAATGTTTTGGGATTTTGGAAGATCAGTCTATATGTTGGTGAAACCTTTGATAGACTTGAATTTGTGCCCTCCCCCAGTACTCCAACGTGTACTGCACCACCCCCAAAGTGCAGAGCCTGATAGATGACAAGCTCATCCAGGAGGACTGTCTCGCCTACGTCACCAAGCAAGGTCAATAGTAAGCGTGTAGTATTATTTCCCTGTCCTGGCATGTTTTTACAACTATCGCTTGTCCCGTCAGGCCAAAAGCGTCCAAGTCTGAGAGACGTGTTCCAGTTGTACTGTGGTCTGAGTCCGGGAACCACGGTGCGAGACCTTTGTTCCCGCTACTCGCAGCAGCTGCAGAGAGTGGACGAGAGGTCAGCGGCGCCCGTCTCACGCACGAGGAAAACAAACAACGACACATTTGACGGACGAGGTCAGGCGGGGGTTAGGTGGGTCATGCGCTAACTGTTATCACGCATTGTCCTTCAGGAAGCTAATTCAATTTGGGCTGATGAAGTCTCTGATTCGGCGGCTGCAGAAGTATCCCGTCAAGGTGATACGTGACGAGAAGAGCAGGCCACCTCGCCTGTACACGGGTTGTCACAGTTACGATGAGATCTGCTGCAAGACAGGCACGACTTCATCTAAAGCATGCTAAGCATGAGCCAGTCTGCTGACTGATGACATTGATTATCTTTGCAGGGATCAGCTACAAGGAGCTGGATGAACGTTTGGAAAATGATCCCAACATTGTGGTGTGCTGGAAGTGACGTCGCGTGCGGTTAAAACTGCTTGATTGACACATCCAGAGATGTATGTGGTGGCCAAGGGAATGGTCAGCAGGAGCTTTTCAACACAGATGCACGATATCTTTTTTTTTTTTTTTTCCTTTTTCCCAAAACTGACACCAGTAACTTTCTGCTTCTCAAGACCGATATGGTACTGATAACCGATAATGTTGTTTTGATTTAACTGTGGTTTGTGCACACCGGGCACCTGTAGGTACGAAGGACTCAAACAAATTAGGATGTGACCAACTGTACCCGCTGATTTGTCCTAATGAAATATCATGACATTACTACTACCACATCGCTACTATCAGGAGAACCAGCGTATAGAGCGGAGGGAGCCACCTGCTGTGGCCCAGCAAGGTGCACTGTATTCAGGCACACGCTCCAAGCAGCCAGTGTGCCGCTATGGCGGTCAGGGGAACCGGAGTATAGAGCGAGAGGAGCCACCTGGCGTGGCCCAGCAAGATGCACAGTATTAGGGCACAGGCTTCGAGCAGCCGGTGTGACGCCACGGAGGAGTCTGGCAAACCTTAAGGTTTTTTGTGTGGGGGGGCCCCCCCCTTCCGCCCCAATTCGCATGTAAAATGTCTTCGTCGGAAAGTGAGTGGCCGTTTACAAGTGAGCTCTGGGGAAGTTACGACGGTCCCTTGACGTCACAGGCAGGAGAAAAAAGGAGTGTTTGATTTACTCACCCGCACAGTACGGGTGATCTCGCCTCGTTTGAGTGGTTTTGGGTTGTTGTTTTTTTAAATTATCGGTTGTCTTAGTTATTTTTAATGTTATCGGATTTATCGGTTTGACGTCCTAATTCCCTCATATCGGCCTGATCATTGTCGCGCACCCCTACTTTTAAATGTAAACTTTTAACTTAAATTTGCTTAATATTTATTGTGCAAAAAATTGTGATTGAATAAAAGACAACCCCGTAATTCTTACTTAATCATGTCATTAATGTTAGGTTTTATTATTATTGAAATGTATTTTGCTTCCAGTTAATACTTTTAAATGACTGTTGATTATGATATTATGTTCAGTGTTATTATTGGTATTTAATTATTTGATAGAGTATTCATGAAATGTTTCTTTTTATTGTTTGTTTTATGTTGGTATTAAATAGTTACATGTTTACCTTTCATACTGGTAAATTATGAGTTCCCATTGGTGTATGGCAGGGGTAGGGAACCTACGGCTCGGGAGCCAGATGTGGCTCTTTTGATGACTGCATCTGGCTCTCAGACATTTCTTAACACCATAAAATGTGTTTATTTTAATTTGTTTTCCTGACATTTTAAAGTAAAACATTACAGAAATCACAGTGTAAAAATAACATTAAAAATATGCTTTCTAATGCATTTTAATCCATCCGTTTGATGTTCTAGCACGATGCCAGCTGTCCTTCCCATGTTTTCCGTGTCAGACACCAAAACTTGATTATTATTGGGGTCGTCCCTCCTTTAATCAAATAGTCAGCTAGCTAATTGTGCAGAGACAACCCTTTTGACGAAAAAGGAAAAGAAAGAAAGATACGGAGTAGGGCCCAAAACCATGCAGCACCAGAAGTCGCATTAATGGTATAAAGTAATTTATTTATTATTGGTTAGCTTCAATATAACAACATTATTAAAAGGAATACATTCAGAGAGTTATTATATTCTAAAATTGTTGGTCTTTCTTAAATATACACATTTGGTTGTATTCGGTGTTAAAAAATATGACATGGCTCTCACGGAAATACATTTTAAAATATGTGACTTTCATGGCTCTCTTTGCCAAAAAGGTTCCCGACCCCTGGTGTATGGTGATGGTCATGGTTTGGTTTATTTCCATTTCAACATGCACACGAGGTGTTGGTGTACATCATCACCTATTACTTCGATGTTCAGTTTTATTAGTAATATTACCAGTCGTAGTGTTTACACTGTCTATCATTATTACTGTCCAGGGCATAAAACATTTACATTTGATACTAATATGGTAATATTTCATATAAAAAGGTCAGAAATATTAAAAACATTTCTCCGTGCAATGCAACCCAAACATGAGGCATATTTTAAAATGAAGACCTTACTAAAACCGCCGTGTGATTTATAGAAAGCGCTGCATTGTATTACGTTGTGAACCTAATGAAGTGGCCTGGTGTGTGTCGTCTGCTCTTTATGATGTAGCGCCTCTCATTGACGACATAGAGGTACTGCGCTCGGTCGGTACACAGTCCCGCCGCTGCCGCTGCCATGACGACCGACAAGTAACAACAACTTAAACGGAACTGGAATTCATTTATCGCTTCTCATCTCGTGTGCTGAACAAAATGGACGGGTCGGTACTCTTGCCGGTGGAGGCAGAAGCGTTTGTTGAAAGTCTGGAGATACTTTCTCTCAAAGACGTGGGATCGAAGAGGTAAGAAGAAGCTAGCGAACGTTCAATCATAATACGACAAAAAAGAAAAAAAATCCTTTCATATTTCAAGTCTATGCTACTAAAATGACGTTATTTTTCCTTCTTATAACTTTTCTCGTAATATTTTGACTTCATTCTTGTAAAATCACAGCTGTTTTTTCCCATTTCTGCTGTTGCTTTTTTTTTATTATTATTTCCAACTATTTCAACTTCTTGTAAATTTTCTTCTCATAACTATGACTTTGTTCCCGTACGTATTTTGACTTTATTCTTGTAACTTTATAACCTTTTCCGCATGTTAATTTCCCCAAAATTGTCAACTTTATTGGTCATTTTGCTTGTTTTTCATAATTTAGGACTTAAAAAATGAGGTATTTAATATTTCAACTTTATGCTACCAAAATGATGTTGTTCTTTATGATATTGCGTTATTCTCGTAAAATTACAACTTTTTATCGTTTGATTATAGCTATTTTTTTCTCAATTTTTTTACTTTTGTAAAATTACAGATGTTTTTTTTCCCATTTCTGCTATTGTTTTTCTTTTGTATTTTCCAATTATTTCAACTTTCTCCTTATAAATATTCTTATAATGGTGACTTTCTTTCTTCTGTTCTGCAGGTGGTTCAGGCAGCACGAGCACATTGAAAAGCTGAACATGCAAGCAATACTGAGTGCTTCTGCCACGCACGACGAGTTCATCAAGGACATCCTGGTGACTTCTGCAAAGGTGACTTGACACGCTTCACCACAGTGTGACACGGTGAGCACCCCCTCAGACAACATAGTAGGGTCCAGGCCCAGCATGTCTTTCCTCCTCTGCAGATTCCGGTCCTGGTCCATGAGATGATCCTGACTGAAGTATGGAAGCAAAAAATATTCCCCATCTTATGCCAGCTGCAGGATTTCACTCCCAAGAACACCTTTCCTCTTTACATGGTGGTGAGTGGATCACCGGCTCTAAAAGTAGACGGGAGCTGTGCGTTTGATCACGTTGGTTTTCTTCAGCAAATATTCTAACTAGGCCTGTCACCATAACACACACGATAATTGTGCTATAAATTATCGACGAATAATCGATAATGTCGACCTTTTTTTTTTTTTTTTCAGACCATATCATTAAGTTGATCATTCAGTGATCACTGTGTCGTGTCACATGTGAGCCACGAGATGGTACTCAAGTGTAGTATATCTGTGAGCGGCACGGAAGATGTCGCCACTTCACAAGCTCTGCGTATCGCGCTACACAGTCACTTGCCGATCAAACGCCGCAGCAAGCGCCGACGGCCGGGACGAACGCCCCACAGCACATCCACACTGCAACTGTGGCTTAGAAACTATCGCTTTTGTGCTTTCATTCGTATTAGCGTTTGCTTGTTAACTGCTAGCTAGCACTAAATGTATTCAATCACTACGCAGCTAGCCTCCACCTCCACGTACTCTGACAAAGACGCTGAATAGCTGGCAGGAGGCTCACTATTTCCCTTAATTTGACTATACAACCAATGCGCTCAAACACAAAGAGAGTGAACCCTCTTGTCGTCCAGCTTGTGTGCAACAGCACGACCAGGAAATGGAACAGGCATAAAAACATGTCGCACATGACAATTTATCCAGGCGTCAGAATTATCGACCTCGTTTTTTTTCTATTCATCGTTAGGCCCAATTCTAACCAATGTAATGTCAGCACTGTAGCTAACGCTACGGTGTGCAGTAATCAGCGTTAACTGGTTCCAGATCCGAACGCGCTAAGTGAATTTCAAGGTTTGATTAATAAGCGGAATATTTTCCTAGTTGGAGCATAGAAAACCTGTTGAGGACTTTCTAAATACGATTTTTACCATTATTAGAGCCCTCTAGACATAAAATAAACACCCTTATAGTCACCTTTACACTCCCATTACCCAATATTCGGCCTGTCACAGTAACAAATTTTGCTGGTTGATAATTGTGCTGTAAATTATCGTCGATAATCAATATTATCGACAATAATTTTTTAGACCATCTTTTTGTCATGAGAGGTGTAATTCACATGTGTACCACTAGATGGCACTCAAGTATAGTGCACCTGTGTGAGCCACATTAGCTTGACACAGAAGTCGCCTGCACCATTTTGCACTGTTCAGTTTATATTTGCCGACCAAACTCCTAAGTAAGCGTTGGCTGTCGGGATGAAGGCTCCGCTGCCCGACGCACCTCCTTCGTTCATGCGCTCACCTTGTTCATTCTGTTTAAAGCCTAAATATTCCAACACGATGTGGTGACGGACGACCGAATATGTAAAAAGCTCATTAGCATTAAAGCTACAGACACACAAACATCTCCGTCCGTGTGTGTCTTCCTCCCAGATCCACTATGAAGCCACCATCATCAACCTGCTGGAGACCATCATGTTTCATAAGGTGAGCGCAGCGTCCTCAAGAGCGGTGGTCACCAGCTTCAAAAAAGGACATTCCGTGTCCCATGTAGGATTCCTGCGAGGCAGCCGATGACTCCATTCTGGACTTGGTGGATTACTGCCACCGCAAGCTCACCCTGCTGGCCGCCAACACCAGCAAAGACGGCGGCGTAACTCAGAAGACGCACAGCCAAGTGACGGCCGAGGCAGTTCTCTGTTCGAAAGAGGTAAAACAACAAGCTGAAGTTCCACCCCAAATAGTGTTACGGCCGTGATGACATTCTCCTTACGTTCAGGAGTTGCAGAATCAGGCTGCCGAGCTGGAGTTTGACATCTCGTTGAAGGCTCTGTCCGTGCTGCGCTACATCACTGACCACACTGAAAGGTGCTCGTGGTGTCTTGTCAGTTAGCATTAGCATCTGGCACCTGTTCATGACATAAACAGCTACCAAGCAAACTGCTATTGCATTTATTTTTATTTTTTTTTGGTTTATCTTAAAATGTTTAGCCAAAATCCTTATTGTTTATTGTTTTTTTCTGTTAGAGTTCTCAGTTCTAGCTACTTCCACATTTCTGAACCGCATGCTAACGTTAGCATACTAGCATTTTTAGCTATTTTCATGGGTAGACACATCCTGTATATAAACACTTAGCACTATCATGCTAGGTGTTAGCATGCCAATGTTAGCATGTTAGCATTGCTAGATTGTTAACATAAGCATAGTAGTATTTTTATCCATTTTCATAGGTAGACCCATATATAAACACTTAGCACTGTACACTTAGTACTGTACGTATGATATGTGTTAGCATGCTGACATTAGCATTTTAGCATTGCTAGTATGTTAGCATTAGCATAATAGCATTTTTAGCCTTTTTCATAGGTAGACACATGAAGACTTAGCACTATCATGCTGTCTGTTAGCATGCTAACGTTAGAATTGCTGCATGTGAACATTAGCAAAGTAGCATTTTTTAACCATTTTCATAGCTAGACACTTATATAAACATTTATCACTATTACATTAGCAGGTGAGCACTGCTTGCATGCTAACACTCGCAATCTAAATAAAGTATGTAGATAAAGATAAATGTAAATCACAATATGGGGAGAAACTGTTGTGCTTGGCGGAGGTCTGCGCTCCCCAAGTGCTTTTCTAGTTAAATCTGTACTGGTTGCAGATGTCCATTAATATGCATTATCCCTAATAAATGATAAATAAAATATCGTAATAGATTACTTCTTCATCCGTATCTAATAAAAAGATTTTTATGATGTTTCGATATTTCTACGATGAAAGAAATATCTTTAAAAAAAATGGTAAGACATTTTTCATTGGACAGCAACAGATTACAACCTGATCGTATAATTCTAAATCTCAAATTGGATTTGATCCACAATTTGAAATAGTAACAATTAGATCAATCATTTCTTCATTTAATAATACTCATATTTTAATTTAATTTTACAAGGTAGATCATCATGTCTGGCATTTATCATATTTTTTTTTTACATTTAATAAAATAAATAAAACAATTGATACATATAATGAATGTATATTTTAATCAAATCTACCCAGCATATCAAACTGCTAACAGGAAGTCACCCACAAACAAAACCAGCATGCTTGGTAGAGGCGACAAACGGGGAATAAAGTGTCCTTTCTGTCAGCCGTTTCATGAATGACTTTTGTTCCACAGTATCAGCACCATGAACCGCATGCTCTGCATACACAACCTGCCTTGCCTGCTGGTGCGCCTGATCGAGTGTTGCCCGTGGAGTCGCTGCAGAGCAGGTACGCTAAACATCGCACAGTAGATTCACGTCGCAGTCTGGGGCCGAGATGCCCGTAAAAATGCCTATTTTTGACACATGGCTCGCACCCTCTCGCCCTCCGAGCCCTCTTGCTTGACACTGGCGTTCTCCTTACATTCCGCATAGTTTCACTTTTGCGTCTCACAGCAACTATGGTGCGTTCAAGGACCGTCGAACAAAGTGCTTGACGAAAACATCAACGGAGCATAAGGACACAAACATGTACAAATTGTGGTACATGCTGTACATTTCACCAGTATTAGCATCAAGGTTTTATGCTGCCAATTCCGATACCAATCGTCCATGAGCGGAATTGTCCGATACCGATCACATGGGTTAATTATACATTTTTGTGCATCAGCTCATTGGAAACTGCAGGTCATCACTCGATATAACAGTCCGACTCACGGTGTCATCTCACGAACGCTTAAACTCATCACACAGCAACCTAACACTCAAAACGCATCACTAATAAATATACAAACATGTACTGATACGAGTTTACATTTTTGGCGTCCGTTTGACGGATGACCACACCGTGGGCGTCAAACTCTCCATACTCTGTCAAGCATTCTTCAAACGGCGTATTAAATGAACGCTTTTTAACGTGCTACCACCGCAGGACGCAGTATTTTTCATGGCATGTGTCGGCGGGTAAGTTCCATGCGGCAGATATGTATGTTTTTGTTTTGGCATGCATGAAGGAAAGCGGGACGAGGACGCTATCCAAGACGCTACAGTGCACGCAGGGATCGCTACTCGCTGCAAGAGTACGAGCCACGGGCGATGGGCCGGTCGATCGAAGCGTCCCTAATTATCACGTATTCAGAAATGATTACCGGCTGACGGCGAAGGACGTGTTTTCTGCGGGTGGTGAAAAGCAGAATATGAAAAAAAGGATTGTTTTGACCAGAAATCTGCTAGTTTGCTGAGCCGTGTGCACGGGACCCCCGCTGCCAGCCGCTGGTTCACCTGCACGTGCACTTTTTGCCCTCTGTAGGTGAAATGGAGAAGTACATGAACGGAAAATGGCAGAAGATTCCAGTGGAAGACCAAGTGAAGATGACAAAAGTGGACGGGCAGGTGTGGATTTCGCTGTACAATCTGCTGCTGAAGGAAGACAGCCAAAGGAAATACGACTTCAACAGCTTCAATAAGAGTCAGCTTCTGAAGGTAAGCCGAGGAGGGGCACATACCGTACAGCATGTGGGACGTCCTGCACCATTTGTGCTTACATGTGGTCATGAGCAGGAAGGGGATGAGAAAGTGGATAATACTTGGAAGTGGAAGGAAGCTTCTCAGTCAAAACACTGGAAGCACGGTTGTTGTTTGCCTTCCTCACCTTCTCATACTGTCTCGGTGCCCTTTCTTTCTTTCTTTCTTTCTTTCTTTATTTCTGTCTTTCTTTCCGATGATGATGCTGCTTTTTCCTCCAATGTGTGACAGCTGCGCAGTTTCCTGACCGAAGTGTTGGTAGATCAGCTTCCAAACTTGGCGGAGCTCCAGCGCTTCCTGGCTCATCTTGCCGTTACAGAGCCCGAACCTCCAAGGAAGGGACTTGTTTTAGAGCAGGTACACTTGGACAATTGTGAAACAGCAACGCTTTCCATCAACAAGGGTGGTTGTCTTTGTGGTGGTCGTGTTGTGTGGACAAGGACGTGTAACTCAAATGAACATTCATTGAATTTACGGTGGTGTGAAAGTCTGCTCCCTTCCTTGGTTCTTATGTTTTTGCATGTTTGTCACACTTAAATGTTTCAGATCATCAAACTAATTTAAATATTAGTCAATGACAACACAACTGAACACAAAATGCACTTTTTAAATGAAACTTGAAAACTGGAACTGAAACTGGAAATGGTTAAAAAACCAGTGTTGGGACTCCAGCCAACCACAGTGAGAGCCATTATCCACAATGGTGGACACATGGAACAGTGGTGAACCTTCCCAGGAGTGTCCGACCAACCAAAATGACCCCAAGAGCGCAGCGACGACTCATCCAAGAGATCACAAAAGACCCCACAACATCCAAATAACTGCAGGCCTCACTTGCCTCAGTTAAGGTCAGTGTTCATGACTCCACCATAAAGACACTGGGCAAAAATGGCCTGCATGGCAGAGTTCCAAGACGGAAACAAACAAAAGTTGAACTTTTTGAAAGGTGTGTGTCCCATTACATCTGGCATAAAAGTAACTGACCGCTTTTCAGAAAAAGAACATCATACCAACAGTAAAATATGGTGGTGGTAGTGTGATGTTCTGGGGCTGTTTTGCTGCTTCAGGACCTGGAAGACTTGCTGTGATAAATGGAACCATGAATTCTGCTGTCTACCAAAAAATCCTGAAGGAGAATGTCCGGCCATCTGTTGGTGACCTCAAGCTGAAACCAACTTGGGTTCTGCAGCAGGACAATGATCCAAAACACACCAGCAAGTCCACCTCTGAATGGATGAAGACTTTGGAATGGCCTAGTCAAAGTCCTGACCTGAATCCTATTGAGATGCTGTGGCATGACCTTAAAAAGGCGCTTCATGCTGGAAAAGCCCCCAATGTGGCTGAATGACAACAATTCTGCAAAGATGAGTGGGACACATTTCCTCCCCAGCGCTGTAAGAGACTCATTGCAAGTTATCACAAACGCTTGATTGCAGTTGTTGCTGCTAAGGGGGGCCCAACCACGGGGAATCCCTTTTTTGGAGGTTTGGATGTTTTTTCTCCCTTAATAATAAAAAGTTTCATTTAAAAACAGCATTTTGTGTTCAGTTGTGTTGTCATTGACTAATATGTCCATTTTTTTGATGATGTGAAGCATTTAAGTGTGACAAACATGCAAAAAAATAAGAAATGAGGAAGGGGGCAAACACTATTTCTCACCACTGTCTGTTGCATGCTTTATCGTAAGAGATCATAGGTCAACTTGTAACGTGCATGCTGAAAAAGCGCACGCACACCTGAATACTCATATTCATAAATATACTAAATATATATTTTTATATATTTCTAGTAGGAGATAGATCATTGGGACTTGGTCATTTTAAAAGTAGCTCACAGGCTGAAAGAGTGAGGACCCCTGGTTTATTGTATTTCCACATATGTGTACTAAAATTCGCAGATTTAGTACACTTTCAAACCGCTAGAATAATGTATAAAGTTAACAACAACTCGTTACCCAAAAACCTAATTAAGTATTTCTCAATCAGAGAGGAGAAATATGATCTTAGAGGAAAATTAAACCTAAAACATTTATATGCGAGAACTACGCTGAAAACCCACAGCATTTCCGTGTGTGGAATTAAATTATGCAACGGATTGAGTAAAGAACTCAAACAATGAACAGAGATGAGCAAATTCAAAAAACAATACAAGCAGTTGATGTTTGCTAAATACAAGGCAGAAGAGTCCTGATCGTTCTGTCAGGTTTGTTATTTTATTTATTTTTTTTATTTTATTTTATTTTATTTTATTTTATTTTTTATTTATTATTTTTTTTATTTTTTCATAATTTTCTTTGTTGTGTTTTAAAAAAAAAGCTTTGTTCTTATTTATTTATTTATTTAGTATTGTCATCATTATTATTATTATTATGAATGTTCTTTCTTTTTTCGGGGGGAGGGCTATCTCACTGTTATCTATTATGTGTTATCCTGTCATGATCACAGAAAACATGACATGGAATGCAGGAAGTGAACAACATGTACTGTACAAGATGTAGATTGGAAAGGGGGTAGAATTAAATAAACTTTGCTTCTTCCTACTCCTTTTGGACATGTGGAACTGTGAAAGAATGATTCATGAGATGTATTCCATTGGAACCTTCATGTTCAAATAAACTAAACCAAACCAAACATACATAATATCGGATCGCTCCTCTGCTTGTTGTCACATGTAGATCCCTGAAATGTGGGACCACATTGTGAAGGAGAATTCTGGCAAGTGGAAGGCGATAGCCAAGTATCAAGTCAAAGAAACGTTCAATGCCTCTGAAAAGGACCTGAGGCGGCAAGCTCAGAGGTACTGTAGAACTACGATAAGACAGTGAAATATTCAAGAAAGTGCTATCAGGGATTGTTTTCTTCAACCAGGCTGGCTCAGACGTACAATCTGGATGTGATGGAGAGTCTAATTCCAGAGAAGCCAAAGTGTGGATGCTGTGGGAAAAAGGCTGCCAAGAGATGCTCTCGTTGTCAAGGGGAGTGGTACTGTCACAGGTGAGGCCCACCCCAGATGCTGCAAAAAACAGGATTTTTCAAGGACTTCCATTGTATGAAATCACATTCATGTCTGTGTTGTTTGTAGGGAATGTCAGGTGAAGCAGTGGCCCAAACACAAGAAGGCCTGCCAGGTCATGGTCGAGGCCAGCAAGAACATCCAGACTGACCTGTGCAATGACAACAACAAAGAAAGCTGAAGCACATTAAAGCCCAGGCCTAAGAAGAGACCCCGTTTGAAAACCCAGTTCCTTTTTTAAATTCCATAATTGATACAATAAACTACTTTCTCTGTCCTGGACACATTTAGAGTTGTATTACAGACATTGTACATGTACATTTATTTAATTTATTACAGTTACAGTATCTAACAAATAAGTGAACCTTTCACATTTCAACAGCCATTTTTGTTTCAGTAGGTCTTGTAATTTTTTTTTGTTTTCTCCAAAGAGAGCCCGTTTTTTCTGAAAAACATTCACCCCAAGTGGAGAATCATTTATAAACAGTGCTAATACTGGTCAAATGCACAGCATACATGTACCACTGTTAAAAAAAGCCCACAATTTGTACAATGATTTATGCTTCACTGATGTTTCTTCGTCAAGCATTGAGATTTCACACTTCGTATGGCAGTCCTTGAACGCACCACTAGTTGCAGTGAGTAGGGATGCGCCAATCAACCATCCACCATCAGTATCAGCCGATTTCTGTAAAAAAAAATGTAAAAAATCACGTGATCGGCATATGCCGATAAATGCCTTTCAAAGTCGATCACAAAAGCCGATGGGCGTGCGGTGGCAAACCCCACATGCGTGCCGTGTCACACAGGGGTTGCCAACACCGTATCGAGCCGACAAGGGGCGCACTTTGTCTCGTATTGCCGCGAGAATCGAAACTAGTATGTAACACAGGCTACGCCAATCTATGCCAGCGTGTTTGATCCCTCCCTTACCAAACCCATTGCTCTTTGACTTTTCTTGCATCTTTGTTTACACGCCAGCACAAGCAGAGTACAAAAGCACACGAGCATACAAGTAGAAAGTGCAAAATCAAGGTAAGACAAATCAAGAAGTTACTGTATATACACTATTTACACCTACTGTAGGTACTGTCGACCAGCCACAGGTTTATTGCACGGTTATTGCACAGGATTATTGGAGCAGTTTATATTATGGAGTCTGACAGCTGCAGGAAGGAAAGACCTGCGATATCTCTCCTTCACACACTTTGGATGTATCATCCTGTCGATCAGGTTACATTATTATTCATTAGTGTTGAGCACCTTTACACGCACGGATTAAACACATTTTAAAATACATGTTATCATGTGAGGCATATTTGAGATGGGCGAATCTAATAATTACAACAGTCTTATTTCAAATGTTTGATCTGAAACCGGAAGAGAACGTAAACATCAAGCTGGGGGGGGGGCTGGTGTCAAAAGTTGACATTTTTATGGGCGCATCAATTACGATTTTTTGGACCCTCGGCGAGAAGCGGGAATGTTTTTTTTACCCATTGTCCAAATGCACATAAGTGCATGACAAGTTTTGCAGCTTTATGAATTAAAGTTGAGAGTCTGAGTTGAAAGAAAACATCCCGGATGTTGCTGCAGCTCATCTCACATGGTTCCTCCTCCTCCTCTTCCTCGTCCTAACTGCAGCCTTGAAGTCTTCTTCACACAGACCCGCTGATGTTTGTAAAGCAACACCGTTTGGGAGCCTCTCCTCCGTGAGAGAAGTGGCAAATACTACCTTACTACATTATTACCTTGTGACCTTATTACCTCAAGAGATAAAGAAAACTACTGGGAAAGTTTTCGTCTCCTTCATGGAAGATGTTCTTGAGACAAACCGCTATCGCCTCTGGGTGAGTTAAATAACAAGCCGAACGATTGCTATTTTAATAACTTTTGTAAAATAGTGTCTTTTATTGGCTTTAGTCTTTCAATGTTTAGATATTATCATGTCTTGTTAAAATGTGACTATTTCTTCGTAGACACCCAAGTTTGTATGCTAGGCTATTGTACACTTTGGGTTCCGTAGGAAATATTTATTTCAAATTGAAAACATGCACTTCGAACTCGTACATAAGTCAGTCTTTGCTATTTGTTTGCAAGTGTAGTTTTTCTTTACAGCGCTTACACCGAGTCTATAAGAGAAGGTGTACAATCAAGTAGAAGGTTGTAACTGTAGGTGGTATTTAAACATTCTGTTTACACCTGAATGCATCAGCACTAAAGGCTAATACCGTCAAGGTTTGATGCTCCATTTTCGCAAGCTAATGCAGGTTTTACAGTAACATCCATAACATAAATAACACCAAACATGATGTCCAATAACTAAAACACATAAATACAGTGTTGGGTTTTAGTCACAGTCCAATAAAATACCGATTTTGACGATAAACGGTTGTAAGGTTGTCATGACAGCAGCCATTGAATGCAATTCAAACTAAAATGAAGGCGATATTCACCCACACAATCTGACACTGTCAGTGAGGTAACTAATATTTTGACTTCCTTATTCAGTTGCATCCCCAATATTAAACATATTGTGTAAATAATACCTTTCTGACAGTGAGATCTGATTATATTATGCAGGTGTACTTAATGAAGTGTTTGGTGATTTAATGCGATCTGTTTTTCTGCTTCGAAAAGTGACCATGTAGGCATAGAGGTTCAGAGCGACACGACGTACATGGGGGAGTTCATCGAGCTCCGTGACCTGACAGCAAGCGGGGATCACATCCGGCTGACGGGAGCACGCTCGCCATGCTCTCCATGCTCACCTCCACGTCTGGAGAGAGCCAACGCCCTGAGGATCAGCCCGGGCAAGGTCCCGGATCTGCTGAGCCGGGTGGGCATCATCCGGATCCTGAGCAGCTCCGAGCTGGATCACCACCTCGTGGAGGAGACTGGAGAAGGTCACGACTTTCAACCCTGCAGCCACGCTCAGCCCACCTGGTGTGACCTGTGTGGAGACTTCATCTGGGGCCTCTATAAGCAGAGCCTCCGCTGTGCCAGTGAGTCCACCAACATTATCTTGACCCAGTTTTGTTAAGATGTTAAACTCTTATACATTAACTACCTATTTCTGCATATGTCTCTCGCTGAAATCTCAAACAAGGCCTTGAACTTCCTGTTCTTCAACTGAAAGCCACACAAAACGAGCCTGCGGTTTGTGTTGCACAAATGCGTAACACAAATACTGAACAATAACCTAATAACAGCAAACTTCCCTTTATGTGTGTTAAAGCAACAGTCAAAAGTGTACATATTTCCCAATAACTCATAAAGACATTTCTTGAAACTCAGTATGGAAGAGCTTGGTAGATAAGAACCATATTTGGTAACCCTCTGTCAAAATAGACAGAACATGCCTGATGATAAAGCAGTAGAGCCATGTGATTTATTCTAGCTAATCACGATAGGTACACTGCAACACCCAATGTGTGGTTTATGCTGCCCTATTACCAAAGTCCTTTTTGTAATGGGTCATACGGCAATATGTAGAAATAATATTATTAATGCCAAAATATCATTATTATTGTTATCCGGAGACTTGACCAAAAGAGCATTATTAATTCTTGATTAAGATGTCAAACTAGTTATTTGCACACATTCCTGAACAGAAAAATATTTTTTTCAAGTTGTTATCAAGACCAAAGGGATTGATACAAAATAGTATGTTTTTATGGTTATCGTGTGAAAAAGTTGGTTCCGTTTAGAAAGATTTTGTTATTCTAGGAAAGACAATATTTACATCCATCCATTTTCTATACCGCTTCTCCTCATTAGGGTGGCGGGGGCATGCTGGACTGTGGGTGAGAGGCGGGGCACACCCTGGACCCTGGACTGGTCGCCAGCCAATGGCAGGGCACATACTGTATAGACAAACAACCATTCACACCTATGGAAAATTTACAGTCTCCAATTAACCTAACCTGCATGTTTTTGGAACATGGGAGGAAACCGGAGTACCCGGAGAGAACATGCAAACTCCACACAGAAATGCCCGACGGAGACTCGAACCCAGGTCTTCCCGATCTCCAGACTGTGTGGCCAACATGCTAACCACTAGACCATTTAACCACTAGAATATTTAAAATTATTAGGGGTGCTCTAATTATCCGGATGATCATTTTCGGGCCGATATCAGGGAGTTATGACGTCATATCGATAAATCCAGTAACAAAAATAGCTCAGATAACCAATAATTTAAATAACGCTCCAATGGGGGACATTACCTGCACTGTGTGGGTGAGCAAATCAAGTGCTCCATTTTTCTCCTGCCTGTGACGTTACGGCCTGTCGTAACTTCCCCTGAGCTCACTTGTAAACAAACGCTCACTTTCCGAGGAAGGCGTTTTGCATGTTAGTTGTACCAAATGGCCCGCGATGAGGGGGGAAAAAAACACATCAAGCACACAAAAAACCTAATCAGCCTGAAAAACCTGAAATGGCGGCGCCCCAGTGTTTGAAAAGTGCAAAAGGTTTGCCAGAGACCTCCGTGGCATCACCCTGGCTGCTCGGAGCATGTGCCCGAATACAGTGCACCTTTCTGGGCCACGCCAGGTGGCTCCCTCCGCTCTATACTCTGGTTGTCCTGATAGTAGTGATGTGCCAGTAGTAATGTCATCATATTTGATTAGGACAAATCAGCAGGTACAGTTGGTCAAATCCTAATTTGTTCAAGTCCTTCTTACCTGCAGGTGTGCACAAACTACAGTTATATGTAAATCTTTTTAAAATTTTAAAAGAGTTAATGGTTATTGGTCTTGAGAAACAGAAAGGTATCAGTTTGAAAAAAGTTATTCTGCTTCTCTAAAAATTATATTAAAAAACAAAATATATTATTATTAAAATTGTAATAAAACTGCTATATGTTTATTACTAAAGTAAAAAAAAAAAGTTTAATTAATTTAGTCAAATACTGATGATGAAATGAATGATTACGTTGGACTCACCAGAAACTAAGACTGTTTTGTGGAATTTTTCATTTTTCTAGGTTGGTTTTTAGGAAGCATAGTCGTCCCTTGCCACGTTTCGGTTCGAATTTCGCACCTTCACTCTTATCACGGTTTTTCAAAAATATATTAATTAACAGGGGTGTCACGAGACACTCACGAGACGATACACGAGATTTTTTACTTTTAAGAAAAGTACAATGGAAAAATATTAAAAATATGACGAAATATTGCAATCTACTAAAATAATTTCTACTGTGTTACACTGTTATGCACTCTGTGTGTATGCTAGCGGCCCCGTCTCCACCCACTTAAGCAAAGAGACTGTATGACTGACAAAAGTGCTCCGTTCATGCCGTTGTTCTATGGAAGATATAATCCTCTTCCTGCCTGTTTGGAGACGAGAGACGAGGAAACAGACACGTGCACATGGCAATATATTGAAGACAAGTTCATTTTCATGTCTTGTGTTTTTTATTAAATTATTTATTATCGTCCCAGGCCGAGTGCTCTCGAGAACGCTTGTCATGTTTTAATTTTGCGAGATCTTGTGACACGAGATATTGTGACGCCCCTATTCATTAATAATTCATGCTGTTTCATGGTTCAATTTGGCCTATTATTAATACAAAAAAATGCATATTTAAGCAAATGTTACATAGTTTTTGCCTAAATTGAGCATTTGCAAGCAAAAAAATACCGAAATGAACTATAATGCAAATGTAAAGCATTCCAAAGACGTTGATGAAACGTAGTATTCTACACTGGTCACTAGGTGTCAGTAATGTTACTGTAAGGTTTGGTGAGACACGATCACCGGAACACCAGGCTTTTATTGCAGGTTTGAATTATCTCCCAACAGGCACAATAATCCCTCATAAAAATCTCTAATAAATACATGGGCTAGTGTAGCGGCCCACGCAAAGCTGAAACTGAACTCTGAATCCTGACATCACATCCTGTCCACCTCTCTTACAGGTCCCCTCGGGAAAACATGAAGCATGAGTCTTATTTATGTCTTAAATGGCTTATTTACTCTTATTTATGTGCACCACATTGGGTATTACAATTGTAAAGGTGACCATAGGGGTGTTATTTCATGTCTACAGGGCTCTAATATGTTAAAAAAACGTATTTAGAATGTCGTAAACAGATTTTCTACGCTCTGACTATGAAAATATTGGCTTTATAAATAAGGAATCGTACTTTGCGGAAATTCGCTTAACCGCGATAAACAAGGGATTACTGTGTTCAGCATGTCTGCAATGCCATAATGTTCAAACCTTCACCTGTTATCATAACTTCACTAACCGGTGCCTTTATTTTTGTTGACACAAAACATTATGTGTCAATAAGCAACATTGTTTAACTATATGTTTTGTAGTGCTTGTAGCTTGCAGAGGTGTGCAAATGTACAGGAACATTTCCACTTCTCAACGAATATTCCTCTCTTCCAGATTGCAGGTTCACATGTCACTACCGTTGTCGTCCCCTCATCCGCTTAGACTGCAGCTGGGAGCGAGGTTCATCTACCGACCACACGTGTGTAGTGGAGCATACCATAGAAACCGACACAAATGTGGTAAGAAACTAAGGAACAAAATATACGCTTCATGTATGAAGCACTTTTCACAGCAATTCCGTGCTCAATTACAGACAAACAAATATGACATCCCCTCATAATAACTCAAAAGCAGAATCACCAGTTTAACCCGTGTTACATGTGTATGGCTACATAAACATGCTATCATCATCATGCTACCATAGTTTATTTATCCTGTCGGTTGTTGTACTACACCCAACAACCTTGAAGAGTGAGGCACCTCTTCCAATAGAAAACAGCTCTCATCAACAGTTTTGGCCCGCATTCCACTGAAATGAAGAACATTTGTGCTGAATTACAACTCGCCATGGGGAAACACAAATGTGAAAGCAACAAAGGGTAAGTAAAACAAGTGAAGACAATCAGAAAGGAAAGGCAAATAAATAATAACAAAAACACTGAAACATGGATCTTTAATACATACTGTATATGGATGTATATCATCCTTTTAGCTATTGACATCCTACATTAGTACAATATATTACAAACTTGACATATTAAATGTGAACAGATGGTATCAAATTTAAAATTTTGTGTCATCATTAATGTGCGGGCAATCCTTAAAATAGATAAGAATAATAATAGATTTTATTTGTCGGTCTCTTTCTAAATGCTCACCATATCAAATTAAAATAACTAAAAAAAAAACAATGAAAAACTGAATTACATGTAATAAATCTGACTGACTAGTATTCCAATATGTACATGTAGAGTCTCTCAGGTATTGCCATAGTTAAGTGGATGAATGTGTTTTTGCTCTTCCTCTATCGTGATTTTTGAGAAAATGTCAGTTATAAATAGCATGAAGTGAGTAAGTTATTTATTTGTTATAGTATTGTTGGCCCATGATGACAACTAAAGTTAATATAATGCAGTGTTCCTGGCGGGAAACTATAAATGAATGCAGCTGAGAACATAATAGCATATTAACGTCATGTGATGGCTGAAAATAAGCGATTCAAATCAGTTCAAGTGAGTCGTATTTGAAAATGACAGTTGTGTACTGTGGACAAGAGATGTGCGAGTATTGAGCGAGTCGTTCAATCCGAGGCGACGGAACTGTATGCGCATGCGCTCATTGAGAGGTGATTTGCGTGAATTGAGTACCCGGTTCACGCAGGTGTCTGTGCATACGCTCTGTGACGGGTGACTCGAGTGAACTCGAGTTAGTAAAAGGAATCGAATTTCCATCACTACTCTGAACTACTTGGTTAAAAAAAAGGGACCGTCACGTGACACTGGCCACATGACTAGGTGGAGCTTGCAACATGCCGACTGAACGTCACTTCCTCTATCGGCCTCCAATCAGGAAGCGCTGCGCTGGATTTGTTTATTTTCTAAAGTCCAACGTCTAGAAACGGGCGGGGCCACCAAGGCGGAGCTGAGGAAGTGGCTCTGCTAGGGTGGGGCTAAGGAAGTTCCAGCACAACCACATCCTGTTTCACACACGAACAAGCACTCTGTAGAGCGGAAACTTGGCCGGTTAGACGCCAAACCTTCGAACTTGCTAACTAATCGTTGGATAAATAGCTGGTCGTGTGAGTGCTACATTGGCTAACAAAACAACCAGGCTCTTAAATTTGTATTTTTTTACCACGCGCGTGTCGTCTTAACATTATAGTAACCATGACAAGCTCGTCAAGCAGCTCGGATAAAGCGCCTTCCTTCGAGAAGACGTGGGGCAGCTCCACCAGCAGCGGCTACTGCAGCGCGGATGACTCCGACTCGGAGTTCGATCAGTACTTCACCGCCAAGACATCCTTCTTCACCAAACGCCAGAAATGTAAAGCACAGGCAAAGAAGGTGAGAAAAAACAACAGAAAATGTGGAAGTTCCATTGCGTCTAAGTGCGCTTCCTCTTTTTTGGAGTTGTAAAACTTCCTGCATTTGTCAGCGAACGTAGCCATTGGAAAGTAAACACAACTGCAGGATGACATACTTGGACACTGTTAATAAGATATTAAAACAAAACTCTATAGCACCAATGTAACACGCATTACGCTAGAAAATGTGATGATGCAAGAACATTTCCGTGGCTACACCCACCATTCATTTACTGGACTTTTCTTACACTCATTCGATCCATGAGTCATGGAATGCGTGAAGTTTTATGTCATAGTAACCCCCACACACGCCTATCTCTTGGTTTCCTATCTTCTGGTTACTGACAACAGCTTTTGCATTTTTCCCCTTTGTGACCTTTCCTTGGTGCATGCGTTTATAGGCCATCAGCATTTTGGATAGTCAGTATTTATTGATGTATTGATTGGTTTACAGCATTGCATTAACATCATTCAGTCAGTCTGGCAAAATGAGTCCTACCACTGAGTTTATGTTGCTTGATGTCCAAATATTAGAACCACAGCTATGCTCAAGGCTTGTGTTTTCCACTTATTTTCCAGTGTATGGCTCAACTTTTTATGTCTAGGATGCATTTTCCAGTTAACTTAATGCTGCAGCATAGGGAGAGTGATGGCTGTTTTTTTGGAGGGGGGTGTTCCCCAGCTCCACCACTGTGTTTCCTCAGTGTAAGTGCAAGCAGGAAATGCCATTGGGTGGATGCACACAGGAAAACGGCCATTTCATGCTAATGATACTGCAGATGCTGAAGGCCAAATGTGAACATGAGTGGAACGTGACCGGCTGAGGAGTCAGATGACCTCACAGGATGCGTGTGCGACACAAGGGAGAGCATTGTATCCGTGGTGGGGGCTATTTTTACATGAATACACAGTGAAGGAATGCGGTGTGTGGAGCCGTGGCTCGCTGTCATTGCAAACAGCTGCAGGTTCCACATGCACCCCTCCCTTCACTACTCCCTTTCTTCATGCCCCCTTCACCCCTCCCGCAGCGGCTGCCGTGGGACAGGATTGGCCCAAGCTGACTTCATCACTTTGGCTGCGTTGGCAGGAAGTTTGCAGTCTGATGCAACCGGTTCTCACCGCCAGAGCGAACAAAACCCATTTATCCCTTCATGTCGGCCATTTTTTCACTTTAATGAGCAACATTGTTTTCTGTTTGAATGAAATTGCGACCACTATTTTGTCCACATCAGGTTCTAATTTATACTCTGCATGAAACACGCCATTTCTGTGATCCCTTCGGACAGTGGTGTCCAAAGTGCGGCCCTGGGGGCCATTTGTGGCCCGTGACTTTTTTTTCTTTTTTTTTTTATAAACCCTCAACACATTTTAAAACACTTCCACACCTCAACACTTAAAACAAAAAAATGGAAAAAAGCGCAGTAATTTTACAAGTACAAAGTAGAAATATTAGATTAACGTATTAAAATCAGTCTAAAAAATTATAACGTTATTTTCACAATAATTTCCGCAATATTAGTCACAAAAAAAAGAAAGTTGCAATTTTTTTGAAAAACAAGAGTAAAGTCAAAATATTACGGGAATAAAGTTGCAGTGTTGACAAAATGACAAAAGACAGTTGAAATATTACTAAAATTGGAAAAACGGCAGCAAAATGAGCAGTGGAGAAAAAGTAATAAGACACACACTCGAATATATATATATATATATATATATATATATATATATACTTGTTGGCATATCTACATGGCTGGGTTTACACAATGTAAAATATTCAAATGGCCCCGGTATCCTTTGATTTTAGCAAATACTGTACAGTCCTCACGGGGAAAAGTTTGGACACCCTTGCCTTAGAGTAGATGTGAATATTGGTATATCTCATAGTATTGTCAAGGAGTATTGGGGCCACACGGCAAAGGGGGAAAAAAAGTCATATCAGGAGAAGGAAACCAAAGAAAAGTCAATTTTACAAAAACAAAGAGGTTTTGCTTGTATAAATCATGGGGGGAGTTTGAGGGGAAAATGTTATTTTACAGTAATGACTTGGTCATTTGACGAGAATAAAGTTGAAATATTCAAAAACAAAAGTTGTAATGTTAAGGGAAAAGTTGTAAGGTCAGATTTTTACTACAACGAAGCGGTCATTTTCAGAGATGAGAAAAAAATACATTTCACATTTTATTTGAAAAAACGGTTTGTAGTAACAAGGGAAACGTTTTTGAGA
The DNA here is from genome assembly GCF_027744805.1 of Dunckerocampus dactyliophorus. Taxonomy (NCBI): domain Eukaryota; kingdom Metazoa; phylum Chordata; class Actinopteri; order Syngnathiformes; family Syngnathidae; genus Dunckerocampus; species Dunckerocampus dactyliophorus. The sequence continues at coordinate 2,623,623 of NC_072826.1, forward strand.
ATAAAAAGGCATAATTTTATGATAAAAAATTTGCAAATGTGAGAGGAAAAAAGGGTTTATTTTACAATGCTAAAATTGTCATTTTACAATAAGATGCTCGATGATGGCTTTCTTACCGATTGTACGGTATTGTACCGATATTGTCCAGCACTTCATTACCAATACCGATATTGGCAGTAACTCTTCCCTCAGACTAATGTCGTGTAATGAACACATTATGCTTCTTTTACTGTGAGGCATTTCACAATGATGAGGTATCATTCGCTCGCCGATATCAACATCAGCAGGAAAACCGATCTTGATATGGTCCCATATCTCAGTTTTACGGCAGTGTCGCCATCCCTGATTTTAAAAAAAAAAAAATTAACTTTAATTTTAAGAAAATAAAGTTGTAATTTTATGAGAAGAAAGCAGTAATTGTCTGAAAATAGCAACATTTCACAAGACCAACACATTTTTACAAGAATGAAGTGGTGATGTTTTGAGTTGTAACCTTACCAAAAAGTTCGTAGTTACAAGGTAAAGGTTACAAGAATGAAGGCATAGTTTGCCGAAGAATGAAGTAGTCAATTTTTGTTTTAACACAACAAAATTAAGTTATTAATACACTAGTCCCTCGTTTATCACAGTTAATTATCACAGATTCCAGACCTGAATGCGATAAGTGAATATGGAATGGAGTATTTTCATAGTTAGAGCATAGAATACCTGTTTAAAACCTTCAAAATATGGTTTGTAGCATTACTAGGCCCTCTAGATATGAAATGACACTCCTGTAGTCGCCATTACACTTTTATTACCCAATATAGTTGACATAAGAGAAAATAAGTTGTTACAGACATAAATAAGACATTACATAGTTTCAGTTAGCATTGACAGGATACTTTGTGACTATTGTCTCATCAATGTAACGTTCCTGACACCTAGTGGCCACTGTAGTAGAATACTACCGCAATGATGCAGAGAACGTTCACACAGGAGCTGCTGTCGGCCAAAACTCACGCCAGTCACTGGTACTCTCCACACTGCTAACACTGACCAACTCTACAGTAGCTAGCTGACGTCACTTCCCTGGCCCCGCCTCTTAAAGGCGTGTTACACTACATATAACAGCTTCCAAATTCTTTATATTTGTATTTTTGTTCATTTTGCCATTTTTATGATTGAAAATGCATAATTTGGGGCGAAGAATACGTACGGTTTGCCTATAGATGCATATGTTTTGACTAATGACAGGCGGTATTCAACCATGAAACAGCGCTTAATTAATTAGTTTTTGAAAAACGGCATAGAGCTAGGGCCACTATTACCAGTTGCGTTCTTTTTGTGTGTTGAGCACTGACATCTAGTGGTCCTACCATGCAACTCTTTTTCCTCCAGGATGAAGCGACTGAATGCGGCAAGCAGGAATTGAGCAGTGCAGACGTTCAAAAGCAGGTGAAGGAGTACAACTCTCAGATCAACAGCAACTTGTTCATGCACATGGTAAGTGTTGGCAAAAGAGCCACATTTGCATTTGCCACACTTGTAACGTTTGTTTTTCCTGTCTGGAGAACAAAGATGGCTCCTACATTGGCTTCATTAAAGTGCAGTTCAAGCTGGTGCGGCCCGTGTCCGTCGCCCCGTCCCCAAAGAAGGCATCTAGCAGAAGGAAGCGTAGCGGAGTGAAGCGGCGCACCTCCTTCTACCTGCCCAAGGACACGTCCAAGCACCTGCACATCAGCTCTCATACGTCGGCTCGCGAAGTCATCGAGGCCCTGTTGAAAAAATTCACCGTCATGGACAATCCTGCAAAGTTTGCTCTGTTCGAGCGCCGTGAGCGTCACGAACAAGGTAACGCGTCCCGTCACATGGCCTCTCTATGTGAATTGTCCAAACTGAGTGTCTTTGCCCTGCTTCAGTTTACATTCGTAAGATGTCTGATAACGAGCGACCCCTCCCTCTGCGACTGAGTGCTGGACCCAGCGAGAAACTTCTCAGCTTTGTGCTCAAGGAGAACGAAACCGGAGAGGTCAACGTGAGTGTAGCATCACACAAGACAACACACTCAACTTTTGACGACTGTAGCTTCTCAAATAGTGGCCTGCACTCTAACGTATGGCGGGGGGCCTCAATTAATCCCCTGAAGAAATGCACACCTCTCACCCCAAATAGATGCCTGCTCAAATAGAGCAAATAAACATCAGGTGGCTGTAATTGCATTTATGATTTATAAAACCATAGTTAACACAAAATGGCCACTTTAGCATGTAAACCTTTTTCAACGTCTTTGACGTTTGTCTGATTTTAAACTTCAGTGTTAAATAAGGTGTAATCTTTTATATTCTAATTAAGTATTATTATTTGTGGGGGACGATGATCCATCATCTAAAGTACAGTGATCTGAATACAAGACAACCCCCTCGCTTTTTCCCTGATTCATGAGTCAACGTTATCTTAATGTCAGCACTATAACGCCGCAACATCCTTTGAGACACTTCTCTCCCATCTCGTGTCTCCTCACACCCCGAGTACAAACCCATGAAAACAAAATCTGATCCAATTTTTGTCCTTTCCTCCTCGCAGTGGTACGCCTTCTCCATGCCGGAACTCAACAACTTCCTGCGTATCCTCCAGCGCGAGGAAGAGGAGCACGTCAAGCAGATCATGCAGAAATATGCCGTGGCTCGAGCCAAGATGCAGGAGGCCCTGCGAGGCTCCACCCCGGGATGATGAGCGTCTAAGGCTGGACTGTCACCTTTTTAGAATCGGCAGTCACGGATGCATGTGAAGTTCTCAGAAAATCAAAGCACCTCTTGGGTGAACGAGTGTGAAAGGGCGCGAGAGAGACGATGAACGCGAGCGAGAGCTTGCGGGGATGTGCGTGTGAAGTGATGCGAGACATGAGCAGTGCCTTCCACCTGGAGCGTCTGATGTGCCTGAGAGAATGAGTTGAGAGGAAGGAGGACGGTGGCGGAACACACGGTGGATGTTGCTGTCCTCCGTATGGTACCACCAGGTGATCCTGTTTGTTGCTTGCTGTGGGTCACTGAAATGTGTGCCCACTGGAAGTATCTGTCACGTCCTCCATGCAACTCTTGTTAGTTTTGGGTTTTTCACTGTCAATTTATGCACTTGTTACGCACTTCTGAATGTCAGAGAGCAGCACAGTGTCAAAAATCACATAGGTTGACTGTGATTGTGAATGATTTTTTTGTTTTGTCCGTACTGTGTATTTCTATCACGCTTTCCTTTTCAGTGTTGACTCTTACCATGTCACTTTCTGTGTATATTCACAGGGCCAATAATCAGTTCTGCTGGTAAATAGTCATTTATTTTTGTAATATAATAACTAATATAAATCATGATAATACATATAATTGTTATGGCTAGCAGGACTTGTCTAAATTGGTGCCATTTAACACGTCTTTCAAATGTGCACTGCTTTCAATAAAGAGTATCAATCAGGAGGTTTGTGTGTTTTTCAAATTGTCTTAAAGGATTAATATTTTTTAACAATGCTCATGTATTATGTATCGTGAACGCTAGCTAGCAGTGGTTAGCTTGAGGTCAGGTGATCCCATCGTCACTACAACCACCATAGCAACGAACGCTTCGAGTCATGGTGGTTAAACGGTGCAAGAGAAGGTAAACCTGTGTAGCATTTTTAATGACAGTTTGGTAGTGCATTTTAAGAGGTTAAAATGTGGGTGTTTTTTTTTAAACAAACGACTGGCGACAGGTGTTTCGTACGGTGTAGCTCCTGTTGCTAACCTGCGTCAGAGGCTAATGAGTTAGCATAGCTCACCTAGGTTACCGTTAGTTTGTTATTATTTTGTAGTATTGTAACGTTCATGTTTAAGTAAGACAATGCGGGGAAGTTTATGACGCGATGTGGAGTGTTGCCAAGCATTATTAATGATGTCAGAGTCGATATGATAGCATCTCTGAAGGATAGCGTATGAAGCTAACAAATGGCTCCCAACAAGAGCAGCTTTTATGATCGTACTGTTCAAGATAGTTTGTGTTTCCTATTAGATAACATCAACATTAACCCAATGGTTGGTTGTTCGTAGTACCATTTCACGATGTAAAGCAATCTAATACAAGACCTACGCTGATTAATAATATGTCTATGTCTAATTTTCAGGTCCCTTTGGTATTGAGGAATGAAGAGGCTGGCCTAGATGAGAGCTTCACCTGAGCAGTAAGAATGCCTTGCCTCTGAGGATGGGAGGAAGTGGATCCAAAGCCAAAGGTGTGTGGCCTTTCTCAGGCAGTGGAGCTGCAGGTGACTCTGCCAGTGATGGTAACGAGCAGACCCTGGCCCGACTCAAATGTTCCAGGAACGCCACACCTTTTGTTTTTACCAGGAGGAGGTAATTGCAACAAGATGTCTTTGTCATAGACATGATTTATTGCCCTTCATATCAACATTTATTTGGCCACAGCACTTTTACTGTGCATCAGTTGACTTCTTTTTACACTTGTATGACAGCTATTACTGTGGATTATTTGAATGTATTTATTTATTTCTCCAAAAAGGTCATAAACACATCTCATTCACCATAAGTCGGTAATAATTTAGAAATATATGATAATACAGGTGATAATACAGGTAATGTGTTCATACACTGCAAATAGGATTTTACTATCATAAACATACTTTTTTTGTTTTTCAATGAAATTCATGGATGGCACTGTGTCTTGGGGCTCTTTGAATTACTGATACCAATCTCGGACAACTGTCATCATTAGTTTAGTTTATTTTGCCAGGTGACCCCAATTAAAGGAAAACTACTTAAAAATGATGTTCCACATTATTAAGCATGCCACAGATTTCAAGCAACATGGGAAGGAAAAGGATCTCCCTGCTGACAAAACAGCGTCAAATATTGCAGTGCCTTGGACAAGGCATGATAATTTACAAAAACATTCGTACGCCGAATACATTTGTGGCTGATTCAGATGACAGCCGGGATTGGGCTGATAAAGGCATAGTGAGAAAGGTTTCTGCCAGACAAATATTTTAGATCAGAATCATCGGAAGAGAGCTGGTAGGCCCTTTATGGTCATTGAAGGTGTGAAAATGACCTCAGCAAAATATGTAGCGTTTCTGACTGGTTACTTTCTTCCATGGTACAATGTGAAGAACCGTACCTTCTTTAGCAAAATGACCTTCATGCATGGCACAGCACCATCTCATGATGCAAAGAATACCTACCTCTCTGTCATTGGCTGTTATGGGCATAGAAGGAGAGAAACTCATGGTTTGGCCCCTTTTTCTCCCCCGACCTCAACCCAATTGAGAACCTATGGAGCATCGTCGAGCAAAAAATTTATGAGGGTGGGAGGCAAATCACAACTGAACAGCAGCTGTGGGAGGCTGTTGTGACATCTTGCAAAGACATTCAAGCAGAAATGCTCCAAAAACCCCAAAGTTCAATGTAAGACTTGTGAAGGTTGTATCAAAGAAGGGATCTTATGTTTACATGGAACTTGGCCTGTTCAAACGTTAGTCATTGAGATAGCTTTTACTTTCAGGAAATATGACCTGAAATATGCAGCAAATTCAACAAATGACCATTTTTGGCTCTTAACAACTAGTGAAATGCTTTGAAACTCTGTTGTGCATAATAATGTGGAATAGGAAAATAACAGTGGAAAGTGAAAACCAAAAAGCAGAGTTGAGAACAAATAGTGCATAACAAAAGACAAGAAACCAGAGATTGCAATGTGATGTACTACCAAATATGTACGTTTTAAAGAGTTATCTGTTCAAAGCAGTGCGGAACAAGCGTGTTTTTCAGTCTTGAAAGTGGTAAGGTTCAGCTTTGAACTTCACTTTATCACGGTTTTTCAGAAAGATTAATTAATAAAAACCATGCTCTTTCGTGGTTGAAAGTGGCCTATTATTAGTCATATTTCAGCAAATGTTACTTTTTTGCCTAAATTAAGCATATTTTCAAGCATAAAAATGGCTAAATGAACTAAAATAAAGCATTCAAAGATGTTGATGGTGTGTAGTATTCTACACTGGTCAGGCGGTGCCAGTAATGTTACTGTAATGTTTGTGAGACACAAGCGGCAGCCTTGATCACTGGTTCAACAGGCTTTTATTGCAGGTTTGAATTATCTCCCAAACGGCTCAATAATCCCTAATAAAAACACTGGATACTGTGTGCCGTAACCCAAGCCAAGCTGATACTCAACTCGGAATCCCTGACGTCACTTCCTGGACGCCCCTCCCTCATCTCCCCTAGGAAAGGCATTCATAGCAACACACACAAGCTCAAGTCTTATGTATTCAATGGCTTTTTCACTCCCAAGGGGGTGTTATTTGATGTCTAGACGGCTCTAATAATGTTAAAAACCGCATTTAGAAGGTCATAAACAGGTTTTCTATGCTGTAACTGTGAAACGATTCCATTTATAAACTTATCATACTTACCATGGTCGGGTCTGGAACCGATTAACCGCCATAAACAAGGACTGTCATGGTAAAATGTGACTTAAGACATTGAAGATAATGAATGAATGAATGATGAAGGTTTTATCACGGTAACAGTTTGGCCCTGGAACAGGTGTAGTTGTCATTTATAGCGGTTTCAGTGTTCAATGTTTCGTGTATAGGATTCAACGTTAATAAATGGACTATTTTGGTAGTTAGAGCATAGAAAACCAGTTTATGACTTTCTAAGTAAGGTTTTTAACATTATTAGATCCCTGTAGACATTAAATAACACCCCTATAGTCACCTTTACACTCCTATTATTCATTGTTTACATCACATTGCGCAACTCTTATGCTGCAGGGACTCGAGACGGCCGCTAGCTAGCGAGCTAACCAGTTAACCTCGAATTGATTTCTTCTAAACCGAAGAAGCCAAAAACGTACTACTTCCACACGGAATGGGAGGATACCTTTTTTCACTCATGTCAGACATGCAATGGCTGACTTCATGCAGTGTTAAGGTAATTTAAGGTAATGTCGCAATGTTTTGTGTCGTTACTGCTGCCGAGTTACCAGAATACAACATATCACCTGTATTTCCAAATGTTTTGACTAATAATAGACCATAGTCTACCACGAAACAGCCATCATGTATTAATTATTTTTTGAAAAAAACGCAATATAGCGAGGGAGCGATACTTGAACCGCAATATCGCGAGGGATGCCTGTACATTCTTCTTCTTTGCAGAAATGAGAGGTTTACAGATTTTGATGAAGCACGGAGGTTCCACTGTATTTTATTACTGTGATGCCTCTTATTTCATTTCCGTGTTGTGTCGGCAGCTCGCTGTACTACGACGAGGACGGCGACCTCGCCCACGAATTTTACGAAGAGACCGTGGTGACAAAAAACGGCAGGAAAAAGTCCAAATTGAAGAGGATCCAAAAGAATCTGATTCCACAGGTGAACGGTCTTACCGGTCACGACTTCAAACGTCACTTTGAATATTCTTGTTTGTTTCTGTGTTTCTTACAGGGCATTGTGAAGCTGGACCATCCCTGCATTCATGTGGACTTCCCCATCATCCTTTGTGAGATGTGACGCTTTTTTTACTCATGGAAAATCTCATATGAAGTACTCCTACTGGACTGAAGAGGTCAGACCTGAGTCGTCTTTTATTTTGGACATTCAGACATTAACTGTGGGGTCTACAGAGACAGAAAACGTCAAATATTCTAATAATGTCATACACGCACACGCACGCGCACACGCCAGTGTGTTTGAGAAGACATCAGTCACTCGATGCTGTATTTCTCTCCTGACCTGCTTTTTGTGATGACAACACAGAGGACTTTTAGGGCCACACTGAAAGGAAAAGAAATGGTCAAATATGAGAATAAGCTGGTGGTGGTACAGTAAAAGTGGTCATATTATGAGAATAAAGTTACATTTTTTCAGAGAGTAAAAAGTAATACTGCGAGAACGTAGCGGGAATGTGTTTGTGTAACGAAAATACAACTTCAGAAAATCCTCAACAGCCAAACAGTAAAATGACAGCATTTTTCTTTTAATCTTTAGTCTCATTACATGATTTTTCTCTTTAAAGGAAGATTTTTGGCTTTATTTTTTTCTTCCAATCACATACTATTACTTTATCGTCCCAAAAAACCCAAATTTTCATAAAATGTATTTTCATAAAATTACAACATTTGTCTTTTAATATTAAATCCTGTTAATATTAAGTTATTCTTTAATGGTACAACTTTATTCTCTTAATATCACAGTGTTATTTTAATACACTATATTTTCTTTTGTAATTTAATACTTTTATTTTTGTAATATTTCTACATTATTCCCATAGAAATATGACTTATTTTTAAATGTAATATTACAACTTTATTTCTGTAATATAAAAAAAAGTCAGATCTAATACAATTTTTATTTTTTTCTTGTAATTTACGACTTTATTCTGGTAGTATAGCTGTTATTTTCATAAAATGACGAAATGTTCCATGTAATATTGCATCTTTATTCTTGGAACAACTGGGTTTTTTTGTAAGTAGCGTGGCCCTAAAACTCCTTTGTACACAAAGGTTGGTAAAAGTAAGTGTACGCCTTCTGTGGGATGTGCAAAGGTAGCAACTTTGTGTCTTCTGGTGTGTTTGAATGATTGTGTATGAATGTGGCGTCTAGTTCCAGGATACATTGTACATAATACAGTATGATAATATTGTGGATGTCAGCTTTCTCTCGGTCACGTATGCTCAGACCTGCACTAGTGAACATGATGTACTGGATATAATTGACATTGACTAGGTGGAAATACTTGAATAAATGGTTTACTGAGTTGAATATCTCACGTCAGGACAGGGTTTCTTCAGGTGTTTTGATTTGGACATCAATAAAGCACTTTGATTTTTAGAACAAGCTAAATAGAAAGAAAATTAAGCCGTTATCTGGTGGCAATTTAGCGGATTTATTCACTTCATTTGCAGTAATATACTACTTTCAAATCCAAAGATAGATTAATGAACATTAACTACACATCTATCACTACTACACAGTATTATCAAATGAAATGATAGATTTATACTTGTACAAAAAAAACATTTGAAACTGTGAGAAAGTTGGTATTTGTTTCTGTTTTTTTTTTAATACAAGTTCATTTGGATTATTCCTTCATTAGACCTGGAAGTAGTTGACAATTCCAGGCCTATCTCCATCCTCACCTTCTTGTCCAAGGTCCTTGAGAAGATAGTTGTCTTCAGCAGCTTCAGAACCATCACCAGCAAAACAACACGTTTGACAAGTTCCAGTTTGGCTTTCGCTCAGTCCACAACACAGAAACTGTTCTATTCAGGGTGACAAACGATCTACTGATGGCAGCTGACGCAGGATCACCAGCCCCACTTATTCTTCTTGACGTAACAGCAGCCTTTGATACAGTGGACCACATCATCTTTCTGGACCGCATCATCGGTCTATCAGGAACTGCATTGCAGTGGTTTCAGCCCTACCTGTCTGGACCGACGGAATATGTTTTGCTGGGTAGGTGTAAGTCCAGGCTGCTCCCTGTCACATGTGGTGTTCTGCAAGGGACGCTCCTCGGCCTGATACTGTTCATCACATACGGTGGTGGTGTGAAAAAGTGTTTGCCCACTTCTTGATTTCTTTGTTTCTTTTTTGACACCCAAGTGTTCCAGATCGTCAAACAAATTTAAATATTAGTCAATGACAACACAACTGAATAGAAAATGCAGTTTTTTAATTCAACTTTATTATTAAAGGAGAAAAGAAATCCAAACCTCCATGGCCCTGTGTGAAAAAATAATTAAACCCACTGTTAAAACATAACACAACTTGGATGAATTGACATCTATCAGTCTGGAAAATGTTAGCAAGTCATTAACAAAGCTTTGGGACTCCAGCGAACCCCAGTGAGAGCCATTATCCACAAATGACAGACACATGGAACTGTGGTGACCCTTCTAGGAGTGGCCGGCCAACCAAAATGACTCCAAGAGCTCAGCGACGACTCATCCAAGAGGTCACAAAAGACCCCACAACAACATCCAAAGAACTGCAGGCCTCACTTGCCTCAGTTAAGGTCAGTGTTCATGACTCCACCATAAGAAAGACACTGGGCAAAAACGGCCTGCATGGCAGAGTTCCAAGACCAAAACCACCGCTGAACAAAAAGAACATTAAGGCTCATCTCAATTTTGCCAGAAAACATCTTGATGATCCCCGATACCTTTTTGAAAATGCTCTGTGGTCTGATGAGACAACCGTTGAACTTTTTGTAGGTGTGTGTCCCATTACATCTGGCGTAAAAGTAACACCGCATTTCAGACAAAGAACATCACACCAACAGTAAAATACGGTGGTGGTAGTGTGATGGTCTGGGGCTGTTTTGCTGCTTCAGGACCTGGTGGAGTAACCTAGTCAAAGTCCTGACCTGAATCCTATTGAGATGCTGTGGCATGACCTTACAAAGGCAGTTCATGCTGGAAAAGCCTCCAATGTGGCTGAATGACAACAATTCTGCAAAGATGAGTGGGCCAGAATTCCTCCCCAGCGCTGTAAGAGACTCATTGCAAGTTATCACAAACATTTGATTGCAGTTGTTGCTGCTAAGGGGGGCCCAACAAGTTATTAGCTTTAGGGGGCAGTCACTTCTTCACACAGGGCCATGTAAGATTGGATTTTTTTTTTCTCCCTTAATAATAAAAAGTTTCATTTAAAAACTGCATTTTGTGTTCAGTTGTGTTGTCATTGACTAATATTTAAGTCTGTTTGATGATCTCAGACATTTAAGTGTGACAAACATGCAAAAAAATAAGAAATCAGGAACAGGGCAAACACGTTTTCACACCACTGCATATGCTACCTCTCAGCTCCCTTGTAACCTTGTTTTTTACTGTAGCACCTTGAGATTCCACTGGAACTACAAATAAAATCTATTATTATGATTGCACTTTGTTTTACTAGATATCATGGGTTAAAATCATTTCGCTTATGTAATTACATAATTAATTAATTAAAATGTAATTCACCAGTTTTATCCGGGTACTCCGGTTTCCTCCCACATTCCAAAAACATGCACGTTAGGTTAATTGCCAGCTCTAAATTGTAGCGTATGAATGCGTATTGAGTGTGAATGGTTGTTTGTCTATATGTGCCCTGCGATTGGCTTGCGACCAGTCCAGAGTGTACCCCGCCTCTCGTTCAAAGTCAGCTGGGATAGGCTCCAGCATAACCCCGCGACCCTAGTGAGGATAAGCTGCATAGAAAAAGTGATGTGTTGCGCCTGTAGATGGCAGCAAAAATCAAAGGTTGTCAATGCTGTCTTCCACAAAGGATGCTGTTGCTTCCTCTCTTAATCCTTGGCTATTGTGCTGCACACTAATTATAGTCTTGGACTCATGCACGAAGACTACAATCATGACAATTTGAGGCCACTGTTGCCGCTTGGCAGCCTACCAAAGCTTAATGGCAATGTAAACATACTTTAGCTGACAAATGTCCACAATAAATGGCCTGGTGTTCTTTTCCAGGCCTTTTTTGCGTGCTGCCTGTAATTGTGTGGAATGTGGTCAGTTGTGTTTTTTGCGCCAGAGGTCACTGACTTTCATGTGCTTCCTCTCTGGTTGCTGCTTTTTCATCTGCGGTGCTGCGGAGTCGAGAAGACGAACCTCTTTTCCCTGGGGACCACCCGGCTTTATCACATGTATCGCTGCTTATGAAAGTGTTACCAAAAGAACTCCGCGTGGGGCTCGTGGAGGGGAAAGCGCACACTGAATTATAAGACAAAAATGTTTAATGTTCATTTTAAGCAGCGAATGATGTCAGTGTGAATTTGTGAAGGCCACATGACTACTTCAAATGACGTCTAAGAGGCTAACTTTGGCGACAGCAGCTGTGAGGATTTGGCTTTTGGACTAGCAGGGTCACATGCTCAAGACCTGGTGTGGATGAAATTATAGAAATTGAGTCCAGAATACTGCCATTAAGTTTGGCCATTGAAAATACACTTTGCCATTGCAGAAAAAGACTGACACTGAATAATAAAACACAGATAAAATATATATATATTATATACCTGTAGATATTTTTTCAGTGTCCGGCTTCAGAGTTGCCCTTCATGTCCATACAATTTAACATCAGCAATTCGGCCTGAGTGGTTGTGTTTGAGAGGTGGGGCAAAGCGCATATAAGTTGAATTTGGAAAACATCAAATTGAAGGTGAAAATCATGAAGTTGATATTGAAAAACAACCATTTTATTTTTGTCACTTACAATTTGATGGCAGTGATTTGGCGTGTTCGAGCGAGCAGCCAGGAGCGTGTGCCACTCAGTTACGTTAGAAAAATGTACATTTCTGTTTATTTAGGAGATGCAGCATTTAGTTTTCGAGGGCGGTCGCAACACAGATACAAAAAATCGAAACATATGTAATATCCAGAGTAATGCACAACAAACCCACTGCTCTAGCACTTCCACAGCGCCTACACAAACATTCTCTTACAAATGTAAATCAGTATGCTTTTTGAAAGTAAACTCCGGGTCAGTCCAAAGACCAAGGTATTTAAACACATTGACTCTTTCCTGTGGTGTTCCATCAATGGAATTGATAAGCAAACCATATTTTGTGCCCTCTGAGAACCAGAATATAGAGCGGGAGGAGCCACCTGGCGTGGCCTAGAAAGGTGCACTGTATTCGGGCACACGTGCCGAGCAGCTGGCGTGATGCCACGGAGGTCTCTGGCAAACCGTTTTGCACTTTTCAAACGCCCCAGGCGTGGTAGCGATGTGGCGTTTGAGGTGGCTGATAAGGTTTTTGGTTCTTTTCCCCTCATCGTGGAGCATTTGGTACAACTAGTCCACCAAATGTCTTTGAAACAGTGAATGTTTGTTTACAAGTGAGCTCAGGGGAAGTTACGGCAGGCCATTAACATCACAGGCAGTTATTTCAGCTATTTTTAATGTTATTGGATTTATTGGTATGACGTCATAATTCCCTCACATCGGCCCTTAATCAACAGTATCGATATTTTGATTGGAGAATGGATTTTAGAGAATGAAGAGCTGGTATCGGAAGTCTTGATATTTCACTTCTGGCTTCATACTTTCCGAGCACCGCAGTCTCCACTTTGCTGCAGTGCTCCATTTTGTTGCTGCCCCCAGTCTTGGAGACTACAGGAGACCCTCGTTGCCCTCCATTGCTTATAGGGTGTCTTTGCGCGTTCAGTGCGCCGTGGTTTTTGCAATTTTCTGTAATTTGAACTGAGGCCAGTGCATTTATTACGTCGACTGTCTGGTGAATTCCTCAAGCAGTCAAAAGTGAAGGTGGCCGGGCGCCCTCCCAGTTTTCCCTGCCATTGTTTTTACTTCCTGCCTGCCCCTGACTTGTGTTGATGTCATGTTCAGGAAGAAACAGGGCAAAGGGGAACCCTGAGGGGAAGCAGACCGTTCCTTTGTTCCCAGTATCCATTCATATGGATTGTTTTCCTGGAGCGCACTCTTCCCCCGTGACACCACAAGGTGAGTCAGCAAACGTTTTTTGGAAAACAAACAGCGGAAAACGTCCCCCTTCCACCTCCCCACCGTCATGTGGTGCTAAAAAGTCCTGTCAGAGGAGCCTTCTCCCCCCACAAACCACGCAAAATTTTTATAGGTTGACATTTCTAACAGCTGATAACGCCTCATTGTCTTGTCCTTTACAGAGCACGAAGAGATAGAGAAGGTCAGTTTACCCCCATTGTCACCTCATGGCATTCATTCCTCACGCTGTAAAACCCATTTTGACACTTTCTTATCTGCTGTGTTTGGCGCCCCCTCGCCTGTCAACACAAGCCTCGGGCACCAAGGACATGTGCACAGCAGACGCCCGCTGCCTGCCAAAAAAAAGACAATCAACGGCCCGCTTAAGCAGCAGCACTAGAAAAGAAGCCAATTAAAAGTGACGAAGATTATACGGCAATAAAACTGTGGTATAGGAAAGTTTGAAATGATGAAATGCACCCATTGAGCAGGACCACTGATTGACTCCGCTGCTCCACTGATAAGACAACAGTGTGTATTTGTTGGTGGCTTGATAGAAACTATCTTTACACACAGCCAGCGGCCTCGCATTGAGGCTCCTACAGAAAAAAGTGAGGCCTCCGGATGCTTCTTCTGCCACTAATTGTAGACGGCCAAATGATTGTAGAGCAACGGTACTACACAGTAGCAATCAGAACCTTTCAAATGTACGCTCTTTATGTTAAGAGAACTGTTAGGAGGTGAACATGAGGGTGTTTCGAATGCAGGACGTTAGTTTCATTTAAAAAAAAGGCAAATAGGACTGAAAAGTCTAGCCTCTTGAGCAGGCTTTTTTAAAGAGGTGTAGTGAAGCCTACTTATTCCTCTTCTTTTTGTTTTTTTACAAAGCCTTTCAGCAAATCTCATGAGCGCTTAGTGGAGCCACCATCAAAGCCTTGCATTTTAAAGTACGTGGAGTCGACTGCCTGCCACCAACTGATTAACAAGTATTTTTATGTTAATTTCTTTTTATACTGCTGTAATGATCAGGGCAAATTAAATAATTATTTATAGCAAGAGTGTGGAAAAAAGGACATACCTATGGGATGCATGATATGATGCTAGGTGGTTGTACAGAGTAAATAATAAATCTAGTGGACAAAGAAGAGATGCCACTACTTCAATGACTTTAAGAAGAGAAGACCGGAGAGACCACTGGTGTGGACTCTTGTTCTTTCAAGATACAACTGTGATTAGTCTTGAGTAGTAATTTGATGCTATTCCTCTTTGATTCAAAGGTTATCTGCCTCACTTGACAAGCTAATAAGCTGCACTCCCTGAGGGTCTGGATGTTCTTGTCAGCGCAGCCAGCTCGTTGATCTTGTTCGGTCGTGAATTCACGTTTCCCGTGATCACAGAAGGTACCGAAGGCATAAATCTCCACTTCCTTGCTTTGATCTACGCTCCGGGTTTGCAGCCCTGATAGGGCTTCTTTACCTCGGTGGATAAACCGGGAACCACACCGATGTGGGACCTTGCTTGAATGTGCTTGAATAGAAGAGTCTCAATATCCATAGCATAAAACATATTAATTAAAAGAGGAAAAAAGTAGGAGAACAGAGTTGAAATGTGAAATAAAACTCAAAAAAATTTACTGGCGTCAACTTGATAAAGCATCCTCCATGATCTTCTCAGCCTGACAGGCTGACTTGCATCCAAAAGAACTTGACAGTTACTCATTCAATACCAAAGACGTATTTATACGTTTTTATAAACCCGGACGCCCGATCCCAACGACGTATTTATATGTCTTTTACGGAGTTTTTTGCACAAGAGGCAAAAAGAGGTGATGACCAACTGCACACTAATAGATGCCACTGGCACTGCAGTTTTAAGCCATAACAACGGCCACAAGGTGGCAGAAGTGCAGTTGATGATAGGTCGGCATGGATCATTTGCATGTATTAACACATTCGACGGCGAGGAGGAAGTGGAAGCGCATGGAGGACTAGCGTGCAGAACACTACGCATTGTAGGGAATTGTAAATTGCATCGCATTGTAAATATATAAAGATGCGTAAGGTGCATCATTAGAAGTCGAGAGCGTTAAGTGTTTTTTTGGCTTTTAACATATGACTATAGCAGCGGTTAACTTATTTTTGCACTTGTATGAGAGTAATGCTGAAATGCTGCTCAAATCATTGCCTGTATGGTTCATAACTGTACAGTTTTTTAATTGAATCGTCGTTTTTGCCAGTGTCATTCATTTCCCGTTTGAATGCGTATTGTCACAGCACTGCTTCTGAGAAGTCTTTTTGGGAAGTTCTTTTAGCAGAAGTGTCGGTTTAAATGTGACGTCAGCTTGACGTTGAATGATTGTATTTACAAGTAATTTGCATGATCAGATGATAGTATTTTTAGCGAAGCCACTGCGGCTGTGACCTTGAAAGAATCTTGACATTGCTCGTGATGACTGGATCTGCCTCACATAGACTGGAACTCACTTGGTGGACGAGCCCATTCGACGCTTCTCGATAGGGGGGGTTCGGAGGAATAGCTTGAGGATAAGTAGCCACACGCAAGGCAGAAATGGTGACAAAGACAGCGCAATCTTTATGTAGAACTAGTAAAACGGTGTACATACTTAGTTGAAAGTCCTAACATGTTTTTTTAGAAGATGATGGGCTGTCATCTCCGCCACTTCCTCTTTTTCCTAATGGAAATGTCCTCAGTGGGGTTTGCGTGTTCCAACCTCGCAGGGGGCAGCTGCTCCTGTCTCAGTTCGCCGGGAGACAATGTGATCTACTACTTCAACTTTATTACTTTTTTTTTTTAAACCTCCAACAATGTTCATTTGATTTGACAAAACACAAACGGCGGCTTGATTTACGTTCGGCTCGTGGGAATGCTTCTCCGGACTGACAGGAAAGGTAAGTTCACCCGCAGAATTTACTTTTTATCCATGAACTTTTTCTGATTTCAACTGAAGTTATTTTTGTAACGGTACAAGAATGTGGTTCAATTTAAAGTGTATCAAAATGGATTTCAAAAGACAATTGTGCAAATATTTCACTGACGCTGTCATTTAACGATGTGTTGATTATTGTGCTAGTAGTGTGTAACGGCGGAGGTCAATGGATCTCTTTTTTTTCCTCCATAATCCTTTGCTATGCAAGTACCTCCGTTTTTGTTACTGTCAGGGTTACACTTGGGGTATTTCAAAGGGATGTTTCTTACAACCACTCATAGAAAAGTGACTGAAACAGTACGTGTTGTGTGCTAATTCCAGATCAGAGAGTGCCAGTCTATTGTGTCAGTAGCCATCAGGAGACATGCACTGGACTCTGCTGCTGATTGTTCTGGTGTCGGATGGACTGGCTGCTTTTGAGCTGAAAGCCACAAGATGGCCACTGTACTCCCAGAAGCCTCTGCTGCTAGCGTGGAACGCCCCCACAGAGGACTGTTTCCCTCGCCATCGCATTGCCCTTCAGCTGGACCAGTTTCAGATCGTGGCCTCTCCCAATGAGGGCTTCGTCAGACAGAACCTCACCATCTTCTACAAGGACCGCATGGGTTTGTACCCCTACTATGAGCCAGATGGGACACCTGTGAACGGGGGTCTTCCGCAGGTGTCCAGTCTTGTGCAACACCTGGACGAGATGCCGGTGGGGGTGAAGAAGTACATAAGAGAGTCAGACGCCAAAGGCCTGGCGGTTATCGACTGGGAAGAGTGGCGCCCCCTCTGGATACGCAACTGGGAAGCCAAGGACATTTACCGGAAACATTCCCGCGAGCTGGTGCGCCAGAAGAACCCCACCTGGCCGACTGAGCAGGTGTTCAAAGTAGCCCAGCAGGAGTTTGAGATGTCGGCTAAGAAGTTCATGCTGGAGACACTGAAGCGGGCCAAAAGCCTGAGACCCAAGCAGCTGTGGGGGTTCTACCTGTTCCCGGATTGCTACAATCACGACTACAGGCGCACGCTGGAGAACTACACGGGGCGTTGCCCCGACGTGGAGGTGGCGCGCAACGAGCAGCTCAAGTGGCTGTGGACCGAGAGCACGGCGCTCTTCCCGTCCATCTACATGGGCACCGTGCTGCGCTCCTCGGCCTCCGGGCGACAGTTTGTCAGGAACCGAGTCAAGGAGGGGATGCGCTTGGCATCGTCGGGCGACGGGCTTGCTCGGCCCGTCTTTGTGTACACGCGGCCCACGTACATCAACTCTCTGGAACAGCTGACAGAGGTGAGCTTACTGGTACCGGTCCTGAAATGTCACATGTCTGTCTGTGACCTTTTGGACGAAAGCGTCTTTTTTTTCCACTTTCAATCTGAGTTACTGTGTGATCAGTGGCAGCTCGGTGGGGTTATCGGCAAGCACAGTCCTTTCCTGTGCTGATAGCACACTGGGCGGATGGGTGGTGGTCCCTTCTAATAACGCGCTAACACCCTTTTGATGGCTTCCTGAGCACAGAAGAACAAATACGAGCTGTCACTGAAGGTCACATGGAGTCTCTGATTATTAGGATGAACATGATTCATTCATCGTGTCTTGACTCCTTGTCTCCGAGGCAAAATGAAGCGCACTACTTGCGGCAAACAACAGAGGCGCTGTTGAGTCGGTCTCAACCAAGAAGTACAACATGACGGAAGCTACGGGAAGACTTGGCACAGCTCCACCTGGGTGCATTATTCTATCCAATATAACACCGGCATGGAAACAGGAGTACAGAACATTCATAGAGGGATTGTCCCGAAATGAATTTTTATTAATTGATGGTTAAGTCGATCGAGGACTTGTATTCAAAAAGCCATCCTTTGTTTGGGCTGGTAAATCTTGTTAAGGCCGGCGTTTCCTTTTAGGGTCCGATGGCAGTAGCTGAGTCACGTGACTCCTGAATTTGGTATTTTTGAGAATTTACACTGAAAGCTGCAAAATAAATTGATAACTAATTATACTGTATATCCCTTGGTTTGAAACTGGTCTCAGTAGAACCAAGCAGGTCCGCCCTGTGCGCGCCCGAGTCTCAAATCAGAGTCGGCAGAGTCGAGTGCGCTAGGTTTTGAGCTAAAGGCCAAAGCTGTCAACTGCGTCCAGTGTGACTTTTACGGTGTCAGGGAGTGGCACAGCTGCACCAGTTGGCATCTGTTGAACTCACCCCCCCACCATAAAGCTCACTTTCATCGGGGAAAGAATGAGAATGAGAGCCAAAAGCCTGGGCTTTTAACTTGAAGGCTAGCGCTCTCGAGTCTTGCTCTGGCAGGTGACATTGGTACCGTGACCTGGATGAGAGTGAGGTTTACGGGGGTGAGTGTAACAGGTACCCCTACTCCCCACACGCCTTAAGAGTCGCGCTGGACTTAGAGATGACAGGCTTTTATCTAGGCTTTTATTTAGGCTTTTATCTTGATGTCTAGCGCTCTCGACTCTCATTCCGGGGACCCTGGATCGAGCCCAGGCGGAACGGTGGGTTACATCAGTACATTTACATGACCATTCAGTGATCAAGAGCAGAAAAAGCCCTTTGTTTCTGCTCACGCATTGTTACAGGACTTCAAGGGTAAAGCTAGACGTACTGCTTTCATTGTGACATCATCTTTTCCAGACAGACCTGGTGTCCACCATCGGCGAGAGCGTGGCTTTGGGAG
The DNA here is from genome assembly GCF_027744805.1 of Dunckerocampus dactyliophorus. Lineage (NCBI taxonomy): Eukaryota > Metazoa > Chordata > Actinopteri > Syngnathiformes > Syngnathidae > Dunckerocampus > Dunckerocampus dactyliophorus. Next base: position 2,642,723 of record NC_072826.1, read on the forward strand.
CAGCAGGCATCATCCTGTGGGGAGACGCAGCCTACGCAAGCAACAAAGTGAGCCTCCGATGAAGCGTGTCGTGTGGAGTATATGACTAGCATCGTCATGCAACGGCTTCTAAGGCAGCGGCTCTTGTCACGTGTGTCGTGCGTGCGCTCATTTCTCCTCTGGGCCAGGCTTCAAAGTTAGCAGCTCCAGTCACATGGAGGAACATGTCTGTGGTGGTTGTTAATGTGCTGCTGTAACTCTCGGGGCCCCTTAACAGTCAAGTTACACTATTCACACTCTTGGAAGTTACACTTTTTACCCTTAGGTCCCAAAACAGTCCCTCTGAAAAAAGTCTATATACAGTGTGTGAAAAAGTTTTAGCCCCTTCCTGAGTTCTTATTTTTTTTTTGCATGTTTGTCACACTTAAATGTTTCAGATCATCAAACACATTTAAATATTAGCCAATGCCAACACAACTGAACACAAAATGCTGTTTTTAAATGAAACTTTTTATTATTAAGGGAGAAAAAATCCAAACCTACATGGCCCTGTGTGAGAAAGTGATTGCCCCCCTCTTTAAACATAACTGAGATTACTTGAGATCTATCAGTGTGGAAAAGGTTATAAAACCATTTCGAAAGCTTTGGGACTCCACTGAACCACAGTGAGAGCCTTTATCCACAATTGGCGGACACATGGAACAGTGGTGAACCTTCCCAGGAGTGGCCGGCCAACCAAAATGACCCCAAGAGCGCAGCGACGACTTATCCAAGAGGTCACAAAAGACCCCACAACAGCATCCAAAGAACTGCAGGCCTTACTTGCCTCAGTTAAGGTCAGTGTTCATGACTGCACCATAAGAAAGACACTGGGCAAAAACGGCCTGTTTGGCAGAGTTCCAAGATGAAAACCACTTCTGAACAAAAAGAACATCAAAGCTTGTCTCAATTTTGCCAGAAAACATCTTGATGATCCCCGGGACCTTTGGGAAAATACTCTTTCTTTTGTCTCTGTGTGTGTCCCATTACATCTGGTGTAAAAGTAACACCGCATTTCAGAAAAAGAACATCATACCAACAGTAAAACATGATGGTGGTAGTGTGATGGCCTGGGGTTGTTTTGCTGCTTCAGGACCTGGAAGACTTGCTGTGATAAATGGAACCATGAGTTCTGCTGTCCACCAAAAAACCCCGAAGGAGAATGTCCGGCCATCTGTTGGCGAACTCAAGCTGAAACCAACTTGAAGACTGCAAATGAAGACTCTGGAGTGGCCTAGTCCAAGTCCTGACCTGAATCCTATTGAGATGCTGTGGCATGACCTTAAAAAGGCGCTTCATGCTGGAAAAGCCTCCAATGTGGCTGAATGACAACAATTCTGCAAAGATGAGTGGGCCAAAATTCCTCCACAGCGCAGAAAGAGACTCATTGCAAGTTATCACAAACGCTTGATTGCAGTCGTTGCTTCTAAGGGGGGCCCAACAAGTTATTAGCTTTAGGGGGAAATCACTTTTTCACACAGGGCCATGGAGCTTTGGATTTTGTTTCTCCCTTAATAAAAGGTTTATTTAAAAACTGCACTTGGTGTTCAGTTGTGTTGTCATTGACTAATATTTCATTTGTTTGATGATCTGAAACATGTAAGTGTGACAAACGTGCACACAAATGAGAAATCAGCAAAGCGGCAAACACTTTTTCACACCACTGTAGTTTAAAAAAAATTTCAATTCAAGAGCCTTGTACATAATCCTCCCCGTCTGCAAGCAATGACTCTTGTCTTTTCTCCTCCTAGACCACCTGCTCAGAGCTGGATGCTTATCTTCGGGGTCCTCTGGGCAAATACCTCCTCAACGTCTCCATGGCAGCAGAGTTGTGCAGCCAGAGCTTGTGCACATCCCACGGGCGCTGTCTGCGCCGCGACCCAGACACTGATGTTTACTTACACCTGAACCCCCTCACCCACAAAGTCCAGGCCAGCGCCAGCGGCGAGCTGAAGGTCACGGTCCAGCTCGGCCAAGCACATACGATGGGTTTCGGCGACAACTTTCAGTGCCAGTGCTACAGCGGTTTTGAGGGGGAGCACTGCGAGAAGCCGGACCCTCGGTACCACAAAGGGACAGCCTATCGGGCATCCGCATCAACACTGCAGTGTGTGATCTTGCTGCTCCTTTCTACCAGTGTGCCCAATGTACTGTAGACTCCCGAGGTCAGGTGTGTTTCAAATGCTGTAAAAACACAAACAATAACACAAAGTCAAATTGCAACACTGCAAGTGGGGAAAGAAGTTCTTTTTGTAACTTTTTCACCTAAAGAGGGCCTGCTGGAATGATCGTGTTTACATTTTTGCTCTGTTTCCTGGTCTCCCCAAGGTGTCAGATTCCCGTTTCTCACAGCCAGGATGTTTATTGAGGGAAATGTGACGAATGAGTGCATGGATGTCAGTTGCCAAGCGAGAAGAATGATTCATAAGAAGTGCCTGATATTTGTTTTTTCCACAATGATATGAAAATTGGATAGATTTTACAAAAGCCATGGCAGTATTTATTTGAATGTATTTTGTTCTGTGCCTAAAACATGACTACTACTTTACTGCTCCTTTAATTTGTTCTGTGTTGCTCCATTTATTCTGAAGAGAAATTGCGTATTTCAGCTACAGTTTTCGCTGCAGATGTAAAGAGCTAATATGTGCCACTTTATAAACACATGTACTTCCTCTCGCTGTCCTGTCTAATTAAAATGCGTGTTGAATAATCATGTTTGTTAGCACTGACATACTGTTAGTGTTAGCTCCTATCAGCTTTGTTTTTTGAATGGGCCTAACTTCTTCCCCCTCCTCAAGTAATTGCAGGTTGTTGTTAAACCAAGAGCTATTTTTTAGTTCTAGTTGCGGGGGAAACCACATAATAGGAGAGTTTAGTGGGTTTTTTGTTTGTTTTTTACATCAGCCTATTTTTGAGCATAAAATATACACGTTCATTCCATAACACAATGTTTCCCTTGAACTCTATTAAATCTGTGTCTATTAGGTTAACATTTTATTTCGATACAGAAATAGATGACGTGAGGCGTTTTGAGGATGCTGTTTTAAAAGGAACGACTCTAGTATGTCTCCTGTGTCTATTAGGTAACATTTTATTTCAATACAAAAATAGATCACGTGAAGGCGTTTTGAAGAGCCTGTCATTTTAAAAGGCACGACTCCAGTATGTCTCCTTTTGCTTGGCTGTGAGCTATCCAGTAGACTTCTTATTGGCTCTGTGGAAACATGACCAATTCCGATTGGTTGTTACACTTCCACATCTGTTTTTACTTTTTCCGTTTCGTATCAGCTGATCATGAGGCTGCTTTGGATGTTTTTCCCCAGCATGTCCAAACTATAAAAGGTCAATTAAACCCGTCGTGTACAAAGTAGGTAAGTGTGTGCCGTTAATATAATAGTTCACGTCGTTCTCGCGCGCGTAAAGCATCTGTCTGACAGTGCAGCTTTACCACTACATGTGTTTCTCATTAGAGAACTTTACAGGACAGTAATAATAGGTGCTCGGACGTCTAAATCGTCAAGTCGCAGTTCAGTGACTTCGTGTGCTTCACAACTAACAACAAGGTTACAGCATACTTCAGTGTAGCAACATCCTCGCCTAAGTTGTGACGCAAGATAACCAGGGTTTCAACGTCTGTGACTTGCGAGGAAAGGGGAACACCATTTTTAATCTGAATGTACATACATAACACAACAGCTTACAACTTGATTTTGTCAGATTTGACAGATATAAGCATCTTCAGTAAATGGGTATTCGAATTATGCTTCCGGAGGAACGCTAGGTGGCGATATACGCCCGTTCAGTTTGAGTCTTAGCTTTATTTCCCGGGCGACTTATTATGACGTCACTCTAAAACAATGACTAGTAGTCAAAGCCGCTTAACCGAACGATTGAATTGAATTTTGTACAAATGACACCATGTTTATATCGTATTGTACGTTATTTAAAATGCTGTGACGCTAAACGATTTGAGCAGTGTTAAAAACATGCTGGCTTTGTTGAAAACAAACTGTCACTAATAGGGCTGAGTTAGTTGCGCAAATAGAAATCATTATTGGACTCCAAGTTAACTGTCTGTGCCTTAGCCATGGTAAAAAGTTACAAAATATTTGGCCAAGTCATAAAAAAAATCTATGTATTTTGATGCGTTTAGAGGTTACAAGTAACGCTGCCTTTCTCTTCCTCATAGGGATGAGTTGTCTTCATCCTAACATGCTGCTCTTCCTCACTGTGATGAGCCATGTTTCTTTGGCAACCTCATCTTTTTCCCAGCTGCCGTTCTGGGCTGTATGGAACGCCCCCTCTGGCACCTGCCTCTCTCAGTATGGAGTGGATCTCGACTTGGGGACGTTCAACATCGCCCAGAACCAGAACCAAACGTTCATGGGTGGAAAAATAACCATCTTTTATACAGATAAACTGGGGCTGTATCCCAGGTACAGCCAAGGGAAGGCAGTTAACGGCGGGGTGCCCCAGAACTCCAGTATCAATAAGCACCTCAGTGTTGCCAAAGAGGATATCCATAAATATATACCTGATGAAGACTTCCAGGGCTTGGCAGTGGTGGACTGGGAGACCTGGAGACCTGTGTGGGAGAGGAACTGGGACACTAAGCACGTGTACTTGGAAGGATCAAGAGCCCTAGTCAGGTCCAGGCATCAAGACTGGAAGCCTGCACAAGTGGATGCTGTAGCTCGGGCAGAGTTTGAGACAGCGGGTAGGAAGTTTATGGAAGAGACACTGAAACTGGGCCAGAAGGAGAGGCCTGACGGACTGTGGGGATTTTACGGTTTCCCCGAATGCTACAATCATTACAAAAGCATCAACTACACTGGTGAGTGTCCCACCATGGAGTCCAAGAGGAACGATGAGCTGATGTGGTTGTGGAACGTCTCCTCGGCTCTGTATCCCAACATCTACCTGAGCTTGGAGCTGCGAGCTCTTAGCAGGGAGGTGTCCCTCTACGTTCATCATCGCATCCTGGAGGCCATGAGGGCTGGAGCTCAGGTTGCTCAGCCTGCTCGGCCTGTCATCCCCTACGCTTGCATCGTCTACTCGTATTCGCTAGAGTTTCTCTCACAGGCAAGTGACAGGAAAACCCTTGGGAGCTTCCAGGAATATTTGGACACTCATTATGTTGTTTGTCTCTTGTAGGAGCATCTTGTTTACACCATCGGAGAGAGCGCCGCCTTGGGATCTGCAGGGGTAGTGCTTTGGGGGGACCACGCTTTCTCCAGATCCAAGGTGCCACCAAACAAGCAATGACCAATAATAGCAAAATCATTCTTCATTCTCTTCTTCGCTGTCTTTCAGGCAACATGTAATGCCGTCAAGTGGTACATCGATGACACACTAGGACCGTATTTGGTCAACGTAACCGCAGCGGCCACCCTCTGCAGCCAAGTCATGTGCTCCTCAAGGGGGAGGTGCGTCAGGAGGGACCCCAAGTCGAGGGTGTACCTTCACTTGGATCCCGCATGGTGGAAGGTGGTGGCCGAGAAGAAAGCAGAAGGCGGGCGGGACTACACCGTGATGGGACACGTCAGGACACGGGAGGTAACACGCATGAAGGCCCAGTTTGAGTGCAGGTGTTACCCAGGTTGGACTGGTAGCAGCTGCGCCACGCCCACTCATGGATAAACACTCCCCATTGATTTTACTATTACTACATGCGTTCTATTTTAAGTACTACTCTACTCATGTTTCTTATTTTATGTTGGTTTAAGTCTTTGTAATTCATACAGACTCGCACTGGTTGCCATGGTAGGATGACCACACAAGTCCGTGTACAATTAAAATCATTTTGAAGCAAAATAAAACAATATCAAACATTCTTCTCACCATTCATTTCAAACCTGAGCAGAAAAAAAAGAATTTAGGACTTTAACCAAAGCCTTTATTGTGTAGATTTTTTTTTCACCAGCAGGGGGTGTTGTGCTACAGCTAATTGGAGGCATACAGAGACTCGTGTATGTGAGGTAGTTGCCTGATTAGGTCAATAGGTGTTCATTTTCGAGCAACTAACGACAGTAAACGAACAAAAAAAAAATAGAATTAAATAGTAACCTTGATGGATTCAGCAGTGCTTGTATTCTCCTCTGTCAGACACCATCCATCTATCCATCCATCCATCCATCCATCTATCCATCCATCCATCCATCTTCTTCCGCTTATCGGAGGTCGGGTCGCGGGGGCAGCAGACCAAGCAGGGAAGCCCAGACTTCCCTCTCCACAGCTCCTTCGTCCAGCTCCTCCCGACGGATCCTGAGGTGTTCCCAGGCCAGTTGAGAGACATAGTCTTTAAGAATATAATGGGCCCTAAAATAAGCAAGTTGTTGTTAACCACACAGCTAGATTTACACCAAATGTTGTTATTACAAGGTAAGAAGTAAGCCAAATGCGCTTGCAAGATTCTTAAATGGGGATAAAATTTGCTTTTTTGAGGCAAGATTTCAGCAAAAATGCTTTTTCATATTCTAGATGTAGGAGTAGTATTCTATTTTCTTACATTTTCTAGACTCTCCAATTAACCTACCATGCGTAGAGAAGGACGCCAGTACACAGGGGGGAGCAAGTGAGTTCTGCACAGATGTGTTCCAATGGGGATTTGAATCCAGATTGCCTGATTGTGGGGCTAACATGCTAACCACTGAGCCACCATATTATAGTATAGTCTTTGTAGTTTATATTTGGCCGGCCCTTTTTTTGCAGTGTAGAGATCCTTATTTGCTTTTGTGCAAGATAATCGGAGCATTTAAAGACCATATCAATGGACGTACTTCTTAAAAAGATGTTCCACCAAGTCACATTCCACTGTGATGATGTTATGGTTGGTCGTTTCCATAGCGAGCAGTTCCGGAGCTGACGCATTTGAAATGGCACAGATCTGAAATGAATGAGCTCTCAGAAGTGTGCATGAAGGCGCGTCTGTTCTTTTACCGAAAGCGCTCTTTTCCTTCATCTTCGTTCCATCTTTTCTTCATTTTGGCATCCGGCTGTGTCAGCCCCCACCACCACCACCCCACCACTCCCCTCCCTCCTTTCCTCCGTGGTCACGTCTGTCGTGTCTCGCTGTGGAGAAGGTCTGGCTGTCTCGGGCCGTAATAACTGTTTTGTCACGCTCTGCGTCCGTGTCCTTCACAGGAATCCAACCTTCCCAACATGTCGTGCACACGTTTGCCTGATTCACAAACGCCCTCGTCATATTATGTGTGCTATGTGTCGCCAGAGCGGTGCCGATGATTTGTAGTAGCGAGCGTCCCAGCGACAGTGTGATCATGATTTGAGGCATTTATCTGACAAAAGGGTGTACCTAATGAAGTGTCCAGTGAGTGTATGTTTCACCACGTGTCATACTGTGTTACAGCCAAACAAATCGAAGATGGAGGAGTACGGTGGCCTGCGATAGAGGTCACAGCGTCCTATTTCTTCCAAGATGGAGCAGGGATATCTCCTCACAGTCTTGCCAACAGGCAGGCTCAACGCCAGCAAGCAACTGGAGCTGATCAATACGTTTGCTGGTAAATCAGCGCCGCCTTTGTACATGAAAATCTCTCGGGGAGGGCTGTGATGTTGTGCATCTTTTGTGTTCTGCGCGCGATATTTCCGTTTAAAGGCTCCCTGATGAGAGGTGACCTGACAAGACTGTCACATGTGACTTAGTCTGCTTGCACTACATCCAAAGACACACACACACACACACACACCCTCGCCAGAGCCCATCAGGGGCTTTAAAGAATAGCATTAAGGAAGCACTCGCACCAAGATGGCTCCTGCCAAACTTTCACAAAGAGCCGCTCAGGTGGAAAATTACAGCGGCCAATCAATTGTGTCATAGAAAAGTGCTTCCTTTAGCAAAGTGTTGGGCAGTATAGGCTGCTCACAATGCTGCCAGTCCTCATCTAAATTCAAACCAGTAAAAGAAAATCATTTTACTAATCTTCTCAAGGGATGATACTATAGAAATCAAGCGTGGATGTTTTAGAGTAGTCAGTGTACGGCTTGTGTAGCCGTATAGATTTACTGTCCTGTGACATACAGTAGCTGTAGCTGTTTAGACAGTAACGGCAGCGTGGTGAGTCATTTTCAGTGGATAGTAAACCTATACTGCTCTACAAGCTGTACACTGACTAATCTAAAGCAGGGGTTCTCAACATTTTTACACTTTTGTTTGTCATTTTTTATTTTAATAAATTTTTAAATTATGTTTTAAAATTATTTTTACACTTAAGTCTTTTTTAAATTTTAATTTATTTTTAATTATTTTTTACACTTAAGTCGTTTTTATTTGAAAATCATTTTTATTTACATTTTTTTTTATTTTTTTCATTTGTATTTTTCATGTATTAACACTTATTTAAGTCATTTTTATTTTAACTTACTATTAATCATTTTTGGCAATTTAAGTCATTTAATTTTAATTTATTTTAAATTATTTTGTACACTTTTATTTAAGTCATTTGTATTTTTTTATTATTTTTTACACTTTTATTTATGTTATTTTTATTTGTATTTTTTTACACTATTAAGTCATTTTTATTTATTTTACACTTTTATTGAAGTCATTTTTATTTTTATTTAATTTAAATTATTTTTTTTATAATTTTATTTAAGTAATTTTCATTGAAATTTATTTTGAGTTATTTTTTACACCTTGATTTAAGTTATTTTTATTGACTTGACTTGACTTTTATTGAGTTTTTTACACTTTTGTCTTTTATTTTTTTCATATTTGTTAATTTATGCAGTGATCTATCAAATGTATTTGTTTTTTTAATCGCCAATGTCCAAAGTGCATTTTCGAGGAATTTATCGAGGCATTTTGTCAAGAAAATGAGGAAGAACATAACTGCATGCATACAAATAATGCATAAACTAAAATTAAACATCAAAACTGCAAAATAAGATCACAAGATCACACATTTGACTTACGACCGTGCAGTGAATACATGCCATACAGGAAGATGACTACAATACTGCTCCATTTTATGTTCAACATAAAAAAACATAAAAACAAAACAAGTCCGACATCTCTAACATTGCTTGTATATTACACATTTGAATGGCATTTTTGACTGGCTGTCTGTGACCCACCCAGAATGGATCCACAGAACCACTGGTCTAAAGCATATCCAAGTGTCTGTGATGTAGGCCTTATCGCTTCTTTTCCACCACCTTGTATGCCAAACAAGCCAACTCCTCACAAACACGAGCTCCTACTGGAGATCCGTCGTCAGGAATCAGGCATTGCTGCCTCTCACCACAAATGTCATGGTGAGTCGTAACCTTTACCGGAGCACGTTATCTGCTCTGATAGCGCGAGGGCCGCAGCCCGGGATGGGGCATGCGACGCGATTGGTTTTGAAAGGTCCCCCCATCCGAGCCGTAGCCACCGGCTATCTTGCCTCGGCAGCGGAGCAGCACCAGCATGATCCCGCCTTCCTGCAAAGTTAAGGATCTGCTCTGTCCGCCATCTCTCTGGCCTCGATTAATCAGCCTCGCTCGGGGACCATGCCACACGTTGCCAGGTGACCGTGTACGTAAAGACGAAAACAGATGGGACGGGGTTGTAATTAGAGGGGGGGAATCTCAAGTCTTAGCGGTTCTCTTGTCAGAGATCACGTATAATACGAGATGGGTATTAGAGGCAAAAAATGCTGACGCGGGGGAGTCTGCCAGTGCACGTTAGGCGATACGAACGCGACAATGGCAGCCCCTCGCTCAGGACGCACTCATCACGGGACGTCCTTGATAACAGCAAGGACAGGCTGCCTTACATAAACAACGTTTGCTTGCTATCCGGGCGTCGGAACCCCCCTCCCCGTCCCCATCTTGAGTTTACTCTGAGGCACACTGATGAAAACAACTCACCGGTGTGATCCACCGGGTTGCAAAGACCACCCGCGTCAGCAGCAAGTACCGAAAAAAAGACACGCAGGAACGAGCTGATGGGCAAACATTCTACGTATGATCAAATATTTATAGAACGACACAATTTGACTTTTCACGCAAATTACACTGTACTATTGTGAACCGAATCATTTAAATAAATAATACATTTAAAATATTTTTTTAAATAAAGAAAAATGACAAAAAAAACCCAAAAGTAATGGAATAAATTTATATTTAGCTAAACAATGAAATAATCCAGCTAGTGGCAGCAGCAGTGCAGTTCAAGTACAGCAGCTTTCAAGTGCAAAAGTAAAAGCAGCGTTACGATGAAACAAAACGTGCAGTATTGTCTGACTCATCCAACAAAATGGCCTGCGAGGGTGGAGTCACTTCTTCTCTGTGTGCCCTAACGTCCGGTGTGTTGTCACAGCAGGGGGCAGTAGTGAATAGTTTTCATTTTGCCCATATTTCTAGGCGAGGTCACAAGTGATGATTGCAGTGAACAGACAGAATTAAATTGTAGTGATCTCTATACTGACAGTACTTATATACTATAGCGGGTATAATAAACCCGTACGTGCGCACACAATCACGGAGCTATCACTGATCTATCGTAGCATGACTGGAGTGCTATTCAAAGTGTGTTCAGATTAAGCACGGGGTTTGACTTTCAGAGCACCAGCGGAGCAGCCGTGTCTGTCCTCTCTGCGGGTGACTTTCTCCCAGCATGCCGTCGGTCGTCGCTAAACGCCGGCCCCTGGGTCGCCCAGCCGCCTTGGAAAAGCTTCCATTTTCTGTGCACCTGTTTCCGAGCTGATTGGCATTTAAAGGGGCGGCTCTGGCAATTGACTCTGCAAGCTTTTGAAAAATACTTTTCTGTCTAGTTTTGTATGTATACAGGGTGTGAAAAAGTGCTTACGGCTTTCCTGATTTCTTATTTTGTTGTGTGTTTGTCACACTTTAATGTTTCAGATCATCAAACAAATGTAAATATTAGTCAGTGACAACACAACTGAACACAAAATGCAGTTTTTAAATGAAACTTTTTATTATTAAGGGAGGGGGAAAAAATCTAAACCTGCATGGCCCCGTGTGGAAAAATGATTGCCACCGCATTAAAACATAACTGACATTGATTGAGATCTATCAGTGTGCAAAAAGGTTATAAAGCCATTTCTAAAGCTTTGGGACTCCAGCGAACCACAGTGAGAGCCATTATCCACAAATGGCAAAAAAAATGGAACAGTGGTGAACCTTCCCAGGAGTGGCTGGCCAACAGCGACAAACTCATCCGAGAGGTCACAAAAGACCCCACAACAACATCCAAAGAAGTGCAGGCCTCACTTGCCTCAGTTAAGGTCAGAGTTCATGACTCCACCATACGAAAGACACTGTTTTGACACAATTTTGCCAATTTTTGGTTTAGGGGGAAATCACTTTTTCACACCACTATATACACATGCACACACACACACACACACACACACACACACACACAAGTCTGTCTACTTTCCAAAATGTTTGCCCGTTGTTTTATCTGCTGCTTTAAACACACAAACTGCTGTATTGTGTACATGTAGACTGACCTATGACCTTGCCACCCAGGCAACATTCCGTCCAGTCAGGGTTTTGACAACTAGATTCAACAATGCTGAGTGTGTTGGTTGACATTTCGACTGACCAGTGACTGTAATCACAGTTCCGTGCGTAATGATTGACATGTAGACAGGCCAATCATTGTTCAGTAACTCATGGGAGACATCGAGGCTAATGACGACTGACATGAAGACGGTGACTACATGGAAGACATCGCAATCTATCATCATTTAGTATGTAACGATCGATATAAAGACAAAACACTGACTGGCGAAAAAAGCAAGAAAAAAAAGTGTAAATTAAGGAGAAAAAGTTCACATGAACTCATTCAATCCCAGCCGTTTCTCCAAAGACAACCCCTTCAGTAGCGGCCATTTTAGACCATTTTGACTGATCTTTCAAGGCACACAATATTGTGTCCTATGGCTGAGAAACATGGAACCTACCAAAAGCAGGATTAGACTCAGAAAAAAGACGTTTTGTGTTCTTTAGTAAAGTTTCAGGAAAATAGCAGCTCCCGACTAGAAAAGGGAGAAAAGCAGCTTTTTGTCAAAAGATACGTTTTAAACGCGTGTGCATGCGTTAACATTTCCCTGACCTGCTGCACGCTGCACTCGTCCACGCTCTCTCACTTCCTTCTTCCTGTCATGTGGGACTCTTCCATTGCTGTGATCCTGCCGAGCTCTGATCATATGCAATTCTGCCACCTTGTGGCCGGTTTTATAGCAGAAAGGGGCTCTGAAGTGAAATGCATTAGTGGGGAGTTGCATCTTCACCTCTTTTTGCCTCTCGTGCAAAAAAAACGTAAAAGACTTGTAAATACGATGTCAGGATTCCAAAAACGTATAAATACGTCTTGGGTGTTGAGTGAGTTAATAATATGCTTTGTCAACGATAACACAAAGCGGAGATGCAGGGTGTTTCTTTTTCTTGCAATATGAAATGCGTCTTTTTACACTTTCCAGTATGCGGCCCTCTGTGGAAAAGGTTAGGGCACCCCTTGTGGTCGAAGGGGAAACATACGCTGCAGTGCAATGGAAGAATGCATGTCGACTGACTCAACAGAAACGTTGAAAAGGCCCGAGTGACAAAGGCCTTCATGGCGGTGGAGTCGTACCCAGCGTGGGCATCGCGTGAGATGGAGATGAGTAAGTCAACAGCAGTTTTTTTGTCTCCTGGCCCCCTGCCGTGTAAAGTGGCAAGCGGAAAGCAAAAACAACGCCGCCGCCAAACAAGCCGAGCGACAAGAGTCCTCCGTCTTTGAGCGTGACTTGCGTTGGGTTATCAAGGCAGAGCGAGATGTCTCCATCTGGCCGTCCGTCTCCCTGCCTTTGACAGGTGATTATGGTGAAATGATTCGCTAACAGATGAAAGCAGTCGAGCAAGAAATCACAGGATCTCTCGCCACAATAGCGCCTCAGCTTTGGAGCCTGGAGACACACTCCGTAGCGAGCCAAGTGGAAGGAGAGCGGGCGCCCTTAAAAGCGACGTAACGGGCTGCTCTGCCGATTTTGGAGTTAGGCTCCTACAAGCTAGCAACTTTGTCTTGACGTATGAGATAACGGCACCACTGACCTTGGAGTTTCTGTCTGATGATATTCTGCTTTCAACCAATGACTCTCAGTCTTGTTGGGCTTTAGGATGGCACATGTGAACAAGTGAGTCCAATCAGTAGTTCCGCCCATTAGAAGAACAAAGAGACGACGCGTCCTCTTTTTAATTGTATCTCTCTCTGTAAAAAAAAAAAAAAAAAAGCACAATTCCATTTCAAATATGATGACGTTTGAGATTGGATGGATACAGCCGGTTATTGCCCGACGTTTAACTGGCTGCCAAATGGCTGCAGGTGATTGTGCTATTTTTAGACCAGAAAACTGCACAAGTCCAACTTTTTGCTCGCATGTTTCACTCCTCGTCAACTTTGCCAAAGCGTCTGAGCCGCTGCAATTTCAATGCTCACACTTCTGTGTAGAAGGAAGACTTCTAATGATTTTATTTTGAAGGATTATGCCACAAGGTGACATTTTCCATCTTCAAGGTAAGCACCTTTGCCAGCCAAAAAATGAAGTTGTGTATCTAAAGACCGAACCCTGTTGACTTTCTCGGCTATAACCAGGGTATCTGCGGGTACTTATCAAGTCTAAACTCCAATTATTTAAATGTAAGGCCTGGAAATGTCTAAAATTCTCTTAAAAGCTCAAAAAATGCCTTAAATATGATTTTGAAAGGTCTTTAAAAATGCACCAATAGCATTTGTATTTCAAACAAATGCATAAACTTCAGTCTTGCTTGTAAATGTTGTGATTTTTGAGGATTTTTGAGAACATAACTACACAAACTAAAGTACCCGTGCAGCCCAGCCAGAAGTTTAACGAGCACAACCAGCAAGTGCGCTGTGCGCGTGCCGCAGGCCTCCCATCCTGCGTCACGTCTTGTGTACCGGTGCGTTCTTACAAGTGTGGATGTGAAATGGGTCTTAAACTGTATTCATTGTGGCCTTAAAAGTCTTCCAGCACTCATGACAAACACGTGTTGCTGCGGCCGACTGATTTTGCTACGAAACATCACACGAGATGATATCATTTTCATCTTCAAGGTCAAAAGCATCCAGTAAGGACGTGGCTGGGGTCGGAGGTCAGACAGTCACATGGTTTATGCGGACTTGTCAGAATGCTTGAGGCCTTAAATCAAATTAAATATAAAAAAAAAATGTCATGTGCAGCTGCAGCGTCCAAAAAGAGCTTGCAAGGCCATGTGACATGTCAAAGGTCACACACACACACACACAACACAAGGGCATTCAAGGTCACCTTCAAGCTCCCTGCTAATCTTTTTGTGTCTTCTGGTGTCGCCTTCTGCTGCCTCCCCACGATGCGGCGGCAGACAGCGTGGAAGTGGCGAGGCGCTGCGATTGGCCGTCCGGTGCGGCGCTGTTCACAATCGATTAAGGCGCGCTGAGCTCCTCTTAACTGCTTTTCTTTTGTTGTCATCCCCTCGCACGTCTTCTTTTCTTTTTCTCCTTTCACTTTCATTTTCCAAGCTCCTCTTCCTTCAGGACAGCTACTAGAGACACTCACTCCGCTTTTTTTTGGTGGGGGGGGGGACTCTCTGAAGTTTCTTTTCTCTCCACTCACCTTGTCCTGTAAAAAAAAAAAAGAAAAAAAAGTCACCTGTGCGTCCTCGAGGAAGAAGAGCAGAAGAGATAAAAGGCCGATGTTCTTTCATGCCCGTCCTCAAATACGCTTGCCAAAAATTGCAGCCAAAGTGGAGCGCCTGCTGTTGTTATCAGAGTGCAGTTTAATTGTGCAGTAAAAGTGCAGAATCCCCGGGACCGCCGTTCATATTCATCAGTGGTAGCTTGACCTCATTAGAGCTCGTTAAAGGGAAGTCAGTGTTGCGTGGAGAGCTCGTTTACATACGAGGTTCACGCGATGCGGCACAGAGATTCATCAAGTCCTTTTCTGAAGGGACGAGAACATCGAGAGTCAACTTGGAGGTGCTTTAGAGTAGTCAGTGTGCAGCTCGTGTAGCATATAAAATTGGTCGGGTCCTTCGTGTCATGTTGGAGAACTGCCATGCCGCCTGGTGTCCATGAACCACAGCTCCCCAGTGCCGCCAGCACTCATGCAGCTATAGGCAAGACACAGTAATCACTTGTGTTCTTCCTTACTTAGACCATAATGGCTGTGTGTGGACGTTTTCAGTGGATAGTAAATAAAGCTGTACACTGGCTACTAAAGTACAGAAATCCCTCATTTATTGCGGTTAACTGGTTCCAGACCCGACCATGATAGGTGAATTTCCACCAAGTAGGATTGCTTATTTATAAATGGAATATTTTTGTAGTTGGAGCATAGAAAACCTGTTTACTACCTTCTAAATATGTTTTTTAACATTATTAGCGCCCTCTAAGACATGAAACCCCATAGTGACCTTTACACTCCTATTGCCCAACATAGCAGACATAATAAGAGCAAATAAGCCATTTAAGACATAAACAACACTTGTGCTTGCATGTGTTGCGATAAATGTGTTCCCTGCTGAGTGGCTGGCGGACAGGAAGTGACGTCAGGGTTCAGAGTTGGAGTTTTAGCTTGTCGTGGGGTCGGTCGCAACAGCAGCCTGTGTTTTTATTTAGGATTTTTATTAGGGTTTATTGTGCCTGTAGTGAGGTCATTAAAACCTGCAATAAAAGCCTGTTGTTGCGGCAATCAAGTGTGGCGTTTGTGTGTCCCACCGAACGTTACGGGAACATTAGTGGCCACCGCGCACCACATATCATTCACGGCTTCTTTGAATGCGTCTTCTGAATGCCTTAGTTTGTATTTATGTTCATGTAGGCATTTATTGCATTGTGGGAAGTTGAGTGTCTCTCTCTTCCCTCTCTTGTCTGTCTGCACCGCCCATTGTTTTCTGCGTCCTGATTGGCTGTAGACCATTGTCAATCAGTGTCCTTCTCGTCGTCCCGCCATGTCTCCTGTGCCATCGCTAGCTTGCTGGCCGGCTAGCTTGTAAATGAATCTTTGCTTAGTCTGCGCCAATATATTTGAACAAGGATACAAATCGCTACAGTGCAGCGGAACGGCGGCAGGACGAAAAGGCACGGGCTCAGGAGTGAAACATGCGTGAGTGAGTTCATCGCTCCTTGCGTTGATCGTGTAGGTTGATCATTCAAATTCAAATGAAGGTTTGGACTTTTTTGAGAGCGTTTAAACAAGACATGTGAGAGCACGTCTGAGAAAAGCGTATAAAGTGTATGATGGGGGGGGTTTTACAGCCTTCAAACATAAATCATCTTTGCTAAAAAATGAAGTTGCTTCGCGGATTTCGCTTATCGCGGGAACTTTGTACTCGCTTTTGCGAGATGCAGTAGAATGATTGTTTATACTCGCACATAAAACATACAGGTGAACTATTTCATCTTTCCTGGGGGGCGGCTCTTTTGTCGGAACCCTGCTTTTTTTGTTGTTGGTTGGACAAGACGAATGACTGCTTTCCTTTCCTTTCTTCTTCTGCTCGCTGGTCGTCATCACACCTCAGTAGGCGTCCTCTCTTTGCTCTGTCATGTGACACCAAAACAAACAAACAACAAAAACACTATCAGAAGAAATGCAATTGAGAGAAAAGTGTGATGAAAATGCACACTGGCGCACGCCTGGCCTTTGAACGCTGCTCACACCGTGTAGCTTCTCTAGCGGTGGACATTGTGTGGAGAAGATTGTCTCCATGGTTGTTATTGTCGGAGGGCAGTGAGCCATTCTAGCGCAAACACAAAAGACGTGCAACCAGAGAGGCCGGCGCCTTCACGAGAGCGCACATATTCTTCTTTTGGCCATTCTGCTTCACAGTAAAAGCTTAAAGAGCCATTAAAGTCCCAAATTCAGGCTTTTTTAAAAATGTATACATTATTTATATGTATAACTGTCAGCATATTGTAACATAACATTTAAAAAGGGACAATTCTGTTATTATTACGGTACTAGTACTGTTATTATATTTAATTGGTTGAAATGACTGTATATGAACACCCAAGTCACTCACGCTGGACAAAGAACACATGAAGGACTTACAGAAGACAAAAAAAACCACGAATGAATTTCAACAAGAGAACGACTGCTTACTTTTATTTTAGTCATCATCATCATTTTAGTAACAATGTTGAAATAAAAAGATAGAAAAATATGATGGGAATAAAGTGAAAGTAAAAATAAAATTAAAAAAACATTAAAATAAAGAACATTTACAAAAGGAAAGCTGAAATGAAATAGTTTGAAAATTTAAAAAAACCCCAGCAGAAATGGAAACCACAGCTGTAATTTTACGGGAATGAAGTCAGAATAATAAGAACAAGGTCATCATCAAATGAAGAACAAAAGAATATTATGGAAAAAAGGTCATTTTTAGCAGCAAAGCTTTCTTTAGCTGCATGTAGCTTCTGAGCATATCTCTGTGTGTTGCTTTACAAAATAAAGTGTCCCTTGCATATTTTCATTTTTCAGTATGCGGCCCTCGCTGGAAAAAGTCTTCAGGCTGTTGAGCCAAGAGGCTGATTGCGGTGATGACTCGGGTGACGACAATTGGTGAAAATCAAGCTGTCGACGTCAAAGCGTGCGCCCCCTTGCGTTGCTATTGCACATACTGTAAGTGTCCTGGATGGGGGGATGACGTTGGGGGCCCCATGCCAGCGTACGATATGTACGCTGATATATATTGTAGTCAATATGCATTCTTTACACTGTACTCTTTACTTGCGTATCTTGCTTGCTGCTGTAACAAGTGAATTTCCCCGCTGTGGGATAAATAAAGTACAAATACAATACAAATACGATGTCCCCTGCGTGGCTTCTTCTCCCCTCAGAGCTGCAATGACAGCAGACTGCATGTCACAGCGCCCCGCTCTAATTGGCCTGTCACTCCCCGTGTGCTGGGAGGTGTGGCGCTGATGGGCGGGGCTGGCCTTTGCAGGGGGCTGCCATGGCGACCGGGCGCTTTAACGAGAGCGCGCACACTGTGACTAATGACGTCCCTGAGCCCATCGGATACACCGCAAATGAACAATTTGCTGCATCACTCACACTTCATACACAAACATAAAGCCTCGCACTTCGAGCACGGCGGCGCGCGTGATCGTCGCCGCTCCTCCTCGCGATCGATCAGCACGTGTCATTAGCGATCCGTCATCCATTTGATAGCTTTTAACCTTATCGGCACAGCTTCAGAGTTGTTTACACTGAACACCGGCCTGGAATGAGGAGAATAGCTTCACCGCTGTTGCCATGGCAACGGCTACTTGGGTGGTCGGTGGTGGCAGTGGACCAGTGTGGACCAAGATTTCATCTTAGAACACCTAACTGGAGGTTTTTAAATAATAAATAATGCATGTAGAGCCAAATCAATGAATAATTCAAATATAAAATGATTTATTATATTGTAGAATAACTGAATAAATGCTGTGTTCATTCACTGAGTTGTGTCATATCATATTAACTATATCCTATACTATATTCAAACAATGGACTAATTATTTCATCACCAATATATTCATGGCATGACCAATTTATGCATTTACACTTACATTTTTATTTATTTAATGCAATGTTTGTTGGTGTTTTTATTCATCTAATGGATTAAAATGATTATTTTGTGGTATTTTTATGTACTTATTCAATGTAAAAACATATTTTGTTGTATTATTGTGTATTTAATGGCATTTTTATGTATTTAATGCTTTTGTAAACAGTATTATTTAGTGGTACTTATATGGCCTTAATGGCATTCAAACATTTTTCATTTACTTGTTTTAGGTATTTAATGGCATTTTTATGTATTTATTGCACTGGCAAACATTATTATTTAGTGGTGTTTTTATGTATTTAATGGCATTTTTATGTATTTATTGCACTGGCAAACATTATTATTTAGTGGTGTTTTTATGTATTTAGTGGTATTTTTAACTAATGAATTTACTTTGGTGGAAAAAAAGCCTCATTATAAATACTTTAGCTCAGCTTCTTGATTTTTGTAAACATGATTTTGTCGGGTTGTTTTTAACAGAAGCGTGTTTTTCCCGCAATGACTTTAAATGAAATTACTTTGTACAACTGCAGGGGGCGCCCTCGAGGAGGGGCAGAAAACCATTTGACCATTAGGTCGTACGATTTGGAACGCGACCAAAGTTTCCAAGGAAAGCCCGCCTCTTAAGTCCGACAAGACGCCATCCCGCACCTCCGTGTCCGTTGCAGCGACATCAAAGGATGAACTCCGGCTGTCTTTTGTTTCTTCGTTGGCTTCTTTTGGTGACACGTAGTCCAAAAGAAGAAAGCAGATTACACACGGAGAGTTACAAGACTCCCACTGAAAACAGCGAGACTCCAGTGTCATCACTTCATGTCATATTTAAGGTCACTGTTGTTTTCTGCAGGTTTTACAGCGGCTGACTTCAAATATTGAAGTGCTACTTAAAACATGTCCTGTTCGGTTAATAGAAATTCTATGAGAAAGAGCAGAATGAGAGAATGCTGGTCTGCTCAGACTAACTGCATGGAGACATTAGAAACAAATGGACGCCGCCGTTAGGTCACTCTGCACAATTTGGCTTATTGGCGACAATTAGCACCTGACGGAGGCACCGCATCCGCACTTCAACATGTTTGAAACATGAAAACATGGATGGCGATGCCAGGGAAAATGGCAGTTAATCGGCAGCGATAATGTTTTGCGAAAGGCGTGAATGAAATGTGCGTGTCCGTGTCACGGCAAGTACGTTGAAATAAACTGATGTATAAAAGCGGACGATGCCCTCAGCTGACCAACGTAGAGTGGGTGTCTTTCGTGGAGATGTTTATTGGTATGGATTTTGTGTTGCTGCTGCTGGCCCGCTGAATCAGTGTGACCAAGCAGGCGGGCCGAGGGAAATGGGGCCGCTCTGAGAGTGAATTATATTTAGTCACACACTCAATTTACCCCAACAAACCTAGTTAGTGGAGGGAGCGCCACACAGCACACACACACACACACACACACACACACACACGAGTGAGAAGCACATATGCTTGTGCATGTGCACGTGTAAACATGTGTTCTCCACATTAGCTAACAGGATTAAGAGCATTACATCCAGACAGAAATTAAATCCACTATCTCCAATTTGCAAAATGAAGATTTTATAGCACTTGTGTCGTATCCCGTTAAGCATCTCACCGCGACGCCGGGAAACATTCGAGTGCTCAAAGCAACATGGACGCCGGAAAGTATGCAGTCTTTACAGTCGCGTGGACAGTATTTTTTATCACTTACCTTTCCAAGGGACAATATTCTAGACAGTAAACATGAGCTCACAGAACTTACATCAGCCTGTGACATCATGTCAGACATTGTAGGGAGGTCATACAGACACATGGAGGTCATACACACTGCTAAGACATTGCTAAGACATTGTAGGGAGGTCATACAGACACATGGAGGTCATACACACTGCTAAGACATTGTAGGGAGGTCATACAGACACATGGAGGTCATACACACTACTCCTGAGCCACATTATGAGTTATCTTGAGGAAACCCACATAAATTTGATCAGCCAGTGATGTCATTTTCCATGCCAAGACATTGTAGGGAGGTCATACAGACACATGGAAGTCATACGCACTACTCCTGAGCCACATTATGAGTTGTAATGAAAAAAATCACAGATGTTGCATCAGCCTGTCAGGTTCTTTTTCATGCTCAGAGATTGTAGGGAGGTCATACAGACACATGGAAGTCATACGCACTGCTAAGACATTGCTAAGACATTGTAGGGAGTGCATACAGACATGGAAGCCACGCACACTACTGAGCCACATTGTGAGTTGTGTTGAGGAAATTCACAGAAGTTTGATGAGCCTGTGATGTCATTTTCCAAGCTCAAACATTGCAGGGAGTTCATACCAGCACACGCAAGCCGCTACACCAGGAAATCATTGAAGAGCTCAAAACAACATGGAAGCTAGAAAGGATGCAGTCTTTACTTTGGCTTGTGATGTATTTTTTCATCCCATACGTTCACAAGGGACAATTCTACAGAACGGAAACTTGGATATACTTTAGAGTAGTCAGTGTACGGCTTGTAAAGCAGTGGTACCGTCGTAGCACGGGGCTGCATGAGTGCTGCTGTCACGGGGAGCTGATGGAAGGAAACGTGAATTCCTGTTTCCAGCAGTTGTTACGTTAAATGTGAGTTAGCATTCGTCACCACCGCGCCGCGACAAGCAGGATTAACTGCTCTCAATCAAAAGACCTCGCAGTTATTTCCCCTTTTCTCTCAAGCTTCCCGAATATTTGCTGAGCATTTGAAATGCTAACATATTAGGGACCGACAAAGAAAACAAAGCATTCATCCTGACGGATGACACGGATCGAAGCGACGCGGGAGCTAATCAAAAGCGGATATGAAGTATTGGATTGAGGCGGTACGCTCTCGCTCTCGGCGGTTATTTCACGTCAGAATCCTTCATGTTTGCTTTCCGCCGGTCACGTTCAGAACTTCCCAGGAGTCGGCGCTGCTAACTGCAAGCTGTGGGTGCAAAACAGACGGGGAGGGGGGTAAATGTGGCTTGTTTTTCCCCCCTTCAAAAGACACCATTAGTCAAACAAACAAAGAGCACGATTTAAGCAGACGTTCGCTGGCAGAAGCATTAAAATCCTCTGCAACTCTCTGCCAGGTTAGTAATTGCTCTTTTTATAGTGCTAATTATTTCCTCTAAGGTGCGCACTGTTGCACACTGCAATTATACGTGTGTGCCACTATCTCTGCAAGAAGAGGCATGTGGGCGGAGAGACAAAAATGACACATGAGGCGTGTTGAGCAAAATGGCAAAAGAAGGAAGCTGCTGTGATGTGATGTAACATAAGACAAGAGGAATCCAGTTGGAATTAAGGGAGCGCATTCGTGGTAGCTTAACTTGTCACACTTCACTTTCTTTGGCTTATTTCTTCCTGTCTGGCCTGCAGGGCCAAGCTGTAAAACACCTCTTACAGATAAAGGCACCTCTGGGGAAAGCACGCTCAGTGTTTACAGGTGAACCTCTGCTTTTGCAAGGACCTGATAGCAGATTCGTAAGCCGTATGCACTCCCTGCAATGTCTGGGGCATGAAGATCTGATCAAACCTCTCCTGTAAAACATCTCCCCAAGGGCTTCATTAGTGTGTATGGCCTCCATATGTGTGCATGCACTTGCTACAACATCTGAGGCACTTTATGTCTTGAGGAAATGTACAGATGTTTGGTCAACATAACTCATTTTGTATGCTCAGACATTGTAGGGAGTTCATACAGACCCATACGCGTATGACATAATACACATGAAGGTTCTACACACTAGTCCTGAGTCACACTAGGAGTTATCATGATGAAATCCACGGAGGTTTGATCAGCCTGTGCTGTCCTTTCTTGAAGGGAGTGCATACAAGGACATGGAGGACATATACACTACTGAGCCACATTATGAGTTGTCTTGAGGAAATTCAACGATGTTTGACCAGCCTGCGATGTCATTTTCCATGCTCAAACATTGTAGGGAGGTCATACAGAGACATGGAGGTTACACACGACTCCTGAGCCACATTGAGTTCCAATAAGGAAATTCACAGAAGTTTGATCAGCCTGTGATCTCATTTTTCATACTCAAACGTTGTAGGGAGTTCATACACACGTGTCCAGGCTATATACACTGCACCTGAGCCACATTATAAGTTGTCTTGAGGAAATGTACAGAATTTTCATCAGCCAGTAATCTAATTTTTATGCTCAAATGCTGTAGGGAGTTCATACAAACACGTCCAAGCCGTGTACACTACAGTATTCCTGAGCCACATGATGAGTTGTCTTGAGGAAATCCACAGAAGTTTGATCAGCCTGTGATGTCATTTTCAGTGCTCAGACATTGTAGGGAGTTCATACAGACACATGGAGGTCACACGCACCACTCCTGAGACTCATTTTGAGTTGTCTTGAGAAAACCCACAGAAGTTTGATCAGCCCGTGATCACTTTTTTCATGCTCAGACATTGTAGGGAGTTCATACACACATGTCCAGGCTGTATACGCTGCACCTGAGCCACATTACGAGCTGTCTTGAGGAAATTCACAGAATTTGCATCAGCCTGTGACGTCATTTTCTATGCTCAGACATTGTAAGGCGGTCATACAGACACATGGAGGAAATACGCACTGCTCCTGAGCCACACTATGAGTTGTCTTGAGGAAACCCACAGACGTGTTTCATGCTCAGACATTGTAAGGAGTGCATACAGACACTTGGAGTCCGTACACGCAGTCCACAGGGCTTCTTATCAGTCACTGAGTGGCTAGACTGGAATGGAGGAGATAATAGTCGGTTGTGTATCTAGTCCACTATCATAACCTCATTCGAAGCGATACCATTCCCAGAGAGGACGAGTCCTGTCGTCGCTGTGCTCCACATACCAGCGGAGCGCCATGGAAGTTATATTTATCCTGTTTTTCCTCCTCCTTTGTTAACGTCAGTAATCATCAGTCAAGCTGAGATTTACTCGGCAGCTCCCAATTAACCTGACTCCCCTCTCTTTAACCTCGTCACTGTGCCATTAAGCCTCGCGGTCACGGAGGTGCTGCGCTCCATCGCTGCTCTGACAGGACAAAGAGAAATGTTTGTGGACAATCTGAATTTGAATAATGCCCCCTATGGTCGGATCACTTGGAAAGCAATCAAAATGTTGGGCATTTGGGAGCTTTTTGTTTGGCTTTCTAGCATACTGTATGTTTGATAACGCCACCACAGACACGGGACCAGTGGTGGAACTATTTTACGGCGTGCCGCAAATACTTTGTGAATTTCTAACCTGTGTTTCTGAACAGGTATGCCTGCATCAAATTCCTCAACATACAGCACACTTTTTAAAGCGAAAAAGTCCAAGCTTCCATATACTGTGCGCTTCGGGTGTTTAGTAGTTACTCATAAAGCCGACAGGACGCGTCACTTCGTTATCATGACGTGCTGTGCCTTTAGAAAATAGTACTACGTCTCACGTTTAGGTTGTAGCGGAGTGTGCACGCAAATACCAGACGGAAGGAAGAAATATACTACAGGAGTCCATCAAATATTTGAATGAGGTTATAACGGGGGTACAGTCACCTTCCGGGTGGTGTAATTATAATTTTTTTTCTTTTTTGTTATGTGTTTTGCACTTTTTGGCTACAAAGATAAACCAGAAAAGGAACGTACCAACTCCCTGGAGCGTCATATAACCCTGGGATTTGGTACATTCCCTTGCGGATGCTGTAATTGTAATTTGGTTTGCTTTTTCTTAACGTGTTTTGCAACAAACGACAAACTAAAACTTTGAGATTTTTAATTGTATATTATTTTATGAATAAAATGATGGCCCATATTTCACTTCATACATAAAAAAATAATAATTTTTTAAATGTTTAATTTTAAACATTTTATTTTTTTATCCTTGCACCTGAAAGTTTTCTGTGGTGGTTGGGGGCCCTCGACACACAGCATGCTTGGGAATATGATTTGAAAATACTGTGAGAATGCTCCTTTCATACAGCTGGCTTCTTTATTTTCTAATCTAAGCTGAATCCCACGTTACATCTGCAAGTGTAACCGTGGAATGGGATGGAACCATGTTGCTTGTATCTGTGTAGGCTCTCAGTCGTACAGGAGTTGTCCATCGAGGGAAAGGCTTCTTGAGACGTCATCTGTACTTCTGTGAAGAAGGTGTCGAACGTTTCACTCCTCATCCGAAGAGCTTCGTCAGCGAACTAACAAGTGCTGGTAGCCTAGGCCTTAAATACCGTAAGAGTGGGCGGAATTGGTGTGCCAACACCCTCCTCCTATTGGTTCCTTACACTAAGACTGGGCGGAGTAATCCTGCCATTAGCACCTCCGAACAAAGGGAAGAGTAGCTCCCTGTAGTTGGGTATGAACGACTCTGATACTGGCTCGTTAGCATCTATTGTTCTGGCTCGGCCCTGGCTCCACCTCATTTGCAAGACTAAGAGCTGTGGGTTTTGGTCTCAGTAACCTGCTGAACACAGGGTCCAAATTAAACCTCATGTTGCTTGTACACTCTATGGAATTGTTCTGTTCCGTTGTAAAACGCATCGTTTTTGAATCGTATCATAAGCTGCAAAGAGATTTGCTGGCCTGGTAAATGGTCCAAAAGTGACGTGTGTGAGGCGCGTCTGCAAAGAAAATTGTGTTGTATTGTTTTTTACATTTGGATATTGCGTTCGGTTAGCTTGTACGGACAGTACAGTATATTAGATGTATCCATACAGTACTGTATGTATATTAGATGTATACAGTACAGTACCGTATGTACATACAGTACTGTACTGTATATTGGATGTATCCATACAGTACAGTACCGTATGTACATACAGTACAGTACCGTATATTGGATGTATTCATACAGTACTGTGTACAGTACTGTATATTAGATGGTGTTTTACCTTCCGCTGCATGTGATGATGATGTCTTAAAGGATGCATTGTGTAAACTCATCACAGTTACGTGTGTACGTTGCCACGTGTGTGTACGTTGTGTGTGTGCGTGTGTGTGTGTGTGTGTGTGTGTGTGTGTAATAAGCTAGAATAAGGTCTGAAGTTGCAACAGCCTTGGCTTGTTTTCATTCTTCATGATGTCTAAATCTGTCTCGTCCACCTTTGTTTCTCTGGTCTTTGCTTTCTCTATACTCCACGTGTGCGTGCGTGTGTGCGTGTGTGCGTGTGTGCGTGTGTGTGTGTGTGCGTGCATTGCAATGCATTACCTGACTCCTCCCAGGGGAGCGCCATGCAGTCTAAACTAAGCAGCGTGATGATGATGCTCTCCGTGAGCTGACACGACCCATTTGGCGTGGAGCGCTGATCCACACCAACGCTCCTCGTTCCCAGCCCTGAAGAAGGAAGGCTGAGAGAGGAGGGGGTGCCGGCGTCTGTCTCGCCCCTTTTTGTCCTTGCTAATAAAGACAGAAGGAGGTCACAACTGTTGAGCATTCACACAGTATTGATTACGCTAATCTGTGCGTTGAATGAACAATATTCTCTCCAGAACACCCCCCAAAAAAGTGTACTTCTTTTCCAGGTACACACACAAAGCTCTTCCACACACTAATGAAGACATCACACACACTACAGCGTATGTCAAACCACACACTGAGTCAATAAATGGTTTAAAACGTTTCAGCAAACTTGGCTAATAGCTTGCTTTCGAATCAAATATGTTCAATAAAACCCTGAATGCAATACAACCTTTCATATCTTCACATCTCCACCTTGTAATGCACTTTTTTATTTAGTCAATAGCAATCAATCAATCAAAAAAAGTATATGTATATATACTTATATATACAATATATCTTTATAATAATATATCATAACATGGAAGCCTGTCTTTGCCACTGTAACAAAAAAATATCCCAATGTCAAGTCTTAATTATGAGATAAAAAATTGAAATAAGGAGATAAAAGTCATAATTATGAGACAAAAAGTCAAAATTATGGGATAAAAAGGCATAATTATGACATAAAAAGTCAAAATTATGGGATAACAAGTCATAATTATGAGATAAAAAGTCAAAATTATGCAATAACACATCAGAATTATGAGCTAAAAAGTCATTTATGAGATAAAGAATCAACATTACGGGATAAAAAGTCATAATTATGAAATAACAAGTCAAAATTATGTGATAAAAGCTCATAATTATGAGATAATGTAAAAATGACAAGATAAAATGTCATAATTATGAGATAGGAAAGTCATAATTATGAGATAAATGTGATAAAAAGTGATAATTATGAGATAGGAAAGTCATTATTATGAGGTAAAAAGTCAAAATTACAATTTAAAAAAGTCAATTATGTGATAAGTCAAAATTATTGGATAAAATGTCATAAACGTCATAAAATGGCACATCTCATAATCTCATAATTTGGATTTTTTAGCTCAAAATAACGACTTTTAATCTCATAATTATGATTTACCATTGGGACGTTTTCTTTCCTCCATTGGCGGAAACGGACTTCCACATCATAACAATATAATTAAACATAACATCATATTTTTATTCGATGTGAGTTTACATAATGACTATAACAAGAAACACAAACTTCCATGGCTCTTTCAAACTTAAAAGTCATTTAAATATCCTCATTCATTTGTCTCTTCTGACCAAAGTTTTTAACCAAAAACAGCTGTGAAAATGAACGTGATATATTGTATTTCCACTTTAAACCCGACCATTATTTTGAAAACTACTCCAGAAGGAACTGCCCATATGAAATAATAGTTATGTTTGTGCTTTTAACCCTGTTTTAACCCCAGTATGTTTTCATAACCCCCAAAAACAACAACACACACAGACACACACATTTCAGTGGCAAAGTTTATGAAATTTTGCTGCATGCTTTGAATGGGCCAGAAGTAGCACCATCTGGTGGACAAATGTAAAAATGTCAAAGTGAAAGGCAGGCGTGCAAACTAAATTATGAACGTAAAGGATTGCATTAGTTAATGCTAACATTAATGTGGGGTCAGAATTTGTGGTCACGGGGAGCAAATGTGTCACTTTTCCTCCTCATTTGTTGTTTTATGCTAATTTAAGGAACAGCGATGGCAACTATGAAATGTTTTTTCAGCACAGCTAAAATGAAAAAACTGAATGTCAAATGTGTTTATGATGTCTGTTTACAAAAGCCAGAGTAATAATAATAAAATAGATAGTAAAATACAGTATATATATATTTAAATGTCACTATGCAAAAGTAATAACTGATGTTCACAAGCATTGAAATGATTTCACGTTATGATGTGTGTTGAAGTGTCGTGTATGGTTGTGTGTTGACCCAGAGAGAAGATTGTATTTACTTGTGTAGTGAGTCATATAAAGCATCCAGCCGGGCAGCTCCACATACAATCTCACTGAGTCAACATCACTTAGCATCAACAGCCGCACAAACTACTTAAACCTCCATTTGCTGCCGCTGCATCCTTCCTTTTCATTTGGAAGCACAAAAACAACAAGCTTTCGCCTCAAAATGCTCAACGCCTTCAATTAGCACGGGTCAGAGATCATCCGGGGATGTGAGCGGGTGTTTGATGGCGCTAGAAAATCAACAGCTAGAACACCTCAGGACAGGCCTTACTTCCTCACCCGTATCGATCCGAAATCATCTCATTTGACGCCATACGCACGCCCGCAAAGACACGCTTCGCTTGGAATTCAGCACAACAGAAACAAGTGATCAGGACAATTCAAGCTTGGAGACTATGAACAGAGTAAAAAACAAAATACCGGCTGATTGTTGAAACGTTAATGAGCAGTGGTATTGTTATAACACGACAGAGTATTAGGGCCACATTGGAAAAAGAAAAATCTGTGATTTCGAGAATATAGCCGTAAATTTACGACAAAAAAAGTTGTAATATTATGAGAATGAAGTCGTATATTTACAAGGAAAAAGTCGTAATATGGCCAGAATAAAGTCGTGAATTTACAAGTAAAAAAGTTTAATTTCCAACAAAAAAAGTTGTAATTATACGAGAATAAAGTCGTAAATTTACAAGAAAAAAGTCGTAATATGACAAGAATAAAGTTGTGAATTTACGTGAAAAAAAGTTGTAATATCACGAGAATAGAGTCGTAAATTTACGACAAAAACAGTTGTAATATTACGAGAATGAAGTCGTAAACTTACAAGAAAAAAGTCGTAATATGACAAGAATAAACTCGTGAATTTACGAGAAAAAAAAGTTGTACATTTACGAGAAAAAAGTAATGATATTACAACAATAAAGTTACACACTTATGAGAAAAAAAGTGGTAATATAAGAATAAAGTTGTATTATTACGAGAATAAAGTCACACATTTACAAGAATAAAGAGGTAATTTTTTTTGCAAATTGTTATTTATTGTCATGTAATTTTATTTGTATGTTTTTATTCTTTATTCGCTTGGATTTAAGTGAATTTATTTATTTATTCAAATTTGCTTTGGTATTTTGCTAGAGGCTACGGAAAAAGGCTGTTTTTAGTGACAAAAGCCAACGTTGGAGAACACAGCTAACATAGGAAACATGCCTTTCAATGTCATTTTTCATGGCGAAAAGAACAGGATTAACATGTGTTCTGGTGCCATGAGCACTTTAGTTCATCTCCAAAGTGCTGAGAATTGATGGGAATGTGAAATTTGGACGTGATAGCGGCACTTGATAGAGAACACATTTTTATTTGCAGGACGGTGTTTTATTTGTTGATTAAAATAAAATAAAATAAGTGTAATAATAATTATTATAAAATGATTATAATAACAATAATAATAAATAACAACAAAAATTTAATGCAAAACCTCCAAACCATTCAGCATTACTTCTTTGTGTGATTTAACACACGCAACATCAAAATAAAAGTACAGTCTATAAATGACTGTCTAACATTCCAGCCAATGAGTACTGCATGTGACATGAAGCACCCTGACTTGCGCACGAACGACCAAATGAGCAAATAAGTGCCGCTTCCTCTTTTGTGGAACAATCAAAGGGGCCAACGATGCTAGTTAATTAAAAAACGGCAATCAATTTACCTCTTAAACTGCTTGCAATAGGAAAAAAAAAGCATTCAATTAAATCATGCTAGCTTTCTTTTCATTGAGCGCACACACACACACACACACACACACAAGTGTGTGTGGGAATAAGGCGTAAGTCTTGCTGATTGCCTTCTGCTGCTGGGAATTTGCTAGCGGTTTGGTAAACAGAGGCTGAGGTGGCGCTGGAGGAAAGGGGGGATTAAAGAGGCGTCCACTGGCCTTCTATCAACAGTTGTCAGACCCTTCATTTGACGCTCTAATTAACTTCTCAAACCTCAAGGCCCTTCCAGCGATACGCCACGTACACAGGAGTGGATGCAGATAAACACGAGTGGATGCAGGTTCATTATATTCACATTCATATTCCAGCCATGATCCCTGAACCCTCTCAAGGCCTCACCCTAAATATATCCTCATTAGCACAACACACCAGTCTAAACATACATCCTTTCTTTCCTTTACTGGTGTTACTATCAATATGTAAGCATATAAACACACAAGTGGTAAGTTTTTGGCTTCTTTGTCCTTCTTTCTCACCCCATTTGAAACACTTTCGGAAGTTTAGAGAGGCTAACAAGTTAGCTTGATGGCTCGCTATGCTAGCCGTGTGTTATGTCCCTGCAGTGATCCCGTAGCCTGCGCAATGTGTTGTAAACAAAGAATAATAGGAGTGTAAAAGTGACTATTGGGGTGTTATTTCATGTGTACAGGGCTTTAATAATGTTAAAAACCCATACTTAGGAAGTCAAAAACAGGTTTTCTATGCTCTAAGTACGAAATATTCACTTTATTAATATTGAATCCTACATCGTGGAAATTCACTCATCACGGTCGGGTCTGGAACCAATTAACCGCAATAAATGAGGGACGACTGTATTACCGAATGTAAATACGTTTTTAAATGAAACTTTTTATTATTAAGGGAGAAAAAAAATCTTAACCTACAGTATATGGCCCTGTGTAAAAAAGCGATTGCCCCCAAAACGAATAACTGGTTGGGCGACCCTTAACAACAACAATTGTGATAAGTTGCAATGAGTCTCTTACAGCGCTGTGGAGAAATTTTGGCCCACTCATCTTTGCAGAATTGTTGTCATTCAGCCACATTGGAGGGTTTTCCAGCATGAAGCACCGTTTTAAGGTCATGCCACAGCATCTCAATAGGATTCAGGTCATGAATTTGACGAGGCCACTCCAGAGTCTTCATTTTGTTTTTCTTCAGCCATTCAGAGGTGGACTTGCTGGTGTGTTTTGGATCATTGTCCTGCTGCAGAACCCAAGTTGGTTTCAGCTTGAGGTCACCAACATTCTCCTTCAGAATTTTTTGATAGACAACAGAATTCATGGTTCCATTTATCACAGCAAGTCTTCCAGGTCCTGAAGCAGCAAAACAGCCCCAGACCATCACACTACCACCACCATATTTTACTGTTGGTATGATGTTCTTTTTCTTTTACGCCAGATGTAATGGGACACACAACTTCCAAAAAGTTAAACTTTTGTCTCGTCAGACCACAGAGTATTTTCCCAAAGGTCTTGGGGATCATCAAGATGTTTTCTGGCAAAATTGAGACGAGCCTTAATGTTCTTTTTGTTCAGCAATGATTTTGGTCTTGGAACTAAATTGCCCAGTGTCTTTCTTATGGTGGAGTCATGAACACTGACCTTAACTGAGGCAAGTGAGGCCTGCAGTTCTTTGGGTGTTGTTGTGGGGTCTTTTGTGACCTCTTGGAAGAGTCGTCACTGCGCTCTTGGGCTCATTTTGATTGGTCGGCCACTCCTGGGAAGGTTCACCACTGTTCCATGTTTTTGCCATTTGTGGATAATGGCTCTCACTGTGGTTCACTGGAGTCCCAAAGCTTTAGGACCTTTTCCAGACTGATAGATCGCAATTAATCTCAGTTAAGTTATGTTTTAACGTGGGGGAAATCACTTTTCCACACAGGGCCATGTAGGTTTGGATTTTTTTTCTCCCTTAACAATAAAAACTTTCAATTAAAAACTGCTTTTTGTGTTCAGTTGGGTTGTCATTGGCTAATATTTAATTTTGTTTGATGATCTGAAACATTTAAGTGTGACAAACATGCAAAACATAAGAAATCAGGAAGGGGGCAAAACACTTTTTCACACCACAGTAAGTCCCAAGTATGTGAAGGCTGATGATAAAGTCACGAAATGTCAGCATGTTAACTTGCCTCAGAATCCAATGAAATATATTTTTTCCATATATTATATTTTTTTCTTGCATCCCACAGCGTGTGGTCCCCAGAGGTCTTTACCAAGTAATGAATGGTATTGTTGATTTGATATGTCCATTTCATTACCCTTTGACCTGTGGCTCGGCTCGCTGGCGCTACTGAAAAACTGGATGGACTTTTTTGTGGCACAGAGATAAGAATGCTGGGTGAGTTTGGTCATAGACGTCAAATCTTAGGAGGTTATTTTGTGACGAGAGGAGGTCCATGGGTTGTGTTTGTTCTGTTTGGTGAAGTGGCACCCCCTCCTGACTTGATGTCCAATCATTAACCTGGGATCAGCCCGGCACAGATGCCGGTCAAAGGTCATGTGGTAAGTGAACTTCTGAATCCCGAGTCTGAAATTGAAACGTATTGCTGCTGTCTGTCATCTACTATCCCATAATCTCCTTACTTTTACATGGAAGTGTGTGTTTTTCACACATATAGGATCATTTTTGCAACTCTGACAAAGGTTAAATTGAAGTAGAAGCTAAAAGTTGACCACTTGATGTTTTTGGATGAGGCACAAACTTGTTTTATGCTAGTAATTGATGATTTGCAACAGGAGAAGAGGGCAAAGCAGGCATGAAATTGTGCAGGGGATCAGATGTCTATCGGAGCGTTTGGAGGAGCTGAGGGAGAACAAGAGAGCCTGGCAGCCTGGGATGGCTGGATTAGCACCCTGCTCAGCACACTGCGGTACAGTAAAGAACCCATTTTTATTCTTCAGCAAGCCCAGCCAGATTCTCTCAAGAGTCCACCGTGGATACATTGCTGGAGTCCCCCACAAGCAGCAGGGTGTACAATATGTTCAGTCTTCATCATCCAAAGATGTTGTTGGTTGTTGGTGATGATGTCAGAGGGACTTCTTTGCTAATTCAGATGAAAACATTCAAAATTCTTCAAAATGAGTGCAGTAAGTGGAATATTGGCGCATAGAAACCCTTTTTATGACTTTGTAAATACCATTGTTACCCTGTAGACATGAAATGACATCCCAATAGTCACCTTTACACTCCTATTATTCTTTATTTACAGCACGTTGCTAAAATATAATGCACAAGATACTCGACACAAGAGACAGCCGCAGCTTCACCTAGCATACTGCCGTGCTAACTAGTTAGCCTCCAATTAATTTATTCTAAACTTAAAGAGTTTCAAACCGAGTGGGGAAAAAGGACAGAGTCAGAAGCCAAAAACTTACCACTTCCACACGGAATGGGAGGAGAACTTTTTTTTTCACTATATGCCATGGCTGACTCGCGATGTAGCGAGGGACGACTGGATGGAAAATGTAGACTTAGACTTAGACAGACTTTATTGATCCACAAGGGAAATTACTTGGTTACAGTAGCTCAATTGTAGAAGAAAAACACAAACACTCTTAAATAAAATGCAATGCACTATGAATCAAGTACAGTATATATAGTAGTAGGCATCCTTCTCTCAAGAGAGACAATGGTAGCACCCCTGGGCAGGGCACAAACCTGGGCAGAGTGTGCGGAGACCAAGTGCTGCCCATTCAACATGGCACCCCTCTTAGCCTCGCCAGCTTGGTTCAATGATACTCAATGATACAACTTGGAGCTGATTTTGGCTGCAGGAGCAAGGTATGCCCCAGGAACACGACGACAGTAGCTGGATGGATGGAGCAAGGATCGAACCGCCAACCTTCTGGACGACTCTGGGATAATAATGATAATAATAAAGAATGCGGTGAATTATTATTATTCTTTACAGACAGGTGAGGTATTGTAGAGCTGGTTGGCGTGTGGAATGAATGAAGTCCTGTAGCGTTTACGGTGGGAAAGGAACTGGAGGAGTCTGTTGGAGAATGAGCTCCGCTGCCCCTCTATTGTCCGATGGAGTGGGTGGGTGGAGTTTGTCCAGTGTCCTCCTGTCTCTCACTGCTACAAACGACTCCAACTCAGTGCCGATAACTTGTTTGGCTTTGTGTATCAGTTTGTCTATCCGGTTTATGTCCTTTTTGCTGGTGCTGCTCCCCCAACAAATGATGTGGCGGGCCACATCTGGCCCCCAGGTCTTGAGTTTGACACACACATTTTGATTCTCAGTGAGGTGAGATATTCTATTCTATTTTATTTCTATAGTATTGTTTTTTTATATAATAGGTAGTGCATACCTAGTTTTCCTCTTTTGTATTGTTAAGAGTGTTTTTTTTCTCGCCGTCTTGCAATTGAGCGACTGCAAGCAAGCAATTTCCCTTGTGGATCAATAAAGTCAGTCCAGTCAGTCAGTCCAGAAAATGTGGGTGTCATTGTTTGACTTTTGCTGTGTTTGATGTAAATACCGTATCTCTCTATGGTTTTAGGTGGAAGTTAGGTTTTGTGACGTGTCCTGTTTTGACATCCTGTCCTGTTTTTTTTTTAAAAATGATGAAAATATCCTGGTTTTCATTGTCATTAAATTGACATTACCGCACTCTGCTGCATGTGACGTAATGCCTGAGAGGCTGCCATGTTGGTGGCTTTTTCAATTAGTGTTGCCAAAAAGTCAAAGAAAAAGCAAAGCATATGCATAGAGTTAATCCTCTGACGCTTGCCGAGGTGAAGTCTCGTTTAAACCGGGACGTTATGCACAACCGTTGTTCAAATTCCTGGGTTCTTGCGACTATAAAGGGCATATTTTTCTAGGAAATATTGATTACATTCCAAAACTTAACAAGCCTTTGAGATCAGGTTCCTGTGTCGATCTGGAATTTGTGTCTTCGGTTATAAACTTTTCCCTCGTTTATCACGGGGGATAGGTCCCCAAAATAGCCCGCAATTAGTAGCTAACTTCATTTTTTTTTTACAGTTATTACATATGTTTTAAGGCTGTTAAACCCCTCACCATGCACTTTATACACTTTTCTCAGACAGGCAATAACATTTTCTCACATTTCTCTCTTGTTTAAACACTCTAAAAAAAGTTCAAACCTTCGTTCGAATTTTAATGATCAATCTACAGGTTGGACACAAGAAATTATTCAGTCCCTCACGCATATTTCAGTCCTGTGATAGTACCTTTTCGGCCGCTCCGCTGTACTGTAGCGGTTTTGTATCCTTGTTAAAACATATTGCTGCAGTACTCCTCCGGTTGCAGTCCTCCACCTTCCAACTGAAGATTAATTTACAAGCTAGCACAGCAGACACAGCAGGGCAGCACGAAGGAGATTGATTGACAATGCTCTACAGCCAATCAGGATGTAGAAAACAATGGCCTGTGCAGACAAGAGAGAGACACTCAACTTCCCACAATGCAATTCTTCTTAAAGGGCCAGTTTCGGCCTGTAACAGCGTGAATACGCTGTAATAAAATTAAAAAGCTCAAAAAACAACACGAAACGGCCAATCCACGAGAGCGAGGGAACACTGTAGATAGTAATTTGTAATACAGTCGTCCCTCGCTACATCGCGGTTCGAACATCGCTCCCTCACTCTATTGTGGTTTTTCAAACATGTATTAATTAATAAATGATGGCTGTTTTGTGGTTGACGATGGCCCATTATTAATCAAAAAATATTGAAAGACAGGTTTTATGTAGTATTAAAAATAGTTATCCTCCCATTCCATGTGGAAGTGGTAAGTTTTTGGTTTCTTACTTTGTCCTTCTCCGTTTTAAACCCTTTCTTAAGTTTAGAATAAACACATTGGAGGCTAACTAGTTAGCTCTGCAGCATGCTATGGGAATTGTCCTAACTTTTCCCCCCTTATACGCCACCCCTGGCCAAGACACTCATCATAAATATATTGAAAAATGTATATCAGTCCATGTGATCGGTATCTGTATCGCCCAGTTCCACTCATGGATGATCGGTATTGCAATTGGCAACACAAAACCCTGATCGGAGCATCCCTACTTTAAATGTATGGCAATGATAAGGCACCTTTGAGTAAACTTTGAGTATCATTTGAGTATTTCATTGTATGCGCATGCCGATTGTCCTGGTGTCCTGGTGTCCTGGTGTTCTGGTGTCCTGGTGTCCTGGTCCTGGAGTGCATGCTGCCTTAGCAACATGACGGCCCCCCGAACTGCCCATCTGTCAAAGACGATAGAACTCTTATTTCATTACATTTGAACAAAGTCCAAAGTCTGAGGCAATATTTGAAAAAACAAGAGGATTGCTACAGCAATGACATCGCGCCACGGGGGCTCATTGGGCACCAAAGGGCAAGAAAATGAAGATGTGAGCTGTGAGGAGGCTTGACTGGTCATTTTCTGCTTGAATAAGCAGCTGATCTCACATTGTGCTGCAGGTTTATGCCACATGAGCAGCGGGCAGGGTCACGGCTGCTGTGCTTTCTCTGATCTTATTGTGTTTGCTGGAGCAAATACACGGCGGGCACGGCTCATCGGGATTCTTGAGGTGTCCGTCTGTGAAGAAGAGGAGGGAATTGGCTGTCAATCCCTAATTAATAAACTCTCCCCCTCCTCCCGCCACTCCATGCGGGTGTTGTCTGATCAATAACCACTGTGCTCCGCCTCAAATGGAAGCCATTTAGATTTATCTGCTAATATCCTGTGTGATAGCCAGAACTAGACTGGAAATGACAGTAGGCTCAAAGCCCATTACCGCCTTATTTACTGTTTGAAATTCTGCTATAGTCACTGCCACCTTCTGTCTCCACAGTAACAAATAGAGCACAATCTCCTCTTTCCTGGGATGAGTCAAGGACAAAGCAGATAAAAGCACATGACCGTCGCTTGATTTCATTTCATTTTGTGAGCGTTTAAAAGCTTGATGGCGACATTGTTCTCCCAGTGTATTGTGCACATTATTTGCATTTTTGAGTGTTTCATGAGTTCTTAATGGTGAGTAATTCCTGGTTTGCCAACCCCATCCCAACTCATTTGAAATCCAAGCCCCTAATTTAAGAATCCTCATCCTGTGATAAATCTTGCCATTAGTTTCCCTTTATCTGCAGCCCAGTCAGCAGCAGACGCTCGCCGCATCCTGTTCATCAGTCTGCCGGCTTTGACAGGACACATATTCCCGCTATTAGTCACACTGACTTACAGTCGATGAATAATATCACAGACACACGCAAAAAAACAAAAGCTCAGACGCCGCACACTTAAAAAGAAGTTTGTTGTCTCTGCTGTCATGTTGAGCTTTAGGGACCGTGTGGTGCGCACAGGTGGACCCAAGAAGGAGGTGTCAGACGCCGGTCAGGGTGACAGACTGCTCGCTAAGAAGATTAGAGACGCTTTCACAAAAATGTCCTTGGAGTGGGTGAACGGGTCAACACAAAGTTTAACATCAGGGAGAACTTTTGATTCTGCGTGTTTAGGGCAATGTTCCACAATCAAGGCATCACAGAGCAGACTGAGGACTTCTCTTGTTGCTCTTCTTATTTTGGCTATACAGTCGACTCTCGCCACACCGCGGTTCCAACGTCACGCTCTCACTCCATTGTGGTTTTTACAAAATGAATTAATTTTTTGTGGTTTTGTGGTTGACTATGGCCCATTCGTTCATTCATTCTTTTTTTTCTATGTCGCTGATCCCCATTAGGGTCGCGGGGGTATGCCGGAGCCTATCCTAGCTGACTTTGGGCGAGATTCACCGTGGACTGCTTGCCAGCCAATCTCAGGGCACATATAGACAAACAAGCGTTCGCACTCACATTCATGAGATCTCCTGACTGTGTGGCCAACATCCTAACCACTAGGCCATCGTGTGGCCCACTACGGCCTATTATTACTTAAAAAAAAAAAGATAATTTAAGCAAATTTGACATAATCTTGGCCTAAATTAAGCATTTTCAAGCATAAAAATGGCTAAATGAACTAAAATAAAAATAT
Organism: Dunckerocampus dactyliophorus; assembly: GCF_027744805.1. Taxonomy (NCBI): domain Eukaryota; kingdom Metazoa; phylum Chordata; class Actinopteri; order Syngnathiformes; family Syngnathidae; genus Dunckerocampus; species Dunckerocampus dactyliophorus. Next base: position 2,680,395 of record NC_072826.1, read on the forward strand.
AAGTATTTAACATTAGAAGTCCCAGGGTTTTCTTACTCCAGCTACCGTGCCCAGAGGACAGCCGAAAGGCTGTGTGGTTTCAAATTAACAACTCAATGGCCTACAGTGACCCACACTTGTTTGTAAACGCAGCCATTACCGGCTAGATTAGCGGTTCACAGACGTGACACATGTTAAGTGCTTTGACTGATTGTCGAAAAGGGCATTAGAATGTGGTTCCACTAGGAAAATGCTGGGTACACTATAGACCTGGCTGGCAGTTCTATCGTGTCCCTACACCAAGCCTTGTCTATATTTACATTTAGGTATAAGGAAATGAGCTAAAATGCTAACATAACAGATAGCATGATAGCACCTAGCGAGATAGCACTATGTACCCAAAGTGTCCCAGCAGTTTATAGTGTCCCTACATCATGCAATGTGTAACTAATGTGTTAATTAAGTTCATGTAATTTCACCAATAATTCATTTTTCATTTCTCACCTATCTATTTGTTGTTATATGCACATTTTATGGGCAGTCTTTATTTTATTTGCATTAATTTTTGTTGCGTGAACTTTGACATCGCTGTGATGTCATTTCCTGTCATTCTGGCGGGCTCCTCTTCATTCGCATTCTGGACTGCTGAGGAGAGGTATGTCAAAGTTTTAATATGTTAATATGAATATAAGAGACATTTCATGCCACTGTGTGCTCTCTGTATTATGTGGGACGTGGGAAGTAAACGTATTGAAGTTGCCGTATATTTTATATGTTGTGCACAGGTATGTGGGCTCCCTTTTTTATTTATTTATTTATTTATTTTTTTTTTACATTTTTTGTTTAAAATGCTTTTCAGTCGCCTTCTGGACTGCTGAGGAGAGGAGACGTATAAAACGCACTGAAGTTGTTGTATATTTTATATGTTGTGCATAGAGAATAACCGCCCCCTCTGACTGGAAAGAGAACTGCAGCTGTTCCCTCGTCATTCACAAACACACCGAAGAACACAACGCAGAATCAATTGTTAGCCTTAGTGTCAGCACAGACCGGCTACACGTCTGTATTTACACTTAGACAGGAAGCAATTAGCTAAACTGTTAACATGCTTACAGTTAGCATGCTAGCACCTAGCAAGATAGCAGTAAGTACCAAAAGTGTCCACAAAGGTCTATAGCAGGGGTCACCAACGTGGTGCCCGCGGGCACCAGGTAGCCCCCCACGACCACATGAGGTGCCCGCAAGCCTGCTTTTCATTCAGGTTTTCAGTTAATAATGAAAGAATAGTAGAAAGAAATGCATTCTGAAATACAAAATGTGAGTTGTGGACACCAGCATTTTGTTCATGTTCTGGTAAAACAAGCATATTCGCTTTGTTTGGGTTTAAAATAAGCTCTGAAAATAAATGTTACAAAAATGAGTAGCTCTTGGCCATTTTCATTTTGTAAAAGTAGCTCTCACAAGGAAAAACGTTGGTGACCCCTGGTCTACAGTGTCCCCAGGTAATAGCGCAATATGAAAATCCGTGCAATTTTTCAACTGGTCTAAAAATTTTGATCAGGAGTGTATGAGGAAAAAATTATTATCATACCAGGTAAGTAGGTAGGACACAACCAATAACCACTAATAACAAAGCTTGTCTTTAAATATGTATCACTTTTTAAAAACCTTTTTACAAAAAAATAAAATAAAATCTGTGTGTGTGCGTGCGTGCCCTTTGGTTTATGGCCGAGACCAGGGATCTCTGTCCCAAAAAGGTTAGTGACCGCTGCTCTACGTGACATGAGCGCTCTACTTTTAGGGAGATGCTGCAAAGATGTTAGTCACTCCCAACTTCTGATGTGAACTTAACCCTGTCACTGTCAAATTCATGATCACATAATTCGATTGGGAGTTAGTTGGAGCCTTTGGTGGTTGGAATCCTCCAGCAGTGCACACAGTGATTTCATGTTATGATCTCAGTCAATCACCTTTGTTTATACCTATCTGATGGATTACACCCTGTCAGGTGCTGGGGATTATTCTCTTATCTATAAACTTTTAGGTGAGATTTTGGGAAAGGCTGCCAAAGTGTATGTGACTCGTACGAGTTCATCATTGATATATGTATATTTTTTGTCAGAAATACGGTGCGTGTGACATCTGTATAGATTGGCTCCATGATCACTTGAGGTTGAGACACACGTGGAACAGCGTGCGTGCACACACACACACACACACACATACACACACACACACACACACACACACACACACACACACAAACTGATTAATCTGTTTTTTGATTCAGGTCTTAATCTCCCGTCTACTACGCCACTGGCAGGTCCCGCCTCCCAGCTTAGTGGTAACAAAGAGGCTTGAGATTTGTGAAGAGGCTCGAAGCCAAAGAATGCATCATAAAACTTGTTTATCTCCGTTGTAACCCGTGTGCTCGAGCACATTGGACAGGCACGTGTTTGAATATGTTTAGCAGTAGATCCAAAATGCATAGGAGGTCTACGTATTGATTGTTTTCTGTTTATACCATGCAAAACCTTATGGTTAGTTGGCCGAATGTTGCCGTGATGAGAGGACAAAATTTAATAAGATTCCGATCCAAACCTAAAAGCCTGATTATTTGCTACTAATAACCATGGCGGGGATTGCAGAGGCCTATTTACATGTGTGCAGATGTCTTGATTACTGAGCCATTAGATTAATTCAGATAAGCCGTTCACAGATTGTGAATATCCCCTGCTCTGATAATCAGCAGCATGCAGCAGCCTCAATGCAACATATAGCAGTAGGAGTGTGACGGTACATGTGTTCATCTGATCTTTCTGCACGGAACATTGGTTAAGGTACAGAGGTGGACGGAGTTCCCACACGGTACACAAAGTAAGCGACAGAAAGTGTTTATGGCAAAGTGATGGTAAACTCGATTCCTTTTTAACTGGCTCTAGCTTTTATGAGTCACTCACTAAGGTGAATCGAGTACTCGATGTTCACTTGGGTCGGGTGTCACAGCCCGCATGCGCAAAAACTCCCAAAAAACTCTCATGGACTCTCCCATAGACATATGCGCACTAAGCCAGGGGTCGCCAACCTTTACCATTAAAAGAGCCATTTTGCTTCGTCTTCCAGTGAAGAAAAATCGTCTGGAGCTGCAAAACATTACACAGCATATCAACTTTTAAAAGTTGTAATCTTTTCAAATTTAGCCTGTTCCAACAACAGAATTGCAGCAGTTGTGCTCTGAGTTTCTCCCAGATGACAGTGCTTCTCACCTTATTTCTACTTTGAGCCTCGTGACACCCCTATGACTCAGGCATCTTTCCCATTATCTGTTGCCACATCCAAGATGGTGGCTACGTCGACGTATGATTCAGGGCTCAATTTGGCATCTATGTCGCCCAAGAAACACGCACATGCACAACAAGTCCACCTACCTTATTCACGACTCACTGAACCTGTGAGCCCACATCAGCTTCACGACTCACTTGTCAGCACTGTTGTCCAAGTTGGTGAGGAAGTCTCGGCTATTCTAGGTTCGCGGGTGCCCGGGTTCTTCGAGTCCTCGGCTTGCCGTTCGCGAGCGAGCAGCTCAGAAAGGAACAGCAAGTGGAAAGGAGAGTTAATTTGAGGCATGGAGCAGATTTGTTGCATTTTCTTCGGGGTTAATACATTTATACAAATGCAGTTAGAGTAAGAGTCCCACAGTTAATGCCATTTTACTCACGAGTCCCAGTTCAGTAAAAAACTAGCGAGTTTTGAACAACTCGGTCAATACTGGACCATCTCAACTATGGCGTCACGCGTTTACTCGATAAACAAACACTGTGCATTGCTGTCCAGCCTTTTTTCCTAGCGATAGTGGCGAGAAGAAACCAGAGCTTCCGTCCTTAAAGTCTCCTGTCGGAGAACACTTAGCATTCCTGGTGAAATACATAAAGGAAGATAGAGTGGGTAAGACGTACAGAAAGTAGTGTGCGGCCATTGTTCAATAGAGATGGAGAACAAGGCTACAAGCTGGAAGTATTAATGCTGCACCTCAGCCAAAACTATTTTATATAGTATGCGTCGATTTTATTTTATTTTTTTTACTTGAATTGTATTTAGTAGAGAATTACCTGTCAGCATTTTGCAGTTTTTTATGTTTCATTTTGAAAACCATTGTGTGAATGCATGCAAGAAGCATTTTTCATCTATTTATTGCTCTACTTTTTCTTATTCTGCCCCATTTTTGTCTGCTTGCGACCGCATTTCTCAGCCGATTCAAACTAATCCAACATCAAAATGTTGAGCTCGTTCAGGACACGTCGGCGATCTATGAGGACTTTTCAAAAGTTCCCACATTTACTGTAATTTTCTGTGATATTTTCTTTTGACATTTTTCCCATTGAAAATGAATAAATAATTTATTTGGTGCCCCCTATTTGTTTTTTCCCAATCCAGTGGTGGCTGGTTCGATCCTCGATAATGACTGACCTTACTACCGTACCCTTACACCCTTCTATATCAGCACAGCTTATAAGGTGGTGCATCATTTCTGCAGCCTTACAGGACCAGCAGACCAGCGATAGCTTGACAAATGATAGATCACCATCAACTTGCGAGATCTATTGTTATGGCAGCAAGAAAGATTCGCTACCATACCGCAGCAATATCCACCATCTGATAAACCCGTATGCACACACAAGCACGCGCACAAAATGATGTCTCTGCGGCCAGTGATGAATGCATTTTATCACGACATAAATATTTATAAATATATCAGGCAGCTTATAGAAAGTTTTTATTGCTTCACAATGCAGGAAATCAGTTAGCCTTGCTGATTCATGTTTGCTCCGTTGAAGCACCCATCATTGGCCACTAGATGTCTCACTCCAGTCTTGTTTTTGTTCTAGGCTCCACACACACGGGCAGAGTCACATGCAGGATGCACATGGTGTGTTTAATATGACCAGCCCAGCCACTCTACTACACATGTGTTGCAAGTCTCCTCTGGGAGAACAGGAGAGCATCTGCCATCCTCTATCCTTCTAACACATTTCTGGGAAAACAGCCCAAACCTGCCACTCAGGAGGAGAGAACAATACACAAACACACACACATTGACTAACAACCTGTCTGCCCCCATTTTTAAATAGCACGTATTTAATTAGAGCACATATAGTGCTTGAAATGATTTAATGATCATAATAGCACTAATAGCGATAACCATGTGTACAAGCCCCAGATAAAAGAAGCCTAAGAAAAGCATGAAAGCATTATCGTGACTAAAGAGAGACCTGCACTGCTGTCAATAAGAGCCCAGCTGTGTTTCACCTGCTTGGCTAGTTTTTCTATTTCGAATTCCTTTTTTTTTTCCCCTCCCACCCACCACCACACCTCAACGTACAGTATTGATTATATGTCATGTGGACCACAGAGAAAGCTGTAGAGGCATAAGCACACATACACACGTTTGGAAAGGTGTGACGAAAATGGAAATGTGTGAAAATCAAGCAAATTTTTTTCCATAGAAAACAATGAAAATAATGCGTTACAGGCACTCAAAAATATGAACAAAAGGTACATAGTATATAGAATAATAATAGCTTTACATACGGAATACAATGCATAGTGAATAAATGACGAATGGATGAATTTATTGTTGATGCCGACTTCCCGTACATCCTGGCAAGATTGATTTCCTTTATCAAAGTGCTGGCACAAGCAACTTTCTATGGCCTGTAGTGGAAAATTTCCGTTAACACCGGTGGAGAGAAGAAATAAACTGCTCAACGACAAATTTTGTCTTTTATCATATTTATTCTGCAGAAGGGGAAGACAGTTGAAATAGACTTTTGGGAGTGTGCCACAAGTGTCCCCCAGAGTTATGCAAATTTATCAGGACTTTATCCAGTGCAAGGATGTATTCCGGGTTAACCAAAACCTGCTGACGTGGAAACGCCATTGGAGAAACTTGTTTTTGGAGAAAGAAGGGCAAATAGTCACAACAAAGCATAATTTAATTCCTTGCAAATCATTCTGATGTTAATGTACATTAGCCGAAATACTGTATTTGTTCAAATCAACTGGCCTAAAGCTAAAATATTACATTTCCATCTCAGGCCCCATGGCGAGTTATGTAGCAGCCGCACTTTCTAAAAATACATAGAAAGTGAATCAGCAACGCATAGGGTGCTTTGTTTGGGCAATTTCACGGAACAATACAGGGCAAACGGACTAGTCTGTAGTATTGTACGAAAACCCAGACTGTATGAAAAACGAGGCAAAATTTGGGTGCAAAGAGATGAAAACGTAATCATGCAAAAACTGGGGCATGCAAAAATCAAGGTTTGACTGCATTTTCATCATTTAAGTCACCAAAGGTGGGTTCTTTGACAACAACTGAAAATTTGACCTTCAAATGTACTGATGTGTTTGCCCCCTACCTGATTTCTGTGTTTGTCACACTTCAATGTTTCAGATCATCAAACAAATGTACATATGAGTCAATGACAACACAACTGATCACAAAACGCAGTTTTTAAATGAAACTTTTTATTATTAAGAGAGGAAAAAAAATCCAAACCGACATTGCCCTTTGTGTTGGGGAAAAAGTGGTTGCCCATAAACCTAATAACTGGTTGGGCCCCCCTTAGCAACAACAACTGCAATCAAGCATTTGTGATAACTTGCAATGAGTCTCTTACAGCGCTGGGGGGGAATCCTGGCCCACTCATCTTTGTAGAATTGATTAATTCAGCCACATTGGAGGGTTTTCCAGCATGAAGCGCCTTTTTAAGGTCATGCCACAGCATCTCAATAGGATTCAGGTCAGGACTTGGACTAGGCCACTCCAAAGTCTTCATTTTTTTTCTTCAGCCATTCAGAGGTGGACTTGCTGGTGTGTATTGGATCATTGTCCTGCTGCAGAACCCAAGTTGCTTTCAGCTTAAGGACATGAACAGATGGCTGGACAGTTAATGTTCTTTTTGTTCAGCGGTGGTTTTGGTCTTGGAACTCTGCCATGCACGCTGTTTTTGCCCAGTGTCTTTCTTATGGTGGAGTCATGAACTCTGACCTTAACTGAGGCAAGTGAGGCCTGCAGTTCTTTGGATGTTGTTGTGGGGTCTTTTGTGACCTCTTGGATGAGTCGTCGCTGCGCTCTTGGGGTCATTTTGGTTGGCCGGCCACTCCTGGGAAGGTTCACCACTGTTCCATGTTTTCACCATTTGTGGATAATGGCTCTCACTGTGGTTCGCTGGAGTCCCAAAGCTTTAGAAAAGGCTTTATAACCTTTTCCACACTGATAGATCTCAATTAATCTCAGTTAAGTTGTTTTAAATTGGGGGGCAATCACTTTTTCACACATGGCCATGTAGGTTTACATTTTTTCTCCTTTAATAATAAAATGTTTCATTTAAAAACTGCATTTTGAGTTCAGTTGTGTTGTCATTGGCTAATATTTAAATTAGTTTGATCTGAAACATTTAAGTGTAACAAATATGGAAAAAAAAGAAATCAGGAAGGAGGCAAACACTTTTTCACACTACTGTATGTGAACCCCCTTTTTAGTAGCTTGTAGTAGCTTCTACCTTTATTAGCCTCCGTTTGCAGCCATTACTTCAACCAGACGTCTTCTGTACTCACCAACCAGTCTCTTGCATCTACATATAGAAACTTTTACCCACTCCCCCTTGCAGAACTCTGTGATTGAGAAAAGTTGCAAAGACATTTGCTGCGTACAAACCTCTTCAGGTCTTGCCACAACATTTTCAATTCTGGACTTTTCTCTGAAGCCATTACTTTGTAGTTTTACTTGAATGCTGCAGTTCATTGTTTTGTTGCATGATCAATTTTCGGCCCAGCTTCAACTCCCTAAATTTGTTGATAGCTCTGAGAATTCATGGTTTGGTGGATAATGAGTGGTCCAGGTCCAGAAGCAGAAAAGCAACCCCAGATCGTCACATCACCACCATGCTTCACTTTTGGGAGGAAGCTTGCTTGCTTCAATCTTAGCATGAAGGTTTGATCGTGACCAGATGATTCTGTTTTGGACTCATCTGTCCAGAGAACGGATTTCTGGTCTCTCCAAGTGCTCTCTGGCAACAACCATCTCTTGAATGTCCCTTCAAATTTAATCTGATCATAGATGCATACACATTTGTCCCAGATGCTACCAGAGAGTCCTGCAACTCTCTAGAGGCGATGTGTGAGTCCGCCTTTACCTGATTTATTATTTTTTCAGTGCTTCTGGGTGATAGTTTTTATGGGCCTCTTCTAGGTAGAGCTGCTGTCATGTTGAAGGCCCTCCATTTGTAAATTATTTGTCTTTCAGTGGATGGATGGCACCAGAATCTTATGGGGATGGTCTTGTGGCCCTCCCCAGACTGATGGACTGTCACTACCCTTTTCTTCATGTCCTCAGATATTCCCTTTGCTCTCGGCGTTGTTGATTTGTATAGGACCACACTGGTGTGGTCCGTTTCATCTCTTTGAATTAGTGCAGGCCAAATCCTTTATCTAGGATGTCTAATTCCATTGCTTCTTCTTAAATACTTCATTTAGCACCCAAATGTGTTTCACTCGAGTCTGATACCTGCTTGACTTAATAAATGCAGCCGAAGGTTCTCTTCAGCCTTGTTTACACTTGCATGCACTTTGTCCCCGCAATGGTACACAGTTTTGCCTGCCAATGAGTAAATTGGTCATAAACAGGTGTGAAGTATGTGTAAACTGTGAGGGGTGGCGTGCCAGTGTGCAAAGACATTTTGAAATGTTCAAAATTCATAATTTCCATGAACTAGTCTTAGATGCAACGTGAATGCACCGCAACCTATGTGCAAACTATGCGGGCCGTGCGTATGGAAGCGTGCCTCTGTGTGCTTCATTCACATGAATGGGTTAACTTTTCCACCATCTCTTGGAGCAAGTTCGGGGGGTTCTCAAGTCTTTTTCTGCAGCCTCTTGGATCGTCCTTGTGATTTTTCTGCCAATGAGTAATCATATTGCCCAGAGCGATGTCTTCTGGTCAGCAATTCCCTCTCCTACACTTTGTCTTTTTTTCTAGTTTATTGCCTCCTTCCTGCTCTTTGCACATTCTTTATCTGCAGCTGTGAGAAAATATAGACTTACCTTCCTTTTGTGTTTTCTCTGGAGTTCAGTATCTTGTAGGTACCTTGCAAATAGATTAATCAGTTAATGAAGCTTGGGGTGATGCTTGCTGTTGCGTGGCGTCACGTGGGACACAGTGGGACGCAGGCGGACCAAATAATGCCACGACTGCTTCACGGATGTGGGAAGTGGTGGTGACAATTCATACCCATGCGGGAACAATGCTCATTATGCGTATAGTACTATTGTCATGCACTAGACGTAAACACAACTTGACAAGGTGTAAATAAGTCATGCGGGAGAGTGGTCAGTTTACACCAATGTGCACCATTTTCAGTCACGAATTGCATGCCAAGTGCGTAATTTAGGCATAAACAAACGCAAACAGTGCGCAAACTAGTCTTCACGCTTTTAGTCATGCCATCAGTACATAAAAAAATGACATGCATTGCCACGGCAAATTGCGGGCCTATGCAGAGGCAAAATGCGTGCAAGTGTAAACGCCGCTTTACTTTTGCACATACAATAATTCCACTTAAAAAAACTGCTAAAATAAGAAAATCATAGCATTGCATTTCCATAAATACAAACAGGGTTGAAAATAGATAGCCTCTGTCAAGTGGACAAACACCAGCTCGCCAAATGCTCGAATGTTAACAGATGTTTTCAGTTTAACACAGCGTGGCATGCTACAAACATGCCATCATCTAGGAGCTATCCATGTGTGGAGCAGGATGATGGATGGAAGGCGGCAGAGCAAGCTCGGAAACACAGACCTTGAATGATGACAACATGAGGTGCTTGCTTCCTGGTGGTCACAATGTCAGGACAATATGAGGGGCATGCAAGGGTAGAAGCTGTCGAAACATGCAAGAATATACACAAACATTACATTATTAGGCTCGCAATGGTGTATAACTACACTGCATCATACAAAGATGTGTGTCAACTGTTATGGTCACTCTTGTTTGTAGCTAAATACAAGTCTTGCATCATGAACAGTGCAGATGTACCTAATGTTATGGCTTATAATTACATAAATAGTCAATGGGCCACACAACCTGCCTTTACATTATCTTTAAATGTATAGCTTGGATCTTAATTTTGAAAAAATGTATTACAAAATATCAAACTGAATAATGAGAAACAAATGTGCCGATAACATTTTTAATTAACGTTCGTTTAGAACAATACACACAACATGTAAAACCAAAGAAAATGTAAACAAATAATTTGCTTGGAATATAAGTTACCCAACAACAAGGTGACATGATGATTGCAAATATTGGTGGTTCAGATTGCTTTATTATTAGAAGGTTTTAATGTAATCGTGTATTGTTTGAATTCCCGAAATGAAAATAATGATTTCTGTTTGGAAAATGTAGATTTATGCGTTTGGCTATTACTGATGCCAAAATAAACATTCAAAAAAATAACCTTACAAAAACTTAAAATTGATTAAATGTGTGTGGGGGTCGGGGGGGGATCTTCCTTCCTGTTTGCTTATGTGACGTCATCGGCACCCCTCGTGCAAGTAATCAGATTGGTCCAGAGTAGCTTTAACTAGGGCGGTGTCTGACCAATCAGATGACCGGCAGTTTGTAAAAGTCATGTCTGAGGAACGTCAGCGGTGATATTTATATTTACTTAACACTTATATATTTTTCAGCTACATGTATGACCAGCGAGCGTAGGAGGTGACGTTTTGGCTAAAGTTAACAGTCTATTGAACGAGTTAAGTCAAAACTCTTGTTTAGACTTTCTGTTAACACACCAACATGGCGGCCATGATGTTAGCTTGTTGAAAACACCTTCCACATTCTCATAATGTTAACGAGTGACATCACGAAAGGTTAATAAACTAATACCACACTAATAAATCATGAGCTAATTAGACACTGAGGCCTGCATTTTCAGATTTGTCCTTGAGCGTTTCAGTTCAACTGACTCATCATCTGCAATTAGTTGTTGTATTGTCGTCCATCAGGAATGAAGTGAAGTGCAGTGTTTCCTACGTACTAGTAGTCATGTGATCTTACACTCATTTGAGACATATTGCTGGCTTTGCTTTAGGTTTGTTTGCTGCCGGTGTCGGACCCACCACCAGCGTAATTCTTGCTTGACCCTTAGTGGTAAAATCTGCTGTGTTCAGCTTGCGTGTGTGTGTGTGTGTTAGAAAGTGTGACTGTGGAGAACAGGCTCCTAGAGTGTTATCTATTAATTCCTTCATTAAATCCTTATCAACGGTATTAATGCCAATTAAGATACTCTTCAAAGTAAAAGGGACTGTACACTTTTCACTCTGCAGTGATGCTACAAGAGGCGTCCGCCTCTTCTTAGACGGGAGCAGCTACTCCGCACCGTTAAATGTGCTCCACAGAGATAATAATGCTTACTTTTTGATTGGCACCGTCAGAGAGGTCGTCAGTTAACAATGTGTTAATTATTGCGGTTGGTAGTGAGTGAGTGAGAGTTACTGAGATGTGTTTGCTGTAAATCCTCTAATTAGTGCGAAAGAGGATGGGGTGTTAATTGGAGAAAGGCTGTTATTTCTGATACTTCAATGTACTTACTTTTTAGCTTTAGTAATGATTTGGAGTGCATGAGAAAGTGGAAAGGAAAATTTAGCTCTTTGACCATAAGGTCAATTATAAACGAGTATACTGCACTTTTTTTAGCACTATTAGAGCCTTCTAGACATGAAGTAACACTCCTGTAAACTTGTTTTACCCAATATAGTTGACATAATAAAAAATAAGTCTTAGATAAGACATTACATGTTAGCACTGACAGCATACTTGATAGCTATTGTCTCATCAGTGTAATGTTCCTGACACTTTGTGGCCAGTGAAGTAGAATAATACTGCAATGGCGCAGTCAATATTCACACAGGAGCTTCTGTCAGCCACGACTCGTGCCAGTCACTGGCACTCTCCACATTGCTAACCATGCTAACACTCAGCAACTCCACAGTAGCTAGCAGACATCACTTCCCAGGCCCTGCCTCTTAAAGGTCAAACAATGTCACAGCTATTACACTATTTATAACATCCTCTAAATGCCTTATGTTTGTATTTTTGTTCATTTAGCCATTTTTATGATTGGAAAATGCTTAATTTCGGCCAAGAATACATACAGTTTGCTTGCATTTGTTTTGACTAATAACAGGCCGTATTCAACCACAAAACGGTGATCATTTATTAATTAATACAATTTTGAAAAATGGCAATGGAGCGATGTTCGAACCGTGATTTAGTGAGGGACAACTGTACTGCCATCTTGTGGAGTTTTTACAGCCGACTTGGTGCTTTTAAGGGACTCGCAGGTTATTTGCACTTGGTGACGATGGGAGACTCGAAGGTTAATTGAATAGAAGTGTTAATTGCAGCATTTATGGTCTAATATTTTGGCTAGCTACTTTAGTGGGGCAAATAGGGATATACACTCCTGATCAAAATCTTACGACCATTGGAAAAAAATGCCGTTTGATGACCCTGCGCCATCTTAAGCTCCAGTGTTCCACTGAATGAAAAAGCACCCCAGATCTTGATGGACCCCCCCGCCACTGTGCCGGGTAGAAAACATCTCAGGTGGGATCTCCTTGTCATGCCAGTAACGTTGGAAGCCATCTGGACCGTCAAGGTTATATTTTTTTCTCATCAGAGAATAAAACTTTTTCCCGCCTTTCAGTGTCCCATGTTTGATGCTCCCTGGCAAAGTTTTAACAGGCAGTTGAGGGAGGCGTTGAAGGAGACAAACCCTTTTCCCGCAGATGCTGTGTGATGGTGATTGTGCTGCAGTCAGCACCAGTAAGGGCCTTAATGTGGGTGGAAGACTGCGCTGTGTCTTGATGGACAGCCAATCGGATTCTCCAGCTCAGCGCAGGTGTGATTTTTTTTATTTTTTTTGGGGGGGGTTTACCACTTGACTTTTTTGTTCCATAATGCTCAGGATCTTTCAAAAAATGTAGAATGACTGTCTTACTGCGCCCAACCTCAGCAGCAATGGCACGCTGCGAGAGGCCTTGCTTATGCAGCTCCACAATCCGACCACGTTCAAAAAGAGAAAGCTTCTTAGCTTTAGCCACCAGGAGGGCATGCCAGTGTGAATGCCTGACAGAAAATGAACATCTTGAGCAGATTTGAGCTTTTATAGCCTGTGGTCTTAAACTTTTGATCAGGTGATAAACAACCTATTTCAGTTTTTTTTGTTTTGTTTAAATTACAAGTTCAAAATGTTTTTTGTCTCACTCCCCCTTCTTGCTTTTGCATATTGTAGCTCTACTTAAAACCTCATTAAGATCCAAATGCAAATTCTAGCAATTTTTCAACTGGTCTTAAGATTTTGATCAGGTCTGTATATGAGTGTGATGCAATGTAGTTAAACACAGCAAGCTGTCACCACAACGGTAACAAATGCCAAGGAACAAATTATGCAGACAGGTAACTTCAGCATATGAGAGGTTCACAATGAGGACGTTTGTGTGAATGATAATTAGTTAGCATCGACAGATCGACATTGGGCAGAGCAAGCACATGGCTTGTGGACAGGAGATGCAGTGCATTTTGGGCCAGCAGTGTTGTGTTGTAGTCGCTTTGGGACGCTTGGGATCAGCAAGGGAGGAGACAAATGTTGAGAGATGATGAAAAAAAGTAGTGGCGTGGATAGAGGACTATGGTGCCTTCTATGTGTTGTAAATAAAACTAACCATTTTTAAGCATTTTTTAAGATTAAAATTTGGGAAAACAAATATGAACCTCTGCAGTAAGTTGAGTGCTCCACCAGTTCATTTTATTACCCCAGCGTGATATACTGCAGAGAGAACACATTTTCATACTTAACCAAACGATAAATTACCTTCATTTGAGTAAGACTGATGCTTTCCAGTTAGCTGTCAAGTCAAACATGAAGAAGCTACTACGCCGCCTGTAAGACACATGACCATGAGTTGATGATGACTGCATCTTGTGTGCAAATGATTATTTCTTCCAAATGTTCTAAATTGTGGTTTTTCTTCAAAGCGTAGTTCCTACTTTGCTGTCTATTAGGGGTGTCACTCGACATTCAGTTCACGAGTACAAGATTGGGTCTACGAGAATGAGATGAGATTTTAACATTACTTTCAAGAAAAGTACAATAAAAATATACAAAAAATATGACTATATTGTAATCTACTAATTTAATTTCAACTTCTTCTACACTCTGTGTCTATGCTAGAGGCCCCGCCTCCACCCTAGGTCAATTGTTGATAAATATTTGAACTACATTTGTAGGTCTATTGGAGTATTTACCTCGCTGTCTAAATTCAAAAATATAAGAAGCCCTTCCTGGGTGGCCCTGATGTCTCTTTCCTCTGTCTGTGTTTTAGTCTATCCTCTTCAATCCCAGCTTTGAAGCATGCATGAGGAAGGATATCCTGAAGACCAAAGAGGCCATTACCCAGGGGCCATTAGGCCTCTAGTAGAGCATGTCAATGAGGGCTGAGTCTTGCTCCGTTTTTCACTTGCAGCTACTTCGTTGGCTGGCTGGTGGAGTGGAGGGAATCTCTCAGGGGGCTGATGGATGATAAAAGTATATATATATACATATATATTTGTCTCATATGAACACGCTAGCACTGCATGCGTTCCTCGCGGTAACATTTGATATAGTGCTTGTCCCGCTGTTGCACGGGAGGAGGTTGCCTCATTAATTGGCGCTGTTGTTCTTTCATGCAGACTAAGAGCGAGGGGGGAGTGAGTCATCATCATCAGGATGAAATGCTCTGACATTTGAGCATGAAAGTCCCAGGGTGCCTTGCGGCCCGACATTGCTGCATGGGGCATGTTTGCGTCTTGCAGTCAAGGAGGATTACAGAGTGCTGTGGTTTGACTGAGATGTAAGTTTATTTGGTCGTTGAGGTCAGCAAATAAATGCCCGGCTTTAAGGCGACTATTTTGTTTTGCGTCACAGGCGGGACTTAGCAGCTAATTGTCAATAAGTCATTGACCATTTGTCTAATGTTTACAAAACTTGGAGGATATCTGTGTTACATCTATGCTGCCGATGATAAAGTAGTACCAGTGGGAATATGACCTTGATTGCTAGAATCACTGGGGCCTTCTTCTCCAGTACTGTATTCCCCTTGAATACAAGGGCACACTCCCCTTCTCTTTCTGCCGTGGTAGTGGAAAAATCCCCTCAATGCCCTCCGTCATGAGTGACAGTATATCTCGCTCCTGTTTTTACAGAGAGCACTTGATCGCCATTGAAGTTTGCCGAGAGCATCGTCGACTCTCTCTCTCAAGGGCGGCCCGGCTCTGTCGTCTGCCGTGAAAGTGACACGCTCCCTCTCCTCCTCTCTAATCAGAAATCTTAGCATTCTGCCTGCTGACTAGACGAGGTTTTACAGTGTGTGAGGCCTCGCTTTTCTGTGTAGCGCAGCAGAATATCAGCCGAAGGAGACGGCCAAGGAGGTTAGGCAAAGAGGCAAAGATGGATAAGGTAAGGGGAAGGAAGATAAGCTCACAGGGTGTGTATGTGTAAATATGGGGTACTGGTGACATCCCCCCCAGGCTTCCAGAGAGCACAAACAAGGGGGCGATTAATTCAACATACCTCTGCATCTCAGAGGGGGCAAAAGTCTGATACAGGAAAGAGAAGCAACCTTCAAGTTGGGAGACGACCACTCTACCACCTGAGCCTCGCTGCCCCAGTAGGCGTTAGGACTGAAAAAAGATGCTTGCAAAGCCAAATGCTGTAGTCCCCGTGCAAGGTGAGCCCATCAACACGAACGAGCCAGTATGCCGAAAATTACTTATTCGAAATTGGTAACAAAACAAATTTTCCCACCTCAAACATTGCCACCCGACGCAGTTTTCCCATTTGGGAAAGAACTACACATGGAGATGCCTTCGTCTCGACAGTCAACACTTACTAAGGCGTGTGGTCTGCAAAGTAAATACAACCGGAACAGCGCAAAATCATGTGCGTTCAGAGAAAGTCATTGCCAAAGAAATGCTGTTTTAATACAGTTGAAAAGCCAGCATTTCAAGAAATGCTGCAAACATACGACAGACGGTACAAATTGCCTGTGAGAAAAAACATTTCAACTTTACAGATTGAAAGATGACATATTAAAGGAAACTTTGCATATTAATATCTACTATCACATATCATAACAGGGGTTTATTTGGTCTCAAAAAATGTTGACAATATCGTTTAGCGTCAATTTGTGGGACAATAAAACACACCTTCATTGTTTTGTGACATGGTTAAATACAATTTTTGTCCAGTCATATTTTTTCTTTGTACTTTTCTTAAAATTAATGTTAAAATCTTGTCTCGTCTCGTTCTCGCGTGGACCCAATCTTGTGTATCGTCTCGTTTCGTGAGTTGGGTGTCTCGTGACACCCCTAGCACGCCCCCTTTTTCTCACCGTTTGTGGCATCAGCGGGGTTTGACTGTATTGATCTGTGTGTTTTCACAAAACGGATCCCTTTGCCCGCACGATCGATCAGCGGTTACTGAGAGTGCATCCTCATTGGCGCTTGTAACATGACAGTTAAAGTACATCTGATATTATTTCCCAATGATATTCTCTGTTTTTCCCCTGGCTTTGTTTATGCACATATACATGTAGAAGGAACTATGCCGAGGACAATATGCTCCCTTGTTCATTCGTTCTGACAAAGACAGAAACATTACCCCCAGGAATTAAATTTGCATTCATGTTTTTGTGAGGAAGTCTGTGGGTTTAAGTTGATCTCATGCTATTTTATAAAGAAAGGAGCCAGCCAAGGTGGCTGTGAGTCAGCTGAGACGCTCGGTGTGAGTCAGCCTGCCACCATCAGTCTTCCACTGTTATCAGTAACGTCCCCACCTGAAAGTATTACCAGCAAATCCATCAATAATGATTGCTGTTTCTCAGCATTTAGGAAAAGAAAAAAAATGCATTAAAAAAAATGTAACAGAATTGTTTGGAGGGGTGCCGGGGAGAGAGTTACTCACTTTAGTGTTTCTCAAAAATGAGTCGCTCCAGGGGGGGAAAGATTTCTTTTATTCCATTTCCTGTGGAAAAAGCACAGATATTTGTTATGACTGAGCAATGTGTGTTGTCTGTGTGCACAGGCAGGGGACTGCTCTTGTAGATCTTTTGCTTCTTTGAGCTCCTGCTGCTGAGGGTCTTTGCTGTGAATTGTGTCCTCCCTTCCAAAACAATCCCCCACTTTCTTGTCAGCGTGGAGACAGAAATGCTGTGCAGCAAACCTGCAGAGCGCTGTGTGGCTTTCTTTTACTTTGTCACTCTTATACACACCCTCATAGGGCGCCCTCATTTTTTCACATGCATGACTGTCAGTGACATTGGTGGTTCTGGGCAAAAATTATTTTAATTGTTAGACAAAATGTCTATAATGGACCTATGGGCAACTATTTGTGTAGTCCTTTTGCTTGATAGCAGCCATGTTTCTCAACCAACCTTGCTCAGATTTTACACATCTCCTAAAGGTGCGTACCAAATTTTGTAGCCAGTCGGCTAAACAATTTAAAGTTATAGCGTTTTTTTTTGTGGAGCTGAGCCCGATTTACAGGGTCAAACTTTGGGATTGAATAACAGCACCGCCATGTGGTGTATTTGTCAGAAACATAAAAGCACAGGCAACACAGGTGCAAGTTGTGACAATTGTTCACCATTTTATGTGCGGTTGTTCACAACTAAAGAAAAACATTAGGACACCTCACAATGTACATGCTTGACTGCAAAGCGTACCAGGCATGAAGCTGATAGGAGGCTTTTATTTGTACAAATGGTTGTTTAACGTGGGGGCCACTGGGGGCCGTACAGTTACCTTATCTTCCGACTATAAGTCGCTATAGAGCAGGGGTGCTCACACTTTTTCAACCCGTGAGCTACTTTTAAAATGAGAAAGTCCTACAGATCTACCTCCTACTAGTACTATAGAAAATATATACATTTACAATATTGTGAGTATAATGTGAGTATTTATGTACGTTGTCCATGTATATCAGGGGTGCATGCAAGGAACAGGGCGACATGATCTATCTCTAACACATAGCATATATGTAAAATCAAACCGGTAAGCTTTGAAACTACTATACTAAATACTAACGATTAGTATTTCACAGTTTCAAAGTTTACAGGTAATCAAAGTAATTGGTATCATTCAATAACTCACAATTGAATTCAATGTTGCAATAAAGATAATTACCCATAGTTCCTCAATAGTTGTGTACATAACCTGAGTACTGCTAATATATCCGTCATAATAGCTACGTAGTGTTCATTAGATACACAGTTCATGTATTAGTCCAGTTAGCATTTGCTATCAAACATTACAGATGTATACGTACAAGAAATGAAAATGATTACGTAAAAGACAATGCAGCCGAAGTCAAGGCAACATATTAAAAAGCTTTCAGCAATGGGCACATTTAATCATGAAATAATACTTTTAAAAAAGTGTAGAAGTGTCAAAAACACGCATTTCTTTAGTGGCGTTCAGGATGCCATCAGACAATTGACTTTTTTTCTACATAACTAGCCACTACAAGTGAGGGATAACTTTTGTTAGAAACGCAGCCATCTTACCACTGATTTAGTTTAGCTGTAATAATAAAGATGACAGTTGCATCTCCTTGTGTTGCTTAGCAGGGGAGCACCAACGAATCAGGAGAGGAGCTTAATGTCAGCAGACTTGATGTCATGTGACATCTTCAAAGTGACGCTTATGCGATCAACCCAGACTACCTTAGCGATCGATGTAATGGGCGCCCCTGCTCTAGAGTATAAGTCACATCACCCAAAAACATGTACACTCTTTATCGAAAAATCGCAAGACCTTACATTTTGCACTCAAAATGCAAAAATAAGAAGTCTGAGTGAGACAAAGAAAATTTGAGTAAGCAATTTATTGCAAACAAGCATTAAAGTGACATAGGCTGTTCATCAGCTGATCAAAAGTTCAAGACTCACAGTCTTGCCAAAAGTGTGGGTTCCATGTCGTTTTCTGTCGGCTGTTCACACTGTCATGATCCCTTGATGGCAAAGGCAAAAAAATGGAAGCTTGCCTGGCCTGATGGCTTCGTCTGTGACTAGGTTTTTCAACAAGACAGCGTTACAGTTCACAATGCCCGCCTGACAAAGGACCTCCTCCAGAGGAATAAGCTATAATAACCGTCCTGCGTGTTCCCCTGATCTAAATCCAGTGGAGGACGTTTGGGGATGGATGGCAAGGGATGTTTACAAAAATGGACATCAGTTCCAGAGACACTGGATGCCCTCCGAAGCCATCTTCCCCACCCGGAGCAACATTTCCACTAGCCTCCTGGAAACACTGGCATCAGCTGATGAACAGCCTATTTCAATTTAATGGTTGATGCAATAAATACCAACTGCCTACTCAAAACATTTTTATTTTCACTCCCATTTCTTCTTTTTGCATTTTGAAGCTCTACTTAGAACCTCCTTAAGATCTAACAGTGCAAAATGTAAATTCTTGCAATTTTTCGCCTGGTCTTAAAATTTTAATCGGGAATGTATAAGTTGCATGGAACTATAAGTCACATTTATTTCAGAATTTGTTTCACAAAATTCAAAACCGAGAACAGACATTTAATCTGGAAAGGCAAGTTATTCAACAACACAGTAGCTGGTCCGGTCTGTGATGCATTAACAGTTATTCAGCTACACAGTAGCATAAAGAACATACTTGGGAGCGCTAAATAGGCTAAAATCACATAACAAGCCAGAAAATTCACCAAGCTCCCAATCTCATTCTACATCACTGAATCCATTAATTTGCCATCCTCTGTATCGCTAGCCTAGATCGCCCTCTCATTATATACATAATGTTAAATGATGTATATATTTTGATGTACAGTATAAGTTGCACCTGACTGTAAGTCGCAGGGCTGGGCAAACTATGAAAAAATTGCAGGAAAATACAATAACACACATTTAGGCCTGAACGTCTATTCAAGTTTGCCCTTCTGCACGGAAGTAAGACCATTCTGATGTGTGTGGGTTTTTTTAATAACCAAATTAATTGATTCAGTCTATTGTTGTCGATTATTTTGAGTACGCGCGGTACAAACACACAACTGACAACTGTTGGAGATGCACTAGTCTAGGGATGGGGGTGTGTGGGGGTTGACTTTGTGCTGAATTACATCCTCTCTCAGGGTTTCCATGCATCTCTTCCCCGTGCTTGCCCTTAAATCTGATTTGTATCCACAGGAAATGTTGTGCCAGAAAAAATATACTAACAAGCTTATGTTTATTCAGAGGATCCTGTTTATGAGAAAACAAAGAGACGTGCCCTGCCCTTCTGCAATGTTACATTTGAAGAGCCCAGCCTCAATAGCTGGTGACAGCACAGAGCCGTTGCAGAGGTAGGCCTGTGTGTGCAGTGATGTTGCTATTAATTCATCTAAATGCTCATCCGCTTGGACCGCATGTGCTAATAAGTCTAACAAATGTGATTTGGAAAGCCGGCCCCAAGGTGCTGCTCTAAACGTTTACACCCCAGTTAGTGCAATATCCGCCCCTGAGGAGTCTCTGCCTCTAATGGCCAAAATAAAAACCTCCTTTTCTGTTTGTAATCTTCAGTTTTAGGGAGGAGGAAGAGGATGTGGCCTGATGGACTAGCCAGTATATTGGCTGTTTGGAGGGGGTATGTCTTGCACTCATAGTGATGTAAAGCACAATCAAAACAGGAAGTGATGTGGTCTCACCTTCAATATAAAACAAGAAAAATTTGCATTTTTCAAGAAGATGCATTTACAATTAATTGTTTGAGCTTAGCGCCCTTGTGAAGGCCGTTGAGTTGTCAAATTATAGACATGCTCCTCACAAGTCTTCCCATCACTGTAGTTTTCCTCCAGTAATTTCACGTACATCCAAATACTAGTTTAGCAGCAGTTACCGCTATCTCTACAATGTGCACATAACTGATATATACCCTAGCTTGTAGTTTTCGTTGACATAATGATGAGCATCCCCTTTTCTGTTCTGCTGTCTTTAAAACCATTGTTACACAGGTGGCACATTACACTGTTAGTTGTGCATGATGCGAGTCGTGTAAATGAAGCGTTTCACTTTGTACAACAGCAGAGTCGGTTCAAATTTCATCAAAAATGGACTCAAAACTTATTCCGCCCGTGTCGTATTTTGAAAATAAGTGACCGGATGTAGTATGCTTGCTGTAATGGCGGGCTTGACGAATTGTTTCCGTAGGAGAGAGTGGGGAGCGAGAGAGGGAGGGAGGACAGCCCAAATAGTGCACATCAGCAGGCGTCGGAGCATCTTCCTCATCGTCATCTCCATCGAGCGAGCCTCGGTGTGACATTCTTAACGGGAGCTGGCGGAAGTCGTCCTCAAGCCTCCGCACATCCATCCATCCATCCATCCATCCTCCCAGCAGCAGCAGCTCCCGGCGCGCACTTTTTCCTCCGGAGCGTCGTTATTCTTAGCACAGCTGCAGGGAGACTGTCCCGTCCTCACGGCCCTTTGGCTTATTTATCCCAGTTTTCCTGAATATTTCATGGGAAAAAATGGCGATCTGTGCCCAGTCGTACGGCATGTTGTGCCTCTTCAGCATCCAAACTGTCCTTCTCATGTGCGTGTCCACGCCGACTGCCGGGACACACCACTTCCCCCAGCACTACACGTAAGTAGTCTTATTATTTTGGGGAGTGCATGTGGGGGGCGGTGTTGAAGCCAGGAAGTAGGACAGGTGGCCCCGGGAAGCCTGTCTTGCATGGCTGTGCGTCGCCGCTGGTGTGCGTGCATGTTCACACACGCAACTTCCGTCTCCGATGCTGCATTATATATCATACACACTGTCGCCCATTCTGACGTGGACATTTAAACAATCAGCTCAAGCAGCCATTTAAGAAGAAGGTCCATAGGGATTAGAGTAATACAGAGTTGCTTTATAGGGCTTGATGTGCTCTTCTAGTCGGTAAAGTCACCCAGCCATGCCGTGGAAATGATCACCAGCTTATTAATCAACTTAGCAACTTAAAAGCCAACAGTTATTTAATAACAGAGACACGTTGTCTGATGAATTCAAACTTCCAAAGAATTCCTGTTGAGTGCAATATTTCCTTTGAGCCTTGCTTTGCAAACCTTCAAGCAGGCATCTAGCATCCAGTGTTGGAACTATAGTTATATCTATTTACAAAATCTTTGCAGTGTTGTTAAGCTCCTCTCCTCTCCCCCTACCTGATGATGCAAGCTCTCCCTACGACCATTCCTGCATCCTCTCTAGGGCTTTGGTATAGAGATGATCAAGGTGACTTTGAAAGCAGCGTCACTTACGTTCACTGGCGATTAACTCCAGACTACCATTTGTCGCACCATTTATTTGACCACCCGAGGCCCATAATAAATAAAAAAAGCTCCAAGGGGGTAATCATTCCCACGTTTTCAATTCGTTTGTGAAAATAATTGAAGCGTATGTTAATTAGGTCTGCTCCATGGTGGTTGTAATCCATGTTGGTAGTATTGTTTACAAGAGATCATCTAGTTGTACGTTTTCAAACGTACTGTCATTAGATTTGATGGATCCCTGGAGGGAAATGAAAGGGAATGACAGTAATAATGTGGACTGGAATATGTGATTTGATTATAAGATGTGTTTTTAAGTGGCCCAGTGGGCTACTTTGCTTGATTCAAGGGTGTGTGATGAGAGCTAGGTGATTATGACCTCACGCCAGGTGTTGCTCCGACACACAGATTTGAGGACATGTCTGGGACACGTCGCAGAATACCGCATGCTTCATTTGTCCTTGATGTGCAAATTATTTACGTTCCGGCTCATGCTTTTGAAGGCAAACATGTCTGTCAGATTCTATACGCACTTCTCTTTAGTCGTGGTATTGACTTGTAGATGTGTTTTTGACTTGCAAACTGATTCAGTTAGCATCATTAATTAAGCCCATTATTGTCATTTTTTAATTTTGTTTAAATGCACTGTAGTTGCAATCTGCACAATATTCATGTTAGTATGACCAGTTAAGTTGTGAGGAGCAAACGGGGTGTTGTGAGTCAGTGGCCCAGTCATTGGGGTCAAGTCCTGCACAGGCTTAATGATGTCCTTGTACTCCCGACAAAGCTTGCTCTGACTTGGCCAGCCTCTGATTTTGCAGACTTCTTCGATTCAGTCCATCGGCTCGTCCCTCTTGTCTCCAGTAGAAGTCTGACATTTAAAACTGACATTTGTCCCTGTAATTTGTGTATTACTGCATTGTCTTGTTGGCAGGAAAAGGTTGACACTAGTTGACTACAAACTTTATTCATCTGATAGCTGCACTCTTTTCCAAAACCATATTTATTTCAGCTCATGTCTAGGTTGCCTGCTGCTTTTAAATCATCTCGTGAGCGTCTCATTCCATTAAGTAATTTGTTACTTGCTGCGAGATACGCGCTGGCAATCGCCATGCGTTTGATCTCTTAATTCCACATTTGGCCTCGTCTGATGGAGATCAGCTCCCTGCTAGGCGTGCATTTCTGTCCGACCCAAGCAGTTTTATTGCGGAGTTGCTGATCACAGCCTGTCCTGCCGGTGCCGACCAGATATGTGCATGCATTGTAGGAGGGAAGAGGTTGGTGCTGATGGCTAACTCATGCATTAGAAGATAAGAAGGTCAAGGGACCAGTTGGGGCACAAAGCACTTAGCTAGGTTGTGTTGCATACCAGGACAACTGCAGTATTTTCTAATGTGTTGGAACAGCTTGAGAACAATAAAGAACACAGATTTTTATTTCCCACGCTGAGACAGGGGACAGAGTAGAAAATACAGGAGTGTCCCAAAAAATGTGACATCATTTGGAAGTAGGCCTGCCACGATAATCAATTAACCGCCGATAAATAAAAACAAACTGTCTAATTTTGCCGGCCTCGATATATTGACGTGTATGTGTGTTTGATTTCCTCCTCTCACTCTGTGCATCTGTCTCAACACCTGGGCGCAATGGTTGCACAGTGGAATGAACGGCATGAGTGAACCCTCATGTCAGTCATTCAGCCGAGTGGGGAGAGGCGGGGCGCTATGCACCAGCAGGTGTGCTACTTGCTAGCTGTGTGTGTTGTGTGCTACACGATAGAATGATTTCTTTGTACATGTTGTGTATAAAACAGGATCACCTTTTGCGCGTCGTCATTTTGTGGCGTGAAGAAGTTGGGGACAAAGACAATGAAATTATACAACGCATTTTGCTGCATCCAAAACATGTACTCTGACCAAATGCCGATAAAACGTTACACCCCATTAAATGTAAACAGCATATTCCACACACATTGTTGCTAGAAGTGAATCAAGGAAGTGTATGTGCAAATGAGCTGACGTCTGCATTAACGCACAATGTGAACTTCAGAGATTTCTGGGTTATTTCTGCATTTTTTTGTCAATATTTAGTCTAAAAAGTCTAAAAATCAGAAGTATTGTGATTGTGATTTTCATGCATGTGCAAAAAGGTTGTAAAAAGATTCAGCGTACAGTATAATTAAAAACAAATCTTTGTGTCAGCATTCAAGCTTTTTCTCTTTACATGGTGCGCCAGTCTCTCGCCAGTCCGCCTATGGCCCCCAGACCGTACTTTGGACACCCCTGGACTAAATGAAGGCATCCACTCGATGACTGCTTATGAAAGTACGAGTTTTTGAATGACCGCATTTGGCCCGCTGGCCGTAGTTTGAACACCCCTGCTCTAGGCCAAGTTTGAATGACAAAGTAGGGGCTGATTGTGTTGTGCCCTTTGGACAGAAAGCAGATAAGGACAAGAACACATGAAACAGGAAATGACTCCAAAAACAAAACTACTGGAAGGGTGCCACATAACCCCTCTGTTCAATTCACTGCCGAGTGTCATATAGTCGGCAAAGCAAATAGCCGCTGGACCTGTGGCTTTAGGCAACCGCCTGATGTACTGTTTTACTGTATTAACGTCGAAAGATGGCTGTCGCTGCATTTGAAGTATCGTGAGTGGTAGTTTTTTCTAGCTCTGTATGTGCTTTAAAATGTCAGTTTTGGTGTGAATGCCAGCGTGCGGCCTGCGTTAATTATAAAAGGCATATTGAAAGAAATGGACAAAACATTTGCCATTTGCTGGACCTTCCACCAAGGCAGTTGCTCCTGAAGCAGACACACTTTGGCTCAAATGTCGCCTTCCACGTCCTCCCTCGCTTGCCTAAAGCGAGGAAATGCAAGTATGATGTGCTCAGGTGATAATGTGAGTTGATGCACATTGAAAATGTCCCGTCTTCCTTCCCAGAATGATTCACTGGGCTGGACGCATCGAGAAGGAGCTGGAAAAAGTTCTGCAGCACGTCACTGGGACTCAGCAAATGAGATCGGTGAGTTGACATCACACTTGCACCCTGCATTATTAAACATGGCTGTGCATGTGTGAAAGGCATGCTGCTGTCTTGTATAAGTGCACTTTTTATCACCTGAAGTGAATAGCAGGAGAGTGAGATAGAATTTGAAACAGGGTTATTTGGGTGAATACGGCTTCCTTCCTGCATGAGGCTCTCTGTAACATGTGGCAGATGGCTGAGCCGGGTCATGACTGACACGGTTTCTATACATATAAATATGTATAGAATATAAATAGTTTTATTTACTTGCTCGCAGGCTTTGAAATGCACCCTGAGATAAACACTTCACTATTGCTATGTGAGTGAGTGGGCCTCATTCAGCTGTTGGGGGGCGCCTGTGGCATCCTGAATGTGAGCCGTACCAGTGGTGAGCGTGGTGGCGACATTGATGGGTCACAGCGAGGAGGCAAGGGAGTTGACAGGAGTAAAGGTTAATGGCCATTACTGGATGTCAGTGCAAGATAAAGGCAATTTGAGCATTTTGTTGAATGTCACTCAACAGTCACGACAGCATGTCTGCATCTACCCATCATTTGACCACTTGTTGAATTGATGTGCATTTTTTTTGCAAATATATGAACATTTAAGCCATCACAGTAATAATGCCAGGAGTGAGAATTTTCAACCTTTTTTGTACTGACAATGTTTCTATTCTTTCTCTGTAAATATATTGTTGAAGAAGATTCAAGATTCAAGATTCAAGATTCAAGAGAGTTTTATTGTCATGTGCATAGTAAAACAGCAGTTATACCATGCAATGAAAATCTTATTCTGTTCATTCTCCCAAGGAAAAGAAAGAAAAACACAAGAAAGAATAAGAACATAAGAAACATAAACACATATACATAAATACCAAGAAATTAAGCAACAACAACAGAAGAGACATTAATGCAAGTAAATAATACAAATAAATAAATAAATAAATAAGTGCTATGAGTGTGTGTTGCGTGTGGCGTGTCTGAGTGCTTCATTGAGAAGCCTGATGGCCTGTGGGTAAAAGCTGTTTGCCAGCCTTGTGGTCCTGGACTTCAAACTCCTGTAGCGTCTGCCTGATGGCAGGAGTGTGAATAATGAGTGTTGTGGATGTGTGCTGTCCTTGATGAGGTTGTGTGTTCTGCGTAGGGCTCTAGATGTATAAATGTCTTGCAGTGAGGGGAGGGCTGCCCCAACAATGTTCTGTGAGGTCTTGATCACCCGCTGGAGTGCCTTCCTATCACGTGTTGTACAGTTACCGTACCAAACAGTGATGGAGGCGGTAAGGACACTTTCGATGGTGCATCTGTAGAAGCAACTCAGGATTGTGGTGGACATGCCAAATTTCCTCAGTCTTCTCAGGAAGTACAGTCTCCTTTGGGACTTCTTCAGAATTTGTTGGGTGTTGTGAGACCAGGTGAGGTCCTCGCTGATGTGTGTGCCAAGGAACTTGAAGGTTTTCACCCTCTCCACCTCAGTCTCACCAATAAACAGGGGTCTATGTGGCTCCTTTTCCCTTGTTCTTGGGTCGATGATCATCTCTTTAGTCTTATCTGTATTGAGAAGGAGATTGTTATCACGACACCAAGCTATGAGGTCCGCCACCTCTCTTCTGTATGATGTTTCAACACCACCAGTGATCAGGCCGATGACTGTAGTGTCATCCGCAAATTTAATGATGCTGGTGTTGTTCTGGGAGGCCACGCAATCGTAGGTGAAGAGCGTGTAGAGGAGTGGACTCAGCACACACCCCTGTGGGGTCCCAGTGCTCACAATTCTTGAGCTGGATGTGCGGTTGTGGACTCTGACTGACTGGGGTCTGCCTGTGAGAAAGTTAAACACCCAGTTACAGAGGGAGGGAGACAGGCCAAGTGTGAGGAGCTTATTTGTGAGTTTGTGGGGGCTGACTGTATTAAAAGCGGAGCTATAGTCTATAAATAGCATTCTGACGTATGTGTCCTGGCCCTGTAGGTGAGAAAGGGCTGTGTGGATGGCAGTGTTGACTGCATCATCCGTGGACCGGTTCTGGCGATATGCAAACTGTAGAGGGTCCACGGTTGCCGCCGGGATGCTCTTTTTGATGTGGGTCATGACTATTCTTTCAAAGCACTTCATAACAATAGGAGTGAGTGCTATAGGGCGATAGTCATTCAAGCAGGTCACGTTGCTCTTCTTGGGTACGGGCACTATGGTGGTGGACTTAAAGCAGGTCGGTACAGATGCTTGTGCAAGCGACAGGTTAAATATGTCAGCAAGCACATCAGCTAGCTCTGATGAGCAAACCCGAAGTGCACGTCCTGAGATGTTGTCTGGGCCTGCTGCTTTTCGTGGGTTTGTTTTGTTTAGAACCCTGCGCACATCAGCTGATGTCACCATGAGAGGTGCGTCCTGTGTGCTCCCCAGGTTCAGCCACCCTCTCTGCTCATCAGAAGTTTGGGTGTCAAAGCGGGCATAGAACTCGTTCAGCTCATCTGGAAGTGTGGTTTGGCTGGACGTGGCTACGCTACTCTGCTGTCGATAGTCTGTGATGTGCTGGAGCCCCGCCCACATGCGCCGAGGGTCTGAGGTGGAATAGTAGCCCTCCAGCTTCTGTCTGTACTGTCTTTTGGCCTCCCGTATGGACCTCCTCAGGTCATATCTGGCCTTTTTGTAGTCATCAGCGGTGCCCATGACAAATGCAGTCGAACGAGCACGTAGCTTAGCCCTTACATCACAGTTCATCCACTGTTTTTGGTTAGGGTATTTTCTGTAATACTTGGTGGTGGTAACAGTCTCTATACATGTGCTAATGTAGCCAGTAACAGCAGAAGCATATTCATCCAAATCAACAGTACAATCTTCCCTCCCCGCTGCAGTTTTAAACACATCCCAGTTTGTGCAGCCAAAGCAGTCCTGAAGTACTTGATCAGTTTCTTCATTCCATACTTTAACTGCTGTACTAAGAATTACATATGATGGCCAACCACTCAATGTTGACTATTAGCGGTGTCACGAGACACTCTGTTCACGAGACGAGATGATACACGAGATGTACACGGATGTTTTGCGCTTGACTACGGCGTATTATTAGTTAAAAAAAATGCATATTTAAGCAACTGCCACATATTCTTGGCATAAATTAAGCATTTTCAAGCATAAAAATGTTGTAAACTAACAAAAATACAAGTAAAATTTGAAGGCAATCCAAGACGTTAACGAACTGTAGTCTGCGCTGACCACGCATCCAGCTAAAACTTTCCTGTCCACACGTCTGGAAGACATTTATTGAAACGAGCACGAGTCTTATTTATGTCTTAAATGCCTTATTGTCTCTGATTATATCAACTATATTGGGTAATATGACTGGAATGGTGACTATGGGGTGTTATTTCATGCCTAGAGGTCTCCAATAATGGTAAAAATCTTATTTAGAGAGCCGTAAACAGGTTTTCTATGTTCTAACTACGAAAATATGCAGTTTATTAATATTGAATCCTACTTCGGTAATTCACTTACCACGGTCAGGTCAGGAACCAATTAACTTAATCACGATAAGCAAGGGGCAGCGTGGCTCAGGTAGTAGAGTAGTCGTCTCCCAACCAGCAGGTTCGATCCTCGATGCTTGGGCAAGATACTGAACCCCCAGTTGCTCCTGATGCTGCGTCAGTAGGTAAATGTGGTAACGGTGTCAAACCGCTGAGAAAAGCGCTATAGAAGTGTGTACCATTAGTGTATATTGCGCAGCACAGCAGCAACTGAACCAATATTGTAAACTGCTCAGCCAGCATTAATAGTCCGGATGAGTTGATTGTAAACAACAGTAAGTTGTCTATTGTAACATGCCTGACTTTCACACCAGCAACTCAATAGCGCGATCAACATTTTAAAGCGCATGCAGAGGTAGATAAAGCTGTTATGGCTATGACCACTTATTACACTTAGCCACAGCCAAATGGTGGAGTAAAAAAAAAATTCTTCAGGAGGCTTAG
This sequence comes from Dunckerocampus dactyliophorus, assembly GCF_027744805.1. NCBI lineage: Eukaryota > Metazoa > Chordata > Actinopteri > Syngnathiformes > Syngnathidae > Dunckerocampus > Dunckerocampus dactyliophorus. The sequence goes on from NC_072826.1 coordinate 2,709,781, forward strand.
GCATACAAGTCGCAGGACCAGCCAAACCATGAAAAAAATTCTGTCTTATAGTCCGGAAAATATGGTAATAAATGCAATATTTTTGTAGTTAGAGCATAGAAAACCTGTTTATGACTTTCTAAATACAGGTTTTAACATTATGAGAGCTCTGTAGACATGAAATAACACCCCAATGGTCACTTTTACACTCTATTATTATTATAACTATTATTCTTTGTTGACATCACATTGTGCAGGCTATGGGATCACTGCAGGGACATAACAGACGGCCGCCGCTAGCATAGCAAGCTACTGAGCTAACTAGTTAGCCTGTCCGATTTACTTTTTCTAAACTAAAGTGTTTCAAACAGAGTTGGGAAGAAGGAGAAAAAAGCCAAAAACTTACCACTTCCACACAGATTGAGAGGAGAACCTTTTTGTCACTCAATGTCAGCCATGGCATGTCTGCTCAGTAGCCAGTCTCCATGCAGTGTGAAAGGTCATGTAATCTAACGTCTTATCTCATAACATTACTGATGTCTAGTGACCATAATACTACATATAACTTGTCTATCAATCATTTTTTACTAATAATAGGCCCTAGTCAACCACGAAATAGCCATCATTTATGAATTATTATTTGAAAAACCGCAACATAGTGAGGGAGTGATATTGGATATACCTCGGTGGTTATCTGCTTTTGTAGGAGACGCCATCAGGCGTCATACACAACAGCGGTTTTGAACTCTTGAGTTTTGTGTGACCTTAGAGAGGCTTTTTCTCTGAAAATTGAGGTTGAAGTCTCTTAGGACGTCCCTCACTGTCAGATTAATTTCTGTTTAAGTGATTATGTTTTTAACTATTTGCCAAGCAGGGAGAGAAGCAGAGAGGGAGAGAGAGGCAATGTGTGGTTGTATGTTATCTCTGGACTGCTAGGAGTAAAGTCGGGATGTACACGAGTGATCCCGAGCTTAATGGGAACCAAAGCTGAGATGCTGATGGGAAGTTAAAAGTGGATTTACTCTCATTTACACTACAAGTGTTTGAGGTTTTCCTCTGTGGGCTCAGCCCAATGAGTCACGGATGTTCAAATGCAGCCTCTCATGACATCCAGCCCGGTGATGTCTTGTGTTGGGGTCCGTATGGTCGTCTCTGTGTGTGTGTGTTTGCGCACGCATGCGGTGCATGCATCAGGACGTTTATCATGGCCTTAAACTGGAGTCTTCACAGGGTGTGCTAAATGGCCCAGCATGCTTAGAAAAGCTATTTTCTAAATGGATGCCTCTCTATACGTGTGTCTGATAGAAATCCCGCCAGGCCACACTGGCTGCTAACTAGATCGCTTCCCTGTGTTACAATTTCTCTTCTTCACGTGCAGACAAAATTGTGGTAATTGTATGCAAATAGTATTGTGAGTTTGTCTAATGTGGTGAGAGAACGCCAAGCAGTGTTTAGGCACCATTGTTGACATCTTTTTGGTCAAGAGAAGCAACCGAATGGCCACAATATTGGAAACAGGGATGTATTTATGTAAATAATTGTACTTTTGCAAAGATAGTGATGTCAGAGAGGTATTGCTTGCTTGCATTGGTGTAGATCTGCACTGCTTCACACTGTTCTGATATTTTTGACCATCTAATAACAATTATAAACTTGATGTATTCTCTTTGGGGCAGTTTGTGTTTCCACTCTGTTTATCTTTTCGCCATACTCCAGTGCACTCACACACAAACACACATGTTTAAACAGATCCACAGCATGACATGCACTAGAGGAATGATGCCAGAGTGTGGCAACTGTGCCACAGTGTCACACCCCTCACAATTCAGAGTTTAGACATTGGAAGATGACTGACGTCTCTTTCGCTATCAGTCCTAACTTTGGGACATTATGTTAAAGGAAAACCGCATTTTGTTTGTGTGGAATTTTGCCCATCATCCACAATCCTTATGTGAGACCTTATGTGTGTGTTCTAAAGGTATAAAAACAGCTAAAAACAGGCAGCTAAGAATACACATAACACCTATTCTGCCTATAAAAACCACCAACAACGCGTCATTTACATAATCTGACCTGCATATTAACCAAGCCACAGTGACATTGTTTCTCTTACTGTTAACATTGTTATGCCGAAGAGCCACTTTACCAGCGTAGTGACACCTCGCCACACCACACCGGCTAGTGACTAGCTTCAGCAAACAGCGCCGCACTCACAATGCCTCTGGCTACTAGCCAAAGGTAACGCTACTGCTGCGTTTTTGTTGTTGAGTTTGGAGAAGTTAACGCTAGGTGTAGTGTTCCTTTCTATGTTTCTTTGTGAAATCAATGCGTTGTCATGAATGTACATGTTACTACATGGTCACAGCATGGACATACTGTAACACCATACAGTAAAATCCAGTCGTAGGTTTTTGGAGGTGTTTTAATAGCGGGATTTGTAGGCGGAATAGGCGTGTCCCATTACGTGCATTAATTACCGCAAAGAGATGTGTGTTCATGTCTAATATAAGGATTGTGGGATATTGTATTGTATTGTATTGTATGTACTTTATTTATAATGGGCAAATAAAAAAATAATGCAGTTTTCCTTTAAATGAATGCCTCGGTGATTGTGTCAGAACTGTGCAGTTAATAATGCAGGAAGTAACACTTAAAGGAGTGGAAGTTTAGACGGAGGAGAGTGGGCGACCGTTGCGTAGGAGGTAAGTTTTTTTTTTTTTGAGGCAGGGTATGAATGGAAAAAAATAGCTTTCTTGGACAATTAAGATGGATGTTTGTTTATATTTGGAAGGATGGAATGATAGGGGAGATGGTTTAGAATGGCTACAATTCTTAACGGGAGCACACGGATGCCGTTTATAGTCTTTTATCCTCCACATTATCTCGCCTGCCGTTGTTTGATGTGCTACAGCGTGCGATGATGAGAGGCGGCATCGGACGCCGCCATTGTTTCTACATCCTCAGGCTTACACCCAGCAGTTTTAATAGACACACGTGTGCACACAGCTCCGACACCCACGCACTGTCATTCACACATGATGTCATATGTAACACGCCATCTTTACATGGGTGCATTGTTTGTGGGGAATATGCACATCATAATTAGCTCTTGGTTGTTATCATGTTATGTAGTGGCAGCATTTTACTCTTTTGTCTCATTGTGGAGGAGCTGTTGCTTTTGGATTAGGAATTCTGGTTCTGGATGAAACTAGTTGTAAAGATCCCACATCAGCACAACTAATTGCAACCTGTTTATGAGCAGCAGACGTGACACAAATGATCAAAAGTCGCTCAAACGCTCGCTTCTGAACTTCATGAAGGGAAAACCCTCATGAAGTTTGTGTATATGCCCACCTCTTCCTATGGGGGACAGCTTTCTTAAAAAAAAAAAAAGAAAAAAAAGGCTTCCCTACACATCTTAAAACAAAGCTTCTTCAATGAACTATTGGTCAGTCAGCTACAGATGTGAGAGCTGTAAGTTAGATCATTTGTTTTTCTTCAGAGAATAGGCCAACCTAGCATGACGTTACATGTGAGTGCAATGTTAGCACTGTAGCTCACATAGCTATGCTAGAGCTATGCTATCCTGTCCCATTGCTGAATGTTATGTTGTTGTATGTGATATATGCCATCTATTATTAGAGGTGTCCTGATCCAACTTTTTCACTGCTGATCCAATACCGATATTGCAGCCTGGAATATTGGCCGACACCGAAATCAATCCAAAACCCGCACGATTTATTCATGCCTTTATTATTTATTTTGTAGTATGGAATGTAAAGGTTTGATCAAGTGATATTACTCCAACAGAGAACAATAGTCAGCAACAGTTGGTACGACAAAAACGGACCCATTTACTTCTTTATGCATCTGGGGTATAGTTTAGCGAGGTTCGAGGTCCTGAATTAAGTGTTTAAACCCAACTTTACTTTTTACTTTACTTTACTTTAATTTTTTTGTTTATAGCTGATGACTTCTCGTCATCCCATGGGAGTTTCCCATGTGATGCTGCTTGAAATGCATGATGAGCTTGGTTGTACAGTCATCCCTCAGTTAATTGGTTACAGACCCGACTGTGATAAGTGAATTTCCGTGAGTTAGTCGAGGGAAAGGCTTCTTGAGACGTCATCTGTACTTCTGTGAAGAAAGTGTCGAACGTTTCGCTCCTCATCCGAAGAGCTTCATCAGCGAACTAACAAGTGCTGGTAGCCTAGGCCTTAAATACAGTAAGAGTGGGCGGAATTGGTGTGCCAACACCCTCCTCCTATGGTTCCTTACACTAAGACTGGGCGGAGTAATCCTGCATTAGCACCTCCGAACAAAGGGAAGAGTAGCTCCCTGTAGTTGGGTATGAACGACTCTGATACTGGCTCGTTAGCATCTATTGTTCTGTCTTGGCCCTGGCTCTACCTCATTTGCAAGACTAAGAGCTGTGGGTTTTGGTCTCAGTAACCTGCTGAACACAGGGTCCAAATTAAACCTCAAACCACCATTCCGATTCACTGATGGGTTCTGTTGTTTGACAAAAATAGCTTCCTTTACTCCTCTTTCAAACCATCTGTTTTCTTTGGCCAAAATCTTTACGTCGCTGTCCTCAAAAGAGTGATTGGTTGCTTTAAGGTGTAGATGTACTGCTGATTGAGGACCACTAGAAGTACTGTACATCTAGATGTACATGACTGTACATGACTCACAGGTGGTTTGAGGTTTAATAGGCTATTACTGCAGGAACACAGCATAGCAAACTACCGAGCTAAGTAGTTAGCCTCTAACAGGGTGGGGAAGAAGAACAAACAAGCCAAAAACTTACCACTTCCACACAGAATGAGAAGATAACCCTTTTTTCATTTGATCTCAGCCATGGCATGTCCGTCTCAGCCATGGCATGTCCGTCTCAGTCATGGCATGTCGGCTCAGCTCTGCTAGCTCAGTGACCAGTCTTCCTGCAGTGTGAAAGGTGTAAATCTAACGCCATGTCTCATAACATTTTTGATGCCTGGTGACCACAATGCTACATATAACTCGTCTTTCAATATTTTTTGACTAATAATAGGCCATAGTCAACCACGAAACCATAATTTATTATTATTTTTAGTTTTTTTAACCAGGCATATAGTGAGCGAGCGATATATTCGAACTGCAATATAGCCATGGACGACTGTATTAAACTTCCTCTGTTCTGTGCCACCAAGGGAAACTTGTGCATAACAAGTTTTGCACTCGGCTGCAACTTCTTTTTTGGGGTTTAACGAAGAATACTCACAGCCAACTTCACTCCTACTCCTTTTTACTCTGTTAAGACGTTGTTGTGATCACGTGGACTCTAAGAGAGTCTGTAAGAGACGCCTTGTATTGGAGTGCTAATATCGGAGGTTTTCGATTTTAGAATCCGATAATTTTTTTTGCTGATATCGATATTTGATAACAATATTGGATCAGGACACCCCTATCTGTTATGCTGGACTAGTGCAGAGTTACACACATACTGAGAATACTCTGTCTGAGACAGGCGTGGACAAATGCAGACACACAGAATGGCGTATTCTCAGTAGGGTTTACTACAAGCACTTTTAAACTGTCTCAATTCCAGCATCAAATGACATTAGACATTAATAGTGTGTTGAGTTATTTTGATGGGACAGCAAATTCACACTGTTTTCCAAGCTGTACACTGACTACTTTACATGATATCAATGTGTTGTTTCATTAATGTTGTTAATGAAAAGATATAATAGAAATGTGAGGGGCGTACTCACTTTTGTGACATAGTGTATATTCTATATTGCCTACCTCAGAAGTCTAGGTGACCTCATTCATCCCCTGAAAAAGACAGCTGCAGCATACGATGAAAGCTTTTACGGTACCTAAATGTCAGAAGAGCGTAATTAAGGTGAAATTTATGAGCCCCTCCTCTGTAGCCGCCTCTTGTTCTGTTGGCACCCCTTGGTTACTGCAAACCGGAGAGTGACGCACAACCATATCGATGTACGCACACACACAGAAGCTGGGCGGGGACGTAGCTCTTGGATTGGATGGAGATTAATGTTTAATTTCATCGACATTTTGTGCTTTGACGTGCCCTTCATGTGTGGTCTTCTGTGTTCATTGCTGGCTGTAGGATTTCAACAAATGTGCTCTTTGTGTGTCTCTTTCAGTGCATGAGGGAAAAAAAGCTTTGCTCTGCTTTCATCACAATTTTACATGTTTATTTTTTTGTGGAAGTCAAAGCCACCGAAGCTAACAGATACAGTATCTCTAAAGTGCACGGCTGGATTTTCCCGTTATCGCTGATGAGAGAAACTTCCAATAATAATCTTCCAATAATCGCTGGCCGCTCTACTACATCACCCTCCCACTCCTGGTTTCCCGCCACCAACCCACCCCCACATTCCTCACTCCCTTCAATGCAAGATGTTAAAAGCTTCTCCTTTTTGATGCTGATCCATCAGACGACTGTGACGTGAGGTTAAGATGGGTGCCGTTTTGTTTCTTGATTGAATGGCTCCGTTTACAGGAAGAGTCCATCTCTCCTCCTCCTCCTCCTCTTCCCACAGTGAGAAGTTACCTTTAAAGGGTAGGGGGTGAGCCGGAGAGTGTGTGAGCTCCGGCCTCCTCTCCCAATTCTACTCCCTCACTCAATCCTGCTCCCCTCCCGCCTTCTCCTTGGCTGTTACACAACAGCAACTTATATCTGGCTGAGTGCCTCCTTGTTTAAAAAAACAACAGCATAAAAACAGAAGTACACTCGACATTAAGGTAATCCATGTCTAAGGTCACTGCTGGTCCTCATATCTTCATTTATATTCAGCAGCAGTAATCTAGGTAGAAACTGTGAAGTGTACTTTATAGTAGACTGTTTTATTTATTTCAAACTTTTTTTTGTAAAACATTTTTTCACATCCGATCTTGATACCTGAATTTGAATATTTGCCGATATTCCATTACCAAAGCTCTGTTTGTTTTAATATTCAATAAAGCCAAAAGAGTATTAGCAAATGTAGCTAGGACAATATCAGCGAACTTAACCACAAGACAACCACACACAAGCGTCAGCATGATGCCTTCACAGCTTCACAGATGGTCGGACAACACAGAACGGACGTTCTTACTGCGACCCACAAGTTTTTTGTTGTGTAGATGTCCGACTGTTTTGCGTGGCCATGAATGCATCACTTTTACTGATATTCTACTTGCGGCCTTTGCTGGCCTGTCATGTCATTTTTAATGCAGCCCACAATGGACTCACTCATATTGCACGGATGATTTAAATAGCACTGAATTTCTACCATCTATGCTCAGTTTCAGATTGGGTCAGATAGTTTTTCCCTGTGTAGACTCTTGTGGTGTCACGCCATCTCACGAGATTAAAATGTGACAAGATTTCTCGTACAGAAAAATATTATGGGCATTAGACCTGGGACGATAATAATAAATAAATTAATCACACAATAAATGAAAATGAACTCAATACTTTTGCCTGCCCTAGTATATTGCCATGTGCACGCGTCCTGCATTAGTTTCAGGACTTTGGCACATTTGTTCCCTAAAACAATGGCATGAACGGAGTGAGCTCTTATGTCAGTCATACAATATCTCTGTCTTGGTGGGTGGAGGCTGGGCCGGTACCATACATACACTGAGTGCAGACATAGTAGAAATTTAATTAGTAGTTTGCAATATATTATCATCTATTTTTCATATTTTTTCATTGTACTTTTGTTCAAAATAACGCGAAAATCAAGGCTGGTCTTGTTCTCGTAGGCTCAATCTTGTATATCTTCTCGTCTCGTGAATGGAGTGCCTCGTGACACCCCCAGTAGAATGCATTTAGACATGAAAACAACATGAAAGAACAAGGAACTGTGAATCTGAGAGAAGGTGTCAAATCTAGGCTGATAACTGAGAACTGTTTTGTGGGAGACTATGGTCTATTATTAGTGAAAACATATTGAAATGCAAGTGATACGTAGTGTTGTGGTCGCTAGGCGGCAGTAATGACACAAATCATTGAGACATTACCTTACATTATTACCTTAACACTACATGAAGTCATGAAGTCAAGCATGGCGTGTTAATAACTGGAAAAAAAGTTCTCCTCCTACCCTGCGTGGAAGTGACACGTTTTTGGCTTCTTACGTTAGAAGAAATACATTTGAGGTGAACTGGTTTGGCCGTCTTAAGTCCCTGCAGCATAAGAGTTGCAGTGTGGTGTAAAGAATAAATCACAGAAGCGTAAAGGTGACTATAGGGGTGTTATTTAATGTCTACAGGGCTCTAATAATGTTAAAAACCATACTTAAAAAGTCATAAACAGGTTTTCTAAGCTCTATCTAAAATATTCCATTCATTACCATTGAATCCTATATTGTGGACATTCATTTAACGCCGTCGGGTCTGGAACCAATTCAACCAATTTAAACTAGCACGAGAGATCATCAGGGTCATGAGAGCTTAGATATGGTCTATTGGCGAAGCCTGTTTGTTTTGTTTGGGACCCCTGTTTGGGACCCAGAACCCCCTGTTTGAGTGCCAGCTTTAGCCTTCACCGTGCACTTGGCGGCACGGAGCAAAATAAGTGGACACGCAAGGCACATGAAAACCAGCGGCGAGCTGAACGTTAAGCAGCGTGAGAGCTGGTCAACGCCATTACTCCCAGCTTCACACTCCCCCAGGCTGACAGGAGAACACGAGGGTACACAAAAACACACACTATTTATTCTTCGGCCCTTTTATTGGTTTTGTGGCACGGGCGAAGGTTACAAGGATTCCACAGCAGTGTTTATATAAATGCATCTATCTGCAGAGTGCAGATATCCCTGGCTTGGCATTAAAGACACTTTCTTGAAATGGCTATCTTTTTGGAATATGGGTTTAGAAAAACTAGATTATGTAGACGCTCTGCCCTTTCTCCATTTTCCTATCACGCTTACTTTTCTGCTTTTTAATCGACTGCTGGTATTTTTCCCGGCATGCAGACCAAGTTCTGCTAATACGGGAAAACTTATAATTTCTCGTACAAGCAACCCACAGCAGCTTTTCCCCTACCATTATATTAGGGGGGTTACAGGGTCAGTTAATTTTATTCTACAAACAAATGCCATTAAGGTTACCTTCCCTATAGAGCAGGTCTATGTCCTTGTCCTTTTTATTAAACAGCTAAACTAAACAGCCTTTATTTCATTTATCTTTATCTTTCCTCTCCGTATCGCTAACCCCCTCCCTGCCCTCCCGCAGCTGTAAACCTAGGGGACATGCTGCACATGTTACTATCATTTGCTTAAGCGGGTACATCCTATAATGGTGTCGGACTTGCATTAGTTATAAATCATTTCCAAGCTTGAATTACTTTCTTAATTAGCAACGGGTCAGTCTTTCTAAATAGCAGAATGGATGAATTTGCTCCCAGACTCCCCCTACAGTTGTGACATGTGACTGACCTTTTAAACCACTGTGGTAAATATGCATATTTGCAAGAAAACAGACTTGGTTCGAAGATTATATTAATGGTTTAATTTCTTCCTCACAAATTTGGATGATTTTGTAGAGTTGCTGCTTAAACGCAGGAACCATCATTTCCAGCGTATAGGTCGCTACTTTTTTCTCATGCTTTGAACCCTTGTACAGCGGCTTGTACAGCTAATTTATGGCTAAAAACTACATTTCCCATGATACGTAAAGTGCAGCTGCAGGAAGTAGCAACACGGACTACTGAAGTGGAAACTAACATGTTATGAAGTCTTATGCAGCAATCTCTGACACACCTTAAGTAAGTTTGATCAAGTGCAGAATTACTAGAGCTTCGGTATGGGCTACTCAACCTTCCACTGTCACCAAGGGGTTTCAAAAGGCTGGACTACTGCGTGATGAAGAGCTTTAGCTCAAGCTAATAGGCTCGAGACCAAAATGGCACAAAGAGTGACAACAAGAAAGCGATAGAGAGAAACGAAAAAGTTTCTCCTGTGATGAAGGAATTATGGGACTGTTTAATTGTGATGCCGAAGAAGACGACTTGAGTGGTTTTAGTTCCCAGGAGGAGGAGGGGGACGGCGATGAATGACTTTTCTGGTAGGCTACTGTTGAACAACACTGAACAACAACACTGTTACAACACACTGGTTGGCACAGTTTAACTTGTTACTCGAACCGTTCTGTTTTATTTAATCAAAAGTTTGAAAAATCTTTCTATGTACTAAATATCCCATGTTAAGACGTGGACACATGCCGCTTATAGACAGGTGTATATGCAGTATGTACAAATCATTTTTTTCTTTTTAAATGTAGCGGGTGCGGCTTTCATACCGGTGCGCTCTATAGTCATGAAAGTATTGGAAATTACACAAAACAAAAGAAATTAGGGTGCGCTACCTGGCAGTGATCTGTTGATTCCGTGGTCATCAATTTTATATGACACATGCACGTTGTTGACAGTGACACTGACACTGGTGTTCAGGACATCTCTTTATACTTGCAGATTCAGTGTGACTAGAATGAGTTTGTGCAGGCTCCCCAAGTTACCATGTCAGTATCGCATAGAAGCTGTTGTGCTAATACAATATCACAGATACAGCCGTCTCTTGTTTATTGCGGTTAATTGGTTCCAGACCTGACTGTGATAGGTGAATTTCCGCAAAGTAGGATTTGTTATTTATAAATGGAATATTTTTTAGTTAGAGCATAGAAAACCTGTTTACAGCTTTTACACCTGTTTACAGGTTTTTAACATTATTAGAGCCCTCTAGGCATGAAATAACACGCCATAGGCCACATTTACACGCGTATTACCAAATATAGTAGCTATAATAAGAGTAATTAAGCGTCCAGCTTGTTTGTGTTGCTATAAATGTGTTCCCTAGGGGAGCTGAGTGCCGGGTTGGCAGGAAATGACATCAGGGGTTCAGAGTTGAGTTTTTGTTTGGCGTGGGTTACGACAATAGCCCGTTTTTTTGGATTATTGTGCCTGTTGTTGCGGTGATCAAGTTTTGTGTGTCACACCGAACATAAGACGGTCTATTTTTAGTAAAAACTAGGATTGCAAATTTTAATGTAATGAATCATTTTTCAAATTAATTAATCATGATGAATCACCATTTGCCGCAGTGTGAAATATGCCATTTTATGAAGAGAAAGATAAATGACAAAAGCATGGCATTTCTATCGTATGTTGTTTATATTGCATATTGGCATTTATGCCCTTGATGAGGAGGACATTGCGGCACATAGAGAATGTCTGCATAGGATCCGAGGACCATCCATTTTATCAGAGTAAAGCGTTTTATTTTGCCTTCACAGCAAATCTGTCGTTCACCTTTTTAGCCGTCTTTCATTTGATGTTTTTTGAAAGCACACGATGAGTCTTTTGTGACTTCCTTGAGTGGGTGGCGGTGGTGTGCGGTGGTGCAATGCCCCAAAATTCCCAGGTGTGAAGTGTTTTATTTGATTGTGTGTGTGTTTGTGAAGTAGTGTGTGCCACGCTCCTCTTCTCTGTTGTGAGCCAAATGTGTTTACCTTTTTAATAGCTGTGTGCGTCTGTCACTGCAAGAGTTTCTGGTGCACCCAAGTCTCTGAGGTTTTGTCCTCTTCTTCTCTTCCTCCCCCACCTGCGCCACTCTAGGATTGATTGGTCACACTTGTGAATAAGTTTAATTGGCTTGCCTCGGCGGTGGGTGGTTTTTAAAATGCTGTGGAAGCCCAAGAAAAGCGTTTGATCATGTAGGCAGCGAGGACTGAGCTACCTACATCTTTTCAATTCTCCAGCTTGCACTTTTTCTCTTCCTTCTGCCTTATGTCTCGCGCTTTCTCAAAAAAAAAAAAAGGGAAAAGTCATTTTTCTGTCTCCACAAGCTACCCATCGCTTTCTTTGGCTCCAAGCTGGACTCACTCTCATCTTCGCCTCTGGCCCTTTTCCCAGGGCTCCTTTAGCTTGATGGGATTTATGCTCCACCACTACAATTGCTGCGTTACAAATGTACTCCCTCATGTGCGCCATGCTTATTCTCGCACACATTTTGCTTTACGTAACATTTTCATTTTGCTTTCAGATTGAAAGGCACATTTTTGGCCAGAGAGATTTAATGCGTCACATTTGTATTAACATCTCGGGCAAAAAAGACATTTTTAATGAATGCATCTGTCATATTTGAGCCCTTCTTCTATAAAGAGCGGATGATTAGAATGTTCACTCAAAGATTATTTATATTCAATATAGTCTTGCAGGGCCAGAAAGGAATTATGGTAATTAAGCAACAGTAGTTGGTATAGCAACAATGTGTGCATTTCGATGCTACATGGGCTTGATCATATAAATATAGATTGTGATATGTGCAATATGATATAATGTGTTGTAGCATGGTGGTGTAGTGGTTAGCATGTTGGCCACACAGTCACGGTCAGGAGATCGGGAAGACCTGGGTTTGATCCTCCCTTGGGCATTTCTGCCCGTGTGTGCGTGGGTTTTCTCTGGGTACTCCGGTTTCCTCCCACATTCCAAAAACATGCATGCTAGGTTAACTGGCGACTCTAAATGGTCCATAGGTATGAATGTGAGTGGGAATGGTTGTTTGTCTATATGTGCGCTGCGATTAGCTGGTTGGCGACCAGTCCAGGGTGTACCCCGAAGTCAGCTGGGCTAGGCTCCAGCATACCCCGCGGCCCTAATCAGGAGGAGCGGCATAGAAAATGGATGGATAATATATTGTAATGTATTACGATTAGAATATAATATCACAGCCTGCGATTGTCTGGTGACCAGTCCAAAGTGTACCTCGCCTCTCGCCTGAAGTTAGCTGGGATAGGCTCCAGCATATCCCTGTGACCCTAATGATGAGAAGCGGCATAGAAAATGAATGAATGTATAGGATAACACACATAACACATAAAACAAACATATAAAATATAACAGACATAAATACATACAACATAACAAACGTATAAAACACCTAATGCACAAAGAAACCCTAAAAAAAATAAAAAAAACATACAACACAAAACATATATAACACAACATCTAACATAACATAAGATATTGTCTGGGCGTCAACGCTGCCAAGTATCTCTTCCGGGTACTTTTCATTATTGTGTTTTCGCCAATCCCTGCGGTACGGTACAGAGGCAAGCAGAGTTCCCACACGGAAGACACCGAGTGAGAGACTACGATTATGGCAAACCATTACACCCGTAGTCTGTACTATAGTGGTTCATTGCGGTTCTTTGGTTCCAGACCCGACCGTGATGAGTGAATTTCCGCAAAGTAGGATTTGTTATTTGTAAATGGAATATTTTAGTTGTTATGGCATAAAAAATGTGTTTACCACCTTCTAAATATGTTTTTTAAACATTATTGGAGCCCTCTAGATATGAAATAACATCCCATAGTCACTTTTCCGCTGGTCTTACCCAATATATTAGACATGCTAAGAGCAAATAAGACAAGAGCAAATAAACTCACACGGGTTGGCATTGGGACAGTTCCTTCTTCTTGTTCTTATTTTTACTTTTCCTGTGGTGGCTATTGTCTCATCAGTGTAACATTACGGACACCCGTGTATGACGTCTTTCAGTGCTTCTTCTCAATGCCACATATTTGTATTTTACTCCATGTAGCCATTTTATGCTTGAAAATGCTTAATTTAGGCCAAAAATATGTAAAATGTTCTTAAATATGCACATATATATATACTGCTCAAAAAAATTAAAGGAACAGTTGGAAAACACATCAGATCTAAACTGGGGGAAAAATGATGTTGAATATGTTTCCTGATAATAAGTGGGTGATGTATTAGTAACAAAATGATGCCACATCATTTGATAGAAATGAAAATGATCACCCTATAGAGGGGGGAATCAAAGACACCCCAAAAATGAAAGTGAAAAAATGATGCAGCACACTGGTCCATTTGGCTAAAATGTCATTGTAGCAACTCAAAATGATTCTCAGTAGTTTGTGTGGCCCCCACGTGCTTGTACGCATGCCTGACAACGTGGGGGCATGCTCCTAATGAGACTACGGATGGTGTCCTGGAGGATCTCCTCCCAGATCTGGACCAGGGCATCCATGAGCTCCTGGACAGTCTGAGGAGCAACCTGGCGGCGCCGGATGGACCTAAACATAATGTCCCAGAGGTGTTCTATTGGGTTTAGGTCAGGTGAACGTGGGGGCCAGTCAATGGTATCAATTCCTTCATCCTCCAGGAACTACCTGCATACACTAGCCACATGAGGTCGGGCATTGTCGTGGACCAGGAGGAACCCAGGTCCCACTGCACCAGCGTAGGTTCTGACAATGGGTCCAAGGATTTCATCCCGATACCTAATAGCAGTCAGGGTGCCGTTATCTAACCTGTAGAGGTCTGTGCGTCCTTCCAGGGATATGCCTCCCCAGACCATCACTGACCCACCACCAAACCGGTCATGCTGAATGATGTTGCAGGCAGCATAACGTTCTCCACGACATCTCCAAACCCTTTCACGTCTGTCGCATGTGCTCAGGTTGAACTTGCTCTCATCAGGGAAGAGCACAGGGCACCAGTGGTGTAGTTGCCAATTCTGGTGGTCTATGGCAAATGCCAGTGAAGCTCTACGGTGCTGGGCAGTGAGCACAGGGCCCACTACAGGACGTCGGGCCCTCAGGCCACCCTCATGGAGCCTGTTTCTGATTGTTTGGTCAGAAACATTCACACCAGTGGCCTGCTGGAGGTCATTTTGTAGGGCTCTGGCAGTGCTCATCCTGTTCCTCCTTGCACAAAGGAGCAGATACCGATCCTGCTGAGGGTTGAAGGACCTTCTACGGCCCTGTCCAGCTCTCCTGGAGTAACTCCCTGTCTCCTGGAATCTCCTCCATGCGTCCAGGTACCTCAGTGATGCCCTGGTCCAGATCTGGGAGGAGATCCCCCAGGACACCATCCGTAGTCTCATTAGGAGCATGCCCCCACGTTGTCAGGCATGCGTACAAGCACGTGGGGGCCACACAAACTACTGAGAATCATTTTGAGTTGCTACAATGACATTTTAGCAAAATGGACCAGTGTGCTGCATCATTTTTTCACTTTCATTTTTGGGGTGTCTTTGATTCCCCCCTCTATAGGGTGATCATTTTCATTTCTATCAAATGATGTGGCATCATTTTGTTACTAATACATCAGCCACTTATTATCAGGAAACATATTCAAGATGATTTTCCCCCCAGTTTAGATCTGATGTGTTCCTTTTAATTTTTTTGAGCAGTGTGTATATATATATATATATTTTTTTTTTCTAATGATTGCTAATGGCTGTAGTCAACCACCCAACAGTGAATGATTTTATTAATTCATATATTTTAAAAAACCATGACAGAGTGAAGTCACGATTTTGGAAGCGTTAGGTGGCGTGGGACGAGCGCTCTGTGCTTATTACTGCCACCACATCTCTTATTTTATTTTCGGGAGTGGGGAAAAAGCTGTTTATTTGGTGTGTGCCGTTTTATTCAAGTCAACCTGGCAATTAAGGTGGTCATGCTAATGCCGCCATTGGTATTCACCAGCGTGATTGATGAATGAATTAAACTTCACGCCTGTAGGGGGACCCCTGGAGTACAGCAAATCCTGAATATATTCCTTCCAGTTCCTCTAATGACTGCAGGATCCTACTTGATTAAGGTTATTCAGAGATAATGGTCTTTTGTTGCCGTCATGCCACTATGTTGTGCTATTTTAATAACAGCTTTAGATTTCTAATGGGTTCAATAGCGGGCCACCTCCAAAGACACGTGGTGATTATATGCTTACACAAGCCCATTGTTGATATTTTCAGGCTCAGTGATAGACTCGCTAATTGCCAAGACTGTAAAAGCGCAAGTGCGGAGTTTGTTTAAGAATTTATTTTATTCTCTGTCTGTTGTTTAGATATAGCTGGCCCGGCGATGGAGCTTTGGCACTTTAAACAAACGGCAGAGCTAATTGGACAAGTGGCTTTTATTTCATTGTAAAAAGCGCTGTGATTATTCAAAATATTGATTGGGTGTTGTAGGAAGATTCCACGCAGTTGACGGATTAGTAAGAAGCGTAATCGGTGAAAGTTCAAATGTAATTTTATTACTGCTGTATGGAATCTGTTGAAAGTAGCTATTGTGTATGTAAGCCAGAGTTTGCCTACAGGCAGCTTATCTTCCATTGTCATGCCGATGTCATGTCAGGATGCTTGTGAGTTCAATCCTGGAGAGTTTGTTGGATTTACCATCGCAAGACTCCCTCACACAGTCAAGGGACTTCTTGTTTGATGCACTTCACCGTTTGATAGAAGCTGAGGGCAATCGGAGGTACTGATGTGACCATTACAACACGTGTGTGTGTGTGTGTGTGTGTGTGTGTGTGTGTTTGCGTGAACTCGGGACCACCAGCTCATTTCACACATCGACAGACATCAAAGAGAGTTTGAATTAACCTCGTGTGTCCACTCTGTATTCCAGCCACAATTTCACGTTCCCGTCGCTCCACCGCGCTGACATTCATATTGAAATGAACAGATGGAGGTTTTGCCCTCCAACACGTCGCCATTCCTTCGTTGCGGGAAGATCAAACTTCAAACAGGCAAAACTGACCAAAAAAAAAAAAAAAGTATGAAAAATGGAAACGTGTCCTTGCAGGTGGTGCGGTTGTGTGTCATCACAAGTGGTGCTGAGGTGATTTGTGTTTCTGCAGAAGTGGGAATCCTGATAAAAGTGGGTTAAGTGGGATTTTATTATTGTTCTGCAAAATGCCTCCTGTTCTCCTTGATGAGACGCTGCTGAGATGTCAAAGCTTAGCTCTTTGCATCTTTGCAAGTCCGTAACTGTACGACGCCACATTGCTCGCTTGGTGCCAATCCGTTCATTCACATTCAAAATGGTTTCCAAAACTAAACAAATCGTAGGTTTGACCCCGGAGTCAAAGGCTGAATCAGGATAAATGGAGTGGACACCCCATTGGTTCTTTGTGTAAGCTAACTCTTCTACTCCTGAACCACCGCAAAAGTGAAAGTTTGTCACAGCTTACACCCTGACTAGGCCTGCAACTAACGATTATTTTCTTAGTCGAGTCATCGAGTCATCTGAAGTCATCCGGTAATCAGTTAGGCCAGGGGTCGGCAACCTTTAGCATCAAAGGAGCCATTTGGGCACGTTTCCACTGAATTGAAACCCACTGGAGACACAAAACCTATTTGACCACTAAATTAAGGTAATGCGACATATATAATTTCCTTAAGCGTATTGTCACGTTGCTTTTCAGTCTTCCTGTTCGTCCTGGCGGAGTGATGAGCCACACCTGTTGCCACCTGGCAGTTAGTCACGTTACTTAAGCCCTTCTCTGAAGCCTTCTCCACCGATTTCAGATTAACATTCACAATAAAAGTGTTGTAGGGCTTCAGGTACTTCCAATTCCAGTCCCACTCTCCGACAAGGGAAGTGAAATAGTTGACCAACATCAAGTTGGCAGACCAGGAAACACTGACTCTTGCACATTGGCGGAGAATTGCATGGCACATGCTCAACTCGTGCGCAGAACTTTGAAAGGCTCATGATTGCGTCAGAAGAGACTGCGTAGTGAAAACCATAAACCAGTTGGAGCCACAGCAGAAGGATGAAAGACTTTGCAGATTTTCAATCTGGCCCTACACCAGGGGTCAGCATCTTTTAGCATCAGAGGAGCCGTTTGGGCCCATTTCCACCAAATCGCTGTTATTAAAACCCCAGGTTTGACCCCATAAATCGGATTGAGTTGTAATTTCTCACACTATGCTGTACGAAACAGCGATCTCGAGGGTGTTTAGGCAGGCAAATCGCCATGAAATTTGGTCCACCCTTTTAGTTGACTGACAAGCAAATCTGTGATTGCTTGATAAACATGGCAGCCATCAAGTGAAACGTCTTTGTGGGGGCACGGGCGTGACTGCGTGACTTAACAGTTGTAATTGTCCATAAGTCATTGACCATTTGTCTAACGATCATACAACTTTGAGGATATCTGTATGCTAGCATGTCTTACAAAAGTATTTTGACCCCAAACCATAGGGGGTGCCACGTGTGTACAGTTCAGGGATATCCAGGGATTGCTGTGGTAGACTGGGATGCATGAATCAGTCATCTTCTTTCCTTAAGCATCTAGTATTGAATTCTATATTGTTTTCATTGATCTGGCCAACTTCAATTTCCAACAGAGGCGGGATACGGCAATAAAGTAGGCAAAACAGTGGGTGTGTATGGTGATGATGATTTCCGTGCTGTTTAAAGGTCTAAAGATGGCTGCCATGCAAGGAAAACGATCACATACATCCGTGTATTTTTAATATCCCTGGGACACCATGACAGCGATCCGGTAAACACATTCATATTTCATTAACGTGCCCTCTTCTCCTCCTCTTCCTCCTCCTCCTCCTCCTCCCTGATGGCCTTTTATTGTCTCCTCTAGAGGCTGCACAGCAATCCACTTACCTCACCTCATCTTACTGTATTACCTGCAAACACACGCTTGGGTGCATTGCTATAAATAGGGTTGTAGACTTCTTATTGTAATTTAGCATACACTTAGCAAGGTTATATGTACTCTATCTATTGCAATCTATCGGAGCACTTGTGCTTGTAATGCACCCCCATTCTGATTCCTCCAACCCATAAACTGCATGTATATTAAACACTACAATACCAAAGCAACAATATTACTGTATTTCATCACTTGTAATAACTGTCAGTGTGCAGAGGTCTGCTTGTCAGAAAACGTGCGTGGGAGCATTTTTTTTTTATTTTTTATATCCCATGCTGGCCCTCGTATTGTTTCTCCACCGCTTTTCAATACAGACCCACGCAATGACAACACAATGAGAGAAAGAAGCGTTGCATAACTTCCAGGCCTGGAGGCGGCATCACTAGAGGAGGTTCAATTTGGGAGTTTTTAGCTTTTAACACTCATCAACCACTAATTTCATTGCAGGCATCTGACATCTCTGATTCTTCCCCCCCCCCCGTTAGACATGGCACTTCTCCAGTTACAGCTCAGAAGGCAAAAATATCTGTTGTCATTTAGAAAGTGCAAACAGCAGACTGAGCTAGACACTAAAACTATACCCCTGTTTATATCTCATGTTAGATTGACATAGTGCTCCAAATGTGTTTGTTAAACTCAACTGCAAGGACAAAGCGGTGTTTTTTGGGAAGCAGACGGCTGTTAATTTGCAAAAACTCATGATGAATAACTTACTTTTTTAATGATTTGGACTGCATGAGAAAGTGGAGCTGCCAAATGGTCGTTATTAAAACGTGACAAGATTTCTTATAAAAACAAACGTGGGTCTCATGGGCATCAAGCCTGGGCCGATAAATATATAAATTAATCACACAATAAATAAAAATCAACTGTCCTTTATCTTTCTGTTCATAAAATACAGTAACAATCAGCATATTTCATACATAATTGCAAACGGTGATTAATCTTGATTAACTCATTCAATCGCAGCCATTGTTCAAAATTCAACCCCTTCAGTACCGGTCATTGTAGACTGACTTTTAAAGGCACACAGAATATTCCATTCCATTCCATTCCATTTTCCTCCGCTTATCCGGGTCCGGGTCGCGGGGGCAGCAGTCTCAGTAGGGAAGCCCAGACTTCCCGATCCCCGACCACCTCCTCCAGCTCCACCGGGAGGACACCAAGGCGTTCCCAGGCCAGCTGTGAGACATAATCCCTCCAGCGTGTCCTAGGTCTTCCCCAGGGCCTATTGAATATTGTTTTTGCTATATAAACATGGAACGATTGGACTCTTGTCTTTCATCAGGAAAAAAAATTAAAAATTGCTTCTACCTTTTTCAGTAATCAGCAGTTAGACCATAAGTCAGTTTCAGGAAAATATCAGCTCCCAACAAAACAGGGAGAAAAACAGCTTTTTGTTACATAACTTTCACCATGACATAAATTTTAAATCCTTTTTGAAAGCTCCAATATCAAAACAAGTGCACCACAACATAAACAACAAAAGGGTTGTTTTTACATCAAAATAACAATTTATTTACAAATATAACACCAACTATTTACAATTTTCACATTTGGAAGTAAACAGCGTGTGCGCACGTGTGTGCATGTGCATGCGTTAACATTTCCCTACAATGTGTAGCCTTCTGCAAGCTGCACTCCTCCACGCTCTCTCACTTCCTCCTTGCTGTCGAGTGTGTTAATACATGCAAAAGATCCATGCTGAGCTCTTATAAAATGCCTTTCTTCCACCTTGTGGCCTTTTTTATGACTTAAAACTGATGTAACAGTGACCTCTTTTTAAGTGTGCAATTGCGTTATCACCTCTTTGCTTCTTGCGCACGTCTTTGGGAGCGAGCATTTGGGTTTATTGAATTAATTTATTGTTATTGAATGAGTTAACTCATGTGAAAACTGTGGTTAATTTGATTAAAATGTTTATGCGATTGGCTGGCGACCAGTCCAGGGTGTACCCCGCCTGTCGCCCGAAGTCAGCTCGGATAGGCTCCAGCATGCCCCCGCGACCCTAAAGAGGAGAAGTGGTATAGAGAATGGATGGATGGATGTTTAATCCTTTGACAGCCCTAAAACATGGCCAACATGACATGAGCTGTAGAAAGTTATATTATCTGTTCTGCAAACTTCTGCGAAGACATCTATCCAGCTAATAGCGTGTCGCTTCGTCTTCTTCTACACACAAAGCAATTCAATGACCACAATCGCCCCCTAGTGTTCGTAGTGTTTTTTTCGAAGAAGCACACGAAGAACCAGTTTTTGTGCAGTTTGGTTTGTAATTGTGAAATATACAAATTTTTTATGCAATGTGTTTGTTTAAACCACTATTTTTAACATGCTATTATATGCTTCTATATATGCTATTATATGCTATTATATGCTTATATATATATATATATATATATTTAGATATAGTAGCAACATTTTAAAGCAGCTTCACAGGTAGCTAAAGCTGCTGGACCACTTGTGGTTGTTCATATTCAGTGACTGCCATCTTGTGCAGTCAACTCATTCAATACAAGACCAAAAGACCAAAGACGTAGTTATACCATTTTATAAACCCAAGCGCCCGAGCCCAACAACATATTTATACATCTTTTACGCTTCTTTGCGCGAGATGACGCAACTCCCCACTAATGCATTTCACTTCAGAGCCATTTTTAAGCCATAAAAACGGCCACGAGGTGGCAGAAGTGCATTTGATAAGAGCTCGGCAGAGATCATGTGGACAGAAAATACACACGTGACGGCAAGGAGGAAGTGAGAGATCGTGGAGGAGTGTAGCATGCAGTAGGTGATAAAATACAGTCAAACCTGTCTTAGCGGCCACCTTTATAGAAAGGCCACCTGCCTATAGCAACCACTGAAAAATCCCCCGCAGCAAATTTACATGTTATAGACCCTGTGTATAGCAGTCACCTGTCCAACGCGGCCAGCGGCCACCCATTTTGTCTCCCTTGGTCAATATCTGACTGCATATAGCGGCCAAATTACCAACTCAAGTAGAAGCTTCATGCACGAAAAAGTTTTGTTTTTCAATCAATGAAGCCGTCGTGTGTAGACTTTAATTACTGAGTCCTAGCTCAGTCACAATCATTCACAAGATCCACACAAACTGTCAGTTGTTCCACATAAAAAAGCCGTCTTCTTTTGAGCTTGCTATTTCCTGGTCAAACATGTAACTTAAGAGCATTTGCACCAAAACATTACCGCAAAGTATGCTGGGAACAGGACGTGCTCCCAGCGACGCTACAATAAAAAAAAAAAAAACATACGCTAGCATGCATGCGGCAGCGGGAGCAAAACTGAGTTGGGTTGTACTTAATTGAAGTATTTTAGAATGTACTCACGTTATTTTTCATCAATCCTCATCCACAAATCCATCAAAGTCCTCATCTTCTGTATTCGACACAAACAAAGCCGTCTTCTTTTCCGTTCGCTACTAGTCTGTTAACTTGTCAGTGTTATTCAGCTCCGAAGCAAAGAAGGAAACTTCTCCTGTTGCTTCTGCCAACTTTATTTACTGAACGCGGCCACCAGACAGCAGCTCAGAACACACACACATCTCTCAGCATCGTCTCTCCTTCCTGCTTGCCCACAAGGGAAAGGTTAAACAAGCCCCACTACATAGCTGTCCAGCCAATGCCTGTAAGAAATGACACCGTTTATTTCCTGGTGTGCACTGGTCAATACTGTAATGCCGCTTGTTGTGGGGAAGGAGAGACTCACGTCGCCGATGCACTTTAATGGCTTTATTAACAGCGGAGAACACTGCAGGACTTTACATCCACGCCAACATAAACACACTTCCCAACTCTCTCCAAACTCACAGCGAGCACTGAGCTTAGCTCTCCTGCTCGGGACGCCCACCGTCACTTCCCGTCACTTCCTGATGAACTAAAGCTGTAATGACACTCTGCCATATAAAAAGTAAAATATAAAAAACAAGCATAAGACATTACTAGCACAGCTTTGTTCTGTGGGTCGTGGATATATTCTATCAGTTATTATTAAGCCTCTAGCTTCCTTTTAGTAAGTAAAAACCTTGGCTATGATTGCACTACATTGTCATGTAGACCTACAAAGTACACTTGGAAGAACAAGAGGTGAATAAATGTATTGCAACTGATGTGAAACTGATGAGGGGTAGGATTAAATAAGCTTTGCTTCTTCCTACTCCTTTTTGGACATGCAAAATTGTGAATTGTACTATGTGATGTGCTACTGTTTGACTCATGCATGTTCAGGATTAAAACCATGAACCATGAACCACGATAATAACAAGCCTAGTAGTGCTGTACAACTTTTATCCGCAGTCCGCAGTGCCCTCTACTGGTCAACATTATTCTTTTTTCCCCCTTTTTTTCTTTTTTTTTCCTCTACTGATCAACATTCAAACTGGACGCCAACCTGTCTATAGAGGCCACCTGTCTATAGCGGCCACTTTTGCAGACTCCCTCTAGTGGCCGCTATAGACAAGTTTGACTGTAGTAACAACAAATAGTTCATGGTGTTATATTTATATACTGGGGGAAAAATTATCTTGAATATCTTTCCTGATAATAAGTGGGTGATGTATTAGTAACAAAATGATGCCACATCATTTGATAGAAATGAAAATGATCACCCTATAGAGGGGGGAATCAAAGACACCCCAAAAATGAAAGTGAAAAAATGATGCAGCAGACTGGTCCATTTAGCTAAAATGTCATTGTAGCAACTCAAAATGATTCTCAGTAGTTTGTGTGGCCCCCACGTGCTTGTACGCATGCCTGACAACGTCGGGGCATGCTCCTAATGACACTACGGATGGTGTCCTGGGGGATCTCCTCCCAGATCTGGACCAGGGCATCCATGAGCTCCTGGACAGTCTGAGGAGCAACCTGGCGACGCCGGATGGACCTAAACATAATGTCCCAGAGGTGTTCTATTGGGTTTAGGTCAGGTGAACGTGGGGGCCAGTCAATAGTATCAATTCCTTCATCCTCCCGGAACTACCTGCATACACTAGCCACATGAGGTCGGGCATTGTCGTGGACCAGGAGGAACCCAGGTCCCACTGCACCAGCGTAGGTTCTGACAATGGGTCCAAGGATTTCATCCCGATACCTAATAGCAGTCAGGGTGCCGTTATCTAATCTGTAGAGGTCTGTGCGTCCTTCCAGGGATATGCCTCCCCAGACCATCACTGACCCACCACCAAACCGGTCATGCTGAATGATGTTGCAGGCAGCATAACGTTCTCCACGGCATCTCCAGACCCTTTCACGTCTGTCGCATGTGCTCAGGTTGAACGTGCTCTCATCAGTGAAGAGTACAGGGCACCAGTGGTGTAGTTGCCAATTCTGGTGGTCTATGGCAAATGCCAATCGAGCTCTACGGTGCTGGGCAGTGAGCACAGGGCCCACTACAGGACGTCGGGCCCTCAGGCCACCCTCATGGAGCCTGTTTCTGATTGTTTCGTCAGAAACATTCACACCAGTGGTCTGCTGGAGGTCATTTTGTAGGGCTCTGGCAGTGCTCATCCTGTTCCTCCTTGCACAAAGGAGCAGATACCGATCCTGCTGAGGGTTGAAGGACCTTCTACGGCCCTGTCCAGCTCTCCTGGAGTAACTACCTGTCTCCTGGAATCTCCTCCATGCGTCCAGGTACCGCAGTGATGCCCTGGTCCAGATCTGGGAGGAGATCCCCCAGGACACCATCCGTAGTCTCATTAGGAGCATGCCCCCACGTTGTCAGGCATGCGTACAAGCACGTGGGGGCCACACAAACTACTGAGAATCATTTTGAGTTGCTACAATGACTTTTTGGCAAAATGGACCAGTGTGCTGCATCATTTTTTCACTTTCATTTTTGGGGTGTCTTTGATTCCCCCCTCTATAGGGTGATCATTTTCATTACTATCAAATGATGTGGCATCATTTTGTTACTAATACATCACCCACTTATCAGGAAACATATTCAAGATCATTTTTCCCCCAGTTTAGATCTGATGTGTTTTCGAAGTGTTCCTCTAATTTTTTTGAGCAGTGTATATTTGTATCTTTTCACCAAAAGCTGTTTTTCTCTTTTTTCTTGTCGAGATATTTTGATACATTTTCCTGAAACTTACGTATGTTCTACTGCTGATTACTAAAGAACGGAAAAAGGTAGAAACAACCTTTTTTGTTTTTTCGGATGGAAGACGGGAGTTTAATCTTTCTAGGTTTCTTGGTTCTTTCTAGGCGATGATGGGAGAATCATGGGTTAATTAACTAGTGGCGTTAATTCAGAAGTCAACAATCTCTTCCTGCTAGCTCTCTTTAACCTTTGAGCACAGGACAGTAGATTACCCTCCATGTTCATCATCCAAAGTTAATGACACAGTGTTACTACCACCACGTCATCATCACCACCATCATCATCCTCCTCATCAAGCTTGTACTCGCTAATCACATTTGACAGTGTGTGGCCCACTCTCGCAGTCCTCCAACATGCTGAAACAAACACTTTTTCACCGCCGATGAAACGTTCACGGTATGAATAATTCAGTTGCACTCAGTTGAACTGATCAAAGTGGGTTTGTATTATGTGTGTGTGTGTGTGTGTGTGGGGGGGGGGGGGGGGGGGGGGGTAGCAGCACAATTTCTGGTCTGCTGATTGGTAAAAAGAATAAAGCAGTTTGTACTGGATTGGATTTGACAGATGCTCCTTCCAGAACATGATTGAAGCCTCTTAATGTGATACAGACCCGACAATACGTGGAGGACCAGGGCCGTATACTGTATTGCATGTGTGCACGGTGGAAAACCATACACTTGCACCCGCATTATTGACTGATACCAGCAGTGAAAGGTTTGATGTGTGCATTTGGGATGTTGGAATTGCCCATTTCCCGTAACAACCACAAGTGTTTATGATGGTGAACAAATAAACATTTGGTTTTCTCCTGCCATTTCCTACAGAAGACATTTGCTTTTCCTGACTGTCGTTGGGTTTCCATACACTATAGCTGGGGTGTCCGAAGAGGATGACGTCACCGACTCAGCGCCGCCTCTTTGTCAAAAAGAAAAAGCATTTTCCTTGTAAGCTTTGACAATGTCCTGCGACCAGTCCAGGGTGTACCCCGCCTCTTGCCCGAAGTCAGCTGGGATAGTCTCCAGCATACATCAGTGAGGATAAGCGGCAATGGCTTTGACAATGTCATCATAAAAGCAGCTGAGAGGATGTCAAAGGTCTGAGATATTTAAAAAACAAACAAAAAAAAAAACAATGGCCTAGTAATCTTCCCTGCGATTAACTGGTGACCAGTCCAGGGTGTACCCCGCCTCTTGCCCGAAGTCAGCTGGGATAGGTTCCAGCATACCTCCTGGATCCTAATGAGGATTAAGCAGCACAGAAAGTGAATGAATGAATAATTTGTATTGAATTGTAGGGGGAAAAGCCCCTCCTGCACATCGTATAGTAGCCCCCCCATTAAGTGTTAGCAGTTCAAGTGAAGAAATAATCAAATCTTATTCTTCCGGCAAAAGTCAGTTAATTTAGTTAATTTCAGAAAACTGTGCACAGTCCCCACAATAAATTCCTTCGTAGTTATTTATTCATCATCATTTCACTTGTGCTAATGGCAGAAGATGATATTTGTGAGCATTAGTGCACAGACTTCTAACTCCTTCACACTATCTCAGAGCTCATTGTGTTTGAATGCGCTCTCACCGCTTCCCATTACACTGCAGTACAGGAAACATTGTCTCATTTATTAGGAGGGAAAATAAGAAAGTCAGGTATTGGAATCTTGGTGTAACGCACACCCCCACCCCCTTGCCCCCTCCTCCTTTTTCTCTCGCAGAAACACAAAAGAGTCCACATTGACTAAAGTGGAAAAGTTAGCTTGAGGAATGAGCACTGGATGAAACGTTTGACTTTGTGCTGCAGCTTTGCAAGTGTGTGCTCCAGAGCGATTCCGGCTTCATAAGAGAATCATTCTTTGCCTTCAGTCTGATCCGCCGTCCCTCAGCCTTCAAATATTTCACACATGAACACAAACACTGCCACAGGAAGAAGGCATTGTACTGGAGATTATGCCATGCGCGTGTACGCCGTAAAGTATACAGTAGAAGTAAATATGTCACTCCCTTATGGTCTGAATAATCATTTTAACACTGCACTACCAACATTCTCAGGTGACCTACTTTTTCTCAGCAAGTCTCACTGGCTGCTCAGTACGATACGGTTTTACACCACAGGAGTCTTTGTAGAAATATAGTAATTAGAGATACGCAATATTTGTGTTTTCAAGCCAATACTGACAACGTTCTACTTCTCCACACCAACTTTTTTATGTCTATTTTTTTTTAATTTAGATTTAAGTGTAGTTTGTGCACACCTGGAAGTAAGAAGGACTCAAACAAATCAGGATTTGACCAACTGTACCTGTTCATTTGGCTCACTATATCGCGTTTTTTCAAAAATGTATTAATGAATACATTATGGCTGTTTTGTGGCACACTATGGTCTATTAGTCAAAACATATTGAAATACAAGTGATGTGCAATATTCTGGTCACTAGGCAGCAGTAATGAGACAAAATATTAGGCATTAGCTTCCATTACATTACCTCAACACTGCATGAAGTCAGCCAGGGCGTGTTCCACATGATAGAGTGTAAAAAAGTTCTCTTATGCCTTAAGTGGAAGTGGAAGTGGTAAGTTTAGGGCTTCCTAAGTTTAGAAGAAATAAATTTGGGGCTAACGTTAGCTCGCTAGCTTGTCCCCCTCCCTCCTCCTGCATGCAGGGATTAGGGAGACACAGTGCAAATTCAGTCAATATCTATTTCAGAGATATGGTTGGTTTTGATATTGTGCTTAAAGAAAATATCGATATTTTAAAAATATCGATATATCGCCCAGCTGTAGTTCATTTTTCTCATGTGACTATGAGATCTATTTTTAAATTTTAATTATGTAAATTAAATGGTGATGCCACATATTTACATGCTCACTCCAGCAACAAAAAATCTATTCATTTTGCGTTTGATATAATGGAAATTTGTTTTTCTTTATTTTTCTCAAGCTGCATCTGCCTCCCCTGAAGACACTTTGAAAACCCGTGCTGCTGCAAGATAGATAACTTTGTTTTGTGAAAGACGAATTGTATGCATTGAAGGACTCCCCCAGTGATAACGCACCACCTTAGCCTTTGAATTGGAAAAAACAAAAAAAACAACAATCACATCCTTTGAACCAAGGCAGAAAAGCACTCGCGTTATCCTGGCACAGTGTTTTTATAGCGTTTCCTGGAGCACGTCGGAGACTCTGACGGCTGTCTTGAAAGTCGCCTTTGTTTATGCCACACACTTTTGGAAGATTGAAGCCGTCTCCCTCAGCGATTGTTTTCCTTGTTCTAAACCGTCTGATAAAAATGGAGTTTCTTTTGTGAGCAGTAGTGTGAGCTATGTGGGCTCACATAATGAAAGGGTTTTGATGTAATGTCAGAGTTGTCAGGCGAACAAAGAAAAGCTACAGCTGCTTGAGACGCTCCTTCTGGTGTCTCTTATGCGAACAAGGACTTCTCGTGCTGCGTTTGACTTGCCTGACCAGACGAGTGAACTCTTCTTCAGTGCATTGTTTCTTCTACGTCACACGGCTTTAATCACAGCCAATCATATCCCGCGTCAGTGTTTCCTCATTGTTTTGTGTGCTTGAAGTGGAATTCATCACACTGCGGGCTATTTCAACCCGTAGGGATACATAGAATTTTTAAATGTCTCTCCGCCACAGATGTTTTTATTGATGATCATATCCAACTTTTAAATGTCAACTACTTATCTGCCACTCTTTTGGTGATAAAACTGTATGCAGTGATACTTTGGTTTAAAGGTTTGACGGAAACTGAAATGTATGAAAAAAACGAGGCGATTTGTTTTTTTTCCATAGGAAATAAAGAAAATCCAATTATTATCCCTCGTTTATTGCGGTTAATTGGTTCCAGACCTGACTGCGATAAGTGAATTTCAGTGAAGTAGGATTCATTATTAATAAATTGAATATTTTTATAGTTAAGAGCATGGAAAAACCTGTTTATGACTTTCCAAATACCATTTTTACCATTATTAGAGCCCTCTAGACACGAAATAACAACCCTATAGTCATTTTTACAGTCATACTACCCAATATAGTAGATAGAATCAGAGAAAATAAGTCATTTAAGACATAAATAAGACTCGTGCGCAGGTGTGTTTCAATAAAAGTCTTCTGGACATGTGGGCAGGAAGTTACGTCAGGGATTCAGAGTGGAGTTTTAGTTGGAGTACGGCCACAACAGTAGCCCGTCTCATTATTTATGAAGATGCCTATTATTAGTATTATTATTATTATTATGATATTATCATTGTGCCGGTTGTGAGATAATGATAAAATAATAAAAGCCTGTCATTGGAGATCAAATCTGGTGTGTGTTGTGTTACTAGTGACCTGTTGTGCCATGCACTGTTCATGTTTGTTAACATGATTGTGCTCCAAGTGTTGAAAAAGGTTGGACGTGTTACCTTTGGACACAGAAACTATTTTTCTGCAGTGTTCGCACTTCACTACATTTTGGTTGATGTCATCCCCTTCAAAGCCAAAGTGTGTCCAAACAACTGACACGGAATTCCTTTTGGGAACAAGCTGCTCACTTTGGACTGTCGACTCTATCGACTTTGCGAATGTGCGCTGCTGAGTCTTCCTCCACGTTTCTGTGTAGTGTAGCTGTCCGACTGGATGGGGTAGTGTCACGTGTTTACTTCTTCTCTCGGTGTTCTGGCAGCCTTGACGCTTTGCGATCCCCTGGCGGCCTCATGTAACTACATGGGGGAAAAAAACAAAATAAACCACATGGCAGTTTTACGTCGATTAGAAGCTGTGAATGTTGGTTTTGGTTATTATTCAATCGATTGCCCAGAACTAATGGGGGTGTTATTTCATGTGTAGAGGGCTCTAATAATGGGATAAATGGTATATAATAAGTCATAAAGAGGTTTTCTACGCAAAAATATTGCGTTTCTTAATATTGAATTGTACTTCACGGGAATTCATGGTTGGGTTTGGGACCAATTAACTGCGATAAACAAGGGATTACTGATATGATCAATTATTCATAACTTCAGTGTCTTTGAGACGAAAGCTTGCGGCTTTTAAGATGCATAGTAAAGTTTGCACATCCACTTCAAGATTCGGCATCCAATCACACGTTATCGTTCAGTCGCCATGTTGTGTCACAAAGTGATGTGACAAAGGCCTAACCGAGCAACCTTTTATGTCTCGGATTGGGGAAGTTGCTGCCGTTACAGACTTTGTAGTCCTGCATCCAAATCTACTGCTCTTGTAGCAATGGCCACTGATGGAATGCGGAATCATGACTTGCTCGGCAGTTTTTCTCCGCTAAAATCAATGCACATGAAGCTCATGAACTTTCACTATTCAGCCATTGCTGAGAAGGATCATTACCACAATGAGTTTCACATTTCCACACTCAAGAACATCAAGCTAAGGAACCTGCTGAGCCTGCAAAAGGCTGAATTCAGAAAGAACAGTGAAATCATGGCGGAGCAAGCCGAGGAAATCGCTCAACTGAAAGAAAGCCTTCAAGGCCAGCAGGCAGAACTTCAGCAGAGCAAGGTGAAAGTCAAGAAGCAGCAAGCTCAAATGTTTTCACTGGAACAAAGTGTTCAGGAGCAGCTCACTGAGCTCCAGCAGAGTGAGAAGAAAGTGCAAATGCAGAAATCTCAAATCTGTTCACTGGAACGTGCTATTCAGGAGCAGCAAGAGGTGCTCCAGCAAAGCGAACAGAAGGCCCAAATGCAAGAGGCTCAAATCGCTTCCCTGCAACAGAATCTCCAGGACCAGTTAGCGCAGCTGGAGCACAGCGAGCAGAAGGTGGAGGTACTGGAAGAGAAGTTTCAGAGTTACATCGAGTCCGCCGAGCAGGACAAACGCAACCAGAAGGTTAAAGAGGAGATGCTGATGGACACCCTGCGAGCGTGTCAAGGCAGGCTGAACGCACTGGATGACCAGATAAACAAGAAGAAGGACCACTTCTGGTCGGGCATTTGGAAAGGAAAAAAAACGTCTGAGAAACAAGAAAAAGATGAGAGGAGGAAGTGGGAGAGTGAGAAGGCTGAAAAGAAGGAATTTAATACGAAGCTGAAGAGTGAGGAAGAGATGACATGGGACGAAAGGTTGGAGAAGAACAGGAAAGAGACTCCAAAACAAGCACGACAGCAACGTAAAGTGGCTTTTAACATTTGACCCATTAGCAGTATATGAAGAGCACTTTCTCTACTGTTGAGATTACAGTTACAATCCTAGTCATTAAAGAATGGGGGGGAAATAACATGCATCTTTGCGAGTCTTATTAAAAAATTTAAAAAAACAATGTCTGAAAGGGTTAGATTAGATGAACAGTTATTGTCATGACATACTGTATGCACAAGTGCAAGCTAATGAAATGTAGCTTGGCATCGCACCAGAAGTGCAATAAACGGCAAGTGCAGAATTACATACTGTATGTACACAATTTTTACAGGTCAAATATGAGGTACATATTCATTTGCACACTTTTAGCCACTATATTGTATCTGAAACAAGATGACAAAAGTAGACATGTTCAGGGAGACTAGCAGCATGCTATTTCTGTGCTCTGTCGGGGGCTTAAACGAACCACCATGCAATAATACAAAGTGCATTACACTGGATTCAGTCTTAAAAAAGTCAAGGGTTGAGGAATATCCTTCCATCCATCTTTTTACGCTTACCCGAGGTTGGGTTGCCGGGTCAGCAGCCAAAGCGGGGAGCCCAACTTCCCTCTGCCTGGTTACTTCGTGCAGCTCCTCCTGGCGGATCCCGAGGCGTTCCCAGGCCAGTTGAGAGACATAGTCTCACCCTCCAGCGTGTCCTGGGTCTTCCCCGAGGCCTTTTACTGGTCGGGCGTGCCCTGAACACCTCCCCAAGGAGGCATCCTGACCAGATGCCCGAGCTACCAAATCTGGCTCTTCTCAATGCGACATATATGCAATAATTGGCCTACAATAAATTGCAGATAAACAACATTGACATTATTTTGAGACCATTTTTTTCCATTAATGTAATGATAATAAATGGCATCATAATGCGAGTACACTATATCAAAAGCAATGTCATCAAAAGCGTTTTAATTGTGAATTGAGTAAAGTATTCTTCAATGACCACTAGGTGTCAGTGTTCAGTGAGACGGGCACTAGACTTGTCACTAAGGTTCCCTAGTGAACACATTCATTGTGACACTGCCGGAGCAGGAGTGTTATTTACGTCGTACATGGCTTATATATTCTTATTCTGTCTACTACAGGTATATTGGGTCATACGAGTGTAAAGACATTTAAAACCACTAGGAAGTAGAAACGTGTGAGTTCATGTTATTTATGTTCAACATGTCTTACTTTCTGTGATTATATCTACTATACTGGGTAATAGAAATGTAAAAGTGACTATAGGAGGGCTGTTTCATGTCTTGGGGGCTCTAATAATGTTAAACTGTATTTAGAAGGTCCCAAACAGGTTTTCTATGCCATAACTATGAAAATATTCCATTTATAAAGAAGGAATCCTACTTCGTCGAGATTCACTTGTTGCGGTCGAGTCTGGAACCGATTAATCCTACACCACCTCCATGTCTCAGCATTGGCTGTGTAGTGTTTCACACTGCTCGAGTTTAAGTTGTATAAATTGCTGGTCAATGTGCTCTTTTCAATCACTCTGTAGTGTGCTGGGATAGACTCCAGCACCTGCCAGACAATGGACACTTGCCAATACTCTACTAGTGGATGCTGGTGTGGTCCCTCCTCAGTCTTTCAAAAGGCCTGACTTGATGCTTTGAGGACACCCGGTGAAATGAAGCCCCGGCTCTCTTTTCTGTCGTGCAGAATGGAAAGGCATTAATCTGGCCCAGTTGGACACACTGAAATTAATGATCATTTACTCGGACGACATAATCGGACTTCACGCTGGCCTCCGATACTAAATTGCTTCTTTTGTTCCGCAAGATTCCGGTGTTTTTCTTTGCCGTCCCTCTCCGTCATTGTCTGTCTCTCTCTTGCTCAACTCGGCTGTTTTCTCTTCCCCAGGTTGCTCTCTGTTATTGGTCATTAAGCGTTTCCATGGAAACAGCCACTTTGGTAGGAATTGGCATGCTGTAAAAGCAGCCCCGTGATGATGCGTTGAGAACCGTCTTCCCTCTGGTGCAAGATTGTCGGGTGTGCTTTGCCACTGCAGACCTGTGAGGGGCAAGCTGGCCCAGCGCTGAGGTTCGAAAGGGACAAGCTGATGCATTTCAGCTGGGGTGCATAGGAAAGGTCACAGAGGTCACCCACACCCATATATAGGAACACGTGGCTGAAGACGTCCCCTCTGTCGCTTATGTGTCAGCTAGGGTTTGTATAGCTGAAATGCTGTCACTGCTCAGAGCAGTGACCCTGTTGGCAGGTCACACACTGTGTCTATGTAATTAGGCTGTGCTCTTTGTGTAATGACTTAACATGGAGCTGCTCTCTATCAGGCTTAGCAGGCGTGCTCACGGTAGGGATTGAGGAAAGACGAGGGAAAGCCTGGAGGGATGGGTTTGTCATGTCGTAGACTGACACTGAAATCCTGGGTCAGCCAAAGTCCGCCTGGACAAGAGAAGGGTGTATATAGTTGACGGAGGTTTGAAAGACATGCACCCTTAAATTGGATTCCTCACGTTTTACTCTGGTTTTTTTCTCCCCACCAAGGAGCGCATACAGAAAAATTGAAGGACGCAGGGACCACGGTCCGTCTAACTTAGGGTCATTGAATTTTCTTTTCATGAATGGGAATTAAATCATAAAATATTTGAATTTCATTTTGAAATAAACAGTGTTTATATATATACAGTGTTCCTTCGTTAATCGCAGGGGATTGGTCCCGAAAATAGCCCGCAATAAAAGTGAAGTGAAATCCATGAAGTAGCCAATATATAATATAATATATTTTTGTACAATTATGTTATAAGGCTGTAAAACCCCTCACCATACACTTTATACACTTTTCTCAGACAGGCTTTCATATTTTATCACGTTTCTCTCTTGTTTAAACACACTCAAAGTTCAAATTTCATTTCAATTTTAATGCTCAACCTACGAGATTGGACACACGTATTTCACTCCTCTGATCGTGGATTGTCCTGGCGCTGTTAGGCCGTAGTGTTTTTGTATCCTTTTTAAAACATATTCCTCCTTGTCGTTCTCCATGAACCGACGATTCATTTACAGTATTCCAGGCACCCTACAGCCGCGTAACTTCGCTAGCAGCTAGCGATCATACAACAGGAAACAGGCAGTCCTGCACAAGGATATTGATTGATTGACAATAGTCTACAGCCAATCAGAACGCAGAACACAATGGGCGGGTTCTCCCTTAGCCATTCAGGACTGTTGTGGCCGTATAATTACTGAGATGAACTGGACACGTATTCAACTTTAAAAAAATCTGTGAGGGAACACCGTACAGGAAATGAAACTGAAATTCAACACGTGTTTAGTTTTCAGTGTCAAAAAGCAGTAACTCCATCTCAAAAAACAGTTTGACTTTTATTGTATATTTCATATAAGAAAAAATAAACAGACCAGAAACAGATGTTTTTTCATCACTTCGGACACCGGAAGTTTTCATTTTTTAAGAAGAGTGCAAATGATTACAACTGTGCCTGTGTTGTATTTCTGGCATGTGGGTTCAATTAAAGCAGACGACAAGCTTTCTTTTTTCACAACTCATTGTAACAACCGCAACCTCCAGGTCCATTCGCCAACACTCGGGCCAGTTCAATTGGATACACAATTCTTTGTGAGTCCGGTGAAGTCCGATCTTCACAATAAAAGCACAACTTGCTCTGCTGGGAACAATGCATTGTGGGAACAAGTTGAAATAGTTGCTTTTTATTTTAAACTCGTATTGGTACTTGTCTTGTATATTTCCTAGTTACTTTTGGAGTGTTAAGTTGCTGTGTGATGATTTTAGCCTTCTATCTAAGGTGACACCGTGAGTCAGACAGTTGTATTGAGTAATGACCTCCTGCGATTTCCGATGGGTTGACAAGCTCGTCGTGAGTTCACTTATAGCTCATGATTGGCTCCTGTCAAAGAAGGAGCTTCCGTTTCCTCACTGACTCGCGTTTGGCACAGTATTTAAATGATTAGTAGAAGTTCTGAAGTACAGGAGGTGCCACGAGATGAGAGCATGGTCATAAATTGGCTGCACGGCTGTATAAGCCGCAGGGTTCAAAGTTGAAGAAAAAAGTAGCGGCTTATACACTGGAAATTACGGTATGTAAAAAGAATGATTTTTTTTTAAGCCAAAAGTCTCACATAAGCAAACCTCAAGTCTAAATGAACTTTCTATTTTGTTATTTTGGAAACTGACATGATTTCAGTACATCTCAAGACACATGTTTTTGTGATATACACTCTCAAAAATAATACAGTAAAATGTCCAAGGTAGAACACAGTGCATTTTCCCTAAAGAAAAGAATGGGCAGAAAATAATAAAATAATCTAAGAATAGTAGAGTAATATAAACTAATACACACATGTCTGCTACTGTGTAAGGTTTAGCACACATTTTGCATGTCTACTGATTAATGCGCTACTTGACACATAAGCATGCCATCCTAACCCATTTGAATTATAAAATGACATCGCATTGACCTCTGCCGCTCCAGTGGCTTTGCAAAACCCTCAGCTCATTATTATCCATTTCGAATTTACTGATGTGTTCCTAAGTTGGCTTCGCAAGGGAGCTTTAAAGTAGGATGTGTTTTATTTTGTCTGCAGGAGCATTAAAGTCTGACAGAGAGGAAGTCTTTTTTTTTTTGTAAAATGCAGAAATACACAAGTGGCCTAGTTGATAAAACTTGGCTGAGGTGGTCTGCAATGTGAGAGTGAGCAGTGAGGGAGAAATGCAATGTGTTGAGTAGCCTGAAAGTGCAGAAAAGTCAGCATTAAAGGCATGATAAGAGTGCTCGGTTTTGAGCGTGTTTATTGTTGCCGTTGTAGTTGGCTGTGGTGGACACACGCTAATAGATGATCATAATAAGCTGCAAAACATTAGGCACTTCTTTCTGTATGGCGCACTGCGCTAAATCAATATTCGACAGTGTTATGAAAAGAAAAAGAATATTAGGATGTCACAACACACTTGGTTCACGAGGCGATAAACGAGAACGAGACAAGGCAAGATTTTAACATTACTTTAAAAAAACATATGTAAAAATGATAGGATATCCATCTATCCATCTTCTACTGCCTATCTGAGGTTGGGTGGCGGCCACAGCCTAAGCATTGAAGCCCAGACTTCCCTCCTCCCGGCCACCTTGTCCAGCTCCTCCAGGCCGATCCCGAGGCGTTCCCAGGCCAGTTGAGAGACATATAGTCTCTCCAACGTGTCCTTGGTCCTCCCCAAGGCCTCCTACCGGTGGGACATGCCCTGAACACCTCCCCAGGGAGGCTTCCGGGAGGCGTCCTGACCAGATGCCGAGCCACCTCATCTGGCTCCTCTCAATGCAGAGGAGCAGCGGCTCTACTCAGTTTCTCCAAGATGACAGTGCTTTTCATCTTATCTCTAAGGGAGAGTCCAGCCACCCTATGGAGAAAACTCATTTTGCCCACTTGCACCCGTGATCTTGTCCTCCTTCTTGTTCTTCTTCTTGTCACATTTTAATCTCACGAGATCTTGTGATGCCCCTTCTTATTATGCAATGTTTGGATGTAGATCTGTTAGCTCATTGGATAGTGCAGGTGTAGAAAATGAAGTGTGAGCGTGCTTGTCTGTGTGTATTTTTCTGTCAATTGTATAAAAACAAGCAAGTAACACGCCAAGCTCACACTTAGACTGATGGACAGGTGCCAGGCTTGGTCAACAGCATGCCAGTGGAGCTTCATTAGTCAAATGAGTGCATGGAAGAGGAGGAGGAGACAGCAAGACAACTCCACCCCTCAGGCTCCATCTCAGCAGGAGGACCTCCACAGCCCGCTCGAAAGAATACACACACACACACACAACCATGCAAACACAGTCACGCGTGTAGAAAAATATAATGCGCTGTTTCACATATTTTAAGTCTTTTAGCGCGTAGTAGCGTGAAATCATGCGCACAACTTCTATCTCATCACTTCATTTATTATCCCTTTTAAAATCCTGTTCTCTGAGTGACTATGTAAATACAGTATATTTTCTATGCATGTTTTAATTGGAGTATATTTAATCTACTGAGCTCCCTTAGTTGGAGACTTGAGGTGTTGACTGGACAAGGGAGTGAGAAGGTAAGAGAAACAGTGTCCAGACGCATTATAGAGAGGATATTTTTTGCAGCTGTTTATTTGAGAAATCCTTGTGGATGGAGGAAAGCAATTCTCTTCCATCAGCAAGTTAATAAAAAGCCTGCAGTTTATCTCTGTCTAAAAGACAAATACCATGACAGAGGATGGAAAGGGAAGGGAAAGGAAGGAAGGGAGGAAAAGGAGCAGGGGAGGCTACCACACATTTCATCTCATCCTTCCCTCCTGCTGCAACTCACTTATACTATGAATCTTTGTGTGACGGGGCAACAAGGTCCAATTGATTGACGTCTGCATGGACTTAAGGCTGCATTTGCACATGTAGTTTGGTACTGGTGCCTCTTTTCTGGTGAGTCAACTCCGTGAGAAACTATCAGCTATTTAGCACGTTAGCTTTCTTTGTCGAAACATGGAACGTGGTCCTGGAACTGGAACTAATCGATGTGTTACAACTAGGCCTGTCAAAATAACACATTTTGCTGGTCGATAATTGTGCTACAAAATATCAACAACATGCGATAATTTCGTAATTTTTTTTAATGTAATTTTTCATAGATCATGAGGCGTAATGCACACTTGAACCACTAGATGGTACTCAAGTATCCCGTACCGGTGTGAGCTTCAGTTCGTTACTTGCTTGACACAGAAGTTCTGAGAGCATTTTTTCATAATTTTTATGGCATAATGCGAGTACATCGTATCAAATGCAGTACTGTCTGTAGTGTCGTACTGTCTGTCAAACATTTCTAACATTTTCCGAAATGTTGGCTTTTCCAGAGT
Organism: Dunckerocampus dactyliophorus; assembly: GCF_027744805.1. Classification (NCBI taxonomy): domain Eukaryota; kingdom Metazoa; phylum Chordata; class Actinopteri; order Syngnathiformes; family Syngnathidae; genus Dunckerocampus; species Dunckerocampus dactyliophorus. Next base: position 2,747,371 of record NC_072826.1, read on the forward strand.
ATTGAATGGTTGCATTTCTCTTGCAATGTAGCGAGCCACACTGTCTGTGAGTGCGCGCCACATTGCGCTGTTTTGCTTGCATTTACATTGCCGACCAAACGCCTCAGTAAGCGCTGACTGTCGGGACGAAGGGTCTGTTGCACCTCCAGCGGTATTTTTTCAAATGCGACGTATCGGTTCATCTGTGCGCTGATCTTGTTCATTCTGGTTAAACCCGGAATATTCCCACACTGCTGATGTTGCGTTCGCCTTAGAAACGACCACTTCGGTGCCTTGATTCATGTTAGCATATGCTGCCTCAAGGCTAATTTTAGTCCTCCAGTGTCGCAGCCTGCATTGGCTCACTAATAGCCCCGCCTCCACAAAGATGCCGAATGAGAGGACAGAGAGATCACTCTGAGCATTCATTCTATGATAGAATCAATGCACACAGACATGCAGAGTGAACCCTCTGGTCATCCAGCTTGTGTAGCACCGACAGACTAGCACATGGAGCACACACGCACATACCTGTACGTGTCAATTTATCAAGCGCTTATAATTATCGATGTTTTTTTTAGTGTTCGATAAATCGATATGTTCCTTATCGTGACAGGCCGTTACAACACTTTTATTTTGAATGTTGATCCGAAACCGGTGGAGAAGCCTTAAGGCTTAAGAAACATGACTAATTGCCAAGTGGCCACAGGTGTGACAACACGCTAAGGAAATTGTATGTGTAGCGTTACGTAAAATTTAGTGGTCAAATATGTTTTGTGGCTCCAAGTGGGTTTAAATTTGGTGGCAACGGGCCAAACCTGTCGTAAGCGGTCTCGGTTTGTTCTCTGTTTGGTGCACAACAGGATTCGGATGATTCCGTTCGCACTTGACCAAACCAACTGTACTAGCAGGGCAAACATTCACTTCAGAAGAGTTCATTTTGACCAAAGCCAACATGACAAGTGTAAACGCAGGCTTAAATTCTGCTTACATGGCTAGTAGCTGTGCACAGATCACTGAGGACTGTCCATCATTCTGGTTGGTCGGGGTTGGTCGGTAGCCAGTATCTGCTCACACCGACACGTGTGTGCCCTTTGGGTCCAATGTACACATTATTATGACGACACATTGTTATCCTTGTTTGAGTGCCCTGCATGGCTTTGGCAGTCATTGAAGTATGCTGAGATGAAAACCTGGGCAATTATTAGTGCTTCATGTTCTTTTTCACATTACTATGTGAAATGACCATCTTTTTATGCAGTTTTGTTTCAGAACAGTACAGTGTAAGCAGCCCCCGCAGGCTTTTTGTAGCAGAAAACAGTTGTATGTCATTGAGATTAGCTTAGCTTTATTGGCTTTTGGGGGTTTGTGTGTGTGCGTGTGTGTGGGCGTTTCTCTTTGTTCACACCTGTTTGGATCACACCGTCGACAATCCCTCTGATAGTGTCACGGACCCCCTCCCCCTGTTCAATGTCACCCTTCCCTTATCTCAGACTCTCCGAATGGGGTGTATGTAAACATGTTAGCCCGGCCTTTGTTTCCACTGACGTTAGCCAGGGTGCGGCTAGCTCAGAGATAAATAGCCAGTGTTTCCCCCTGGGACCGTGTTGGCATCATGTCTTCTTCTTTTCACTCTTTGTAATTTACGTACCTTTTATCGCGCGTCTCTGGTAGACCTTGGTTGGCACTTCCTCTTCTTATGAATACAGCGGTCACATTTAACAGGAGCCACTTGTTGTGGGACGTCAAGGGTACACAATTTACAATGATAATTATTCCCCTCAAAATGTCCGATACAGATTACAGTTGAATGATAGTGTTGCACCAGCATTCACATTTCAGCAGCCATTGGTATTCCAGTGTATCTTATAGACGGTAAATTTAGATGTTTTAAACGAACATTTTCGTCCAGTCTTGTCAAAAAAAAACTCAGCATGACTCGTCATGCTGTAGTCATCAAAGAGCCGTTTAGCTCTTCACCGTCTCGTTTTTGTAATGGAAAAAAAGCTTTGTCAACGAAATCATTTCTTTGACGATGGCCTCTGTAGCTGTAGGTTGACTGCTTTTGCATGTGCAGTAGTGTGGGTGTTTGGTCCAAACTGTCTAAATATTTATAATATAAATATTTCTATTTATAAATGCTTCTAATATCCCCGTCATTCCATGTACGCTAATGTAGTTGGGGTAGCTGCGGTTTGGCTGGTGCTCGACTAGCTGCCAACTTGACCCGTTTATGCTCACGGCTAATTAGTACTACTTTGTGGCGACCGCACGCTGACGTCTGCCTCGTTCAGTTAGCTACACATGCTAACAGAGTTACATCCCTTGTAGAATTAAGCCTCGCTGACAGCTTGTGTACATGTTTTCCTACTGCTGACACTCTCATCAGTCTGTTTTTCTTCTGCCATTGTCTCATTAGAGCGTAAAACTCTTCCCCGAAACATGACATCAACTGTAGCAGTCAATGTCTTTGCCCCCCGCACCCCACCCCACCTCAATGTGTCAGGCCTACCGGAGGCTTCAGGTCTTATTTAGCTGCAAGAAGCTTCTGGTGTGTTGTGTCTTATCAAGCTCCCCTGAGGGGACGCTGCTGCTATTGAACCGGTTCCGGGGGGCTGGAGGAAGCCCAGTCTGCTCAGCCAAGCCCACTAATATTCCTTAATGATGCGGCATCTGTCTCTGTCAAGACAGCCGGACGAGGCCTATTGTGGCTGACTTCACAGAGAGATAAGCAATCCTCTCTGCTACACACAGGCAACACGACTAACACGTCAACTGTAACGGCACCACTGCTACCACTCTTTCACCAGTGTTGCTGGTTTTTAGGGACGGGACCGTTAATATGCCATCCTGTAATAACCATTAGAGAATAATGGAGAATCAGCCAAAAGTTGGCCGATTGACGATCAAGTCATTGGCGATTTCTGTTGTGCAATGTCCACACGGAAACGTTCCTGGTATTTTCTGGGGGGTTAAAAAAATTGCGTGCACACTGTGCCAGATTAGTAAATAGCTGCATCCTGACGGGAACGGATAACTGGGTGAAAATAATGTAATACACAAGGCACACCTACATGTGGCGCTGCAAATAGACACACAGATGAAGTCACGCACACACCAAACCATAGAGAGAGAAAAAAAAGAGTGCATGCGCATAAGCTGGTCGTCCCCTGCTTTCCAACGCTCGTATAGACTTACCACAGAGTGGAATTACTTCTGCGGGTCAGTTTGGAGTATACGACAAGAAAATATCAGGACAATGCCAACTGGGGTGAGTCATGCCAGTAGAAATATTCACATATTATGTTAGTCGTCAAAGCTCGCTTTTGGTCACATAACGGCGATGGGTTGATGACATCATCGGTTACGCTTGTTGTCTACATGGAAACGACAAGCCAGTGTTTCCAGATTTTCCCACTCGGGAAGCCGTTTTCAAAAGATGCGTTTCATGGCACCCAGAATGCCTTGTCCGTGTGGATGAAAGGCTGAAACGATCAAATACTTTTTGTATCGGATACCATTTTGACCTGAAAAGGTTTCCGTGTGGCTAGCCCCTAAAGGACCATGTAGTCAAAGAGAGCTATGTTTTTCATTTCCACTTTCTCATGCACTTTAAATCATTACTAAAGTTTGAAAAAAGTATTGAATATGAGTCAAATAACACCCCGACGTCTTTGCGCTTAAATGACAGCTCCAGCTACAATTGGAGCATTTACAGTACTTGCCACTGAGTCCAGAGAAGGGGCTCTTCTCGCTGTTAAATGTGAGATTGTTTTGTTTTTTTAACGGTGTTTGTTCTGGCCTGTCGTCGCCCTCTTGTCTTTCCATCTGTGTGTTTACAGTTTTGGCACACTGGGACCAGCCATCACGGCTTAATGATGAGCATGACAGAACGCGTGATGCGAGCGAGCTTGTTACGAAAGCGCGAATTGTGAGTCCTTTCACGTGCGTCCTCGGTGCCAGCAACAGCATATTGGCGGCAATTGGCAGTTGCTGTGACTGTCATATCCTGTGTGAAGTGTTATAGCGACAGAAGGTTTGATTGGCCGTCGGCTTCTAGAACCACCTCCCTCTCTCGTCTCTTGACTCTGAGAATGACTGGCCTGCACTGAAGGCCGTCCAGGCTTCGCGACCTACAGCCAACTGCAAATGATCCTCTTTTTAGATTTAATGGGCAACACCAAACAGTCTTATGGTACTGATTTATTGTGGTAACAAAACAAATGCTTGTTTTCTTTTGGTGGGCTTGTACTGTGGAATTTAGTACAAAAAAGATGGTGCCAGTTGTGGTGTAATGAAGTGCTTCATCTACAAAGGCTAGGCTGAGCTAAAGCCCAGCATAGATTTTGTTGTGTGACAATAGTCTAATACAGGGCTGTCCAAAGTGCGGCCTGGGGCCCATTGGTGGACCGCAGCTGTTTTTTTATTGGCCTGCAGCAAATTCTAAAAGTACAATTTCACAAGAAAACAACAGCAAAAATAGAAAAATCAGCAGTAATTTTACAAGAATAAAGTCAGAATATGTGGAGAAAGAAGTTGCAATCTAACCAGAAAAAGTTATAATTTTACGAGAATAGCACTGTCATATGATGAGGAAAAATAACGTCATTGTACCAGCATAAAATTAAAATATTAAAGAGACGTTTTTTCCCCCAGTTGTAATATTATGAAAAACAAAACAACAAATAAAGTTGTTTTTGGAAAATTGGGTTGAGGAAAACGTTATGTCACAAGAATAAAGTCCAAATATAATGGGAATAAAGTCATAGTTACAAGAAGAAAAATTACATAAAGTGAAAGAAAAACAGCCAAAAAAAAATAGTCAATATTTTATCGGCAATACTTTGTAGATAGATACTTTGTTGATCTCCAAGAGAAATTCACAGTTGTACAATAGAACAATAGGACAATTATTGACCACCAAATTTGTTGCGGTGACAGGCCAACGCTTTTTCACATCCATCACGAAGCACAGATGAAGGTTTTTCTGAAATATAGATAACTTCTTAGCATATATTAGTACATGTCTTGCCTTACACAATATCAAAGTGGCCCTTGCATCCTTTCATGTTTCACAATGCGGCCCACGCTGGAAAAACGTTTAGACACCCCTGTGTAATACACCAACAATGTGGTAGTATAACTAACACGACATGCTGTGAAGGCTACCTTTACCTTATGGAACCTCAATTGTAATCTGCCATCGTTAGCCAAAGGCTACCAATAACTGTAGTGTGTTTAATTGACTCTGTTAATTGCAATCAATAAAGCAGGTAGTGAGGCATAGATCCACTGGTAAATGAATAAAAACCATGTCTTTGCTCTAACTGTGTACATATTTATCATTTAAATGAATTGAATTTTCAGCTCGTTGTGTTTACAAGCAACAGTCTGACATGATTTTAGGCATGCAGACATGTTCACGGCCCTTCAGGCTGCCTGACTCTGCCTCGAGCGAAACAAGATCGTAATCCTCTCTGGCCGATCACAGCCAGTTTTTACCAACCTGATGCTGATTTGCCGGCTCAGTCAGTCTGGACTGCATTTCTTCTCTGCGTGATGCTTTAGATCAGTCTTGTCTTTTGTTTCCCCTGAGGCGTCTGTCGTCAACCATCCACCATTTGTCTCTGTGTTTTTACTAAAGCACTATGAACTGACAAATACAATAAAACAGCCTATCCTTGGGCAAACTGTGCAAAATGCCAGAGAAAGTGATAGCGTTGCTGTTTTATGCGGTAGTAAATGATACAAAAGAAGTTAGCAGGTGGATTTCCTTGTTTAACTTGTTTATTAAATAGACGGACGATGTGTAGAATTGCATGTTATGTAACCATGCCGACTTGCTGTGCAAAAGTAAAAGTGGTGATGGTGGCATAGACCTTAAAACCATGTTTATTAGCACGCTATACTAGTTTGTTGCAGCGTTTATTATCCACTGCAGAGAAGAAAGTAGCCTGCTAGCTAATGTATAGCACAATGGAACCTCGGTAACCTCATTAACCGATCCAGAAGGTCAGACTCAAGCTGAAACGTACTCCAACACATTTCCCATAAGAAATATAGTCGTCCCTCGTTCATCGCGTTTAATTGGCTCCAGACTCGACCGTGACAATTGCATTTCCGCAAAGTAGTATTCAAAAAAAATAAATGGAATATTTTCGTAGTTATGGCATAAAAAAAAATGTTTAGGATCTTCTAAATCCGATTTTCAACATTATTAATGACCTCTAGGCATGAAATAACATCTGTATAGTCACCTTTACATTTTACGACAGAGTATTAGCGCCACACTGGGGGGGGAGAAAATGTGAGATTTCGAGAATAAAGTCATAAATTTACGAGAAAGAAGTCGTAATATTACGTGTTATGGTGTCATACATATCAGAGGGAAAATAGAGCATCCATAGGTATGAATGTGAGTGTGAATGGTTGTTTGTCTATATGTGCCTGTTGCCCGAAGGCAGCTGGTATAGGCTCCAGCATACCCCCGCGACCCTAATAAAGAGAAGCGGCATAGAAAATGGATGGATGGGTAGCACGTTAAAACACTTCAATTTAATACGACATTTGAGAAAGAAACACTTGACGGAGTGTGGTGAGTTTTCGAGGCTCACAATGTGCTCATCAGTCAAACGGCAACTGTGCACGACATGTATGTGCCTGTATGTGCGTGACAGTCTAAAGCAGGGGTGTCCTAAGTGCGGCTCGAGAGCCATTTATGGCCCACGACGGCTTTCTTAAAATACGATTAAAACAGTAAAATTTAAAAAACAGCAGCAATGGAAAAAAAAATGTAATTTGACAAGAATAAAGACAAAATATTAAGGGAGTAAAGTCATTATATTGACAGAAAAAATAGTTGAAATATTTTAGGAAAAAAAGTTGTAATATAGGAAACAAACCAAACAAAGAATTAAGTTGAAATTGTAGTAAAATTAGGTCGGGTAAATGCTATAATGTTATGATAATAAGTAGAACGTTGAAATATTTGTAAACTTAAAAAATTAAAAAACAGACAAAAAGTAATGTAAGGAGAAATTGTCCATAATAATAATAATACTTTGTCACTGATAAAATGAATAAATATATTTTATATGTCTAAATATATATACATTATATTAAATATTTTGTTTGGGTTGGTTTAAAAAAAAGACAAAGTAAAAGCGGCCCCCGCATCTTTTGATTTTTCAGCATGCGTGCCTTAGTGGAAATAGTTTGGATACCCCTGGTCTACAGCAAATAACCCGAAAAATACAGTAAGTCCTGCTAGAACACCATCGAACTATGACCTCTCACACCCAGAGTCTCCTTAAAGAAGGCGTCTCACCCTCTAAGTTTCACCAGTGATATGTTCTCTTGAACAAGTCAAATATGTTTTTGTCTAAATGAACTATCATATAGCCAACAGCATGGCTGCAACCAGGAAGTCTGGGCCCCATGGAACAATAAATAATAATAATTATTTTTTCATTACCTAGTTTTTAGTCAGGGGACCTTGGAATTGTCTTAACTATTCCCCCTTGTACAGCACCCCCGGCCAATAGCATTCATCATAAATAAATTAAAACATGTACACTAATCTATGTGATTGGTATTGGCCGATTTCTCTCATGGATGATCGGAATTGGCAGCATAAAACCCTGATTGGAGCATCCCTAACTAAAACCCGTAGGTGTCCCCGCCCCCAGTACAGACTTTGGTACGCAAGCACATGTGTGTAAAATGTGAGCAAGATTGGTTGAAAAACATGGCAGCCAACAATCAAAAGGTCTTTCCAAGTGTAATTGTTCAGATGTTAGTCAGGAATGCTCCTACTTATGCCTCATGGTGTTACATTCACAGTGGTGTTTTTCATTATGTCTCTCTCTCCTGGAAGAAAAGATGTTTGTGTCTGCAATGAGGTGGACAGACTGAGCGCTGCACAGCACTTAAACTGAATGAATATTGATTTCAAAACAAATTTCACCTGCTTTTTTTAAATCGACTCAAAAACAGCCGCTGAAAGGAGTCAAAGGGTTGACTTGAGTCTTCACTGGAGCGGACAAAAGTTCCCTCTTGTTTTCTGCTTTATTAAGATTGCATTGATACCTTGTTCCATTGGGAAAACGACTTTAAATGGTGTCTGTACTTGATGTACTCAGTCCTGTGTAGTTCACTTTCATTGAGGAAAAAAGCAAACCCTTTAACCTCTTGTTGGACATTGAACACAATTTCTGATCCTTCACGGCTTGGCCAGAATAAGACAGGCTAAGCAAATCTCATCAGAGTGCTTGGTTGGCGCGGTCCGAGCCTCTGGGTACCAGATGTGCCAGCTCAGTCGGCCAATGGCTGCCTGCCCAGCTTACAGCCTGATAGAGACCGATCCAATGGATGCCTTTGTTTTTGACATAATATATTTCTTCCTAAAAGAAGGTGGCATACTGACGTTGCAAACGTTTAAGACATCAATTCCATCCTTCTGCTGGTAGAGCAATCTACACCTGTCATCTCTCTGAACCTTATCGCATTCATACCTTTTCCAACACCATTCCATTTGCTCTGCTAGTACGGCGTGTTTGGTTAACTGTGAAGGCCGTCCACCGAACCAAGACCGGACCAAACAGGTGAGCCGAGACCAGAATCTCAGCTGTTAAAATATGCCACCCAGAATGATGTATGTGTAATTATACAATTATATTGTTTTAGGGACCCACATGCTGGCCCGGTGCAGTGGTTCTCAATTATTTTCTGTCATGCCCCCACTGGGGGACAGAAATTGAAATACTATTGAGAAACTGATATCTATTTATTTATCTGTACTGTACAGGCTGAACTCGGAACTGAAACCAGCGAAATGCAACAAAATGGAGAGCAGTGAAGCATACAAGCGTATTTAAGAGACAAATTGCATGCTGAGTACGATAAATTCATACATGTGGGCAGGTCTGAACTCATATTGAAAGTCCTCCCTGCCTCTCCGTGACCCCCCCGCCGCCCTATTTCAGAAGCGCTGGCCTAGTGGTTACCTTGTTGCTCTCACGGTCAGGGGATCCACTCCGGCTCCCTCCCAAAAATATGCCGGTTGTCCTCGCTAGGTTCGCGTGGGTATGATGCAGCCTGTCCCACCTGAGTTTGGGCAAGAGGCAGAGTACACCCTGGGCTGGTTGCCAGCCAATCGCAGGGCACATATAGACAAACAACCATTCACACTCACATTCATACCTATGGACAATTTAGGGGTGCCAGTTAACCTGACATGCATGTTTTTGGAATGTGGGAGGAGTACCCGGAGAAAAACCCCACACGCACGGGGAGTACATGCAAACTCCTCACAGAGATGTCCAACGGAGATTCAAACCCACACTATACTTTGTCTACACTATATGTGCTCTGTGATTGGCTGGATCAGTCCAGGTGTACATTGTACACATGCCCGGTCTAATCAAGGCAGGACTTTATGCAAATGCTTTACTAAGCATGATGTGTTCCTAAGACAAAAAGACAAGTGAGAAATAGGGCATACCAAGTATCTTTTTATCTTCCAGACCAGAGTACCAGACTACAAGTGTTAACGCATCCTATAAGACAGGACACGGTTTGCCCATAAACGGATGTATACTGTACAGTATGTGGCAAAGTGTTTTCTAGGCTGTAAAAAATAACCAAAACCTTGTGTTCAAAGGACATCTGAATGCTTCCCAGAACACTACTTTTTACGTGTGAACAGGATTTTATTCCACTCTGTTCCTTTGCAGGTCAAATATACTTTGAAAAATGGAATCCCATTTTGAGCTATAGAAAAACTGAGTCATTTTAAAAACGCATATTTTCATACAAACAGGTTTTTGTCCTGAAAAACTGAGCTTTTGGACAACTCTGGCCATGGTGGAGATTTTCATAAACTCCGGCTTCACGGGTAAAACAGAGCTTTTTGGTTTGAACATAAAGAACAGAACATAAAGTTATTATTAAGCAAAGGGCAATTAAAAAAAACAACAACAAAAAAAACATTCATGTTACTGACCAAAGTATTTGTTCACGTATCACATAGATGGTGCAAGAAGTTGGTGTGAATGCTTCGTATTTCTTTACAAAGTCACATGGAATACATATTACAGTGTTTCTAGTAGTTGTGCAGGAATTTTTAATGTTTGTACGCCAAACACAAAGTTTTTAGTTTTTGTTGTTGTGTGCACCTACACTTGGGTTCCAGGGGGAAGCAGAATAAACTCCCTTCCTCCTGCTTCTGCCTGATGCTGCCCATTGGGTCTGACATGATTAATGCTAATAGCCCAGCAAGTTGCTTGTTTGATACCTATTTTCACTTCCACCAAGGGAAAAGGGTTTCCATGGCTTGTGAAATTTTACCAACACACTGAATTGAATCACAAATAGGTTGTCAAACAGCCATAATTAAGCGTTTTTGTCTTACTCCCTATGCAGTTATGGGGTACGTTTGGTGCACATGCAGCAGTGAGGAAAGGAGTTGGAGTTATTGTTTATTTAATTTGCTCCAGACTGCATCTGGCCTCCTAAGTGCTGTGCCATTAAGGCGCCGCTCTTGTGTTTACCCTTGCTACAGCACTGAGGCTTATGGGAGAGCAATGGCAGACGCAGATCATGTTTACCATCTCGTGTGCTACCTCCAGAACAAGCACGCTGCTCCCCCGTGATTAAATTATTTATCCTCTTAAAACAAACGAGGGTCCGCTGTAATCTGACTCGCGCTTCTCTGTGATCTCCCCTTTTTTTTGTAGATTTATAACGAGAAGAAGAGCCAGTTTGAAATCAAGAGAAACAACCCCAAGGACCTCGTGGAGAGAGTGGCGCGGGACATTTCCAAGCTGCTAAACAGCAAGAGGAAAGCCCTGGAGGTAAGTGGAGGAATACGTGTTGAATACTTTACATACATGAATGCAACTTCATAGACACAAACACAGATTTCAATATAATATCATATAATGCAAAATGAAATATATATTTTGGGGATTATTTTTAGTTGAGTAATCTGAAGCTTGTTTTGATTAATCGATAAATCAGTCATGCCCTTGACCAGGGGGAGGCAACCCGTGGCTCTAGAGCCGCACGCGGCTCTTCAGCCTCCTTGTTGTGGCTCCTTTCAGTCATGACAGAAGAAAACAAAAGTTATTTATTGTAATTATTATTTATATGTTTTACTTGGGTTTATTTTATGTCTTGGAGCTTAAAATGAAACTGTGGCCCTTGCTGTTACCTGCAGACAGCCTCTTGAGTGTGCAGTCTTCATGGTAAGCTAACCATGAATACCCTCATTTTTTTTAGTACAAGATGGGGCAAACTGGCTCTTTTGATAGTAAAGGTTGCCGACCTCTGCCCTAGACGGACTGAATCACTATAAACCAAACAAAAAGAGTTAGTGGTTTGTTCCGCATGTCGATCACTGTCTTCCAAAGTCAAAGCTGATGTGTTTGAATATCTTGTTTGGCCAAAATACAAACACAGTAGGTTTGCTTTCATGGATGACTAAAGAAATGTAAAAAAATTCTGTTTGAGAGGTTGAAATCAGAGGATATTTACATTTTTAAATAAAAACATGATTAATCGATTACCAAAATACTGTAGTTGTTGATTAATGTGATAATGAATAATCGATTAATTGATTAATTATATTTTCTATAATAATAATATCTTTAATGCGCTTCACTCAGCATACATTTGCTTATGAATGAGCGCATATTTAATACTGTATTGGTCCCATGGCATTGTTTTATTAAACCACCTGCTTTTCATTATAACGAGTAAAAAAGTATTAAAAAATAGAAAAAATGTCCTGATCATCTACTGTTGCTCAACCAGCCAACATTGTAAAGCGCATGTAGAGGTAGAATAAGATGATCACTCATGAAACTTCCAATGCTTGTGGAGTTGATAAAACCTACATCAGAACTTTGAACATTTACAGTGGTGTGAAACGGTGTTTGCCCCATGAGCAAATGTTTCAGATCATCAAATGTAAATACAGTCAAACCTGTCTTAGCGGCCACCTTTATAGAAAGGCCACCTGCCTATAGCAGCCACTGAAAAATCCCCCCCAGCAAATTTACATGTTATAGACCCTGTGTATAGCAGTCACCTGTCCAACGCAGCCAGCGGCCACCCATTTTGTCTCCCTTGGTCAATATCTGACTGCATCTAGCGGCCAAATTACCAACTCAAGTAGAAGCTTCATGCACGAAAAAGTTTTGTTTTTCAATCAATGAAGGCGTCGTGTGTAGACTTTAATTACTGAGTCCTAGCTCAGTCACAATCATTCACAAGATCCACACAAACTGTCAGTTGTTCCACATAAAAAAGCCGTCTTCTTTTGAGCTTGCTATTTCCTGGTCAAACATGTAACTTTAAGAGCATTTGCACCAAAACATTACCACAAAGTAGGCTGGGAACAGGACGTGCTCCCAGCGACGCTACAATAAAAAAATAAAAAAAACATATGCTAGCATGCACGCGGCAGCGGGAGCAAAACTGAGTTGGGTTGTACTTAACTGAAGTATTTTATCAGTTATCAGTTATTATTAAGCCTCTAGCTTCCTTTTAGTAAGTAAAAACCTTGGCTATGATTGCACTACATTGTCATGTAGACCTACAAAGTACACTTGGAAGAACAAGAGGTGAATAAATGTATTGCAACTGATGTGAAACTGATGAGGGGTAGGATTAAATAAGCTTTGCTTCTTCCTACTCCTTTTTGGACATGCAAAATTGTGAATTGTACTATGTGATGTGCTACTGTTTGACTCATGCATGTTCAGGATTAAAACCATGAACCATGATAATAACAAGCCTAGTAGTGCTGTACAACTTTTATCAGCAGTCCGCAGTGCCCTCTACTGGTCAACATTATTATTATTATTATTTTCCCTTTTTTTTCTTTTTTTTCCTCTACTGGTCAACATTCAAACTGGACGCCAACCTGTCTGTAGAGGCCACCTGTCTATAGCGGCCACTTTTACAGACTCCCTCTAGTGGCCGCTATAGACAAGTTTGACTGTATTAGTCAGTGACAACACACAACACAACTGAACACAAAATGCAGTTTTTAAATGAAACTTTTCATGATTAAGGGGAAAAAAATCCAGACATACATGGCCTTGTGTGAATTTTTTTTCTCCCTTAATCATAAAAAGTTTCATTTAAAAACAGCATTTTGTGTTCAGTTGTGTTGTCATTGACTTTGTATTTAAATTAGTTTGATGATCTGAAACATTTAAATGTGACAAACATGCAAAAAAAAAAAAAGAAATCAGGAAGGGGGCAAACACTTTTTCACCCCACTGTAGCTTGTCTGTTGGATTGATAAGGAGTTATCTTAAATAAAGGTCAATTGGTGCGTTTTTTAAAATGTCAGCTAAACACGGTACAAGCATCACCTTTTCCATGCATTGACACAGCAGCACTCACGCAATTCAGCTGTCTTCCTTTATGTGGTTTTTCCTTTTCTGTCCATTGAAAAGAGACCCAATAATGTTGTAATCTCCGCTCTTAAATTACACCTCCAGTCAAACTGCCGCACCTGGGCGATAAGCTCGTTCATTTACGATTGCTGAACGCCGTGACAATATCACCACGAAGCACGACAGCTGTGCTTCGTGTGCCTGCCTTTTGCTCACTCATGCTTGGACGAGAACTTCGCTTGATGTTGAGATTTGTTCTTTCAGGCGGCCACTTTGGAAAATCTTGGATGAGATTGAAAAAGAACTTTATTTTGACATTTTGCAGTGCTCGATGATAGCACACTCTCTGCATGATGAGTCTGTGTAAGAAAAGAGATTTTAATGAAATGTCTTGCCACGTGACACCTCCTTTTTGAATGATCTATCTGACACTGATATGGTCACTTAGAGCCAAAGTGCTGACATTTCCTTCTGGGGTCTCAAAAAGGGATGGGAGTGTGTATCTTCCAGAAGCATGTGGTGTTTGGGGGGATGAAACACATTCATCCAAAGGAGGAGAGGTCTCTCAGGGGCGTGATTAATTTCACAGCAGGGATCCTAAAAGGGAACAAGGCGTCGCAGTACATCTCCTATGGTCATGATTGGATTTGGAATGACATTGGCTTTGGCACCCTTCCCCACCTGACACACACACACACACACACACACACACACACACAACAACCCCCGTTGCTTCCACTCAGACACACCAACTTCCACGTGTCCGCGAGACGCACTGAGGTGAAGAGTGGTAGAAGAGGAAAAAAAGAATGATGGGCTGGAATGAGAATGTTTCCCTGAGGCGTGGAAAAATCAAGAAATGATGTTCAGAAATTCATAGATTTAAAAATGAGCAGCAAACGGAAGGGAAGGAGAGTGCAGAGGGGTGGTGGGGCCAAAGTGTAGGAGCAAAAGTTTTTTGCAGCAAAGTGGAAGGGAAGAGAGATGAGGAGAACATGCAAATAGGATGGTGGTAAAGAAAAGTCGTCTGAAATGTCTCTGTGGAGTATAAATGTAAAACTATGCGACAAGTTCACATGCTTCATGCACACGCTATATTATTGGTTTTTATTTTCCACAACCTATTCCAACAGCGCTCCGGGTCATGTGTCGCTCATGAAAACATACTTTGACTCTAAATACTCGATCTGAGCTTTACCAGTGCTCAGGATTCAGCTGATTTACAATTTCTACTACGCGAAGAGCAAGGAATTAATCTTTTGGTAGGTATAAATGTATTTGAATGATTCATCCCGACAGATTTTGCATTTTGTGCTCAGGATATTAGAGCTACGAACGAGGGATGTACGAGTGGAATTAGACAGTCAACTGGAGGTCAGCAGATAATGGAAACATTTATTCAAACATACCTGCAATCAAGCTAATGAGACTCAATAGGGCACCACTCAAAACAGGTGTGGAGAAAAACATCAATTTAATGAAAGTGTTAAGTTGGCCACCTTTGAGTATTTTTATGCCATATGAACCTTTGCCTAATGGGCCGTGACTTGTGTAACAATTAAGAGCAGAGATGACGAACATTGGCTGTCTTATTGATGTCCCATATACCGATATTGTCCAGCCCTTAATTTCCGATACCGATATAGGCAGCAGCTCTTCCCTCAAACAAATGTCGGTCACATGTTTTCTAAAGAATGAACGCATTGTGTTTCTTTTACTGTGATGCCACTGGATGCAGTTGACAAACACTGTTTGTGCAAAACAAGACAAATACAGTCGTCCCTCGCTACATAGCAGTTCAAACATCGCTTCCTCACTCTATCACAGTTTTTCGAAAACGAAAGAATTAATAAATGACTGACTATGGCCTATTATTAGTAAAAAAAATATTGAAAGACAAGTTATATGTAGTGTTCTGGTCACAAGGCATCAGTAGTGTTACATTGATGAAACATGACATGAACGCCAGGGATGTCACAAGATCTTGTGACAGGATTTTTCGTTCAGAAAAAAAATGTCTTGCGATAATAGATAAATAAACACGTCCACTTGATCCAGTGTTCCCATCTGGGAAAAAAATACACATCAAGATGTGGAGCCTTCGCCCCAACAGTCAGCACTCAGGAGACGTTTGGTGGACAATGTAAACACAAATGGAACAGCGCAAAATGTTGTGCGTTCACAGAAAGCCATCACAAAAGCAATGATGCTGTTTAATACAGTTGAAAAGCCAGCGTTACAAGAAAGGCTGCAAATGTTAGACTATGAATTGCATGTGAGAAAATGCAGCTCACAAACGACAATTCCAGGAATTTGTGGGACAACAAAGACTTCAAAATGCACATGCACTGTTTTGTGGCGCAGTTAAATACATTTTGTTTGTCCAGTCAGACTCTTTTTATTGTACTTTTGTTAAAGTTCATGTTAAAATCCCCCATCTCGTGCATCGTCCCGTCTCGTGAGTTGGGTGTCTCGTGACACCCCTAATGAATGCTGCGTGATATATTTAGGGGATTACCTGCAGGGTTTAGCGTGTGTATTTGTGTACTGTAGTGTGTCTGGTGTGAGATGAGAGCAACAGGCTCCCACCTGAGCGAACCCATCAGAGAGTCTTCTCCTGACAGCTCTTTGAAGCCACAGCAGCTGCCCTTGTATCCTGTCATGTGCACAAAGCCCAGGCAGGTAGGATGGATCCAGACGACGGATCCAGGCCCTTACCTCATCCTCTGCACCTCTTTGCGACGCTTCACGTGAGATCGGGCCTGAGATCAGCCGGGTTGCTCAGAAACCAGATGGCACCGCATCTTGTCCGCTTGTCAGTCAGCAGCCAAAAAGAGTTGGAACTGTCAGTCAGAGCGCTGCTGGGATTTTCCCGCCTCAAGCAAACAGATTTCAGAGTCGTGTTACGTTGCCATCAGCATCTGTGGAGCAAAAAGCACTGTGTTCAAATCTTTTCACTTGTGATTTCACAGAGGAGCCTGGTGGAATAGAGAAGGGACTAAGGTTGGTCTAATCCAATTACACACATTTCAATACTATTCCAATAGCACTTAAAGGCAGAAGGAAGGCTGCTTGATGAATACACACCCAGCTCTCAACTAGGTGTCTTATTGCCACGCTCGCAGTGCGGAACAATGGAGGTTGAGGCCAGGAGAATGGTCTCGCCGCCTATGAATTTTCACGCAAAATGTGGCCAAGGAAATGTACTGTTGGATAACGACTTTGGGAGGAATCTGGCACCAGGCACGCAGATTAAAAAGGCTGCAGTCATAGAGGTTGTTTAGGGTATGCACATAGCAGCAGTTGATGGAAGCATTCCTTAAAAAATAAGATGGACCCACATAAATAGATTTCAGTGCTCCTCACAGAATCTGCTGCTGCATGTTTTTTTGGGGGGGGGGGGTCCTATTGGACTAGAGATGAAACTCAGTTTGCCACTTAGTCGAGCAGTACAGAATAGTTCTACCACGTGTCTGAATGCACTGGGTATTGATGAGTAGAGGAGCTTTACTTTGGCCCCTTCATCCCCTTTGTGGTTGGTGTGCTGCACTGCATCAGTATGGCTGCTAATATCTTGAAACCGCAGAGTGAGACTGATGTGTACTTCCACCTGCTCTAGTCGTAGTGTCGCCAACAAGTATTGCTGTTGCTACAGTCCAGCAGTTTTGCTGATATCCTGCCACACTTACAACACAACAACAAGCTCCTTTCACTTGCTACATCCAGTAGCACAGTTGTTTCTTGCTATTTTACTATTAACTATAAATAGCAACCCCCCAGGCTCAATAGGGGTGTCCTGATACAACTTTTTTCCATTGTACTTTTCTTAAAAGTAATCTTGTAGACCCAATCTTGTGTATTGTCTCGTGACACCCCTAGTTGAAACCCAACATTACTCACCACTGACAGGGGCTGGCTCCTTTCTCTTACAGCCAGTGACTTTTTGCCGTCCCGTGGAGGTTTCTCACGCTTTGCAAATGTCTTAGGAAGCCGTGGCGTTGCGAAAATCTTGCTCTTTTGTTGTCATTCTCAGTGTCACTTTTGTCTGGAGGCAAATTAGCCCTTTAGCTTGAGCTGTCCTCTTCCTCATGCAGTCGTCCAGCCTTTCGAAACCGATTGGTGAAAGTGGATTTTTTGACACTATGAAGAAAGACACATTATAAACTTTGCAATCCTACCTCCACTCGATGTTCTCAGCGTCACTTGTTAGCCCTGATAATGAGACATAAGACGCTGTTTTTTTATCGGAGTTAAACATCTGCGGTCCAAGCAATCCAAACAGAAGCTGTAGTAAGTCTACACTTGATCAAACTTACTTAAAGGGTCACTGACATGATTTATCAGCTTTGCCTGAATATGCTCTGTATTGTTTGTAGTTATGTATACGTTGGTCGTTTTTTGAAAGTGAACGGTAAATTCGTACGTGGCGGGAAACACTTCTGATATCATATCCGTCTTTGAAAAGTCACATCCGGAAGTGACGTCGGTAAAGACAGAGTAAACAACCATAGGAGAATGGACGAGACAGATGTTTACAGTAGCTATAGTAAAGATTTGAGCGATGTGTCAATAGTTTTCGAGGAGGAAGAAACCTCTGGAGATGAAACATGCAGAACATGGAATTAAGCCGTATTTATTCGAACCGCCGATGATGGACAATATGTCTGATGTGGAGGTGTCCGAACACAAAGATGCAGATGAAGATTGGTCGTCTTCAAACAGAAAATGTTAAGTGTAAATTACCTTGGAGTTGCCTATCCTTCAATTATTGTTTCAAATCGGCTTCTTAATGAGCGTAAAGTGGTCTTCAGAGCCTTTTCATTGTGTAGTTTGCTGCTGTCGCCGCCTCGCCACCCACTGGCAGCATATCGCTGTGAAAGTATGTTTTATAACATGTACAGTATAATGCTTGGAATGCTTGTTGCTACGGTGGTGTTTACAACACAATACATAAAAAAGATGACTTCCTGTGTTCTGTGGCAACTGACGCCGTCCTCCTGTGTAGCATAGCATCAGGAATTGCATCCTAGCATCCAAAATGCCTTTGTACCGTACTTTAAAGCCAAATGTCCCTTGTAAAGGTGTTCATTAAAAGCAGTCTTCAGTGAAATGAACGTGAGGCGGTGGTCCATTTGTCCCCCGTCTGTATACTTGCTTCGTTCATTGTAGTAATGAACCTTCGTCTTTTGGAAAAGAAAACAATCTTACAGTATCACTCGGACACTGTGAACAACACGTTTTGGCATGACTACGGGCAAACAACTCCCTTTCCAAGGAGTTCAGACCATAATGGCGTCCGCCACGTACAAAAATATAATTTTTATGAATTTAACATTCAATTTCAAAAAACAAACATATTTACTAGCACAGAACATATTTAAGCAAAGTTGAAAAATCATGTCAGTGACCGTTTAAGATTTGTCAGACCAAAACTGCAAAATAACTGCATGAGACTTCAAAACATATTAGCGTCCACTTCACTCTTCCAACTCACTGATTCCTGAAGCTGCACTCAAAGCATCATGGGAACTGTAGTTAGTTTTAAAGCCGTAAATTAGCTGTGTGAGAAAAAAGTGGCGACTTATACACCGGAAATTACGGTAGTCTTTCTTAAAGCGTGTCTTGTTTTGCTCCATTTTCCAAATAAAGCTTGTAAAACTGAAATAAATACAATACCTTAAGCAGAAATGCTGAAAGAGTGTTCCACTAATCACCGTTCTCCAGCACATGTTGATTGGAACGTTAGTCGAACATTGGACGAAACACGCATTGAGGTTTTTCAAAATCCTGGGTTAACGAGCAATGTTAACTTGTTTGTCAAAGTTTGTAAACGTTTGAGGCTGCTTGTCTTCTCGTAGATGACGGAGATGCGTGTTGACTTAATGATGATGCTGGTCGTAATTGTGACGGATTGCGGGGAACGCTTGGACGGGACACCGCGCGGTGACGATGAAAGTGTGCTTGACAGAATTAATCGATCACACTGCAAGCGGGGCTTGTGTCTCCGTCCCAACCATGGAAACCGAGATGACACAGCCGGAGTCAGGGCTGGGGGGGTACGGGGGCTGTTGAGAGTCAACTGTCATCACGTTACACGTATTAATAATTCACTGAGACACTGACTCTAAAGCGTGGCTCACACAGTGCACACTTGTCACAGGTGATTGGATCTAGTCACTTGATAAAGCAACGAAATGCAGCAAAACATCTGATTTTACACCTGCTCGTATTGAGCAACAGTAGCTTTTTCATCTTTGCAGTCGCGACCTGTACGCAGACATAAAATGACCCTACTGTCGGGTTTTCTAACTGATGCTGAGATGTGTTGGAGTCCTTCAGTCAGTGGCTGCATGTTGCCCCCAGCCACTTTCATGCATCCTGACAAAGAGGTGCCTAAAAAGCTCTCTAAATCACATGAAGCACTCAATTTCAGCGTTTCTGTCGTCCCCAGCAGCAGCGCCGCGGACAGCAGCTGGTGTGCTCACAATGAATTACACCACCGGCGGCAAGTGATTATGTGCCCCCTGTCGGCGTGAATCAGTGACAAATGAAGGTGTTTCACTCTGATGGAAAGACAAGCCTGCATGCTGCTCCCCGCAGACCTCCTTCTAGAGCAACATGTGCTAAATGCTAAATGGTACATGCATTTAGTCAACTTGTCCAGTGCAAACTACTATGCTTATACGGATTCACTGCACAAAGGTGGGACAAAAAGATGCATAGATTGAATTGAATTTCTACCAAGTGGTTTTCAAAATGTGAGGTGTCAGAAGACATGAGGGACGGGTAGCAGCTTGAGAAAAATAAAGAAACACATATTTGTCAAAGCTTCTCTAAGCTAACTGTAGTCATTTTTAAAGGTAAAGTGAATAGATATGTACTGTAGTTTTAGCACTGAGAGAGTGAAGAGAAAACTTAAATATGAAATATGCTCCAGAAAAGTAGTTTTTCAGGCGGTGGGGGATGGCCAGTGATAGTGCCCAGAAGCCGCCCTCATGCAGATGCTGGCTCTTGCTTACTTCAACCAATAAAGAACTTCCATTTACTGAAAAGTGAGTAATAGTCATTTACGCTCCTCATACTTTTACTGTTGTTTACTGGACCCATTCACTTTCATAAAAACCCTTCTAAACTATTACTGTGTATAGTGCATCCTTTTTAAAATCATTTGATATATTTTAATATACTATATATTTCATTTATTTGCTTGCTTGTTTGTTGGAGAATTGCCTGCTAACATTAAGCACAAAAGCTAAGCAGCTTTAGCTTTTGCATTTTGTTCCTTACTGGTCCCCAAATGCACCAAACCTGACCTTACAACCAAGGTAAGTACTGAACCGTGGTCCTGGCATACTGTGAGGCCACAAAATTGTAGTGTTGTCATGTTGTATCGTAGAAGCTCGTTTTTTAGGTAAACATTCGCTATTCATGATATTCCTTGTCACACGTGTCGCTGGTGACATGTCCTTAATTGTCTTGAGCCTAACTTGATTGACTTCCTCGCTAGCGAGCTCACGAAGACCCAGCAGGCCCGTCTCAGTAATAGCGAGCGCCCCCACCCCCTTTCCCCCAGTGTGGCCCGTGTTCATCTGGGCAGCTTAATGAATTACAAGAGCTTCGTAATGAGTGTGCCAGTGCCGACTGTGTGGAGGTCAGCTAGTTTGAATAATGAATCAAGCCAGTCACCGGTTAGAACTTAACTTGCACTCTTAGATACACTTTGCCACTGCAGCATGCAGGAAAGGGCACGCTAACACATTCATTGTGCCACCACCACCGCCAGTAGGAAGTTAAAAAAATAACATTAAAAAGTGGCTTCTAACTAAGTAATTTAATTTTCCATTTTCCGTTGGCCTGCGGAGAAGCGGGTGTAAGTCTGCAGTCCCATCAGGGAAGAGCAGGGGAAGTAGGACGAGCTCTAGTTCAATAAAAATAGACGTTACTTCTTGCAAAAACATGACATCACTGTCAGCGAAGTTCTCGACAGAGAATAGAGAGAAAAGTTGTGTATTGTGGGGACGTGTACGATGTTTCGCCTAAGTTAGGCAAGTAAATTAGAATGCATGATATTCAAATTGATTGAAATCTCTCTTGCAAATGTCTCAGTAGTTTTATCAGCACAGCTGAAAAGATCACGTAGGACAAGTATCTCAGTTCGTTGTCACTTGCTTACATTGTTTGGCTTCTTTAATATCAAACAAATGAGTGATAACCTGCTTTCCGAGGGAAAAAAATCATCATTGACAGTCTCGGTGACAACCTCGGTGGAGGTCTGTTAAACAAACGTTTTGACAAAATGCTTGCAATAGATGAAGCAAAGTGATTACACATCTCCCTGAATGTGGGAAACCAGAAGTTTCTCAGATAGTCTCTCCTATCTGTTGACATTTTAACGATCACGATAAATGCCATGGGGTACGTAAGTAATCACCACAACCCAATACCAAAGCTGGATTACATTTTTTTTTGGCCTATTTTGAGTTTTGTACTGGAACTCACTGGAAATTGTAAATTGAGCGTTGTTGGCAGTTTTTGGAGTTTTTTTGTTTTTTTTTAATAAAGGCCCCTGGGCCACATTTTGGACACCCATGACTGTTTCACCAGGAAGGCAGGTGCTGCTAGGAGAAGGAGAAGTGTGTCTACTTCACAATCAGAGGTAGACATCCTGCACGGCGGATACTTCACCTTTTGTGGATTGCTTGTGTTTAATTAGCGAATAAATGCATGATGCAAGAAACACTTCCTGCCTTTCACTTCTAATGCGCACCCCTACTTGCTAGATATATATCAGTCATGCTGCTAAATTGTCAACACGGATGTCCTCCACGTATGAGGTGTGTTATGAAGCAGAGTTATGGTCGCCAAGGTACCCCTTCATGTCTGACACACGCTCCGGGCTGCCCCGGTGCTGAGTACAGAGCGGAGGGAGCCAACCACTCTAGCCGCCATGGTGCACTGTTCGGGTACCTGCTGTGAGCAGGTCCGGTGCTACCATTATTAATGTTGATGATGATTAATGGTGACAGTTCTTAAGGGTGCAGACAATTCCAAAGAGCGACGTGTTTTGATATGATAAATCTAGTAACTTTGATCAAATGTGGAATTGCTACAGCTTCTGCTTGGATATTAAGATGTGCGAGAGCTGCTTAACTCTGATGGTTAAACATCCGCATGTCACTCGCTGATGCTGAAGGTAGGTTGGATTTCAGTGTTTACAGTGTGTGTAAAGCACGTCCGATAATGCCTAGCACACTTGCATCTTATGTTTATTTTCATTATTCACAGTAGCAATGCCATAGTTCAGTCTGATGGGCTTCAGGCTGCCCTGCTCTCGCGAGACAACTTTGCTCCAAATGAGAAATCTCGTGAGATGCGACACCCCTATCAAACACATATCAATATGTTAAAATAGCGTTGCGTAATTTCTCTCGCTATCCCCTTGCTTGCCCCTGTCATTCAGATCTATGAACCCCTATTAGCAACCATCTGTTACAACCTGCAGCACACCTGTATGATATGAAGGGAGCGCTGTGGAAAGTATGGCTCACTACTTCATGGCAGCCTTGAGATGACTGTTTAACCTTCAAAGAGGAGAAGTCACCCTCGCGCTGCCAGACACCCGCCATGGCGTCACTTTTGGGCTGCTCACTGGACACGTGTCAGAAGGCCGGCGACACCGATGTTCTCACGCGCTCTCACATAACGTGGAAGGTCGGTGTAAACACCAACACTCGCAGCGACAGGTCAAAGCGCTGTGTTTTAAAAGCAGACGGCTGTCTATATCCGGATTACTGTTTGTGCCGTATTAAGTCATTCTATCACTCCCACCGATAAAGGTCACAACATCCCACCCACTGTCCCTTGGCAGCGTTTCACATTAGTCAAAATGTCAGAACCTGATCTGCTTGGTGGCAGCACGGTGCCTCCGGCGCTTTCTTCACATCTTCATCGCACACGTTTATTTAAGCTCTGAATGCGCCATTTTCAGCTCCATTTGAATGCAGCACCTTTTTCCCCTTGCCCCTTCTAAACAAATGTCATTGCAGATAAAGATTCTGTGTGTGTGTGTTTTTTTTCCCCAGGTTCCGGCCCTGCACAGAGCGCACGCACGTGCGTGCACACACACACACACACACACACACACACACAGACACACACACACAGGAAGTGCATGTATAGGTGGGTGGTTTGGATTCCGCATCTAAATGTATCCTTGATAGGAACAAATGCTCTTTTGTCTTGGAGCAACTTCTTCATGTTGCTACAGCAGCTGTTTCACTCTTTCATTTCCCCGTCAGCCATAGACAAATGAATAGAAATGACTGCTTTGTGCCTCTATGCACATGTCTTGCCAAGCTGCAGAAAACATACATTTCATAATCATTTGGCTATAATAGCGACTCTCTCTCTCTCTCCCCCAAGAGAGAACACATGTAAAACTGATGGGGAGAAGGCATTAAGCATGCTGCAAAAATGACAGACTTTGAAAATGTTACTATGCTTAATACTAATACTGCTAATAAGCTAATCAAATATTATACTTTTGCTGTTAGAACCAATATTTACTGACGTACAAGTCATTTGTTTGGACTAGTATAATGATGACAACAAGAATAGCTCATTAGAGTTTAATTTAAGTGTTGTTGCAATGACGAATGGACTAGAGACGTGTTTATTAGGAGTCGGAGATACTGTGCATATATGGTGTTGGAATTACACCGCTGTTGATGTGTTCAGGTCAGAATAAAGTTATTAAAGAGCGTCAAACTATGTGGAGAGCCACATTGTGCCGCCATCTGTCGTTATAGCAGAGATCCGTGGCTTGCCATGATGTGTATGCACTAATTACGTTTAAAAAATGTACGTAATTAATTAAAATAATTAGTTACCGCCGTTAACGTACTATTTTTGACAGCCCCAATTTTTGTAATATTTTGGGGGTCTGGAACAGATGAATTGGATTTACGTTATTGCCACTGTTTTTGCACAAGATCGCAGAAGAAGAGGCCATGGAAGGTCCTGAACCATACTGAGAAGCCCAGCTTTGATTCTAAAGTCATGGAAAGTCATGTTCTTCAACTTTCTCTTTCTTTATGGAATGGACAAGGGCAATCATGGGCTTGTCGTGAAAATAACCTCTGTTCTTTCCACATAGAGATCAGTCCTTTTCACCAGAAAATGTCGGGACTGTGTTTGTGGTCTTATAAGATAAGATGGCTACCGAACGTAGATGTTAGAATACAATGCTACAAAGTAATACATTGAAAGGATTTCAGAGGTCATGTTGCTTTCGTGCAAAGCGTGTTGAACAGTTCTGCTCATCATGCTAATGTCCACAGTCCCCCTGCACAGTGAGGACACTGACACAAGGGAGGCCAAGGGAATCAGAGGTCGGCGTGCCTTTTATTTTGCTCTTCCATCAGAGCAAGCAGTTAATCTTTGTGGGCTTATCAGGATGCCAGCCACCCTCGCCCTGCCTACAGGGAGGAAAGGCATCGCATGCTTCCGCCTTCTCTTCCTCCCTTGCCCTCGTCTTCTCCTTATAACTCACTGATTGAAGAAGGTAGCTGTAGATTGAATTATTTTCTCCCTTTCCATTTCTTCCAAGTTTGCATTGCGCTGTCACTTCTTTTCTGCTGTGTTATTCTTCCTACGTGGAATGTGTTTAGGGGTCTGTCTGGGCTTGTTGCTTTGTCCCGTATCAGCTGTGGTGTAGGCCTGCAGAAAGAATGTGTGTGTCCATGCTGTTCGTTGGACTCCGTATTTTCATTGAAATGGTGATGATGTTCCGGAGAGACATTATTGAACAAGACCGTGAGACAGAGAATATGGCGTAGTGATGTCCTCAGTTGTACACAGTGTGTACATGCACTCGTCTTATACAAGAAGCTGCTGGAAGTTTCTTACTGTGAGAATAAAAACAAAAATGTTTTAATACGCAGACTGTAAGACGACCACTCTTTTTCAATAGTTTCTGTAAGAAAAAAAGCTAATATAAGACTAAAAATACGAAACTGACAAAATTAATCCTATCCATTTATGGAACCTATCCAAACCATATTTCAGTAAAATAACTACCGTAAATTCCAGACTATAAGCCGGTCCTTTTCCCACACGCTTTGAACCCTGCAGCTTAAAACAACAAGGTGTCTACTTTATGCCTTAAAAGAACTACAGTTCCCATGATGCTAAGAGTGCAGAGTCAGGAAGTAGTGAATTTCTGAAGTGGACGCTTATATTCGGTCTCGTGCCGCGATCGTGCTTTCATCTGACAAATCGTAAGTAAGTTAGATCAAGTGTAGAATTGCAAGCTTCTCCTTGGAACGTGGCAGTTGTTGAAATCGACATCAAGTGTAAGTAGGATTGCAAGGTTTATGGTGTGTCTTTCTGTGTAAATATCCCATGTTACAACGTGGACACCTTCTGTGCATAGACAAGTGCTTCCTATATACAGTCGTCCCTCACTCATCATCTCTCATCACGTTTTTTAAAAGATCGCTGTTTCGTGGTTGACTACAGTCTATTATTAGTCCAAAAAATGCATATTTAAACAAATATATATAATATATGGCCTAAGTTAAGCATTTTCAAGCATAAAAGTATTCTAAATGAAGTGAATCACAAATACAGTTTTAAGGCCATTCAAGACGTTGATGAACTGTCTACACTGGCCACTAGGTGTCTCTAGTAACACGCACCAGACGATCGGCAACGATAGGTTTTTATTCCAGTCATCCAGCTATCTTCTATGCGGCTTATCCTCACTGGGGTTGCGGGTATGCTGGAGCCTATCTAATTGTTTATCTCACAACAGGAACCATAATAACATAATCCTAATCATGATAATAGTCATTGTTACCGCCTTCTTGGCTGTTGTCTCGGGAAAGAGGAACACGTAACTTAAAAGGACCGACTTGGACGATTTGGAGTGATTTTATTTTACAAACGAAAATAAGGTTTAGCGTCTGGCAATAAAGTGAAGCAGAAACTCAACAAGCGACCTTAGCTTGGGTCCATTAAATAACAAAGCCGGGCGCCTAGACATGTTCGGCCGATGAATGGGCGGTGTGGTCGCAGCTGTGGTGGGCTGGCGTGCTTCGGAGGAGCGAGCGAGAGAGAGAGCGACGGCGCCTCCACTGTTTTATCCCCAGGCTCCACCCTGCCTGGACAATCCGGACCTGCAAACAATTAAAAGTCAGGTTGCAGACGGAAGGCCGGAGCGCACGCGCCCGGCGCGTAACACGCCGCCCTCTGGTGAACAGCTGGAAAAGGCGGCTTGCCATCTACTAGTGAGCACGCGACAAGGCATCCGCCAAGACATTGTTCCTACCACATATATGTTTGACCGACAAATGAAATCCTTGGGCAAAGAGAGCCCATCTTATCAATCTTTGGTTTGAGAGGATTGTGATCAGTGTAGGGAGCAACCGGGCGTGTGGAGGAGCCAGTGTGTTTTAATGCCATTAAAGCACGTGCTTCCTTCTCAATAGCTGAGTATGATTTATGATGTTTTGGGATTTTTTTTGCAAAGTAGCACACGGGGTGCTCAACACCATCTACATCGTCTTGTGGCAAGACTGCGCCTGCTCCCATCATCGTCGTCATAGCTCTAATAACACGAACTACAGCTAAAACTGAACTCTGGCTTCCTGTCCACAAGTACGGAAGACACTTGTAGAAACAAACACGAGCATCTTATTTATGTCTTAAATGGCTTATTTTCCCAGGTTAAGTCTCCTATATTGGGTAATATGAGTGTAAAGTTGGCTATCGGGGTGCTATTTCTTGTCTAGATGGCTCTAATGATGGTGCAAATCCTATTTAGAAAGTCAAACAGGTGTTCTATGCTCTCACTAGGAAACTATTCTGTTTATTAATGTTGAATCGTACTTCACGGAATTTCACTTATCACAGTTGGGTCTGGAACCAATTAACCTCGATAAATGATGGATTACTTTATGTACACATTTTTTCTCTTAAAATTTGGTGGGTGTGGCTTATATTCAGGTGCACTTATTAGGATTTTACGTTAGTAGACTGCAATGGAAAAATACAATATTTTAGATGTTGAACAGCTCCTCCTCACTTGTTTGCTGACTTGCTAACAATCTTTATGGCTTTTCCCCAGTGGGTGAGTGTGAGTGCCGGGGAGAAAAGCTCTGACTCACTTGGGTAGACGTCATTTGGCACCACCTGTTGGTTTACATGTAGAAATCTCTTTCCTCTGAATCCAAGATGACCCCCTTTTTTCAAAGGGAAAAATCCTGTCCAATTCATAATTTCCTGCCCCACTGTCTTGAACTTTGACAGCCTGCCATAACTCTGTCAAACTCTCATAACATAATGGCCAAACACTTTGGGTGATTGGCAGGTTTTTTTTTAACCCTCCCTGTGACAGACGTATGAATTAGAGGTTGAAAGATGCGGTTCAGTGCCCAGCTACCTTGGTTCTTCCCCCTCCGAATGACAGATGGCTCCCGCCTGTAAGAAGAGGAGGCTTGTTTGCTTGGTAATCACCCGTTTAATTTATCTTGTGCTTGAAGACCTATGGCAGCTGTCAGCCATAGCTTGGGCTCATTCCGCCAAGTGACCAGGGGCACGGGGTGCCGAATGACTGACAGAGAGAAAGGTACATGATGGAGGAGAAGGTGGGGGGTAGATAGGAGCTTGCCTCTAGGCTGCTTTAAGATTCAGGGTGGGGGAGAGACAGTAAAGAAGACTAATAAATACTGACCTTGAAGGACCACCGCCCTTTTTCCTACCTGCTTTGTTTTAAAATTTATAGTCTATTGCCTGCTTCTCCTCACATCATTGGTCTTCTTTTACATGTAAGCTAGTAACCACCCAGTAAATTACACGTGTGGCGCCCCCTATGGGATGTGGTGAGAATCCTTTGGAAGAGAAACTTCTTTGAGTTTTCTAATCATGAGAAA
The DNA here is from genome assembly GCF_027744805.1 of Dunckerocampus dactyliophorus. Classification (NCBI taxonomy): domain Eukaryota; kingdom Metazoa; phylum Chordata; class Actinopteri; order Syngnathiformes; family Syngnathidae; genus Dunckerocampus; species Dunckerocampus dactyliophorus. Next base: position 2,775,692 of record NC_072826.1, read on the forward strand.
AATGCTTGCTCACGTATAGACCGTTAGATGCTAAGTCCCACCCTTGACCCTGTAAATTTGATTTGCTTGATGTTTGTCACCACAATTCTGCGTGGCAATGATTAAATTGGTGGTTAACAGGCGTGACGTATGTGAATTCTCACGTCATTTCTGTAGCCTCTTGGAGCTTCCTTGTGATTTTCTGATAATAAGTGATTATAACGGCCAAATCAATGTCTTCTAGTCAGTCATTTCCTCTCTTTCTCTCTCTCTCTCTCTCTTTTTTTTTTTTTTTTTAGTGTATTCTGCGAGAAAATATAGAAATATAGACTTACCTTTCGTTATTGCATGAGGTTCCTCTCTGGAGTTCAATATCTTGTAGGTCCCTTGCAAATCGAGGAATGAATGAAGCTAAGGGTGATGCCTGCTGTTGCGTGGCGTCACGCGGGACCAAATAATGCCACCACTGCTTCTTGGATGCGGGAAGTGGTGTTGACAGTGCAAACCCATGTGGGAACAATGTGCGTCTTGCGCACTATTGTCGTGCACTACACGTAAACACTGCTTGGCAAGGTGTACATAAGTCGTGCGGGAGTGTGGTCATACGTGGCAAGTGCGTAATTTATGTGTAAACAAAGTGCACACAGCACGCAAACTATTCTTCACGCTTATCAGGCGTGCCATAAATAAATAAATAAATGACACTCAAATGACAACGCAGGGGCAAAATGCGTGCAAGTGTAGACGCCCCTTAAAGTTACATCGGGCTGTTTTGTAGAGCATATTTAAGCTGTGCGAGAAATTTCAACTCATTTTGACGTATGGGGTTTAATAACGGCGCCACCAGAAAAATAGTAACACAGGTAACACAGTGGGGGTGCATGTTTTTACAAATTTTCACCCTTTTGTGTTTCATGAGGAGAAGAGTTAGCTTGCACACAAAAAAATATTTGTAAATAGCCCCATCACAAACAAAATTGTCCACCTCCGATGCCTTGGTTATCATTGAATGTACAGCCGTACTTTCAATGCAATATTTTTGTAGTTGGAGTGTAGAAAACCTGTTTATGACCTTCTAACTACGGTTTTTGCCTTTCTTACAGCCCTCTAGGCATGAAATAACACCTCATAGCCACCTCCACACTAGTATTACCCAATGTAGTAGACATAATCATAGAAAATAAGCCATCTTAGACATAAATAAGATAAGATAGAGTCACATGTTAGCATTGATAGCGTATTCAATGTAACGTTACTGGCACCAGTGTAGAATACTACTCTACTGCCGCTATTTATGGTTAAGGAGAGACTCACAATGCATTTCAATGGCTTTATTAACAAGCAGAGAACACATGCAGTGGACATTAACACAGGAGCTGCTGTCAGCCACTCTCTACACTGCTAACATGCCGCTAGCACTCAGCTAACTGTCAATATCACACACGTCACTTCCCAGGCACCGCTTCTTAAAGGCACACACAACTCACAGATACTGTATTACACTTCATATCACGTCTTTTGAATGCCTTAATTTTGTATTTTTGTTCATGTAGCCATTTTTATGCTTGGCAATGCTTAATTTAGGCAATGAATAAGTACAATTTGCTTAAATATGCATACTGTATATATGTTTTACAAATAAAAGACCGTATTCAACCACGAAACAGAGACCTTTTATTCATTGATTCATTTTTGAAAAAACACACGTCACCACTGGAGACGGCTTTTGTGTACGTTTTAACTTTGAATTATGACAAATATACACATTTATTTGTTCAACCTGTTCTTTTAAACCACTGTTGGTGACATATTCTAGTCGGTAGTGGTATTCTTATATTTTTGGTTTCTTTCGGAGCTGAAGAGGGACAGCACCACAGGGTTCCTACATGTCCTGGAAGAACATTGGTAAATGTTTCGCTCCTCTCACTGTTGTTTAACGAACGTAAAACTCCCAAATGATCTATGCAGATCATTTTGTTTTCCTCTCAAGTCGCCTCTCTCCCCACGTCTTCATCTTCCTCACATTTTCCTCCTCCTCCTCCTGGTGTAAGACTGCGGGAGCGGGGAAGAGGCAAAGTGCAAGAGATCGATGGCGAGTCTGTGCGCACAGAGACGGGCAGCTGGCTGAATCACAGCCATCGATCAGGCGCAGAGCGTTTACTCTGCCAGACTGCTGGGCCTTTGTGGATGGAGATTATTTCCAAATTATTATAGGAGGCAGATGCTTGTCAGAAGATGCTCTCTGTCAAGGTTAGACTTCTTCAAAGCCGCCTGCCGCCTCTCGCCCTCTCCCGCTCTGTGTCACACTTGGTCATCATTTTCCACCCTTATCTCTCACTATTTATTTCTCCCCCGATAGAATGCAATTTTACTAATGACACCATATGAGGCTGTTTGGGACATTCCTGCCTACAGGAGAGTTAAAGGGGAAAGATAATGAAGTATCTGACCATCTTGTCCAGTGAAGTCATGCATAATAGAATGAAATGGTCATATTGACTGAATATATGTATTGTCAGCCTCTTTTGCAGTGATGAAACACTACAGCCTCGTATGCCTTGAGCTTCTAGTTAGCAGTGCTGTACAGTAATCTCAATGGTCAGCACAAATTCTCTCGTCTCCCGTGATAAATCACCGCCTGTGGTATTAAACACACTGTTTTGTAAGTCTGCACAAAAGCATGTCTTGAAATGATCTCATTTCCAGCTCCGTTCAAGTCCATTTGTCGTATGTTTTTTTTTCTTTTCGTAGCCCCTAAGTTCAAGATTCAAGATTCAAGATTCAAGATTCAAGAGAGTTTTATTGTCATGTGCATGGTAAAACAGCAGTTATACCATGCAATGAAAATCTTATTCTGTTCATTCTCCCAAGAAAAGAAAGAAAAACACAAGAAAGAATAAGAACATAAGAAACATAAACACATAAACATATATACCAATAAATTAAGCAACAACAACAGAAGATACATTAATACAAGTAAATAATACAAATAAATAAATAAATAAATAAAGTGCTATGAGTGTGTGCGTGTGTTGCGTGTGGCGTGTCTGAGTGCTTCATTGAGAAGCCTGATGGCCTGTGGGTAAAAGCTGTTCGCCAGCCTTGTGGTCCTGGACTTCAAACTCCTGTAGCGTCTGCCTGATGGTAGGAGTGTGAATAATGAGTGTTGTGGATGTGTGCTGTCCTTGATGAGGTTGTGTGTTCTGCGTAGGACTCTAGATGTATAAATGTCTTGCAGTGAGGGGAGGGCTGCCCCAACAATGTTCTGTGAGGTCTTGATCACCCGCTGGAGTGCCTTCCTATCACGTGTTGTACAGTTACCGTACCAAACAGTGATGGAGGCGGTAAGGACACTTTCCATAGTGCATCTGTAGGAGCAACTCAGGATTGTGGTGGACATGCCAAATTTCCTCAGTCTTCTCAGGAAGTACAGTCTCCTTTGGGACTTCTTGATAACTTGTTGGGTGTTGTGAGACCAGGTGAGGTCCTCGCTGATGTGTGTGCCAAGGAACTTGAAGGTTTTCACCCTCTCCACCTCAGTCTCATCAATAAACAGGGGTCTATGTGGCTCCTTTTCCCTTGTTCTTGGGTCGATGATCATCTCTTTAGTCTTATCTGTATTGAGAAGGAGATTGTTATCACGACACCAAGCTATGAGGTCCGCCACCTCTCTTCTGTATGATGTTTCAACACCACCAGTGATCAGTCCGATGACTGTAGTGTCATCCACAAATTTAATGATGCTGGTGTTGTTCTGGGAGGCCACGCAATCGTAGGTGAAGAACGTGTAGAGGAGTGGACTCAGCACACACCCCTGTGGGGTCTCAGTGCTCACAATTCTTGAGCTGGATGTGCGATTGTGGACTCTGACTGACTGGGGTCTGCCCGTGAGAAAGTTAAACACCCAGTTACAGAGGGAGGGAGACAGGCCAAGTGTGAGGAGCTTATTTGTGAGTTTGTGGGGGCTGACTGTATTAAAAGCGGAGCTATAGTCTATAAATAGCATTCTGACGTATGTGTCCTGGCCCTGTAGGTGAGAAAGGGCTGTGTGGATGGCAGTGTTGACTGCATCATCCGTGGACCGGTTCTGGCGATATGCAAACTGTAGAGGGTCCACGGTTGCCGCCGGGATGCTCTTTTTGATGTGGGTCATGACTATTCTTTCAAAGCACTTCATAACAATAGGAGTGAGTGCTATAGGGCGATAGTCATTCAAGCAGGTCACGTTGCTCTTCTTGGGTACGGGCACTATGGTGGTGGACTTAAAGCAGGTCGGTACAGATGCTTGTGCAAGCGACAGGTTAAATATGTCAGCAAGCACATCAGCTAGCTCTGATGAGCAAACCCGAAGTGCACGTCCTGAGATGTTGTCTGGGCCTGCTGCTTTTCGTGGGTTTGTTTTGTTCAGAACCCTGCGCACATCAGCTGATGTCACCATGAGAGGTGCGTCCTGTGTGCTCCCCAGGTTCAGCCACCCTCTCTGCTCATCAGGAGTTTGGGTGTCAAAGCGGGCATAGAACTCATTCATCCTAGTTCATCCTAGAACAAGATGTTTTAGCTTCCTATCTCTTCAGAGATCTCGTTTCCCAAAAACCTAATAAAGTATTTCTCAATCAGAGAGGAAAAATATGATCTTAGAGGAAAATTCAACTTAAAACATTTATACGTGAGAACAACGCTGAAAACCCACAGCATTTCCGTGTGTGGAATGAAATTATGGAACGGATTGAGTAAGGAACTCAAACAAAGTACCGAGATGAGCACATTCAAAAAACAATACAAGCAGTTGATGTTTGCTAAATACAAGGCAGAAGAGTCTTGATCATCACAATGATGTTCTGTCAGGTTTGTTATTTTTTTTTGTTTTTTTTTGTTTATAAAAAATTGTTTATAAAAAAAGTTTTGTTCTTTATTCATATTTATTTTAAGCATTTATTTATTTATTTATCTTTATCTATTATTATTATTATTATTATTATGAATGTATATATATATATATATATATATATATATATATATATATATTTATTTTTTTTTTTTCCCTTTGGGAGGGGTGTCTTACCGTTATCTATTATGTATTATTATCCTGACTATCACAGAAAACATGACATGAATGCAGGAAGTGAACTACATGTACTGTACTAGATGTAGAATGGATGGGGGGTAGGATTAAATAAGCTTTGCTTCTTGCTGCTCCTTTTGGACATGTGGAACTGTGAAACAATGATTCATGAGATGTATTCCATTGGAACCTTCATGTTCAAATAAACCAAACCAAACCAAACCAAGATGGGGAGGAGATCCCCCAGGACACCATCCGTAGTCTCATTAGGAGCATGCCCCCACGTTGTCAGGCATGCGTACAAGCACGTGGGGGCCACACAAACTATTGAGAATCATTTTGAGTTGCTACAATGACATTTTAGCCAAATGGACCAGTGTGCTGCATCATTTTTTCACTTTCATTTTTGGGGTGTCTTTGATTTCCCCCCTCTATAGGGTGATCATTTTCATTTCTATCAAATGATGTGGCATCATTTTGTTACTAATACATCACCCACGTATTATCAGGAAACATATTCAACATCATTTTTCCCCCAGTTTAGATCTGATGTGTTTTCGAAGTGTTCCTCTAAATTTTTTGAGCAGTGTATATCTCTCTGAAGATGCTCTGTTTAGCTGCAAACAGAAGTCAATTTTGTACATCTTGTCTTTACTCCGCCCTGCAAGTTGTTTTCATTTGTTAGCCACCAGGACTGCATCAACTGCAAATCTGACACAATTTGTCAGTGAATGATGCATGAATCTCCGTAGGTACAGTATCTCGCTAAAGTCAGTACGGGTGGTTTCGTGGTCTAAAGACACGCTCCCATATATTAATTCAAAACTTCTTTGTGGTCCGTCAAAACAAAACTCACCAGCTCACCAGGAGAACCAGCTAAAGCGGAAGAATACACTACAGTATGTGCAACTCACGCACAGCTTCACTACTCCCATCATTTTTTTGTTTTATTTTTTAATTTTGCCCCTCATCTACAATCCTTATGTGAGACATGAACACACGTCTTTCGCTTCTCTGTGCCTTTTAAAAATATAAAAACAGCCAGAAAGAGACAGATAATAATGCATGTGATGAGATGCAACTCAGGGTGCTCCAATCCATCGGCCACCGATCAGTATTGGCCGATTTTGGTGACAAAGCACGGTATCGGCATTTGATGATACTTGCTTTTTAACGCCGATCACCTCCGCCCCAGTGCAGCATCCAGGCTATAGCGAACGTCTCCAGCCCACTTTCCCTTCACAAATCCAAAACAAGCATGTCTGCCGGGGTGGCGCCTTAAAAAGCTCTAGTTTGGTGTGGCATGTGGAGGGTGGGTACTTGGCAGGGTGTGGTGAATTTACGTGGCTGGCGATGTGATCGGCGGTCTGGCGGCCGACTGCCTTGGGCCCTGCTGGAGCGCCATCAAGCTGATCTCGCATCCAACACTTTGAGATATGCTAAGACGCTACTGTATATGTAGCTCAAGAAAAACCTGCATTTCACCTTTGTAATATAGCGGAAATGCTACTAAAATAATGTTTTTTTTCCATAACAATACGACTTTATTCTTGTAAAATTGGGACTTTTGTTCTTCATTCAATTATGACTAATATTTTGACTTTATTCCAGTAAAATTACAGCTGTTTTTTCCAATTCTTGGCTTTTTTGAATTTTCCAACTATTTCATTTCAGCTTTCCTCTTGTAAATGTTATTCTTGTAGTTATAGTCGTTATAACTTTATATTTTATTTCAACATTGTTACTAAAATGATATTTTTCCTCATTTTAGTTTATTCTCATAAAAAAATTTTTGTCTAGTTTTCCAAATATTTCAACTTCTTTTCTTCTCCTGGTATTTAGACTTTATTCTCATGTTATAGATTTTCCCCCTTCTTCCAAAAATAACAACTTTATTCATTGTTTTGGACTTAAAAAAAACTTTAATATTTCAACTTCATGCTACTAAAATGACATTTTCTCATACTATTACTTTATTCTTTTGAAATTATGGCTTTTTGTCCTTGCTAGATTACAACTCTTCTCTTAATATTTTGACGTTTGATTGATTTTCCCGTTTTTGCTGCTGTTTTTTTTTTTTTTTTTAAGTTTCCTTGTTAAATTTCATTTCGAGACTGTGTGGCGGGCCGATAAAATCACAGCCACGGGTCGCAAATGGCCCCCGGGCCGCACTTTGGACACCACCGCTGTAAAGTATATCAAACTAAGCTGAAGAGAGTCTCAACATCACGAAACAGTCGGTCTGGTAGTCGGAGTTAGACCAGTGTTTAGTGAGGACACAGAAGACTGTGCTGTGTGCTATGATTTCATATTCCCCGGCCACACTTTGCTGCTGGTGTATAAATACCAGGACACTTAGCTCCATTTCTTTGCTCTGAAAAAGATCTCCTCTGGGAACGCCAGGCCGTGAAGGAGAGCGTAATGCAGGAATGGAGGCCAGATGAAGCCTGAATGGGGGTGGGAGGGCGATAAGGAGAAGGGAAGCGAGAGGGATTAATTGTTCACCCAGGAGAGGGCGATAGCATCTGATGTTTAAAAGGCGCCACAACTAATCCTGTCATTTCTTGGACTGGAATAATGAAGAAAAAGCGATATCTCGTGAAGAACTGGAAACCAAGCTAATCTGTAGGCCTTGTAACAAGCATGTATTGGTGAATTGGTGGCGCATTCGTGTAACGTAATGTCAAAATGTGTGCAAGCGCTGACAACATGAGTGGTGGTGTTCATGCGTCAATATAACTGTATGTGTGTGTGTGTGTGTGTGTGTGTGCGTGTGTGTGTGTGTGTGTGTGTGTGTGTGTGTGTGTGTGTGTATAAAATATGTCTGCAAGCTAGGAATTAAAGCCACACAATGCAATCCCATATGTATTTGAACACCTTTAGTGCAGTGTGGATGCAATGAAACTATTCTAATGTGTTGCTATTACTCCTTGAGGAAAGTCTTTCATAAGCAAACAAAATGACTTTTTTAAATTTAAATGGTAGCAGTGCCCTCCTGACTTGTCAAGGGTGTCAGAGTGTGATGACGGGAACAAAACATCGGCTGTGACGGGTGCTTTGTCAAGCCTTCCGCAAATGTATTTTTACTGAGCTAAATGTACAGCAGACCAGCTGGAAGGAAGGCAAACAGTCTGAAGACATATGGCACGTTATCATTTTTCCAACGTGCTGTTTATATAGCGAGTGTGCCGTCTTTATGGCCCCTTTTAAATCCTGTTCCTGCGTTGGTTCCTGCGTCTGTCTGTTTGCTCTTCTACATAAGTATCTCTCTCGTGTGACCCACACCTCCATCATCAACCCCACCACCACAGTAGCGCTCCTTTGCCTCCCCTGTCATATCTGTCACAGGCGTTCAGTTGCTGGTCTTGCTCTGGGCTTCAAATTTAATTTGCTTTCCGTCTGCTGTAATTGCTTTGAGAGACATCCATGCCTACATGTTTTTCCTCTCTTATGTCTACTGGCAAACAGGAGTAGGGTGAGGGGTTGTGTGTGTCTTTGTGTTTGATCACTGACTAGTACTTTCTGACTTACAAAACGAAGGGTCTGCCCTCCATGCCAAGAAAGCAAGTATGTTGGTGTTGGCAGTTTGAGAATATGTCAATGGAATACTTCATGTGTACATGTCATAATAGCATCCTATCCTATCCATCGAACGATAGGAAAAAACAAGGTGGATCATTTTGATGCAAAGTGAATGCATAGGGCGGGGTGGTCGCTCGCTCCTTTGCAGGTGAGGTGCAGCCTTTCGATGCAGTTGAGGGGCCAGCATTTCGGGAGATGTTGGAGGTGTTTGTCGGACTGTGCGAGGTGCCTGGGAGGGCGTGCATGCGCATGTTGTTTCCTGAGCTGTGTGGCCGAGTGGAGGAGGACGTGTTGAAGTATAATCACCAACATTCCATTTTATGGCGCAACTCAGCTGTGGTCCAGCTCAAATATGACCCCTGACACCAGTTTAAGAATACACTACATAACTGCGTGTGTGTGTGTGTGTGTGTGTGTGTGTGTGTGTAGGTTTTATTGGACTGTTTTTTTTTTTTAACAGAGACTGTCTATATAGTGTAGCATCGCCAGGAGCACTTCCTGTTGGAGACCAGTCCAGGGTGTAACCCGCTTCTCGCCGAAAGTGAGCTGGGATAGGCTCCAGCATTCCTCCACGACCCTAGTGACGATAAGCAGCATAGAAAATGGATGGATCTTCTTTACAGGTGGCTGATAAGCATTAGCACGCAACCCCTTTGTCTCTCTGAGCGGTGGGACGTGGGGACCAGGAGCAGACCCTCAACCACTGACCAGTCGCAGCAGAATGGCCGTGGTTGGGGGAGGAGGCTGCAGAATCCAAGAGTTTTGGCCAACAGGAGAAGAATGCAAATTTACACTGCACAAGACCTCGAGATTTATGGAATATTTCATTAAAATAAACCTACTACAGTATTGTGTCCCACTGGGATCCAATATCATTTTAAAACACGATATGGCTCTTTTAAGGATGTACTGCAAAAAAAAATGCCAGTCAAAGACAAAAATAACAACAAAAAACAGCAGAGGGCTACTGTTTTTAGGAATCAAAAATCTTCCAAGTCAAGGACTGTTAGGCCCTGCCATTGCTTTCTTCATAGCCTCTGTGAAGATTTGGGACTAACCGACATAATGACATTTTAGTCAACTAGAAGATCTTTGAAGTATAAGGAAATAAATGGAGGACACATGTCAGCTTTCATCTGCTTTGCTACTGTTAGTGCTGCAGTATTTGTGTAGTGTGTGTGTGTGTGTGTGTGTGTGTGTGTATATATTGCTGTCACCTCTGATCAAGGAGACATATGCCCTGCATCTCGATGCTGTTTTGGCTTCGATCCATCCACCCTGCCTGCAGAGGAGGCGTTATAAGCAAGCAGGCAGGTCGCAAAGGCAACCTGTTAACAGACACACGGGCTAAAAGAGCAGTCGTGTGTTTTGTTTCCTTCCAGTGGTCATGTCACAGGGCGTCTCTTCATGTCATTCATTTTCACCTCTCGCAAATTCTACACCAGCGCTTTGCAATTTTCTCCTCCTGGGTCACCTCCAAGGTCAAAGCCTTATGGAGCCGCTGGAGACTCACAACATCTGAATGGTATTGTTATTTTTAGGAAATGGCACCCTCGGGCACTCTTCCTCACTCCCTCTCTCTCGCTCTAGTGTCTGATGTCTGGTCGATGTTAATAGCAGCAGGAGCGGGCAGCAGTTTGGGCATGTTTATGATAATCTGTCAAACACTGACAGTGGACTCCGAGCGCATCCTAACCTCTGAAAATTCACCCTCGGCCCCCTGCTGGCCCCTACGTGAAACTACCTTTGTTACCTTTGGTTTATTTGGGACATGCTTAACAAGTTACATTGAAGTACATGACATAATTACGCTTCAGTATGTCCGATAGGGAGTAGGAAGAAGCAGAGTTTGTTTAATCCTACAGCTTCTCCTTGCAGTAACCTTTATGCCTCCCTCAAGGAGCTTAGATTTCTATCATTGTGAGTTACTTATCCTCCGGTTTCTGATCAGTCAACCTGGATTCTTGTAAAAACGGTGCTGTTTTTTTGACCTCCTCATATCATTCATGCAGTGCAGCCACTTGTACCGTCTGTCCTACGGGGAGCCTTTGACTGAATTTACCCTGATAGTTGCAGCAGTGAATTATGATATGCATCCCAATGGTGTATGACCCCATTCAGCACTTTGATGAGACCGCCACTGCGCCTCAAATGCATTGGGATTTAATGAGGAAATGGACATTATTTTGAAGTATAAAAATACCTAAACAGCTGCCCCTCGCCACTTTGTGGTTCAAACATCGCTCCCTCACTCTATCACAGTTGTTCTTTTTATGTATGATGAATAAATGCTTGCTGTTTTATGGTTGACCATGGCCTATTATGATTCCAAATACAGTCAAACCTGTCTATAGCGGCCACTAAAGGGAGACGGCAAAAGTGGCCGCTATAGGCAGGTGGCCGGTATAGACAGGTTGGTGGCCATTTTGAGTGTTGACCAGTAGAGGGACTGCGGATAAAAGTTGTTAAGAACTACTAGGTTAATAAACCGTTGTTAATAAAGCGATTAAAGTGCATCGGCGATGTGAGTCTCTCCTTCCACACAACAAGCGGCATTACAGTATTGACCAGTGCACATTGTCTCACACCAGGAAATAAACGGTGACACTGTCTGCAACAAGCTCCAAAGAAGACGGCTTTTTTATGTGGAACGGCTTCATTGCTTAAAAAACAAAACTTTTTCGTGCATGAAGCTTCTGCTTGAGTCGGCATTTTGGCCGCTATATGCGGTCAGATATTGACCAAGGGAGACAAAATGGGTGGCCGCTGGCCGCGTTGGACAGGTGACTGCTATACACAGGGTCTATAACATGTTGAAGTTGTAGTGCTCTGGAATTTTACCACAAAAATATTGGGATTAATATTTCATGTTATTGTTTTGATTCTTGAGAATAGTCATTTTAAAAAGCGTTTAAATAAACAAAAACTTGTTTTACATTCAACCCAACATATTTTGGGAATTCACACTTCAGTTCTGGGGAATACACAGTACGTATAGAGCGGCGTATACATTGAATTTCCTTTTCTTGAATTATAATCACTCTTCTAAACAAATAAATTGCATCATAATAAAAAAGAAAGTCCATTAAATTCATTTAAGTGTATATCATATTTGGCATTTAAAGAAAAACTTGAATAATAGTGTAATTTCAATACCAGATTAAAATTGCATGGCCTTTTTCCCCCCGCCGTATATTCAGTCCTCTGTATTAGATTGATATGCAATTATTTTCAGTGCGGTGCCTTTTTAAGGGGGTTTGGTTGTGGTGTCACAAGATCTCGCAAGATTAAAACGTGACAAGATTTCTCGTTCAGAAAAAAAATGGTCTCTTGGGAACTACAGTAGGCCTGGGACAATAATAAATAAATGAATTAATTAATCACCCAGTAAATGAAAATGAACTCGGTAATTTAGCCGATCTCAGTACACAGTCATGTGCATGTGTGTCTGTTTTCATCATCTCCGCCTCCAAACAGGCAGGAATTCACTCATTGCATTGGTTTCAGCACCCAATCTTGTTTATCGTCTCGTCTTGTGAACCAAGTGTCTTGTGACACCCCTGGTGTTTGGCGTCTGTTTTTGTAAAGGGAATTATGTCTGCCTCTCTGGTACCAGTGATGCCTCAGCACAATGCTGGCAATCACTTGGAGAAATACGCAGTTTTTGTGGGCAAGTGTGGCCTTTTGAAAAGCCTGCAGTTGGACTATTGAAAAGCCGCTAACTTCACAGCGTGTTTACCAGAGTTTGCATTATCCTGATCCCGGGTCCCTGTGGAAACAACTGAGCGTAATGTAGTTGTGGGATTCTTTGGGAAGAGCGGAGCAATGGTGAAGAAAGTGCGAACATTTCCGTGGTGGAAGATTATGGGTGGAAACAAAGGCGGGGATTATCTCGGCATATGCTACAATAGCGGCACACTGGCAGTGGCTGCTAACCGGCCCTGCCGCAGGCTGCTTTGGAGCACAGAACAAAGCGGGCCTCCCACCCAACCGACGCACATCCTCTGTCGGAGTGAGCTAATAAGACTACAATACCCAACTGCTACTCCACCAACCTGGGACCTAGACTTAAGGATCATTATTGCTCCTCATTATGGCCGTCAACATTGTTGGACCACTCTGAAGAGGAGAATCTTTTCTTCCTATTAGGTTGCGTTGACATTTGTGGTTCAGTACTCCAACACCAAACTGAAAATTTTAGAAAAGATATGGCTTGGCGTTCATAATGGTATTAATGTCATGTGACTAAAGTAAGAACATGTACTTTAAAAGTGCTCATGACACCAAAAATGTTAGCAAAAAACAATAACACAATGAAAGTACTCGCGTAATAAAAAATGTTTGTCATACTGCATAGATAAATAAACTATGAAATAAGAGTGAATTGAAGTGGTGATTATGACAGTGACACTGACAGCTCTATGCACGCTGCAAAATAAAAGACCAGTGAGCAGTGATCGATGCTTATTTAGCCCTGGCATGAAACCCCATACTATTATATTAAGATTTGTAGAATAGATCTAATAAAAAAATATGGATTTACTTACTGAAACTGACTGCCAGATAGGCAAGAAAGACAAATAACAGCAATTCATGTTTTTCTAGCAGTTCATGTTGAGACCGGCAAGCCAGTTCCAGCAAACACAGCCATGAACGCACGTGAAGAAATTCACATATCCACAACAATAATAAGATTCACTAATATTGTGTTATGAGGAGTATGATATGTTTTGCTGGCAGTGATAGCCACTGACCGTTGTCAGCTAGCTCTATGCACACTGAACAGAGCTGAAAACAAGTGACAGCGCTTATTGCTTAGCAAGCAGTTTGACATGAAAACCCATATAATTATTATTCTAACATTCGTAGTGACAGTGCAGGTACACCCTGGACTGGTCGCCAGCCAATTGCAGAGGTTCTAAGTAAAGCTTCAAAATGCAAAATAAGAAATGGGAGTGGGACAAAAAACATTTTTGAGTAAGCAATTTAGTGCAAACAAATCAGCTGATCAAAAGTTTAAGACTATAGCTCCAAAAAAACCCGAAACCCCGCTGAAATATAAATAAAATGTTTAAAATAAAAATACTCAAAAAAGGATTGAGTAACTGCACCATTCTTGTTCATCACCTCAACGATTGTTTTGGGCATCCTTGATGCTTGGCTTCATGGTGGGGGTCCACTGATGTCCATTTTTGTAAACTTCCTTTGCCATCCACACTATCCCCTAATGTTCTCAATTGGATTTAGATCAGGGGAACACGCAGGATTGTCCAAAACAGTGAGCTTATTCTTCTGGAAGAAGTCCTTTGTCAGGCAGGCATTGTGAAGTGCAGCGTTGTCCTGTTGAAAAAGCCCGTCATTACCACACAGACGTTTTTTGTTCTTAAAAGCCTCTCGCAGATGCCGTCTGATGGTTATTGGACTGCACTCGGCACCAGTAACAACCTTCATTTGGGCTGAAAATGGTGCCGTGTCTTGACGGACAGCCATTGGGAACCTCCGGCTCAGGGCTGGTGACTTTAAAAAAAAAAAAAAAAGAAAATTGCCATTTCATTTTTTTGTACCATAACCCTCAGGATATTTGAAGAAGTTCCAAATGACTGTCTTAGAGCGTCCAACCTCAGCAGCAATGGTGCGCTGCGAGAGGCCTCGCTTATGCAGCTCAACAAACCAACTGCGTCCAAAGAGAGAAAGCTTGTTTGCCTTTGCCATCAAGAGCTCATGACAGTGTGAACACTTCACAGAAAATGACAATGAATTACACATTTTTGCCAAGATTTTGTCTTTACAAGGGTGTGGTCTTAAACTTTTGATCAGCATATTTCACTTTAATGCTTGACTCAAAATGTTTTGAAGCTCTACTTAGAACCACCTTAATATCCAACAGTGCAAAATGTAAACTTTTGCAATTTTTCAACTGGTCTTAACATTTTGATCAAGAGTGTAGAAATATAGCCTACGTACTCAACCCAGCAGACGACCATTTGATTTGTAATATTTGAGTTAGGCCATGTAATATGTCAAAAAAATTCTTGCTTTATGTTTATACTGTGTATATATATATTTATGATGTTTTTTACTATACAAAAAGAGCATGATAACACTAAAGGAACTACATCAAAGTGTGCATCTCAGACCTTGGTGTCCTCTGAGTGGTTTGTGACTTCAATTTGAACTTGATATGTCATCATCACACGGCTGAGAGAAATTTAAGCGATAAAAAAACACGTCTTGCATCTTCCTGTGACTTCTGCCCTATTTAAAGTCAATTAAACCGTTTTTTTGAAGTTGCTTCGTCTGTTGTTGGATTCAGTATGGCGCTAGAGACGGGGGAAAGTTTGAGGGCAGTTAAGTGAAACAGATGGAAAGAAATGGAGTAGAGCATATGATGGCAGGATAAAAGAGCCCGGCCCAAGAGGAGAGATAAAGAGGGGTGGGGGAGAAACCAAAGGTATGGATGTGCGGGGACGGAGGTAGGGGGAGCGAAGCGAAGCCAAAGTGAGTTTGTGTGTGAGGTTTTAAAATTCTGGAGTGGAAAAGTCCCTCCATCTGTTATTGAGGAACGGTTCTGACTCAGTGATTTCTATGATTGGCCTTAATCCCAGCCGAGTGGAGGAGACAGAATGAAGAGCTTAAAGCAGACTGCTCTCACTCCGCAGACGGACTCCACTGGCTGCTGGTGTTGACGCTCAGTCTGCTGCCCCCTAATGGAGCAACAGCAAAACCACACAACTTCAGTCAAAAATGAATGCACATAATGGGACATGCCTAATCCGCCTAGAAAGTCCAGTATCAACAGGGTTATGAGAACATGTAATATGTACCGTATTTTGCCGTATTTTTGTCATTTTAAGCATTAGCGGAACTTCCTGGGCGCATTGATTTCACATAGCAACATAGAAAGGAACGCTACACCTAACTTTTCCAAACTCAAAAACAAAAGCACAGCAGCAGT
Organism: Dunckerocampus dactyliophorus; assembly: GCF_027744805.1. NCBI lineage: Eukaryota > Metazoa > Chordata > Actinopteri > Syngnathiformes > Syngnathidae > Dunckerocampus > Dunckerocampus dactyliophorus. The sequence continues at coordinate 2,791,270 of NC_072826.1, forward strand.
GGCAGCTGCTCCAATATGTAGCGTTCGTTACCTTTTGGTAGTGGCCTGAGGCGTTTTGAGTATGATGAAGCTAGATGCTAGCCAGCTAGTAGCGAGCCCATGCGATGTGGTGAGGTGTCACTAGGCCAGTAAAGTAGTTCTTCGTAACAATGTAGCTGTAGCTTGGTTAATATGCAGGTCACATTATGTAAATGGAGCATTGTTGGCGCTTTTTGGAGGATTTTCAGAAGTCTTTACAGGTGGAATAGGTGCGTCCCACTGCATGCATTCTTAGCTGCCTCTTTTTAGCTGTTTTTATATCTTAAACCCCACGACCCCAGCGAGAATAAGCGCATAGAAGATGGATGGATGGATGGATTTATGTTATGATTTATGTGCGGTTTTCCTTTTAAAGTATAACCAAGTATTATTTTCTATAGTATGGTCCATTGAGAAGATATCTTGTCATGAAATGCTTGCTGAAATGTGCAGGATGTACTTTTGTTAGATGCTGATATGGACTATATGTATTGTATGCAAAACAAAGCACTGTGGAATTCAATTTTGCCTTAAGGCAAGACTGTCTCCATCTACAATACACATTTAAAAAACAAAAAAGAAAGCTTTGTAAGACCATAGTTGTCTTTGTTATAGAGCACACCATGAGAGAGATGGCAATAATAAAATGTACCATTTATTAAAAATGACCAGCACAAAGCCCACTTATCCGGAACAAGTGCACTCATTTTGACGTGCATGATTACCTTCCATAAAAGAAATGGAAGAAAGAAGAGCAGTAAAGAAGATTTGATAGCATGGCATTTCAAAGACATCTTAATTTGGCCGTGACGTATTTGCGCACAGACAGATACAACATAAGGTAACTACCGTACTCATTTTACCCTCAAAAGACATTACATTGTCTTGTAATAAGGAGAATCAAACAATTGTCCAAGTTTTTCTAAATAAAATGTCCACAAATTGAATAAAATACGGATTAAAACCCCTTTTCATTCTTGGTGGGTGCTGACATCTCCATGTCTATGATGACATCACTTGTGGATGTTGGTGGACGACACCTTGCGCTCCTCCACCTTCCTTTCTTCCGCTCAATTGGGTTCAGCTGTGGAGTAGACATACTTTGGTCACCCCATCATTTTCACTGTCATCTTCCTCTGCAAGGCACTTGTCATCTTGGAGGTGCATTTGGGCTCCAGTTTCTGCCTCACATTGTCATGTTGGCATTGCTTGTATGAATGATACTGCAGTAATATGAAAGTGGCAGTGTGCAAGGCAGCATTGGAAGCGCACGTAAGTACCTTAGGCACACTTTAAACCCTGCAATCCAACCTTCCTTGGTGTTTCCAGCGTCAACGTCAGTGAGTGATGTGTGGCTGTTTTTTTTCCATCGGAGTTAAACAGCTGCTTGCTGGTTTTATTAAAGCATTTGCATCACTTTCAAGCACCCGCCATCACCGGTTAGGTTTCACAATGACAATTTAGCGACATACAGTATTTAGCCAGTAAGGGATGCATTTAAGTGTTTCTTGCGTCATACATTTATTCGGTAATTAGATACAAGCCACCAGCAAAGGTGAAATATCCGCCCAGCAGGCACCTCTTGTCCGTCTGAAAGCTGTAAAAATCCCTCCACAATGCAACCCAGCCTTTGACCAACACAGCCAAGAAGGCAGAGCTCGGACTAACTTCTCTGTCGCCTTGCAGCACCTCGCCTTCCGGGTGAAACACGGGTGAAACATGGGTGTCCAAAGTGTGCTGCAGGAGTTGTGCGGAACGTGGCTCATTGCAGAAATAAAATAAACAAAAACCCCGCAAAAATGGACAAATAGAGCAAAAAAACATGATGTAACAAGAAAAAGCTAGAATGTTCATACTAATAATTAAGAAAAATACAAAGATTTCCCTTTAATATTTGTATAATGTTCTTTTTTGTTATAAATTGTTTTTTTTTTATATCAGCTGGACCCAGTGGACCCAATCTCGTTCATCACCTTGGGTGTATCGTCACACACCTTAGTTTTCAGCCTTGCTGGAGTTAGCTGAAAGTCACTTTTCAGTGACCTTGCACAGTTTGCATGTAAACAAAGCAAGACAAATAAATAAACACATATGTTGTTTGTGTGGATATGAACTTTAGTTGGCTGCAATAGCTTTAACATGTAAAATCACTGTGAATTGTGTGCTGCCTGTTAAAGAGAGCCCAGGCGCTCAAGCCCTTTTGATTGTGACAGATCACATCAGTCAATCAGTGAACAATGTAGGCATGGTCTTCCCTCAACATATTAGTCATTCAAAGAGGGTTAATTGGCTTCAGCCAAGTCATTTCACAGTCTCGCCATCCCCAATGTGATGCCGTCCCAGAAAGCAAGCCGGCTGTGGGGTCATTTGGAACACGTCGCAATCACATGTACTGACCATGTTCTGTTTTCTCAAGGGCCGTCCCACTCAAACACACACATGCACAATAGACAGCCTGGAGTGTCCATCCCGATCACACACGTGCAACAGTGGGCTGTGTGGAGTGCCCTCTAAGCTAATGCTCAGTGGAAGGGCCTAACGGGCTGCTGCAATCACGCAGGCAGTCCAGTGTCAAGTTGGTGCTTAGCACAGCATGGCGCCGTCTGCATGCGCCTGGTGTGCTGTCATTCCTCGGAAAAGAACATGACTTTGAGTGAATAAAACCTCTCCTACTCTGAACCAGAGCAACCCTGATGAATATTAAAGATTGTAATCACCTCATGCTGAGCTTTACTTTTGTCTTGCTGTCGTCTGGCTCAGCAAGAGAACTTTTTTGACAGCAGACTAGCATTTTATTTGGGATTTTTTTTTAGCAATATTATTGTCACTTGAATCATTGCTTTCAGTGTGTGCAGGATACATGGATGTGTTGGATTTTGGCTGGTAAGAAAATTGTTACTAATGGACATGATTCATCAGTGATCTTGCATTAATGAGGTTGTGTTTTGGAGTGGCAATGGAGGAATATTGGATTTCACTCCTTGGCAGCCACAAGCGGAGGGTGCAATTAATTCAGATCTCAAATGCTGACTGCCTCAACGGGCTGCTGAAAAAATGAAGGCAGGAATGAAACAGGTACTGAATAAAGTTTGATTTAAGACCAAAGTTTGTTGTCAGTGTTGCAATTCAATAACATACCTAAGACAGACTAATGGCAAGTGAATGCGAGTGCGGTTCCTCGACTTGGTGACATTATCACAACATTAGTATGTAATTACTTCCTGTTCCGGGACCCTGGAACGTTGGCTTCCACATTAAAAAAAATATGCATGGTAGGTTAATAGGACACTCTAATTGAGGGGTGCTACTTTTAAAATGAAGTCCCAAAGATCTATCTCCTACTATAAATATACAAAATGTACATATATTTACAATATTTATTTCAAGAATATATGAGTACGTATGTCTGTTTTATGCATGTATATCAGGGTGCTCACACTTTTTCAGCATGCCAGTTACAAGTCTAAATGATGTACCTGATTCTATACAACATACAGTATATCAAATCTAACCGATAAACTTTGTATTTACTATTGTAAATATTCATGATTACGATGTCACATTCACATTTTCAAAGTTCACAGGTAATCAAAGTAGTTGATGCCATAATGATATTCAATATGGCAATAAAGATAGATAATTACACACTCAGTAGTGGTGACGTAACGTTCATTAGGAGACACAGTTCATGCATTCCGTCCAGTTAGCATTGCTATCAAACATTACCGATATACAAGAATTGAAAATGATTATGCAAAAGAGAATGCAGCCGAAGTCCAGGCAACATTTTAAAAAGGTTTCAGCAATGGGCACATTTTCCATCCCATCATGAAATAGTAGTTTAAGAAGCGGACATGCAGAAAACACTGATTTCTGTAGTGGAGTTCATGATGCGAAGTAAAGCCATCAAACAGTACACTTTTTTCCCTTTTTTTCCCTACATAACTAGCCGCTACAAGTCAACTTTTGTTATCGATACAGTATAAGCGTCTTACCGCAGAGTTAGTTTATCCGTAATCAGAATAATAAAAATGGACGTTGCATCCCCGTGTGCAGCTTGTAATGCTGCGGGGGAGCAAGTGCGAATCAGGAGAGGAGCTTAATGTCAGCTGACTAATGTCATATGACATCTACCTAGTGACGTTTACGCGATCGACCCAAACTAACATGGTGATCTACCAGTAGCTCGCGATCGACGTAACGGGCACCCCTGCTCTAAATTGTCCATAGGTGTGAAAGTAAGTGGTTGCTGTTATGTGCCCTTTGAGTGGGTGGCGACCAATCGAGGGTATACACTCGTCCCTCGTTTATCACAGTTAATTGGTGCCAGACTCGACCACGATAACTGAATTTCTGCGATGTAGGATTTAGTATTAATAAACGGGATATTTTCAAAAACCTGTTTGACTTTCTAAATACAGGTTTTAACATTATTAGAGCCCTCTAGACATGAAATAACACCCCAGTAGTCACTTTTACGCTCCTATTATTCTTTGTTTACATCATATTGGGCAGGCTACGGGATCACTGCAGGGACATAACAGACAGCCACCACTAGCATAGCAAGCTAACTATTTAGGCTCTCCAGTTTACTTATTCTAAACTTAAGTGTTTCAAATGGAGTGAGGAAGAAGGACAAAGAAGTCAACAACTTACCACTTCCACACGGAATGAGAGGACAACCTTTTTTTCCACTCGAACTCGGCCATGGCATGCCGGCTCAGCTCTGCTGGCTCAGTAGCCAGTCTGCATGCAGTGTGAAAGGTAATGTAATCTAACGTCATGTCACATAACATTACTGATGATTAGGGACTGCAGTGCTACATATAACTTGCCTTTCAATATGTTTTAAATAATAATAGGCCGTAGTCAACCACGAAACAGCCTTCATGTATGAATTAATTATTTTTGGAAAAAACGCGATATTGCCAGGGACGACTCTACCCCGCTTCTCGCCCAAAGTCAGTTTTAGGCTCCAGCTCTCCCGTGACCCAAATGAAGACAACTGGTATAGACAATGGATGGGGTGGGTGAAGGAATTTTGAGGTTGCACTGTGTAATGCATGCACTGATAATTGATCATCTATCAAGAACGCTTTGACTGCCAAGACCAGTTGACATATATTATACGTCTCTTAAATGTGCAGGCCTTGGGATGGACATCACCATCTATTACAGTGTTCATGCTTTCTTGACCTTGCCGGAAGGCGCGTTGACAAATAGGCCATCATGTGTCGTAGACAGACGATGGGGATGATCATGGTGGCACCTGCTTTGTATGTGATGTCTGTACACTGTGTTTGTGGTGTGGCATGCGGTGCTGTGTGGGCCTGCACTGAGATTTTCTATCTACGCCGATCTGACTACGCTCATCCAGTCCTCAGTCTTAAGCTGCTTGGGCTCCAGCCACCACCAGCATGGCTGATATATCCCTGCCCCCCTCCTTCCCACATCTCTCACTCTGATTCATTGGCAGTTTGTCTTGCCCATCCATCTGGGCAAACACAGAGGACGGAGAAGACACATGAAGACGCACGGCTGTTTGGGAGCTGCATTAAGCTGCCGGGGTCCTACAGGAACGAAGGCCGACCATGGGAGGGGTGTATTTTTTGGAGAGACAGCTCGGGAAGCAGAGAGCTGATAAAAGATTCTTACTGACAGATTAAATGGTGAAAAAAGGCCAAATCAAAAGGATTAAAGAGAGGCTAGATCGTATATCCAGACAGATTGGAGACGAGAAAGGACGGAGGCTAGTTTGCAGTACATAGATGTTATTTTTAAGAAATACTCTACACTTACTTCTCACATCATATTGCTTCCATATCAGTGCTAATCCTGCAAACTGGCAATGCCGCAAGAATATTGCGCAGTGTTTTTCCTTCTTCTTGTTGTCGTGTGGTGCTCCTCGTTAGCAACGATGACCCTTTTTAACAAGCAGACCCACTCATTGTTTCCCGATGGGCTCTCGGGTAATCATTTCAGTGCGCCAATTACAGCCTTGTTTTGTTGATTCACTTGACTATTTTCCCATTAGGAGATGTAAGCAATCGTTAAAGCTCGCTCAGGTGATCTGTAAAGACAAAAACGGAGAAGTGTTGCCGCCATGTGGATTGGAAATGTGAATAACTTGTGCGCGGGAAGGTGTGCTGGGATTGAACGCTTTGTGACAATTAGAGTTGTCATATTTTAATAACATACATACAGGCATGGAACAAATGATTAGACCATCCTTGTTTCTTCAGTTTATTGAGCCATTTTAATACCCGGTACAACTAAAGGTACACATCGTACATCTGAACCAATGAAATATTTGTATGAAATACTTGGTTCTTGACGTAGTTGAATGTGCTGACAATAAAATCACGCAAGCATTTATTCATGATGTAATTTATTTAGGATTTTATTTATTATTTGTAGTTATTTATTTAATGGGGTGTCTTGCTGTCCACCTTTTGTCTGGTCCATTTGCACAACAGCATGTGGACGTGATTGTCAATCTGTGTTGCTTTCTAAGTGGACAGTTTGATTTCACACAAGTGTGATTGACATTGTGATTAAGTGTTCCCTTTATTTTTTTTGCGCAGCGTATAAGTTTGTCACCCCAACCCACACACACACACACACACACACACACACACACACATGCCAATCAATGTCCTATTGACCTGTGACACTGCTGATTTTGTGTTCCCTCACAGAAACTGGCCAGGGAGGCGGAGCAGCTTCAGAAGGATCACGAATGGCAAGATGGCGTTACGGTAAAGTAGGACAGCCGCTCTTTGTTTTTCCCTCCCAAACGACTTTTCCTCTGTTCCCGTTTCCTTTTCGGAGCCACCCATTAAATGGCTATTCCCTTCTGACGTTCGTCTTACCTTCCTCCCGCTCTAAATGTCCAACTCTGTAATGACAACGTGATCAGCATCGCAGAGGAAAACGGTGATGTACGACACAAATGCACTTCTGCACTCTACAGTATATACTCTAGTATCTCTGGTGGGCTGTAAGAATGCCGGCCTCCTGTATTATTTAAGAGCATCCTTGTCCATTTGATTTTGCAAGCAGCCACATCTGCAACATAGCATTGTCTTGCTGACCTTTAAAACAGAGATCCGCTCTTGAAATTTAAAAGAAGCAAACAAAAAAAGCAGTTTATATACAGTATTTGTCTATAGCGGTTTGTGAGCCTTGCATGCTCCACTGACTCTCAAATTTGTAAACACTCCCCTCAAACATGCACACATACTCATACAAACACACACACACACACACACACGCGCGCATGCACGTATGTAGCAGATACACATTCCCTCCTGTCATATCCCCTTGTCTCCAGGGAGACGAGTTCTCTGTCATGCTACACTTCCTGCAAATGGATTTTTAACCCCCGTGCCTCCAGGGGGATGTTTGAGAAAAGGCTTTAACTGATTTCAAACGAATAATTATGAGCGCTACTTTGACTGCAAAGTCCATTTTTTATTCATGCTTGCTTACACTCTCAAGCTGCAGTCTTAGGTTGACTGGACCGGACCTCGACCACTCCCTCCCTCAATCCCTTCGTGCACTTGTGCCTGCAGGCCCTTGACGCCTGCTTCACAGTGAACCCTCGCCACACACCTGTGTCCATGGCATCAGTGGACGAGTCATAGCTAATGCAACTAAACCAGAGGTTACAATAAGGTGGTGGGCGCTCCTATCTGTCCTCATCATTGATCATTGTTAAAACCCTTTGATAAAGATGTAACGCCACCGCCGCCATGTGGTTCACATAGGACGCCTTCTTGATGGAGCTCAGTTGCAGGTTGCAGAATACCTGCCATTTTTCACCAGCTCAGTTACTGCACGTATAGCATTGCAACCCCATTGAGAATCTAATTAGACATCAAAATGACAGGATGGTGACTTCTGTCACAACATAAAATTATTGATTTATTAATGCTGGCATTAAATGAAATGTATGTTATTGAGGTTATTTCTGTCTGTCACAGAGGTTGGCCCACCCCCGAGCTAAGCCCTTCTCCCCATTATGACGTGCGTACTTCTTTGTCCTCTCTTTTTGCGGCATTAAAACATATACCGCACAACGACACCTTTAAAGTTGAAGGTGAGTCCTGCAACACCTCCAACTGTGTTCAGGTTGAGAAACCCAGGAAATACATCATCTGTGCCAGGATCAAATTGTCATTCAAGTTAAATGACCTGTGCAGTCATGCAAATGTAAGAACAACTGTTAATAGTGCATAAAAAAAAACATCCATCCATCCATCCATTTGTCAAAAATTAAATAAATAAATAAATGTGGAATAAACGTTGCAAAAAGCCACAGAAGAAGTGAAGGTTAGTCCTCAGTGCTGGCTGAACTGAACCTGTCATGAGGCCCGCTGAGGTCTCACACCTTGTCGTGCATCGTTTTTATTAGCTTAAGTGTGATGTTCTTGGTCCAAAGACTTTTGCTTTAAAAAAATGTATCATTGTGTCTTTTCCAGATGTTAGTTTCTTCATGCTTCTGATTTGTTAAATGATCCTTATAGTTTGAGTTCATTGCCCTTCCTGCTGCTTTAGAATGCACCAAATGTGTTTTTAGGAATACATGTGTCTTTAATTCCTCCCTCCCGCTCCCCAGTCCTCACCCATTCACTTAGCGTATTTTCGCCTTATCTGCACACGACTCTAATCAGGCATGAAAACAGTTGAAATATATCATATTGTTGCAAATAGCGCAAAGGAATCCTAATAGCCCTCCTCTATTAATAATGTATTGGACCTGATTTCATTTGCCTTTATAATTAGGCCAGGTAATGAATCTCAGCAGGAGCGGCTGTGAAACCATAAAAAAAACTCAAAAGAGGTGGAGGATGAGAGAGAAGGGCGGCAGGGAAGGAGATGGGGAGTGGCAGGTAGATATGCCTCATCCTGGCGAGAAGATTCGTCTTGTTTGTAGATTTTGTGCTTTCCTAATTTCTCTTTGGGTGAACACTCTGCTGACTGACAGTCTAATTAGATTAGAGCTGCATGCTCTTTGGGCACATTAGGAGAGATGTGGCGCATCTTAAACTGGCGGGTGGAGCAGTCTGTCAAAGCAAGAGAAAAGGTGTTTATGCATGAGAGACGGTGCATTTAATTGTGTGTGTCTGTGTGCGTGCATGGAACTGCATAATATGGCTGTTTGTGTCTGTCCCTGACTAGACTGTGTATTATTACCACCCCCAAGGAGGTTACATTTTAGGATTTCAGCGGGCAGCATTGTGCAAAATATATTTGCAGAATATACCACAAGCCACATAACACACATTAGTTATGTTTGTTGTCAGCTAATAATAGCGATTTGGCAAAGTTTAGTGGCTAACGTCAGGTATCGTTGGATGTGTAGCCTGTCATAACCACACAATGACAACTTGGCGGTCGCTTCTCTGAGACCTCTTTTGCGTATGTGCACACGCCACGTGCATGTATGTGAATGCCAGACAGCGGTTTGTGAAAGCCACGAATGCCAGTCATTTTTTTTCTGTCAAGTAACAAAAGTTTGTACAAAGTTTAACTTGGAATTGTGAAAAATATAAACATTTGTTTGTTAGAGCTGCTCTTTTAGACCACTATTGGTAACATGTGCTAGCTAGTGGTGGTCATGGTTTGATTTATTTCAAACATGCATACAGTTTACATTGAATGCTTCGTGTCACAATTCCACATGTCCAAAAAGGAGTAGGAAGAAGCAGAGCTTATTTAATCCTACACATCAATTGCTAATACATACAGTATTATTATATTTATTATTATTATTAAACAAAACAAACGTAAAAATTCTTCCTTTTTTCCCCTGTTGATTTCTGGAACCACTTCCTGCCTTCTTCAGTGTTGTACTGTGAGTGTCATTGAATGTAGACACTTGGGTTCCTAATGTTAGTACTTTGTTGAGCAGACCCTTGCAACGATGATATCAAAGTCAAATGATATTGAATGTAATCCTTCTTACTGCATGGTTCTTCCTTTGTGTCCTTGTTGTCATGGTAATATGATGTTTAATATGTATCCAGATCGTCGATATCTTGGACAACCGCCACGCTTGCTTCTTCTGGGCCTCCATTTAGCTTGATGTAGATTTACCATTGGTGCTCCAAGGGCTTTGTATCTTTCCCTACTGCCTCAATTCTGGTGCTTTCTTGGAGATGTCAGTGTTATTATATATGGTCTCATATTTTGGGTAGAAAAATTCTAGTCATTATAGTAATTTGTCCGCCACTATGTTTTTTTGACGTGCGATCAACATGCACACATCCCGTTTGACCCTCGGCCCACACCGTAGTTTGAGAAAACACAGCAGTGTTGCGGTCCATGTTGACCTACAAGCGGAACAAATATTCACCAGAAGTGGACAAAGAAAAGGTATTTTCAAAGGTAAGTTTAGCTTCAAAGCCCTGGCAGGTGACTCTCTCCACAAGACCAAAGTTATCTTATCTCGTGTTGCTGTGAGTTGAGCTGTCACCTAATCGTACGAAAACTGGGGCGTACGAAAGCAAGGTTTGACTGTATGGTGTTTGCTCGAATATAAGGTGACCCAGTGAGGACAAGCGGTAGAGAAAATGGATGGATGGATAGGATGACCCTGAATATAAGACGAGCCCTCTTTTGCAAGACCCGTTTTTACTAAAAATCACGCTTTAAATATCAATTAAATCAATCAATTGCAATAAAACACTTTTTTTTTTGCGACTGGACAGTTGTTGATAACTCTGCCTCATTGATCACCGTTATCTTAAAGCGAGCATCATAACTCCTCTGTTGATTGCTAACTTGCTAACAACATTTGAGACACTTTTTTTTTTTTTTTTTACCCCCAGCAAGGTCTCTTTGTGGCCAGGTGTGTGTGTGACAGGAAGAAAAGCTCTGACTTAGGGAGAAGTGCTTTGCCACCACCTGCTGCCCTCCTGACATCGTATTTTTAACATTTGGCTGCTCCGCTTCATGCCCTTTCATTCATTTATTTTGCGTAAGACTCTTTACTTTTTTCATTTGCTTTTTTAATCTCGGCAGCAGCCCGTGTTCTTGTGAGTGCTCTTAGTTTGATGTGTTTACTAGAAGCTGCTTGTGTATCTGGCCCAAGTCCCCGTCGCGCTAAAAGGTGACATCATCAGTATATTAACGACACTCATGTCCCTCATCACATCCGCTAGAGCAGCAGTGTCCCACCCTGGGCTGCTGTGACTGCAGAGCCAGCGCCTTCGACCACTAGCTGCTGACTGCTGGACATCATGGATGTCAAAATGTTGATCGTAACAAGCGTTGTGATGGTTCTTTGGTGGCTTTAAATCCATTGGAATGAAATGGTGTGTGAAATAGACATTAAAGCGTTGGGTTGCTGATGATTTCTCAAGGTCAGGTGTCCATCCCTGTGTGACGCTGCGCTGTTGTGTTCCCAATGCAACACAATCTGTTCTTAGGGACCGTAGAGAAGCAGCAGCTTCACCGCCTTTTTTGTGGTTGTTGTTTGTTAAATGGAACGTTGGCAGACAACGGGACACTTTAAAATCTCCCCGAATGGCATCGGGGGTGTCATTCCTTTCTTAGGAACCAGACCGTAAAACAATTGTGGCTCCCTCGGTTTAGCTGAGTGTGTGCCGTACTGGGGGCTGGGCCTTTTCAAACATTGCACTGAAGTCTTTTCAATGACGTTAAATACAAATAAGTTGTTTATGCGGGTGCTGTCTCCACTATTCTCAAACTTCCTCAGCGACCGTAATTTAAGATGTCATACTGTGCTTGGGCACACAAGTCCCGCACTGTCATTTGTGCATCCGAATCAAGGTCGGGACACTTCCCCTCCTTTGGCACAATTGGAAAAGGTGGGCAGGGGCACGGCATGATTGCATGTGAGCGTGCAACATTGCTGAGTCATGGAACGACTGTCATGCAATCGGTCTTTGCCAGTTCTTAATGATACTGGACACAATTAATATATAGGAATACTCAAAATAATGCAAAAGTCAAAAACCACGGCACGCTCTCTCATCCGTGAGTGCGTGTGTGTGCGTAATAAAGAGGTTTAGTCTTAAATTGGGTTAAAAGCTACCTAGCAAAGAGGAAACAATTTGTAAAGCTAGGAGAATATACATCTGGGAGTCTACACAATACGTGTGGAGTACCACAGGGGTCCATACTGGGACCAAAACTGTTTAACTTGTACATTAACGACATTTGCAAAGTAACTAACAACTTAAAATTGGTCTTATTCGCCGATGATACCACTGCTTTCTGTTCTGGTGAAAGCACACAAGAACTCATTAAAAAGGTCAAGGATGAAATGGTCATATTAAAGTCATGGTTTGACAAGAATAGATTATCTCTGAATTTAAGTAAAACTAAAATAATGCTATTTGGTAATAGTAGAAAGGACACGTACGACCAAATACAAATTAATGGAACGGATATTGAAAAAGTGGAAGAATATAAATTCCTTGGGGTTATAATAGATGAAAAAATGAGTTGGAAATCTCATATTAAATATATACAACAAAAGGTGGCGAGAAATATCTCTATATTGAATAAAGCAAAATATCTTCTTGATCAAAAATCACTCCACACTCTGTACTGTTCCTTAGTATTACCATATCTAACGTATTGTGTGGAGATATGGGAAATAACTACAAAAGTAATCTTCACTCACTCACTGTACTGCAAAAAAGATCTGTGAGGATAATTCATAATGCCAAGTATAGAGAACATACAAACCCTTTATTTTTAAAATCACAGATATTAAAATTCGCAGATTTAGTACACTTTCAAACCGCTAGAATAATGTATAAAGTTAATAATAACTCGTTACCCAAAAATCTAATCAAGTATTTCTCAATCAGAGAGGAGAAATATGATCTTAGAGGAAAATTAAACCTAAAACATTTATATGCGAGAACAACGCTGAAAACCCATAGCATTTCCGTGTGTGGAATTAAATTATGGAACGGATTGAGTAAAGAACTCAAACAATGTACAGAGATGAGCAAATTCAAAAAACAATACAAGCAGTTGATGTTTGCCAAATACAAGGCAGAAGAGTCCTGATTGTTCTGTCAGGTTTGTTATTTTATTTTATTTATTTATTTTTTTATTTTCTATTTTATTTTATTTTATTTTATTTTTTATTTATTTAATTAAATTTTATTTGTTATTTATTTATTTCTATTTATTTTTTTTTTTTTTTTATAATTTTCTTTGTTGTGTTTAAAAAAAAAAAAAAGCTTTGTTCTTATTTATTTATTTATTTATTTAGTATTGTCATCATATTATCATTATTATGAATGTTCTCTCTTTTTTTGGGGGGAGGGTTATCTCACCGTTATCTATTATGTGTTATCCTGACTATCACTGAAAACATGACATGGAATCCAGGAAGTGAACTACATGTACTGTACTAGATGTAGAATGGATGGGGGGTAGGATTAAATAAGCTTTGCTTCTTCCTACTCCTTTTGGACATGTGGAACTGTCAAAAAATGATTCACGAGATGTATTCCATTGTAACCTTCATGTTCAAATAAACTAAACCAAACCAAACCAAACCAAACCAAAGACGTGGTATCTCTTGCAAGTATTTAATAACAGGTGCCACCTGCCACAATAGAAATAATCAGAACGACATAAAATACAACTGGAAATAATCCACAAAGTCAGGGAATTTGCAGTAATACAACAGCGTCCAAGTCCAGCATGAATGTGCGGATGGCCTAGTGTACGTACGCCCTAAGTTATGAATGACTAAACATTAACCCTTTCTGACGACTTTGAGCAAGACAGAGATCTATAGCTGATTTTTGTTGGCAAATGAGACGACGAGAGATTATCGCCACATGCCGACATCTCTGTCAGTGTAAACAAGGAAGTGAGGACGTGGGTGGGCAATGCAGGGGCGCATTTGATTGGTTAGACAGTTGATGTGCACATTTGCGCACAACTCGAAGCACTTCTATTTAGCTGTGCATACGACATTGTGCTCAATACTCAGGGACAAATTTGATCGCAGGGAAGTTGCGGGGATTGGACAAAGTTTTGAGGTTGCGCATAATTCTTGGGGGCTGGTTTAATTGGCGTGATTGCAACAAGTCTTGCAAGGTTCGAGTATGAAAGTTCTGATGTTTTAAGCACCCATCTTACATCGTGTTGAGGCCGGGCTGTCACAGCTGACGCAAAGTGCAACACGTTGGACGAGACTGGCTGAGAGGAAGGACAGAGATTGTGGAGATTGCAGAAAGACTTGTAATTTCCATCAGATTGTGATGTGGCAGCCGCTGTACGTTTGAAATGCATTAGTGCTAATAGCAGTGCCATTAGGGGGGAGAGGGAGCGTGGGGGGCATTTGGTTGATGGGTTGCCATCATGAAACCGGCCAACGCCAGGGAGGGGTGCAAGGGGAGAAGGTGTAAGAGACGGAAACAGAGGCAGAGACATCTTCCAGGCCATTTAGTGCAATCATCACTCTCTAATCAATCAAGCCTTTCATCATTGGACAACATGATGTCTTCTTCTCTCAGTCCTTGGCCGGCTTCTCTTCACCAAGCCGCCCGCTTCCATGCGTGCCGCGTTTCCCTGATAATATGTTGTTTGCTTCACTGTTTATCTAATATGATTTTCTAAGCGTTTTGACCTTTTGTCGACACAAAATGCTTTACTACGTACGTAACCACAAGACGGAATGCCTTAAAGGGGTAGTTCCAACTTTTTGACATGAAGTTGTATGACATCCCCATCAGTAGTGTAGTGCATCAACAGTGACATACCCCCCACTTGGTCCCGTGAGCCCAGTTCTGGTTGGATTTCGATGATGAAGAATGTAGTTCAAGTTAGTTGCTGGGGCCGTTTAAGTAAAGAGTCGCAGTCACAAATTGCTCGGCATTGCTTTTATCTTTCGTCGTATCACTGTGCACTGTCGCCCGTCCATTGTTGTGTATGGCTTCTTCATCACATCGACATTATTAAAATTAAAATTTACACAATACGGTTAACCTCGCCTCAATGGAACGTTTTCGAAATGATCAGTTATCTGAGCTATTTTATAGTTTTATTTTATATTTTTTATATAGTTATCAGATTTGTCAGCATGACATCATAATTCCCTCATATCGGCCCAATAATTATCGTTCACCTCTACTCTATACCTTTCGTCAAAAGGTTTGGCTATAATATGAACTTAAATAATATGTTTCATTTAAAAAATGCGGACACTAATCGGTCATACGAGCGTTTTTGCAGCAGTGCTAATTCAGCAATTAGCTTAATCGGCTTTTGAATGGCAACTGCCGTGATAGTGCTGAACCGTAAAATACAACAGTTGCAAAGAATAGTTTGACTCACAGCTGAGTGGATGGCTCGCAGGGACGGAGGCAATAGTATCCGTGAAGTGTTTTCAGTCATCAGTTTGAGGGAACGGCAACCACGGTGATGAGCGGCAGCTGCAGCAAGAGAAGTGACAGCTCACCCCGGAAATGAAAAGGAGTTGCATCCTGTTGCTATAGGTGGCACCCGGAAGGCAAGGCAAGTTTATTTATAGAGCACAATTCTTAAACAAGGTCATTCAAAGTGAGAAGTGCAGAGATTTGTTTCACCTTCAGCAAGACACTTGTCATCTTGGAGGTGTGTTTGGGCTTCTTATGTTGGAAAACCGAAAACCACCACCTGGCCCAGTTACTGCTTCACAGTGTTGTGGTACATGTTGGAATTCATGTTTCCATCAATGAACCGCATCTCCCCAATGCCGGCAGCAGTGTCGTTTTTCTGTTGTCTTAGTCATTTCTATACAGTAGGTGATAGTTGTAGTTCAGATTTAGTCGACGGAAACTACAAATGTTTTAGTCAGTCTTAGTAAATAAATAAATAAATAATATATATATATATATATATAAATTATACCAATAGGTATTGGAAATTGGATGAGGAAAAACAACAAAGGGGGTACAATTACTCTATCTCTACATACAAAGTACAGCTGTAAGTCTGCAGGTGAGTACAAAATCAAATGTAGTTTTATCATATCTTAAAAAACACAATACCCACACAATAGACAGCAATGTCATACATTTAGACAAATGTAGACAAACAACCATTCACACTCACATTCATACCTTTGGACAATTTAGAGTCGCCAATTAACCTAACATGCATGTTTTTGGAATGTGGGAGGAAACCGGAGTACCCGGAGAAACCCACGCACACACGGGGAGAACATGCAAACCCCACACATAAATGCCCAATGGAGATTCAAACCCAGATCTTCCCGATCTCCAGACTGTGACTGTGTGGCCAACATGCTAACCACTAGACCACCGTGTAGCCTGTGTGCAGATATAATAATAATAATAATTATTATTATTATTATATAATAGGTATGTACACCACTGGCCAAAAGTCTAAGAACACCACAATTTTTCCAGTTATTCATTGAAGTTCAAGTCGTTCAAGTCCAATGAATAGCTTGAAGTGGTACAAAGGTAAGTGGTGATGTGCCAGAGGTTAAACAAAAGGATAAGGTTACCCAAAACTGAAAAATAATGTGTATTTCAGAATGATACAACAAGGTCTGTTTCAGGGACCACAGAATGGCTCAACAATTTAAAGCTTTTCTGCAGAAATGGAGGTTGATGGTGCAACTCATTCCTCCAGGTGTTCCAAGTTCTGGAGTACTTACTGCTTCCTCTGTCTGCATAAAAACAGTGTTTGGAACACACTGTGGTACTATATCCTCGTGAACAAAATGGCAAGAAAAAGGGACTTAGTAATGGAAGAGAGAGAGACCATCTTAACACTTAAAATGTACCTTTTTCCTCCAGAGAAATTGGAGTGTTATAAAACTTTTGACCAGTAGTGTATATGTAATAGGTATTATTTTCTCTCCCACTGAGTGCACCTTAAAGACACAAATGTTCCTTTTAAAAGGTGAACTTAAGTGTGAGGGGGTGTGAGTAGAAAGGGGGCTAGTTGACTTGACCTTTCAGACTGGCTCTATTGGAGATAATTGGCCCTTCAGAGTGAGAATCGTTTGGGTCACTCTTAGCCGAGCCTTCAGAGGTACATAGCAGCTCCATTAGCCACAGAATGCATTAGTCTTCACTGTGGTGGAATAGGGAGAATTCCAAAGACCACAATATACTCTACCATTACTGTAGTCTCACTCTGCCCCTATCGTTTTCATTGTCCATGTGTTCAGTTCTCTTTTTTTACCCTTTGCCTCCTACCCTTTGGACTGCTAAGATTAATTCAATTTATCAGCAATGTGTGATGCGTCCAAGTTTGCTCCATGCTGACCACTTTAAACTAGAAGCAGACTTTATTTAGCAGAGTGATACAGTCCAAACATCTTGTGTCAGCAACACCTCAATCAAGGCGCTATATGAGGACACTGTATTTATTTCAAACAGTGATAAACATTGACTACATTTATATTCGGGTTATAGTCAATATTCCGGTCTCTGAAATATTCGGAATAACCCGTTTACATGCGCGACGTAAAAAAAACCCTCATAAAAACTCTGCACGGAAAACATCATGATGCAATGCGCATCATTTCCACTTCTTCTTCCTGTTTCCAAAAACAACACCACCACCGGCACTGCGGATAATGAACGCCTTTGTTTGCGTTTTGGTGCTGGTCCTGACCCACCATCAGTACTTGACGCTATTCTCTCTCACTTTCTTCATTAATGGAAGGCGAGAACGTGAAGAAATAGGAAATGGAGCCGGAGCTGGGCCATCCACATCCATGCTATATCCCCAGAGCCCCCCCGGACACTTTTGAAGATGCGTTCGTACAAACCCTGCTTCGGGTAACTGCTTGCTGACCTTCTGGTAGATATCGCAATTGAGGTAATTTCTACCGTCAATAAAAGACACAATGTTCCTGTCTTTCACCACACTGATGAGGTGGCGTGTTTCCCGCTCGCTCCAAAAGTGTGTGGTTTTGCGTGTCGTCCTGTTTACAAGTAGTTCCTGCCAAAGACACAAGATTCCTTTCAAATTGAACATGTGCAGAACACAAAGTAATGCTCCTTTTGATCGGGATATCCCGATAGGTTTTAACATGACCCGATTTTTAGGTTCGAAAAGGAGTAACCCAGGGGTAATATTCGGGTTTTTCCAAAAGGGTTATTGGTGTTAATATGGTCGTGCGCAACTGGGTTCTTGCTAATATTCCGGTTATAATATAATAATTAGTGTTATTTGACTGCATGTAAACGTACTCATTGCCACATTGTGTAATCCCACATAAAACATCAATTTCCTCTGGAGGAAATGTTTTTTTTTAAACTTCCTGCAAGCAGACAGCATTTTCGGCCTGCTGAGCATATAAAGCCACATGTAAACAACGTTATCACTGAATCCTCAAACGCAGAATGGACTTCCATCTGTTTGCTACTGGAAGGAAAATAACAAGGAGGGGTCCTACCTGGGGAAAATGACAAGCCAGTCGGCGGTTAAACTGAGGTTCCGCCTGACTAAATGCGTTGAACACTCACATGCATTCATTGTTCATACAAAAGTAATTTTAGCAGTATTCAAATATTACTCTAGTACCACTGTACACTAGATACTGTCTTTCACACAGTCCAGCTGTATGTATCACGGTATGGATCAGGGGTGTCTAAAGTCCCAAGTGAGGACCGCGGCTGTTTTTTTTTTTTTTTTTATTGGCCGGAACGTTCTTAAACTATAATTTAACAAGAAAACGTAAAAAAATAAAAAATAAAAACTGCAGCAGGAAAAAATGGAAAAATCTGAAGTAATTTCACATGAATAAAGTCAAAATATTAAGAGAAAAAAAAAAAGAAAAATGTTGTAATTTTACGAGAATAACGTCGCAATATTATGAGGAAAATAACATCATTTCAGTACCATAAAATTGAAATATTAAAGAAATAATTGTATTTTTGTAAGTTGTACTATTATGAGAAACAAATGAAACAAAATAAATTTAACATTTTTGGAATATTTAGTTAAAATAAAGTAAAATTGGCAAATGTATTTTTATTTTTTTTAAAAGCAGCAGAAATGGAAGAAATGCATCATTTTACCAGAGTACCAAAGTACAAATATCAAGAGAAAAAGTTTTCTAACAAGAAAAAAGTCACAATTTTACAAGTAAAATTCATAATATTACTAGGAAAAATAATTAGGGCTGTCAAATACCGCATTCAAATTTACAAAGATTATGTAAGAAGAATGTTGGCAGGCCACCAAAACTTTCCATCAGGCCCCCGGAATAAAATGACTGAATCCAGGATAAAGTCCTGGGCTGTTGTATCAGTCAAACAGTTCAAAAATACATTTTAAAACAAATTGTCTTGTTCAAAATATAAACTTTTGTAAATTCAGGGGCACCACCAGGAATTCTGTGCCCCATGAAAAAATCTCATTGGGGACCCCCCCGGGCAGCTGTTACCAACACATCTCTGCCTCCCCACCCCATACGGCACCCCTGTTCACGGGTAGTGGCATGAGCGGCACTAAATCTATTGCAGATGGGTGATTTTATTATTATTACTATGCAAGAGCGCCCTACATTAGCGCTGATTTCCTTTAACTTGACTTGTCTCGCTTTGCAGCGCATAACGCAAGCACAGGTAGGAAGGCATTCACTGTGAGATGGAGATGAAGTCTAAAATAGCAAGCAATATCACTCACAATATTGTCTGTAGCCAATGAAATATCATATATAATATAGGGTAGGACTAATCATTTGACATGGTTATAGATCAATTTGTGGTGTGATTCAAGAATATATGATTTTTTTTTTAAACAAACTCTCTTCAGTGCAATAGTAATTTATTGACGGTCCCTAGTATAAACAACCAGCGGTTAGAGCAGCACTTCCCATGCGAGCAGTGGCGGAGCCAGAAATTTTTCATTGGGGTGGTCAAGGTGAGGCCATTACTCACATAGGGGCGACAATACGTTGATACCTGAAATGTCTAGATGGCCAGTGGTGTGGCTGGAGAGTGACCAGGAGTGGCCACCACGTAGCTCCGCCACAGCGTGCAAGCGCCCCGCACAATGACACAGCAGTCTGGGCACAGTGAGGGGGAACTGCTGCTGTAGCTACGGAGCCAAATATCCATCATCCAACGTGAAACTGACTTCACCACGGTACACCGCAGACATGTCTGCATAGTGGTGTTGCGTTTTCCTCTTGCGGGTGGCGGAAGTCGAGGGAAACCAACATTGAGGCGGATTGCTGCACCTACCATGTTGAAAGGTGGCCCAGAGTTTTCCAGTGTTACATGGCAACCGGATCGGCCCGATCTTGTGGCGAAAGCCGATATTATCCGATCTTCAAAATACAGCGGATCAGCAGCCCATCCCGATTGTGAAGATCGGATCGGGACATCCCTACTCCTGTACTGACCTCAGAGATTTATATGAAACTGTTGAAAAATAGTAGAATATGAGAATTTTAATTTATTTGAATGAATTGAGGTCCTAAACTTCTTTGAACCTTGGCTGAGGCGCTACATAAATGAAAGGGAATTGATTAAAAGGGTTGACTCCTCCCCCCATCCATTCTGAGGGCTTAGATCAGATTGCTTAGGTGATTTTTACAAAAAGGTCGTTTCAATCTGTTGATTGCACACTACTGTAATTTGTTGAAGTGCAGCTCTTAAAGGAAGAAGTCGTGTTTTTCTGTTTCATCCCTTACTTGGGCTTTTTCCATATCGCATATCATGTATGCAGCATGCTACTAAGTATGTCACGAGTACTAGTTGTGTACAACCCCTGGCAAACAATTATGGAATCACCAGGAGGATGTTCATCAGTTTTGTACAGAAAATGACACAACACTAAAGTCTTTTCAAATGGCAACTTTCTGGCTTTAAGAAACAATCAAAGAAATGAAGAAAAAAAACGTGGTAGTCAGTAATAGTTTTGTAGACCAAGCAGAGGGGAAAAAATATGGAATCACTCAATTCTGAGGAAAAAATGATGGTATCACCCTGTAAATTTTCATTCCCAAAGCTAACCTCCGCATCAGATTAGATCTGCTGGTTAAAAGGAGTGATCACACCTTGGAGGGCTTTTGCACCAAGTGGACTGACATGAATCATGGCTCCAACACAAGAGAACGTGAAACGAAGGAGAGGATTATCAAACTTCTGAAAGAAGGTGAATCATCATGCAGTGCTGCAAAAGATGTTGTTAACAGTCAGCTGCGTCTAAAATCAGGACCAAATACAAGCAACATGGGAAGGTTGTTAAAGGCAAGCATACTGGTAGACCGAGGAAGACATCCAAGCATCAAGACAGAAAACGTAACGCTATGTCTTGAAAACAAAACGCACAGCAAAACAAATGAGGAACAAATGGGAGGAAACTGGAGTCAACATCTGGGACCAAACTGTAAGAAACCGCCTGAAGGAAATGGAATTTGCGTACAGAAAAGCTGAACAAAATCCACCATTAACACCTAAACAGAAACAAACAAGGTTACGATGGTCTAAGGAAAAGCAATGGTGGACTGCGGATGACTGGATGAAAGTCATATTCAGTGATGAATCGTGAATCTGCATTGGGCAAGGTGATGATGCTGGAACCACTGCCTGAAGAACACTTGCAAATGTCCACAGTCATTGATGATATGGGGCTGCGTGTCAGGGGAAGGCACTGGGGAGATGGCTGTCATTACATCTTCAAGAAATGCACAAGTTTACGTTGACATTTCGGACACATTTCTTATCGCATCAATGGAAAGGATGTTTGGGGGTGATGAAATCGTTTTTCAAGATGATAATGCATCCTGCCATAGAGCAAAAAAGACACATAAGGTCAATGTCATGGCCTGCAAATAGTCCGGATCTCAATCCAGTTGAAAATCTGTGGTGGAAGTTGAGGAAAATGGTCGATGAGAAGGCTCCAACCTGCAAAGCTCATCTGCAACACCGTTCAGAGAAAGATGGAGCCAGATTGATGAAGAGTTCTGTCACTCATTAAGTTCATGCCTCAGAGACTGCAGGCTGTTATAAAAGCCAGAGGTGATGCAACAAAGTACTGGTGGTGTGTTCAAGTGTCCTTTTGTTTGTTTGTTTTTAATGATCCCATATTTTTTTTCCTCAGAATTGAGTGATTCAATATTTTTTTTTTCCCTCCCTCACCGTTACTGACTACCACCTTTTTTTTTTCTTAGCTTATTGTTGCATTTCTGAAAGCCAGAAAGTTGCCATTTGAAAGGACTTTACTTTTGTGTCATGTCTGTGAGTTTTTTCCTCCAAAGTTAAACAACTGAATGAACATGCTCTGACTCTGGTGATTCCATAAGTTTTCCCAGGGTTGTAGCACCCTGAGAAAGAACGACACGTGCCAGTAAGGCTTCAGTAGACGTTTGGCCAACTGTGATGCAGTGTATTAGCCACAAGGCATGGTGGAGAGACCGGCCCCCATGTCTAAATCCCATTGATCGATCCCCCTCCCTCCCAGCCACACAGGAGATTGCAATCAATAGCCAAGTGAAATCCAGCAAGCCATCCTCTGCTCTTCTTGATTTTCCCATTTCTATACACACACCCGTGAAATATTATTTCACTGGTCAGAGCTGGGTGCTGAAAATACAGTTTTTTCTTTGTTTAAACATAATCGCCACCTGCAGTATCACTTAATTCCTCTGGACATTTACTGAATGAAACATTTGGAGCCGGTTTAACCGTAGTCAGCAAGAGGCTGTTCAAAATGCAAGCGCACAAAGAACAATGACATGGGTCATGGTCCCAAAAGACAACTTGTTCTAATTTGAAGTTTAGTCTTTGGTTGCCTGCAGATTTAAAAAAATATATATATATACAGTATATGTTTTTGTACAAATAAATCATACTGAAATGGCTTTTTGTGTGTATATACACTACCAATAAAACGTTTTAGAACAGTTCAATTTCTCTGGAGGAAAACCCAACATGATGGTCTGTCCTCTTCCGTTGTTAATTGCCTTTTTTCTTGCCATTTTTGTAGCAACAAATGACTTTCTCCAGTTCACTGCTGTTCAACTGATGCTCACGAGGGAATGGTACCACAGTGTTCCAAACACTGCTTTTATGCAGACAGAGGAGGTAGTAAGTACGCCAGAACTTGGAACACCACACCTGTAGGGATTAGTTGCACCAACGGCCAAGGCTTGATCCACCTCCGCTGCACAACAGCTTTCAATTGTTGACCCATTTTGTGGTCCCTGAAACAGGCCTTTTTCTATTATTATTTCTGTTATTATTGTTTTTCAGTTTTGGGTAACCTTACCTTTTTCTTTTTAACCTCTGGCACATCACCACTTGCCTTTGTACCATTTCAAGCTGTTCATTGGACTTGAACGACATGAATTTCAATAAATAACTGGAAAAATTGGGGTGTTCAAAAACTTTTGACCGGTAGTGTAAGTGTAAAGGTATGCCCACTTTCACTTTACATTGACAAACAAAGGTGTTATTACGGGCTTCGGAGAACGCTACCGCTGCTGTTTTGCTCTCTAAAGCAGCTACCACGCTCCCGCCAACGAAGGCGATTTGGGTCCAGATCCGATCGGACCTCTAGCTGGTGGGACAACTTTGTCAAGCAAGTCATTGTTTTGGAAGAATGGCATGGAGAGGACATTGTGACTGCATTTAACCGAGCTGCTTTGCACGCACATGAAAGCTTCCCTGTTATACAGTATATGCCTGTTTTGTGCTGCATAACTACAGACGTAAAGGCAATTAAACAAGGACAATTTGCCAGACAAACAGAATTATTTCAGCAATGAAAGCGTCACAGCCAACGGAGTTTTGCCTTTACTGATAAAATGAACGACACTTCACAGCATGGTGTGATAATCAACATCTGCTACATTATTTGAGTAAAGAACATGTTTCATCCATTTTCACTTTTGTATGCATTACTTTTTGCTGACAAATGTGAAAAGTCACTGTTGAAGTAGTACACTGCTGACGAGGATCTCATTCAGCTTCACGGCAAAAAGTCCCAACTTTCCCTTTAAGGGACTGACAAGCCCATGTGTACAAAATTAGAGCAACATTGATTGAAAAACATGGCCGCCATCAAGCAAAACATTTATGGAGGGACACTGACATGGTTTGTCTGCAATTCAATGAACACAAGCTTGTGCAAGTGGAAACCCCTACAGCAGCACACTGTTTAAAAAAAAGCTGCAATGCACCCAACAAGTGTGGCAACATGCTTGACTCAAAAGCCCATCATTTTCCATGAAAACGCATTTTGCCACACTTCCAAAGCAGTTAGGATTATTACTGTTATTTAAAAGGCAAAATGGAGTGCTGCTCTTGGCAGAGGCACCATTGGTGCAGGAATTAGTTTGAAGGTCTAAGGAAGGCACAACTACTCCCAGCAGCGTGGAAACAGGAGTTCAGAACATTTACTAAAATTATATTTATATTAGGGTGCACAGTAATTATCGGGTCGATATGAGGAATTAAGACATCATACCGACATATCTGATAACATAACAAATAGCTCCGATACTCGATAGTGTAAAAAAACACTCCAACGAGGCGACATTACCAGTACTGTGCTGGTGAGCAAATCAAGCGCTCCTTTTTTCTCCTGCCTGTGACGTTACCGGCCTGTCGTAACTTCCCCTGAGCTCACTTGTAAACAAACATTCGCCATTTAGAGGAAGACATTTCTCCTGCTAGTTGCACCAAATGCTCTGCGATGGGGGGGTTGCGACCAAAGACACCACGTTACTTAAGTTGAGCACTTTCACCATTTCAGCACACAATTTGACTCTTGAATAAAAATAAATATATGTATAAATATTAATAAATATATAGCATTTCAAATGGGGGTCGGGCGAAAGCATTTCTGGCTCCCAGTGGAGGCATGACAGAAAATAATGGAGAACAACTGCGTTAGTGAGAGAGAAGAATATCCACTTCCTGTTTTTCTTTGTTTAGACCACACACACAAGTTCTGCTAATGCTTAAAATGACCAAAACACAGCAAAATACTGTAAGTATTAGATGTTGTAATGATTACTACATGGTCACAGCATGTATGTAAAACCATAACGCCTTGTTGGAGGTTTTTTAACAGCGGGCTTTGTAGGCGGAATAGGTGTGTTCCATTACGTGCATTAATGAGCTGCCTCTTTTTAGCTGTTTTTATGTCTTTATTATGCACAGAATAAAAAAAGACATGTTTATGTCTCACACAAGGATTGTGGATGAAGAGCAAAATTCTCCCAAAAAGTACAGTCTTTCTAGAAGCATGTCCAAAGCAAATAGGTGTTAGCGTTACTGTTAGCATAGTGCGAAGCCTACCCCAGCTGTACTGGATGAGCGCCGATGTGCACATACACGTTACAGACAGCCTTCCATTTGCCATGCCAATGTGAGGGACAGCAAGGAATCTGATGGAAGTGATTACAGGGTGGGAAATAAGAGGTTTCCTTTTTACCGCTGCTGATTGTTGATTGGCCACTCTGAGGCGGTCTTTAGAGAAGCGGTGTGGTGACTTGTCTGGACTTTGTGGTGAAATGGTCGAGCAAATGGAAGCTGGAAGCAGTTTGTTGTCAAGACAACATAGCTTCCCTCTTGATTTGAATGATATGTTAAATATTCCGAGCATGGTGTCTTTATCTTGTCTGCGTTGTCTGCGGTCCTTTTTCTTGCGATGATTCGATTTTGGCTTGTTTTGGGGGTGATGCCGTGCATGCTCGTGCAAGCTCTTTTATTCATCCATAGTGTTGTTTTTTTTATCTGGCACGCTGTCCATGCTGTGTTGTGATGCTATCAATGTTAAAAGCTGCTTCTCAGTGGAACCCTGTCAGCCAACAAAGGGAGCAGCATTACCCAGAGTGCAGCGGGACAAAGCCCTCCTTATCGCAGGACTGGAATATTCACACACTGCTTTGAGCAAAGTGTCTCAAAGAAAGAGAAACATGCCATTATTTATACTATAGTTTACAAATAGATCAATCTTGGATTAAACTTTGTAGGCCAACCACAGGCTTTTACAAAAACAGTTTTGTAAAATGGCGGAATTGTTTTACAGCAACATACAAATAAGTAAACAATTTTTCTAAAATAAATACAAAAATGGAAATAAATCGATATAACAGATAAATAAATACATGGAAGGTGTCCAGTATCATTACAAATCTATGCTAAAAAAAATACAGTGCATGCTAAAAAATAAATAAATAAATGCATTCCAGAAATAATACAAAAAATGAAATAAATATGTAGATAAATAAATACAGAAGGAAAAATGTATAACATGAAATAAATAGGTAAATAAATACAAAATAAATAAAAACAAAAAGGAAAATAAATAAGCAAGTAGTTAATACAGTGGAACTTTGGATAGCATGATTAATTTGATTTGTTCCTGAAGGTCAAATACAGACGTTAACCCAATTCATTTTCCCCCACAAGGTGTGATGTAAATCCAATGAAGCCGTTGTTTCTGTAGTTTTACCATTGCAGTTTTACATGCAGTGAACAATAACAAATACAATTAGAAATACGTGGCCTGCACAATGTGGCGTAAGCAAAGAATAACGGGAGTGTAGACGTGACTATTTGGGTGTTATTTCATGTCTACAGGGCTCTATGATGTTATAACCCGTATTTAGAAAGTCATAAACAGGCTTTCTATGCTCAAACTACAAAAATGTTCCTTTTATTGAATCCTACTTTGTAAAAATTCGCCGTCACTGTTGTGTCTTGAACCAATTAGCTGCGATAGCTACGACTGTAGGTAATACAAAACCACTACAACTTGCTTGTCAAAGTACATTATTTTAATTTAGAACAGAATTTGTGGGTTTTGCGCTCATTACAGTGCATTATGGGACAGCAGTGGCTCAGGAGGTAGAGCAAATCGTCCAGAAACCAGAGGATTGGTAGGGCCAACCTAGCTTCCTCCTTCCCAGTCACTGCTGTTGTGTCCTTGGGCAAGAGGCTTCACTCATCTTGCCTCCATTGCCCTCCATATGGGTGTATAAATGAATGAATGAGTGTTTGATGGTGGTCGGTACATCAGGGCAGCTGTGGCTACATATGTAGATTACCACCACCACCACTATGTGGCTGTAGTGTGAATGAATAATGGGTTCTCAGTGTAAAAAAGCGCTTTGGGTGTCTAGAAAGACGCTATAGAAATCCAATCAATGGTTATTTACACAAAGCCCCAGAAATGACATTGCTTTTGAATTAGATGAGATGTATATGAAAATGTTAGCTTATTGCTTATTAGTGCAGTAGGAGTTTTAATCAGGGATTTGTTTACTGGAGTGCAAACGAATCAGTCATTCCATTCATCGAAATGCTTGGACGCATCCTTGATCCCATCCAGCGCCTTAAAAGTGTTGCTGTGAGAGCATATGAAACAGAAAAAATCATTTGAATTCCTAAATGTCATCTTCAAAAAAGAAAAAAGATCAGAGTGGGTAAACGGCTTTCAGGCCTTTGAAAAATGACAGACGACAAAGCTCACCTCTGCACGCCCGTGCGGCGTAATAAACTACAGCAAATGAACTGAACAACTCAATTGCAAGATGGTTTCCTCCCCCCTTTTCTTTCAATTTGACATCTCTCCTTGTGTCAGGTGCCCTTGTGCATATATTTCCCTTTACGTTTAATTGTGCGTCTGGAATTGCACGTCAGTCATGTGTGAATGCCTCTGCATGCATGTGCATGTGCATTAGCCTGGAGGCATGACTTCCGCACGTGCTGGAGAGGTCTCGGCGGTTAATATCGCCTAGTGTTTATCTGAATGTCTTGAGCTTCCGTATCCTTTGACACACAGAGATAGGATATAGGATGCTTTGCAAATGGAGAAAGAAGCGAGCGGAGTGGAGGAGATAATAGAACGACTGTTCTCACTGTAATTCTTGTGTGTGTTTGAGGTTGTTTTATGAATAACACCCCTTTGAAAGCAGGCCAAAATATGCTCTTCAGTAATAAAATACAGTGGAACCTTTTGAGATGATGAGTTTTTAAATGGTCACCGTACCTCATAAGACCGCAGTTCATCGGGCATCGACAGGTTAAAGGAAAACTGCACTTTTTTGGGGAGAACACGTCCTGCTCTTTGCTGTGCGTTCTAAAGATATAAAAACAGGTAAAAAGAACCAAGTAATAAATGCACATACTAGGACACACCTACAAAGCCCGCTATTAAAACACCTCCAAAAACCTCCAACAAGGTTTGATGGTTTAAATCCATGCTGCGGCCATGTACTGTAGTAACAGGCACATTCATGATAACATGTAATACTTTGACATATTTTGGTCATTTTACACATTAGCGGCCGAAATGAGTTTTCTCCGTAGGGTGGATGGACTCTCCCTTAGAGATAAGGTGAGAAGCACAACGGGAAAAACTGGGAATAGAGCCGCTGCTCCTCCGCATTGAGAGGAGCCAAATTAAGTGGTTCGGACATCTGCCAGGACACGTTGGAGAGACTATGTCTCTCAACTGGTCTGGGAACATCTCGGGATCTGCCGGGAGGAGCTGGAGGAAGTAGCTGGGAAGAGGGATGGCAGGGTTTCCCTGCTTAGGCGCTGCCCCCACGACCCGATCTCGAATAAGCGGAAGAAGATGAATGGATGGAACATAGAAAGGAACGTTACACCTAGCATTAACTTTTCCAACCCCCCCAAAAAACAAACACAGCAGCAGTGGCTGGCAGCAGCTTTTGCTAGTGGCCTGTGTGGTGTGGCGAGGTGTCACTACACCAGTAATGTACTTCATGGGCGTAACAATGTCGCTGCAGCTTGGTTCATATGCAGGTCATATTATGTAAATGGAGCGTTGTTGGTGCTTTTTGGAGATTTTTTCATAAGGCTTTGTAGGTGGCACTTTTTTAAACTTTTTGTTTTTATTAAGTGCAGTTTCCTTTAACTACGTGGTCGGTCTCACGTGTTACATTTTTAATACTTACTTGTGCACTTATAAGACTCTTGAGTGTTAAAATATTAATTCAAATTATGTATTAATTAATTCAATATACAAAATATTAAAATACAATATTACATAATGAATAACAAAAATAATACAAATAAATTAAAACATTTCTTGTGGAGCAAATGGACTGGACTGGACTGCCAGCATAGATGCTCTGTGCAGGAAAGGACTGGCGTCCTCCAACGTATGCAAGACGCTGCTACAGATCTTCTACCAGACTGTGGTAGCTCGTGCCCTCCTACTTGTAGTGTGCTGGGGGAGCAGCCTAAAGAAGAAGGACGCCGCACTGAGCTGGACAGCCTGACATCCAGTAGGTGGCAGAGCAAAGGACACTGAGCAGGCTCCTTTCCATCATGGACAACCAGCATCATCCAACAGAAGAGCAGTTTCAGTGGCAGATGCTCCACATCTATCTATCTGTCTGTCCATCTGTCCATCTGTCCATCTGTCCATCTACACATACTGTATATATGCATACAATGACCGTCGTAATGGTGACAGTTTGACCCTGGAACAGATTCAATTTCCAGTATTCCCTATTGGGGAAAAAAAAAATCTCAAAATAAGAACAAATCATCCTGGAATTGTCATTATTATAATTATTAATGTGATTATTATTATTGTTATTTTGACCTCAGCGGTTGCACTGCATAGCATTTTTGATTGCGTCACTCACCACTCATCCAGCGCTAGAGAACAGGCCCATTTGAAGTTGAACACAGGCTAGCGCTAATTTTTTTTTTTTTTTTAAGATTTCCTACAAAAATATACAAAAAAAAGTCAGTTAGTTTTCCTGTAGTTTTGTGGAACGTGCACTTGAATTTTACATGCAGCTGATGGAACAGTTGCATTGTGGGGTGGAGTACCAATAATCCCTGCCTACTGTCATTGTAGATTCAAACTTTTCTTATTCTGCAATCAAATCTTCTTTAGCTTCCTTGTTTTTGTAAGTTAGCGTGAGTATGCACCTGCGTGTGTGTGCGTGTGTGTGTGTTACAAGCTGGTATGTGTGGCCTAATGAAGAGCACTAAATGAAATCCTTTATTGTGTTTGATATAATGTCAGCCTCCATTAGAGAAACTGGCTCTTCCGATGATTGCGAGACCATTGGGGGCAGACGATAAGGTGTCATTTTTGTGTGTGTATGTGTGTTTGGAACCTTACATACGCGTGTGCGTGTGTATTCCGGCATGCATGTGTGTACACCCCAGAGCAATGCAGAGGCACAGAGTGTGTTCTCTAATTATAAAATCATTAGCAGGTGTCCAGAGGAGATATGAATATACTGTAATCTGTCTCCGCCCGTGATGGAGCGCTTGTCACACTCAAATGTCAAACCTTTCTATGTCAGCCTGTTGAGAAATCTCACGTCTTCGCCAACATGCTCAGTCTTAACGTGCCCGCCACCACATATAACAGCCTTGGGTGTGCATGTGTCAGACATTTTTCTTGTTTGACTGCATAAATCAAGCCCGAGACCCTTTTCACGCAAAGTTTAAATGTGAAACCACATGATAAAGCCTACACAAACACGGTACGCCATCGTCATGGCGGTTTTAGGATCTCCGATGCAAAATGCAAACCATAAAACTGCTTAGCTTCTGTGTAAACCAGGGGAGTCCGAACTTTTTACGCGGGGGGCCACATACGTAAAAATGAAAGGATGCAAGGGCCATTATGATACTGTATTTCTAAACCAACACATGTAGATATGCTAAGAAGTGATACATACGTATTTCAAGAAAAACTGCATCTCAGCTTTTGTGACACAGATGGAAAAGCGTATTGTTAGTACGGACTTCAGTGTTTGCCCCTTTTGTCTATTTTTGCTGTTGGTTTTTTTTTTATTTCAACTTTCTTCTTAAATAAATTTCTTCATAAATTTTGTGGTTGTAATATTATGACTTTATTCCCATAATATTTTGACTTTATCGCCATAATATTATAACTTTTCCACCCAAACTAATGTTCCAAAAATGACAACTTTATTTTGTGATATTTTTCTTTAATATTTCAACTCTATGCTACTAAAATAACTTTTTGTCTTAATATTTTGACTTTTATTCCCATAAAATTACAGCCGCTTTTTTTTTTTTTTTCCATTTCTGCTGTTTTTATTTTTTTATTTTCCACCTACTTCAATTTTCTTCTGGTAAATGTTCCTCTCGTATTATTAAGACCGTATACCCATATTTTGTCCTTATTTCCATCATAATATATTTCCCCCCTGTTTTTGTCAGATTTATGCTACTAAAATGAGGTTATTGTCATAAAAGGATGACTTTTTCTCTCTAGATTACTTTTTTTCTCTTAATATTTTGACTTTATTCCAGTAAAAGTACTGCTGATTTTTCCATTTTGCTGTTGAGGAAATTCACTAAGTCCCCAACTAACGAACACAATTGGTTCCAGACGACCGTTCTTATGTTGAATTGTTCTTAAGTAGGGCAAAAGGTAATATTACCAATGATATAGGTACTACATGTACGTGTATACATATACAGTATATGTGTATGTATGTAAATATGAGTTTGGATGCAGTAGTAATATTAAACCAGGGTAATTAAGGAAAAAAACAAGAATAAAAATGATATAATAATACGTAATGATAAATGTTATTTGCCTTGGAAGAGGAGTGGTCGAGCATACGTCGTTGTGGTGGATTTGGAGGAGGAGATATTGAAGAAAAGGAGAAGTCGTGGTGGTGGTTAGACTCTTCTAAAAGAGGTAGTGTTCTGTGGGTGGTGTAGAATTAAGCAGGCCTATTAACTCTTCATAAACTTTAATCACACGCTCTGTCCGGGTTGTACAATTTAGCTTTCCATTTAACTTTACACTGTATCTCCCCAGCGTCTAACTCTTCCTCTGTTGGTCTCATTAGCTCTAAGGCTGCATTAGCAGTGTCACAGTGCCCTCTACTGGTCAAGCATGTACAGTAGCAGTAGAAATACTGATTGAGCGACTGACTACAAGGCAAAATAAAATAAAATATAGAGCAGTCAACTTGTTTTCGTATCCGCGAATGTTCGCTAGTCGGGTGTTCGTAAGTTGGGGGCCTAGTGTATGTACAGTATATGTGTGTATATATGTATATATGTATATGTATATATATATATATATATATATATATATATATATATATATATATATATATATATATATATATATATATATATATATATATATATATATATATATATATATATATATATATATACAGTCAAACCTGTCTTAGCGGCCACCTTTATAGAACGGCCACCTGCCTATAGCAGCCACTGAAAAATCCCCCGCAGCAAATTTACATGTTATAGACCCTGTGTATAGCAGTCACCTGTCCAACGCAGCCAGCGGCCACCCATTTTGTCTCCCTTGGTCAATATCTGACTGCATATAGCAGCCAAATTACCAACTCAAGTAGAAGCTTCATGCAGGAAAAAGTTTTGTTTTTCAATCAATGAAGCTGTCGTGTGTAGACTTTAATTACTGAGTCCTAGCTCAGTCACAATCATTCACAAGATCCACACAAACTGTCAGTTGTTCCACATAAAAAAGCCGTCTTCTTTGGAGCTGGCTATTTCCTGGTCAAACATGCAACTTTAAGAGCATTTGCACCAAAACATTACCGCAAAGTAGGCTGGGAACAGGACGTGCTCCCAGCGACGCTACAATAAAAAAAAAAAAAAAAACACATGCTAGCATGCATGCGGCAGTGGGAGCAAAACTGAGTTGGGTTGTACTTAATTGAAGTATTTTAGAATGTACTCACATTATTTTTCATCAATCCTCATCCACAAATCCATCAAAGTCCTCATCTTCTGTATTCGACACAAACAAAGCCGTCTTCTTTTCCGTTCGCTACTAGTCTGTTAACTTGTCAGTGTTATTCAGCTCCGAAGCAAAGAAGGAAACTTCTCCTGTTGCTTCTGCCAACTTTATTTATTGAACGCGGCCACCAGACAGCAGCTCAGAACACACACACATCTCTCAGCATCGTCTCTCCTTCCTGCTTGCCCACAAGGCAAAGGTTAAACAAGCCCCACTACATAGCTGTCCAGCCAATGCCTGTAAGAAATGACACCGTTTATTTCCTGGTGTGCACTGGTCAATACTGTAATGCCGCTTGTTGTGGGGAAGGAGAGACTCACGTCGCCGATGCACTTTAATGGCTTTATTAACAGCGGAGAACACTGCAGGACTTTACATCCACGCCAACATAAACACACTTCCCAACTCTCTCCAAACTCACAGCGAGCACTGAGCTTAGCTCTCCTGCTCGGGACGCCCACCATCACTTCCCGTCACTTCCTGATGAACTAAAGCTGTCTGCAGTATAAAAAGTAAAATATAAAAAACAAGCATAAGACATTACTAGCACAGCTTTGTTCTGTGGGTCGTGGATATATTCTATCAGTTATTATTAAGCCTCTAGCTTCCTTTTAGTAAGTAAAAAACTTGGCTATGATTGCACTACATTGTCATGTAGACCTACAAAGTACACTTGGAAGAACAAGAGGTGAATAAATGTATTGCAACTGATGTGAAACTGATGAGGGGTAGGATTAAATAAGCTTTGCTTCTTCCTACTCCTTTTTGGCAAAATTGTGAATTGTACTATGTGATGTGCTACTGTTTGACTCATGCATGTTCTTGATGAATTAAAGCCATGAACCATGAACCATGATAATAACAAGCCTAGTAGTGCTGTACAACTTTTATCCGCAGTCCGCAGTGCCCTCTACTGGTCAACATTATTATTATTATTATTATTTTCCCCCTTTTTTTTCCTTTTTTTTCCTCTACTGGTCAACATTCAAACTGGACGCCAACCTGTCTATAGAGGCCACCTGTCTATAGCGGACACTTTTACAGACTCCCTGTAGTGGCCGCTATAGACAAGTTTGACTTATATATAAGTCAATTTTGTTGTTGTTGTTGTTGTTGTTGTTTTCTAGTTGTAGTTGTAGAATGTGCTGTTGGTCAATAAAAAAAACATCCGCAGGCCTTAAATGGCCCTCGGGCCACACCTTCTGTTTCAGTTTTTCAAAACTGCTCGCGGATTATCATTTAAATGTGCAACCACAGACAAGTGCAACAGTAGTTTGATGAAGATTGTGAATGATAGCTTTATTTGTAATGAAGGTGGTTAATGTCTGAAGTGCAGCATTGTTAGTTCATAATCTCATCCTGTTGTCTTTGTCCGTTTACGTATTTCACCGGGAAGGTTCCCAAACGGGAGCCTTAGGAATCATCAGGTCTGGCTTGTCTTTGGCGCTGTATGTTTACCAAGTAGGCGTGTGACACGATAAACACTTCCCGTGCCTCACTTAATGTGTACCGCGTGGGAAATCGATACGCCTCTTTACCGTACCGAAAAATCTGATTAGGAATACCGTTATGTACCGTTACACCACGAGACAAAGTGGAAAACAATAGCTAAGCAGCCAGAGACTGCTGGCCAGATAAAAATAAAATGGCAAACATTGTAACCCAGTCAAGCAGACACAGTAGCATTCTGATCAAGAAGAGAGGGGTGGTTCCTATGGCAACACTCGGCATCTTACCTGCGCGCTGCCGCTGCTGCTTTTGGCTCAAATCTGAAATTGGCGAGGGGAGACTGCTGCCGACGAGGGGGACATTCACAGAGATGGAGATAAGACAGGGCGGGAGGCACAGGCAAGCAGGGGAGATGGAGCAAACGGAGAAAAGAGATAACGTGGAATCGACGGCAGGGGGTGGGGGGGTGGAAAGCAAAATAAAGAAAAAGTGATATAAGGGAGGGGCTGGAGATCATCACCTGGCCCCCTCACTGTTTGTCTCCCATTTGGAGTTTGCAGGTCCACTCAGCATGATGGATTTAATTTATTGATAGCAGCTTGTGTGCCGGTGGGAATTTGTGGAGCTTTGTGTTGTCTTTCTGTGTCTTGCTGCAAGTTATTTCTGCTCCCGCACTCCTGCAAATGTGTTTAACAGCCACCCTCAGACCCTACCGATCAAGCACCTTCCACAGCACGTGCCATGGTGACACCACCATATCTACGCTAGATATGACGATGCTAACAAAATCATATCTTACAGGATAAAACGAGAGCCAAGCCCCCCCACTACCCATGAAGGTGGTAAATTCATCATGTGTACATTAATTGCCATATTTATACTGAATATAAGAGAAGC
Source organism: Dunckerocampus dactyliophorus (assembly GCF_027744805.1). Taxonomy (NCBI): domain Eukaryota; kingdom Metazoa; phylum Chordata; class Actinopteri; order Syngnathiformes; family Syngnathidae; genus Dunckerocampus; species Dunckerocampus dactyliophorus. The sequence goes on from NC_072826.1 coordinate 2,826,397, forward strand.
CTTTCTTGGAAATATGTTTCAACAAAAACAATATTGTGTGTGTGTGTGTGTGTGTGAGCGACAGAAAAGCTCCGACTCGCTTGGGTGAAGTCATATGGCGCCACCTTCTGGTCTGCATGTATCTCGTCCAGTCCATTGCAACTGTATTTCTGCAGCACATTTCATAGAATGCATACACATGACAATAGACCGTTATGGATGGTAAAGATAATACAAATGCGCAATAAAACCTGATAAAACGTAGAGTACAGTGGTATACAGCAGTTGTTACAAAGGTAACGCTCCAAGACCACCAGTGAATAGCAAATAAACACGAGTAATTGAGGCGCCAATGAAAATGTCTATTTTTGACACTCTGGATTACGCTGCTGCGTCAAGGCGCCAGCAAACGCTATGCCAGCTCGCTCCTCCCCCTCCAAACTCTGGCTTGACGTTGATGTTTTCCAATTTCATATCAACAGCTGCAATAAAAGTAACTTGTAATTATTAGATTAGATTCAAGTCCAATGCCCTCCCCATCTTGCTTTTATTGCCAATGTTTACTCTCGATGCAGGAAGCTAACAAGCTAAATGCATAGAAGCACCATCCAGGTTTAAGCCCTAAATATGCCTCACACACTTCTTAAACGCATTTAAAGGATAAAATGTATAGCGACTCACCACTAATGATTGACAATGAAAGGTGATCAATATAACAGATGGATTCGGGAGACACGATCAAGCCTTGAGCCTGGTCGTCAGGCTACCACTACAACTGTGGCGCTGCCGCCATCTTCTGGAGAAGGTATTTCTTCAAGATGCGTCTCCATAATGCACACTGCTTGCCCTGTTGTAATTCCGCTGACGACTTACAATCACATATTAATTAGTGTTCAGTTTTGAGGCAGGATTGTAGCAAACTTGAGTGTAGAAGCGAGAGCCTCCATCGCTACACGTGGCGCCGCCATTGTCCACACGTTGTACATTTTATGCTTTAGTATCATGTGTTTATAAATTATTATTTACTTGGATAAATTAAGAAAAATGGGGGAATTCTTTTTTTTTTTTAAATCCACTAGTTTAAAAGGTGCAAATGCTGAAAGGCAAAGATGCAGGGATCCACTGTACACAAACAACATACATCTGTACAGTCCAAATATAAGACGACTCGTCTTTTTGTTTTCTATGGAAAGAATGAGATGTTCCAATCAGATATTGATATCAGCAGAATGAAAACAATATCAGACTCTATCGGCCTGCATCTAAAAACTCTAATATTTGCACTCCGATGCAAGCTGTTGATTCCAGTCTCCGCCCCAGCACGTCTTTCCAGCACGACCGGATGGAGCCCGTGTGATTACCCGTGTCTGCTAGCATGCTAACAAAGTAGCATGGGACAAGTGTTGATATTGGCTCATTATCTGTATCGGCCGATATTCAAAGCTGCAATATTGGTTTCATATCAGAAGTGGAAAAAGTTGTATCAGGACACCCCTAAAAAAAATTTCGTCTTATATTTGGGTCAATGCAGTAATATAAAAAAACTTATTTCAACACAAAGATATTTAAAAACCGCTATTTTCATTCTGTACTCCTGCTTCATGTGCCGTGTGCCATATTTTCTCCGAGCTAAAACGTACATGTGCCCCTGCCAATGCATGTACGAGCATGCACACTCTAGAAACACAGCACAACATACACGATATTGGGTTATGCTTTTCTTTTATGGCAAACTACATTGACGTTGATATAATTATTGTCCGGCTTATGAGTTATTGCTTGTTAATCTACTTTGATGGAACCCATCTATTGCTGTGAACGTATACGGTGCATGTTTAGCAGGAATATTCACATTGGAAGCTGCACCCGTAAATTAGCAGATCTGTTGTGGTGAGAGTTTAACTTGAATTGTCATTACTTGTGTTAAAAAACACCACAGTGTGCGTCGCTCTGTGGTGTGGCCTGTCTTTGATGTGATGACGGTTAAAATGAGTGTTCATTTAGAGGAAGCAGCCCTGAATAATGACTTGTAATGCCACAGTAGTGTAGAGCAGACTTTAGAGGTAAGGGGCCAGTCTAAGTACGACTGGGCTGTAGATCAATCCTGCTGGCAGACACAATAGTCTCTCTTCAGCCTGTGCCTCATCTCCCTCCGCAGAGGCTCGGGATATTTTTAGTCCTGGCAGCCGTTTCCCCCCCCACCGCACCCACCACCCGTCTCTCCTCCCCAATTCATCCCCTTCATGTCGCCCCGACCTCAGCCTCCATTCTGACCCTCTGACTGAACCCAATGTACTCCCTGAGTGATCCGTTCTGATCCCTGCGCTTCACCTCCTTCCAGCCTCTTCCCTGATCTGTCTGACAGCTGGGGGGAAGACAGAAAGGGATGCTGGGAAGATTTGAAGATGCCTGCCCCGCTTTTCCCTAAGACAGGAGTGTCATCCACGGGGCGCTCCATTTGGGCATTTTGGGTTGGAATATTTGAGTTAGGTCACTTAGTCGTCACAAAATCTTTCCAATGAAGTTCTTACCTTATGTATTATGTCCTTGACTGTGCAGCCTTTGGTCACATGACAGGAAATGATTTGTGTGAATGCGAAGCCAACCGCACCAAAAATGCAGATCCGGACCAGAGTACCAAACCACACGCAGCGTTAGTGTCATTGTGAGTTTTGATCACGCTGCGCTCCTTTTGTGAGGTCGTTAGGCAGCGATGTGATGGCTGACTCTCTGATTAGCGCTGGAGGCGAGCCAGAGCCCTGGTGAGTGGAGAGGCCCTTCTACACATGGCATGCGACACACCGGGAGCTGGAAACAAGTAGCGCAAAAGAAAATAAGAAATTCAAGTCAAGTACAGAAGACTCTCCTCCATCCACCCTCATCAGACCGTGACCGTCGGACCAGCACCTCGGTCCCTGCGGCGCCCTTGACGAGTCGTCCCTCTGCCGGCCCCCCCTCCCTTGATAACGAGGCCGCCCCTGCTTGCTGGCCACTGCCTCTGGCTGCCCTCATGCCTACCTCAGTGGGAGACGAGCACAGCGGCTCTGGGGAAAGTGGACGGCATGCAGACAAACAACCTTGGCACTCTCACTGCTTCGTCTGCTGATTACTTACTCTGCAATGAGGCTTACCTTGAGGAGCTGGAAGGGAACTACGATGACAAAGAAGGAAAGGAACAAGAACAAATACATCACAAATCATAGCAGGGCCATGCAATCATGTCCCCTAGTGGCTGTGAGCAGACAAGACATCACAGCAATGGGATTGGAAACTTCCAGCCAGGGGTGCACGATCATTATTGGGCTGATATGAGGGAATTATGAGGCGAGATTACCCATACTGTGCATGTGAGCAAATCAAGCACACCTTTTATCTCCTACCTGTGAGGTTAACGGCTTGTCGTAACTTCCCCTGAGCTCACTTGTGAACAATCACTTTCCGAGGAAGACATTTTGCATGCTCGTCGTACCAAATGCTCCGCGATCAGTGGGGAAAAAAAACCTTATCAGCCACCTGAAACGCCAGCGCTGCAGCATTTGAAGTGCAAAAGGTTTCAGACCTCAGTGGCTTCACACCGGCTGCTTGGCGCGTGTGCCCGAATACAGTGCACCTTGCTGGGCCACGCCAGCTGGCTCCCTCTGCTCCATACTCTGGTTCTCCTGATAGTAGTGATGCGGTAGTAGTCGTGTCATGATATTTGATTAGGACAAATCAACAAGTACATTCTTACATACATTCTCCAGTGCCTTTAACACCATCCAGCCGTCACTACTCAGAGTGAAGATGGAGAGTGTGGGAGTAGACCAACACCTGACTGCATGGGTTATAGACTACCTTACCAACAGACCACAGTATGTGAGGCTCCGTCACTGTGTGTCTGACATGGTACTCTGCAGTGCTCTCCCCTTTCCTCTTCACCCTCTACACCTCGGACTTCACGCACAACTCCACACAGTGTCACATCCAGAAGTTCTCCGACGACACAGCCATCGTTGGTTGTGTTTCAGAGGGGAATGATCTGGAATACAGGACGGTCATCAGGGACTTTGTCAGCTGGAGTGAGCTTAACCAGCTACAACTCAACACCAGCAAGACAAAGGAGATGATCATTAACTTCCAGAGGAAAACATCTCACTTCACACCGGTGAACATCCAGGGAGCGGACATAGAGTTGGTAGACAGCTACAAATTTCTGGGTGTTCACCTTAACAACAGACTGGACTGGTCCGTCAACACCCACGCCCTCTACAAGAAGGGCCAGAATTGCCTCCACCTGCTGAGGAGACTGAGGTCCTTTGGTGTGTGCAGGACTCTCTTACGGACCTTCTATGACTCTGTGGTGGCCTCAGCCATCTTCTATGCTGTGGGCTGCTGGAGAGGGGGCAGCACGGACAGGGACAGGAGCAGGATCAATAGACTGATCAGGAGAGCGAGCTCTGTCCTGGACGGTCCTCTGGACTCCGTGGAGGAAGTGGGGGAGAGAAGGATGTTGGCTAAGCTGACATCCATCATGGACAACACCTCTCACCCGTTACATGACCCTGTGGGTTCCCTTAGCAGCTCCTTCAGCAGCAGACTGTTACACCCACGGTGTAAGAAGGAGAGGTTCCGCAGGTCCTTCATACCGACCGCTGTCAGGCTCTACAACACCTGCACCACCTGAACCATGTTGTAGTAAAATTGTAATTCTTTACACTGTACTCTTTACTTGCGTATCTTGCTTGCTGCTGTAACAAGTGAATTTCCCTGCTGTGGGATAAATAAAGTACAAATACAAATACAATTACTTCCAGGTGTGGTGTATAAAAAAGATATCAGTACCATATCAGTCTGGATAAGCAGAAATTTATTGATATCGCTTTGAAAGAAAAGATATCATGCATCTGTACTTCCAGCCTTGCCATGACATCTATCTATGATCTCATTTCAAATGTTTTTCTTTGTTATCGAGCAGCATTCAGTCATGTAACATCTTTTTTCTTTTGTTTTGTGACTCAGCGTTGTCACGATTTGAGCAAACTAGAGGAACACGATGCCATACTTTGATTTTTTTCTTTGGGCGTCCTCACGCCAGGCCACTCCATATCGTGCTTGGGCCCACCTCGTATCTAAAGTCTGGCAGGTTTAGCAAGTGTGGGTGCTACGACAATTGGAAGTGCGCTATACAAGCCGCCACCTTGCACAAAATAAATACAGTGATCCAGTCGTCTCTTGTGTATGGCGGTCAATTGTTTCCACACTCAAAGTGAATTTCCATGAAGTAGGATTCAATATTAATAAGCTGCATATTTCTGTAGTTATGGCATAGAAAACCTGTTTATGATCTTCTAAATACAGTTTTTAACATCATTAGAAACCTCAAGACATGAAGTAACACCCCTATAGTGACCTTTTCATTTGCATTGCACAATATAGTAGATATAGTATCCTATAGTAGAAGGACAGCGTACTTCCCGTGGGGGCTATTGTCTCAACAGTGTATTCAGGGTTTCCCCTAGGATTTTTTTAAGCTGTGGTGGTGGTCTACATGGGAGGGTGGACTGCCGCCGCTGTGTTGTGCCGCTGCTGCAGTTTATGAACTCATTTATTTAACTTTTTTCAACCACTAGCAGAACCGAGGAGATTGCAAAACGGTTAATTAAATGGCAAAGTTGCTGAGAGCACTGCCAACATTTAAAAGGCACTTTATTTACAAAGCACATCTCTACTCAGAGTGTTCATTTGTCATTAAATAAGGTGTCATGTTTGAATAGAACACTTGCAAAAATAATAAGAGGTGAAGCAAATATTTGGTGAACTACTCAACATCAGCTTACGAGCTACCTGCTGGAGACCCCCGTGGTAGCGTCACTGCCTAAAGCTGGACACGCTACGTGTTTCAGGTGCACAACTTCAACTTGGTCTTCGCTCCAAAGCATGGTTCTCCATGTTCCATCTGATGTCACATCAGCGCCACATGAAACACAGCTGCACGTGATGTTCGCAGTGTTTCAGTGCCTGTTTGAACATATCTGCCACCCCCCCCCCAACATAGACATCCTTTTTAAAACTCAGCTGCTATCTCTTCACTTCATGACTGTCATCGCACATCACACTACTACTCCTGTGTTCTGTGATGCTGATTATATTCTCATGCTGCGCAGTGTGATGGAATATAACCATGACTTTCTCTCTCCCTCTTGCTTTACCACCGCTCCAGGAATCGCCAAGGGGCGGATATAGGCGCTGCTATATCTTCTCATCACCTGTCTTTCCACTCTTTTTCTTTTCTGCACAGGAGAATGCCATTTCATACTACGATTCCAAAGCGGATTCAGACTATGTGAGTACAGTATGGACTGCTCCCTCCTCCCCCGCTCACAACCCCTGTCTGCCTGCCTGCGTCCGCCCCCCCCCTCAAAACCCCTAAACCTTGCTAAACCCAACCCACCTTCCCTGGACTCCCTACGTCTTGAAGCCCACAGTCCCGTCACAGACCCGAGGGCTGTGTATGTTAAAGCGGTGACGCCTGAATGGCAGCTGTGCATGTGACTTGCGCTGTCCTCCTCCCCAGTCTAAATACCCGGGTTTTGCCTTCTCTTGCAAGTGGGTGCTAGACCTGCAGACCTTACCATGCAGACATCTCCAAATAATCAGGAGTTAAATGACTCACCTAATGCAAATTAATCGTGAAAAGTTGGGGGGTCAACCCAGGCCACTTCATACCGGTGTGGTGCCCATCGTATTGCCGATGGGAGTAGCCGTTGTTTTTTTATTTAACTTCGTGAAATCAACTTAAGTTTTGTTCAAACGATTAGTTGTCATATAAGCCTAAAAGTGAAGTACTGTAATTATTACAGAACCCACGGCTACTGGAGAAAGTAGTAGGAAAGTGAAAGTGATGGTGATTTTAGTAGGGATGCTCCAATCAGGGTTTTACAACGACCATTCCGATACCAATCATCCATGAGTGAGATCGGCCAATACCGACCACATGGATTAACTTTTCCATTTATTTATGACGAGTGCTATTGGCCAGCGCCGCTGTTGGGCAATTCCCTTTTTTTGCCTTTATTTTAGTGAAATGATTTTTGGACTATTTGACACAAACCTGAATAAAATTTGATGCATGGTGTGGAGTAATACCAGTACATGAGAAATAAATAGTTCAATAAGTTTTTAGTTCAAGATAACAAGATTAACAGAATAATACAAATAAATATTTTTTAAAATAGAAATCTGTCCTGCTTAGCTTAAAAGAGAATGAATAGAGTGTCCAGGTTGCAGGGTGTCCAACTTTCATCATTATTAGAGCTGTCAGCTATTTGTCATATTTATGAGTGGCAACGTTTCAATTGTACACCACTTTATTTACCAACCACGTCTCCACTCAGACAGTGTGGCCATCGTCTTTATGCTCTTTTGGGCTCAATTGTCATTTTATAAATGCATAAAGTCTGAATTCAACAGTTCTAATAAAAAACGACAAAGATTTGAAGCAAATATTCTTTGACCCTTTCAGCTGGCGAGCTAGGAGACCCCTGTGATAGTATCACCATCAGAAGGCGGGCACGCTATGTGTTTGTGTTCATTAAACAACCACACACAAACAGCGTTTGCAGGACAAGACATCATTGGTATAATGACAACAAGATAGTAAAGTTGAAAAAGTTACCAGTACCCCATGAACGTGATGTCCACTTCCCCGTGGGACAAAAACGAGCTCCGAACTAACCGCATGTCACTGTGGTAAAAACGCACATTTGGAGTCCGAAGACAAGAAGGTAGGCAGATAACTCTAGCTAGCTAGCTAGCTAGCTAGCTACCGCCAGTGACAGCTAGGCAAAGCATGTAAACAAAGATGTAAGAAAAGTCGAACACACTGGCATGGATTGGCGTAGCCTGTGTCAAGTGGTCAAACTAAAACTGTTGAAGTTTTACAGACCAGTGTTGATTCTCGCGCCAATACGGGACAAAGTGTGTCCCTTTTCGACTCAGTACGGGTGGCGGCAACCCTGCGTGACACGGCACACGTGTCGATTTTGCCGCCGCACGCCCATGGGTTTTTATGATTGCCCTTGAAAGGCATTCATCTGCGTATGACGATCACATGTTTTTTACGGAAATCGATGCTAAACGATCGGAGCATTCCTATATTTTAGCAAGGAACTTCATTACATGACATATACCCCCAGTCACTTTCAGATGCACAGTAGCACCTACAGTCATGGAAAAAATGATTAGACCACCCTTGTTTCTTCACTTTCCTGTACATTTTATTCCCTGATACAACTAAAGGTACCTGTTTGGACAAATATAAGAATGACAACAAAAATAGCTCATAAGAGTTACATTTGTTTGGCAGTACAATGCTATAGCTAGTCATGTAAGAACTTAAGGGATTTTGTTATTATCAAGAAAACCATGGAGGTTGCTCGATATCAGCTCTTAAATTCAACTCTTATGAGCTGTATTTGTTATCATCTTTATATTTGTCCAACCAAATGTGCCTTTAGTTGTACCAGGCATTGAAATGGATCGATAAACAGAAGAAACAAGTTTGAGGAAGTTGGCTTTTTACTTGTAATAGTGTCGCAGAAAACTACACAAACCACGCTACATCGAACATAACGCCACACGCTAGCAAACACGCAAGGGTCTCCTTTTTTCCCCCCTCTGTTGGTCATGGTAAGTCGACACATTTCATCCAAGAGGAGACTGCGGGCAGCAAGAAAACAGAGCACTGCAGCAAAGTGGCCACTTTACCATACTGCAGCATCCAGAGCTAGGGCACAGGCACATGGTCAGCTAGGAATATGCTTGACCAATGAGTGGCCAGCCGGTGCTCATATGGTGTCGGCCCAGCACACCAACGGACCTGATCTGTTTTGGAAATGGAAATGTGTCAATTGCGAGTAGGTACGGCCGTAGAAAAGGGGGCATTCGTAGTGACATATTCATGTGGATTGTGTTGATTATTTGTCATTACTTGTACAGCACAAGTGGCGGTTTTACAGGTGCAATCTTTTTTACAATCCAAATTTCTCAGATTGCGACAGAGAGGACCAGAGGGGGGCAAGGGGGAAGGTGAAGGAGCAATAAATCATGGTGTGATATTCTCTTTGCACATGCCACTCCTTTGATTAATGACACAAGGCTTTAGGGCCTGTCAGCACATCTAATAGGAGGAGATCACTCATCATTAACACAATGAACACTTGGGGCAAGACACGCGTGACCCTCACTTTACTGACCCCGCCTTCACACAAGGAGGGTTGTTGATCAGCAGTACCATGGCCTGCCAATGAAAGTGTAATGTGAGGAATCAGAACGGAGGTGCATGGCAGGTAAGTGTCCTATCAAAGCATCTCCGATCCCTGACCTTTGCACTTTACCCCTAAATTGCTCCTCTTGTCATTCTGTTCTTTATCATGATGACTATTTTCATGTGATCCACTTTTAACAGCATTTGTGAAGACGAAGCTTGCGTGTGTGTTTTTCGGGTGTAACGGTATACACGGTGATGCACATTTTGTTTCCTCGGTGTACCGAAAATGAACGTGAACGGTGATTATGGCGTACCGTTACCGCCTGCATGTTAATGCCTGTGACACATGGTCAGTTCTCACCGTACGCATTGATAATGCATTTATTTGAAAACCTGAGCTGAAAAACAACTTCTACAATATTACTTTAGCCACCGCATTTAAATCCACTTTGAAGGCGTCCGTCAAATCTAACTACAGTTCATGCTTGATTATTCAGACAAATTTGAATGTCTTTTGACTGTCCTTGCTGTTGCAAAATGCATTTTTCAACCTACTGTGCTTTTTGTTTTCCTCCTGCTTGCTCTCATTGTCTCACTCAACACACGCACACACGTGCACACACCTGCTCAGACGTGACACACGTTAGGTTAACCCCAGTAAGCTGAAGGCAGGAAGGAAAAGAATCTTCCAAATGTCATATCTGGCCTCTCCAGCCATTAATTAATCCTAGAGAGCGAAGAGATAAAAATGAACAAATTGGCTAATGAATCGAGCAAAACAGGTGGTGGATGGTTGAAGAAAATGAACCAATCGGTCTTTGCTGCCTGCATTTATTCACTTCCTAATTAGAAAGTGCCTGCGTTAATTATGATAGGGCTCTTCTGAAGAAAGAATGAAAAGGGGGGCATAAAATTGCTCCCTGACAGAATTAATGTCACCAACAAACACCTCAGCTCTGTTTAGAGGCAATAATGTCATGAACCTTTTCATTTTACTAGCCTTGCCATGATCATTGTTCATTTTTTATGGAGGCCAATAATGAGCACCTTGTCACATTTTGCAGACTGATGACTGCATTCTCTTGAATGACTCGCTGCTGCGACCATCAAAGTCTTGCTTTCGCTTGCGATGATCTTCACCGCCGTTTCTTCGGGTGACTTTATTTATTTAGCAGCAGTGTCCCCTGGCTCGTCCCAACAACAGCTTGTAATTGCATTTTAATAGTCAATTAAAGTGGGCCCATCAATCACCGTCTGCCTCGGACATGCGCTTTTGATTTAATGAAGCCCAAAAAACAACAGGTTTCGTCATGTCACATCCAATTAACCCGTGCTGCTTTATTAACATACAAAGCACGTTAAAAATGCAAGGTTTTCATCGTCAGAACGCAGAGATGTGTTCACTCTTCAATGTGCATTTGGGTTAACATGTATTCAACAAATGAAGCCTAATGGGGGATGACAAATAACGAGACAACAGAAGCATGAGGGTCTACTCGTGTTTGGGAGCGTACCAAAGCGGAGCAAACATTCATTCATCTTTGTTTAGTTTACAAAAACCCCAGCGTGAACCCACCTCCCACGTCTTGCCTTCTGGGGTTTGTTCTGTCTGCGTGCATGTAGCAGGCTTCCGAAGCCCTGGGAGCAAGGACACTTCGATCAATTTGCCTCAATTATACAAATGATCCTACATTCCTGACTCATGAAGATAAACACAGTAGCTTCATGTTCGCTGTTAAGCGTAAACAATGACTTTCCAATGAAAGGCTATTGTAAGCCATGTATCGCCACTTCATGACAATTTAGATTACAATTGATTGCGTACAGTAATCCCTCGTTTATTGCGGTAAATTGGTTCCAGACTGCCTGTGATAAATGAATTTCCGCAAAGTAGAATTCCTTATTTATAAAGCAAATTTTTTCATAGAGCATATAAAACCTGTTTATGACCTTCTAAATATGGTTTTAACATTATTAGTCATGAAATAACACCCCATAGTCACCTTTACTCTCGTATTAACCCATATGGTAGACATAATAACAGGATCTAAGCCATTTAAGACATAAATAAGACTCAAGCGTGTTACTGTAAAGGCGTTCCGATGCTAGGGGAGTTGTTGAGCTTTAGCTTGCCGGGGGTTACAGCTGCAACAGTAGCTCGTGTTGGGGATTATTGTGCTTGTTGTGAGATAATTCAAACCTGCCCGTTGTTCCGCCAATCAATTCTGGTGCTTGAACATCACAGTAGCATTACTGACACCCGGTGTCCAGCGTCGAATGCTACATATCATCACAACGTATATGAATGCGTCTTCTGAATGCCTTGTACAGTCGTCCCTCGCTACATTGCTCCCTGACTACATCACGTTTTGTTTTTTAATTGTGCTGTCTTGTGGTTGACTATGGCCTGTTGATAGACAAGCATCAGGAATGTTATGAGACGTGACATTAGATTACATCACCTTTCACACTGCATGGAGACTGGCTACTGCCGGCATGCCATGGCTGAGAGCGAGTGAAAACAAGGTTCTCCTCTCATTCCGTGTGGAAGTGGTAAGCTTTTGGCTTCTTTGTCCTTCTTCCCCACTTCGTTTGAAACACTTTCTTATGTTTAGAATAAGGAAATTGGAGAGGCTAACTAGTTAGCTTAGTAGCTTGCAATGCAATGAACATAAACAGGTTTTCTATGCTCTAAGTATGAAAATATTCCTACTTCACAAAAATTCACTTATGGTCAGGTCTGGAATGAGTTAACTGCGATAAATGAGGGATTACTCTACTGTATTTGTATTTTAGTTCATTTAGCCATTTTTATGCTTGATAATGCTTCATTTAGACTAAATTACTTAAAGTGATTACATATGCCTATTTTTGACTAATAATAGGCTGTATTCAAACATGAAACTGAATGATTTATTAATTTGTATATTTTTGAAAAACTGAGTGAAGCCTTGAAATTTGAAGCGCAAAGTGGCGACAGATTACTGTATTCAGTTTGTCCATGTTGTCCTGCATGTAGCCAAACGGCCGATGAAGACATGTTTCATAAAGCTACGTCTACCTCCAGGTACCACCATTCACCTGTGAAACACGTACGCCCGCTTTAGACCACAACACATAACACGCTGAAGATGAAAGCCGTCTCAATGCATTGATTAGATGGCATTGTTTCGTAAAATATGACTATTGGTTTGTCACAATTTATACTGCATTCATAACTCATGGATTTAAATAGCTTTATCTCCTATTGGGCCAGTTCAAGGACTTTGGAATGAAAGAATATTGTATCTCCACTTGATGTCACATTTACATTCCCTGCGTTCTCCTGCATGTCCTGTCAGAAGCATGTAGCCAAGCAACCAATGACAACCTTTATTACAGAGCCATGTTCATCACAAATATCTCCATTCGCCTTCAAAGCACGTACGTCCACTTTAGACCGCACCTCCTCCTTTCACTTTGCATTGCAGACGAGCGACATTTCCATTTTGTTGCATTCATTTGATGACATTGTTTGCGCCATAAATAATAACTGTTTTGTCACAGAAATCCATGATGATGCAGAAGTTCTGAGTGTGTCTGCTTCGTCGTATAAAAGTGTATTTTGGAAACCTGCTCAACTTTTGACCACAGGAAACAAAAACAGTGCTGCTTGTGTTCAAAAGACTGGGAAAGTTTTCTGTCTTCACCTTGTTTGTGGTGTGACAAATAAGTGTCCGTGTTTGCACAAATGGGCACCGCCAAGCCACACGGACCATGACAGAATGTGTTAGCGTATTTGCCTCTTCATCTATCTGCTCTGTTTTATTGATTTATATGCTGATTCGTGCACGTGTGCGTGTGTTTGTGTAGGCGGAGGACGGAGAAGAAGAGAATCCGCTGGAAAGCGCGTCCTCCGTGGAGCTGGAGTTTGTGGACGATCCTAATTTCAAAAACAAGGTCAACTACTCTTCCAGCGCCGTCCAGATTCCAACCGACATCTACAAAGGCTGTAAGCGTACACACGCTCGCCCTCGTTATTACCACTCTGCCAGCTGGCGCTTGAATTCACTTCATTAACATGAAATTGCTCCGCTGTGTCATGGCTAAGAGACATACTTGCTCATCATGATGTTGACTTTCTGGCCTGTGCTTCAACCTGTAGGCCTTCTAATGAAAGACACTGCATGGCGTCTGCCGCATTCCTTTTATCAGGACAAATGTGCATGTGCTTATCAAAGTACTGCTTGTAGAAGCCCACAAGCGTTGTTATCTGACGTACTCGCTTTTAACCACAAACCAGTAGCAGCTACCACGTAACTGGTACAACCAACCAACTACTAGGTGTGAACTACTACCAACAAGCTACTATCTACTGTATATATTTCTACCCACATGCCGCTAGCTACCAGCTGTGTGTAACTGCTACCTCCAGGCAACTAGTAAGAAGTACAAACTGCTAGTTACAGTACATGCTACTCAGCACCAGCTACTAGTAATAAAGTACAACTACAAGCTTCAAGTTGCATGCTGTAAGGTCACAGGTGCTAGTTACGTGCAGTGGCGGTTCCAGCTATGGGCCTCATGGGCAATTGCCCAGGGCGCGATTCTCTAGGGGGCGCCGCGAGGGGAGAAAGAACAAAAAATCCTCTTTACTCGTGCTCAGCGCTCATCACATCCTCATCAAGTCAGCACATATGTGTGGCAGATGGGCGTCGTCTACAGGCGTGATACTCGCACCCCCAACTAGTAGCAACTCGCAGCTCGTAGGGGCAGCGAGGGGGCCTGTAAAAAAAAGTAAATTACCACAGTATTTGCTAAAAAATAAAACATATTTAATTGCTAATATTTTATTATTTTAATTATATCGGAGACCAAGAGTCTCAAACATGTTATTTCACTTTGAAAATGTGAAATAAAAAGGAGGAATTGTGAGTGGATATGAGGATATGGTGGGAGATGGTGATACAATGAATTCATTTGTGCCGACAAAACACGGGAAAAAAAAGTCAAAGCCATCAGGTGTGCAATTTAGAAAGAAGAGGAGAAACGGTTCAAAGAGAAAGGTATGGAGCTACAGCATCACTTTCTTTCTTGACTGAGAGTTTTAATTGTAAATGTGGATTTAAGTCAAATGCAGTTTGACTTAAATCTTTTTTTGCTTGTTTATTAATATATTTTGTAGGCTTTTGTGGCAATTTATAAGTTTTAATTTTAAAAAATGTAAAAACTTTGTAAAGAAAAACTAATAGTGGGATTTTGTGTCAGTGCGGGGTGGCGAGGGGCGATGGGTGTGGGGGCGGCACAGCTTCGGACCGCCCAGGGCGCCATTCAAGCCAGAAGCAGTATGCAAAAAGCCAGCCACTGGTTATGTACTACTAGTAATAAAATACTATATACAGTCACTAGTTACATGCTATGAGGTGCCAGCTACCCACAAGCTACCAGTTACATGCTACAAAGTCCCATGTAGTAGTCACAAAATACTACCTGCAAGCTACTACAGTAGATACCTTTCACTAGCTACGAGGTACTACGATATGTACTGTGTGTATGTACAGTATGTACTAGTGTGTGTGTATGCATGTAGCGTAGTATCAGCCTACAGCACTCGAGCATACTAACATGATGCTGGATGACACCTGGACAACTCCGCATACTGTAGACACAGAGCCCCCCTGGTCCTCCACTCTTCCTGAATACACCCCCACTCCCCAAAAAAGGACAAAAGGCAACCCTTTTAGCTAGTGGGACTCCACTTCCACCTGTCTGTAATCAACTTCTAACCTTTCTTTTAGAAAAAGAAGCCGAGCACGTGCCGACTGACAGTCATTTTCATTTGTCTGCCTCTGCTTTTGTCTGGGTCTTTTCCATCTTTGTGCACCAGGGACCTCCAGTATACGGCACCTGTCTGTAACAATGCCCCCCAGCTGTGTCTCCAGACAAATCTTGTCAGAATTAGACGGTCGCCGTGTAGGCAGACGTGTCAAAGGCCTCGGCTAACTGACAATAGAGCAATCAGGCCTACACATTGTTCCCGCAGCCATTTTGTGGCAGCTCCGCTTCCGCCGACTGAAGATATGAGTCAGAGGAGAAAGGCCTTTTGATTGAGGCTGCTGCTGACTACACCATGAGAGCACTACGCTGCATTCCATAGCTCTTTAGGGGGAAATGTTTACCCTCAATGTACTTTGCTTGGCTCCCTTTGGGCCTTCTGCTAAGCTCACATTGTTCATTTGACAACACAACACGGGCCTACTCTATTGTAAAGGTGTGCCATACAAAAATACACATGTACGTTTTCCAAAATGCACAGCAAAGTACATTCAGGAATTAAAAACATTTTGAAAAAACAACAAGAGCGCAGGTGGTTATCTTCGAACCAGATGGAATTCAGGAGCTCGATGAAAGTCCCAAATGATATTGTCGCCAAATCTACTAATTCATTCTTAAATTAAGCATTTTCAAGCATTAAAGTGGCTACATGAACGAAAATACAAAAATAAGGCATTCAAAAGACGTGATGTGAAGTGTAATACAGTTTCTGTGACTTGTGTGCGCCTTTAAAAAGCGAGGCTTGGCAAGTGTGATGTCAGCTAGCTAGAGTTGACTGCTAACTGAGTGCTAGCCGCAGGTTAGCTGTGTAGAGAGTGGCCGACAGCAGCTCCTGTTTGAATGTTCACTGCATGTGTTCTCCGCATGTTAGTAAAGCGATTGATTTGTCTTTACTTTGTAATATTGCTGACGTAGGTTTCTACCCCTGGAACAGGTTAGTGCCATTTTATTTATTTCCTCTGGGAAAATGTATGTGTAAACACTGTTGTTTTTGGCAGCCATTTTATTTGTAGTTTTAGTCTTTTGGGCACAAATGCTTGTTGTTTTAGTCACATTTTAGTCATTTCTTTATGTGATAGTTTTAGTCCAGATCTAGTCGACAAAAATTCAACCAGGTTTTAGTCCGTTTTAGTACAAAAATAATAATAATTTAAAATATAATTTATGTCAATAAGTGTTGGATGAGGGAAAAAAAACAGAGGTTGATACAATGACTCCCTCTGTATACAAAGCACACTGTGGAATTGTATGTAAATGCATATCAATTTCGGAAAAACGCGCCATTATTTTATTTAAAAAATAATATACAGTTACAAATCCCATAGTTTTTGCATGTTTATGTTGTTTGTTGTGAGCGCCAACCCGTCACACTTGGTGCGACGGTCCTTGAATGCACCATTGTGCATGTGTTAACTTACTCCCACGCTGCACAGACAGACTACTATGCTGTATTGCTCCCTTGTTTCTTTCACGTCATATTTGCTCCCAAATGGTGATACTATGGTGGAATGCATAAAGGTTACGTTTTGGTGACCTTATTGAGTGCTAACGTGCATACTGGGCGGCGGTTCTATCCTAGCTCCCTGCACCTGGGCAATACGCTTCACCCACTTTGCCTCTGTTGCTGCCCACACTGGTGTGTAGATGTGAATAAATGTTTGGTGGTGGTCGGAGAGGCCGTAGGCCACGTTTTTGTTAGAGTACCTCAAGGTACCTCAAGCTGTGGCTACAGATGTAGATTACCAGTGCGTGACTGAGGAGTGAATGAATAATGGGTTCGTCATTGTGAAGCGTTTTGGGTGCCTTGAAAAGTGCTATATAAAAATCTAATCCATTATTATTATTATTATTATATTTGTTGGCGCACCACCTCAAGATAGTTCATGCTAGCACTCACATCAAACAGCGACATAATAATCTTCTGCCTGAGATTTGCGGGTCAGAAAAAGTCGGGGATCGCTGTGTCGGCCACCCGCTAACATTTCCATCCAGTCTTGTCAAGGAAAACACACACCCACCACTCGTCACGTTCTTGTCATCAAAGAGCCGCCGTGTTTAGCTCGTCACCATCTCGTTTTCATCGTTCGGCAACGAAATCATTTTGTTATCGTTGACGAAAACAACACTGTTTGTAAATTACAACACGTAGACGGTGGACCAGCACAATGATTGCCTTTAATCTCGGTGGTGTAAATAAAAAAAAAAAAAGACCAAAATGAAGATTGTAAGCAGTTGTAAATGTGTGTGCTGAGCAGCACCTAGTCAGTGGCGCATGCTTTGATTAGGCCGCATCGCTAATGTAGTGCGTCAATTGACTGCCTGCCTGCTTTCCTCAGCACAACAATATGAATTACTGCTCACAGCCAAATGGACGACTGTGACGATGGCCTCAGAGCGAGAGAGAGAGAGAGAGGCAGCGATTGAGGAAAAGATAGAAGGAATTGAAGTGAGAGCAGAGTGAAACAGATGAGACACTTCTATAATAGAAACCATTTAGAGCAGGGAATTTTTTCTCCTCCTTTTCTTTCATTGTGATCCTTCCAGAAGCTAAATGAGGCGGCCGACACGTCCTGGTTTGATTTGTCTGCTAGGCCCCATGTCCATTTATTGAGATGGAGAGTGTTCCCTGAGCGTCGTAATGAACCATTTTATGATTCATTATCCTGCCGCTGATTCCTGCCGCCGAGCTTGCAAACTTCCTAATTAGCTTAGGTCAAACATTCATAGTTTTGCTTCTCGTTTTGCTTTCTTACGACGGAATGGACGCGGCGAGCGCGGCCACAGAGCAATAGATTGGTGCGAGTGGTGTCATCAGTGCATGAAATGCCGTGATTGTCACGGGCATGGCCTGGAAATGAGGCGCTCTTGTAATAATATCACCTTCAAAAATAATCATTATGAAACGAGCGTTCTTCCTAATGTGCTTTCCAAAAACATTTGGTTTTTATTAGGCATTTCGTTGCCAAACTCAGACACATATTGCTTTTCAAAATATTTAACTTGGTCTTTTTTTTTTTTCAACTATTTTTAATAAATCCGCAGTAGGTCCAAGAATAGGCTGGTGGAAGTATGCTGGAATTTAGACAATTTGAACACGCTGTTTTGTCTTACTGTATCTTTAATGCTAATGACTTGTGAGTGTCTCCAAGAAGCACTGTTGTGCACCACTTTTTGCATACTGCACATACCAGCTATCACCTCATGACAGACCTCGGCCCAGATACGGACCCGGTGATGGCCCTTTATGGACCCGTGCCCGATTAAAGTGAAAGGGAAATATAATAACAACACATAAT
Source organism: Dunckerocampus dactyliophorus (assembly GCF_027744805.1). NCBI lineage: Eukaryota > Metazoa > Chordata > Actinopteri > Syngnathiformes > Syngnathidae > Dunckerocampus > Dunckerocampus dactyliophorus. The sequence goes on from NC_072826.1 coordinate 2,844,733, forward strand.
CATACTCGCGGACCAATCGCAGCGTCAGTTTGCTTCAGTTATTACGGTTACGTGACAGCAAACGCGGTGATGTCACTCAAAAGGAGCCAATGATATCGTTTGTTTGCTCGTGGAGAAGTGAATGAAGTGAACATTTAAAAGTGAATGGACGGACCAATATATGTTCATTCTTCCAGAATCCAGTGCCAAACCGATACGCGATGTTGCCTGATAAAACACACATGGTTCCAGGTCTGATGTGAGAGCGTGGAAAATAACGGCGCTTAGAGCCCAGTTTGACACATCTACAAGAGTCATAACACATTCATGGATGGATTTTGGAGCAAAACAAAACATTTTTTCCCTGCCGGGAGAGTTGTGAAGGAGTGCTGCTGCAGAGGTCGCACTCAAAGTTAAACAAAAAGAGGAATTGTGTGACAAATCCCAACGTAATAATACAAGAAGACGAAAATGTGACTTGCGGACTCCCACGTGTGTCGTGCGCCACATGTGCACCCCTCATGCAGTACATCGGATATTGGGGTATATCGCTGATGCATCGCAAATGATCAAACTTACAGCTCCCACATCTGTAGCTGATTGCCAGCCAGTCTTTATTTTAAGATGTGTAGTGAAGCCTTTTTTTTCTTTTTTTTAACTTTACAAAGCTGTCGTCTATGAAGCTCGGGTCAGCTCAGAAGTGGTGTCATGTCTGTGTTAGACATTATTAATTTCGTCTTGAGCACTTCCGTGACTGCACTGAACAACGTTCATGTCCACGTTTGTCATTTATAAGAGAATCTAAATGAACACAATGGTTTTGCATATATTGCCCAAGCATGCAGTGTAGTTTCCCTGTTATTAACCGAGCATTTGCTGTGTGCACTGGCCTGATAGCACATGCCTACATGAATGTTCATATGACAATAAGCAATGGCAGCTCCCAGCAGGGAATAAAGAAAGCCCCCCCGCAATGAATGTGGGAAGTCCTTTTCATGAAATGCAAAGTCTAAATCCGCTGCATGTGGCGCCCGTTCCAGCTGCAGAATGTCATGTAGTCACGCCACAACCGCGCCATTCAACTTGGTTATCGGGAAGGCACAAAGACCAGCCACAACAGAAATGTGCAGGGCAAACATTTGAGCGATTAAGGCATGTGATATTACAGTGGGAAAATAAGTATTTGATCACCTGCTGATTGCGTAGGTTGTACACCCTGACAAAGACAGGAACAGTAGCTTCATATTAACAGAGAGACAGAATATGGAACCAAAATCCAGAATAACCCGTCTGCAGTTTGACAATCCACAAGAAACGTCAAGTCACCACCGCGTGGATGCTTTGTCTGGGATCTTGGCGAGTTTGCCAGGCGCACTGTTTGGCCATACGATAACCAAGACGGTGTACGGAAGCCGAGGAACGTTTTTGTCGAGAACGGAATCCTACAAAATCCAGTGCATCTGAAAACCAAGGTACCACTGTACTACATCAAAAAGGCATTTCACTCAATCCAATACACATGAATGTATAACCTTTATTATTTTTGTACATTCTGTCTCTGTTACAATAAATCATAAAATGTTGGCAATGCGGTAAGCTCACAAAATCAGCAGGGGTTCCAGTACTTCTTCCGGTTCCAGTACAGTGTATAAACAGTGATCGACTGGCTCGTAGTAGAGAAAAGACCACCTCTGCCTGTGCCAACGTTCACTATTCCTTACCTACAACCTGCGGTGGAAGAAATGTTACTTGTACAAAATCAACTTTTGGTTACACATCCTCAGGACTGTTCCAAAAGAGGAAGGTCTTTTTTGTGATAATGAGTGTGTTGGCAGGGTGTATTTGTTTCACACGCTGGCGGGGGGAAGCCTCCCTGTCAAGCAGCTCACGCCCCACTGAAGATCAACTCAGTCCCTCTTAACATCAAACCACATTTAAATGTAGAAAGGGGGGGAAAAGACGTGATAGAAATAGAAGGATGAAGGAAATGTATTCACATGTAAAACCAAAAGGTGGTGGGGGTGCCTTTGGCCTTCCGTCATCCGCCACTGTCGTGTGTGCTCATTGAAGGAGGACTATCGTTTACCTGCACACTAATTATAACAGCAAACTCCACTTCACTCACCAGCAGGCTCGCAAATGACGTTTCATGTGCTGCTCTGCTTTAATTGGAGGGATTATTGAGAGATGTGGCAAATTCTCTCCCAGGTTGTTCTCCTCACATCAGGAACGTACCATCTCAAGTTGTCACCGTGCGCCATCGACACGACTCGGTACATATCTCACGGTTGGGTTCAGTAAGGGAACAAAATGGGAAAACGTGAAACGGACTTTGCTTTTGTGTAAACCGCTTTAATGTTTTTTTTAAATGAAGCATTTAAAAAAAACTGCTCTCAGGTCATTCTCCAATAAATGTTGCAGACAAGTTTGAAGAGTGTGAATTCTTTTTAGTGAAGTTCCTTAAGTTCCTGCAGTCAGCTTGTCGCCACGTTGCCCATCCTTACTGAACAATGGTGGCACGCTGCTTTTGTCTTATCCACTCATCTTTGCCCCTTTATGCCAGGGGTGTGCAAAGTGCGGCCCGGGGGCCATTTCCGGCCTGTGACTGTTTTCTTTATTGGCCCACAGCACATTGTAAAAATATAATGTAACAAGGAAACTTTAAAAAAGAAAACAGCAGCAGCCAAAATGGAAAAATCTGCAGTAATATTACAATAAAGTCAAAATATTAACAGAAAATAGTTGTAATCTAACTATAAAAGATTTTTTTATGAGAATGACGTCGTAATATAACAAAAAATAACGTAATTTTAGTGGCATAAAGTTGAAATATTTAAGGAAAAGATTATATTTTTTTAAAGTGGTAATATTATGAGAAGCAAACAAAACAAAGTTGTAATTTTTGGAAAATTATGTTGCGAAGAAATCATAATGTTAAAAGAATGAAGTCAAAATACCGAGAAGAAAATAAAAAAAAAAAAACTGCAGAAACGAAAAAAAAACAGCTTTAGTTTTACAAACTGAAAATGTATTACTATTTTCTGTTCAAATTAACAGAAAATAGTAAATAGTAATATTATGAGACACAAACAAAACTAAATAAAGTTGTAATTTTTGGAGAATTAGGTTTGGGAAAATGTTATAATATTATCGGAATAAATGGAAAATATGGGAATAAAGTCTTGATATTACAAGAAGAAAGAAGATTACTTCTTAAATATAGATAGATAAATATTAGAAAAATTTAAAAAAACAGCAGAAATGAAAAAAAACAGCTGTAATTTTACAAAAAATAAAGCTAAATATTAACAAAAAAACATTTATTCTGACGAGACAAAGAGCCTCCATTTTACAAGAATAAATAAAGAAAGTCATTTTAGTAGAATGGACTTGGAAATCTAAAAAATATGTTAGGTTGGGGAAAATGTTAGAATATCATGGGAATAAATAATAATATGCAGGGTTTTTTTTAATATGTGGAACTTCTTAACATATCTACATGTGTTGCTTTCCAAAATATCAAAGTGGCCCTCGCTGAACCCCTGGTTTCAGTATTTCACCAGGAAGGTTCCCAAACAGGAGACTTTAACGGCAAAAGAGGGTTTTCGAGGTCTATCTTCCCCTTGGCGCTATCACTAGCCATGACTAGTCAAAGGCAGGACTTCACTGTATTTGTTTACCAAGTAGACGCATGCTGCCATAAACACTCCCTGTCCCGCACTTAATGTGTCCCACGTGGGAACCTTAATACTCCTCGGTGCCATACCAAATGTTCTGCACTGAAAAACCCAAGTAGGAATGCACATGTACTGTTACCATCATCACTGGTCCTCAGTGACAAATTGGAATTGTAATGTGTTCATGCTGATCTTTTGTTTTGCTTAGAAATAGTCTTTATATTGTGTCACCCCGAGGAAAAGTCCAAACAGACACGTATCCTTTTTCTCAGCAGTATAGACGCACACTTTTGTTGTTGTTTTTTTTCATGGGTGTGTGAGCCTGCTGCACAATCGCTTTGCAGTGCAGCATGAAAGGGCTCAGGTTTAGGCTTTTAGGCCACCTAGCTATCCTGAGGGAAGACGGGGTGGGAAAACGTAAGGTGATACAAGGGTGAAAATACAAAAAATGACTACAACACACACACACACACGCACACACACACACACACACAGTGGGAATTAGAATTGTAACTGTGACGCTCCATGCAAACACCGTGCCTGCAGGGAGACATGTTGTCGCTTTCCACAAGTTGTGAACATCACAGTTTTGTTTGTCTGCTTTGTGTTGAGCTAGAGCAGGGGTCGGGAACCGATGGCTCGCGAGCCAAAAATGGCTCTTTTGATGTCTGCCTCTGGCTCTCACACGTTTCTTAACACTATACATTTTTTAAATTTTACTTTTTGTTTTCGCTGACATTTTAAATTAAAACGTTACAGAAAGGACAGTGTTAAAAAAAAAAAACGTTCAAAATATAAAACATAATAAGGGATGCCTGAAAATGTGATATCGGTCAATATCGGTGTCTGGATTTTTCCCTATAATGAAGACGATAGTAAACAAAATGCTGTATGAAGGCCTATGGGCTCCCGTATTTGCCGGTGCGCATATGATGACCTCATCAAACCGCCTCTCAAGCGTGTAAACGAACATGGTTGGCTAGTAAGTAGCAAGCTAGCTGGCTCCTTCCATCTGTTTTCTATGCTGCCTATCCTCACTGGTAGGAATGTTAGAATTCCCGGAAGTAAGCGACAGTGAAATCTGACACTGTGTGTGCGCGCTCGATTAGGAGAGTCCGTGTTGACGTCTGTGAAAATGCTGCTTTTTCATATGCATGTGATATCGGGTGTATTTTCATTCGTACACATGTTTGTTAGGTAGATTACTTCTTCATCTTCAAATTTGTATCTGTAATTTTGGACCACCTCGACTCATACGACAGCTTTGAATGTTAAATCCAACTTTAAGCCTTTCAAACTCAGTGATCGGAGATTCAGGACAAGATGAAAGGTATGTAGGATATAAAATCACTTTATTATCTATCTGCAGATGAAATTTCATTCAAATCTGATGTGAAATATGTTCATTTTGGCCCAGAATTACCGTGTACATGCAATTTGTAGTGGGGCGTGGAAGCGAACACAGCGTGCTGCTGCATAGTGGCGGAGCTACGTGGTGGCCACCTGGTCACTCTCAGGCCACCTCCTGGCCACATTTCAGGTATCAACTTATTGCCACCCCTATGTGAGTAATGGTCCCACCTTGGCCACCCCAGTGGAACATTTCTGGCTGCGCTAGGAGTGCTGGGCCTACATGAAAATTATGACACTTGATTTTCTTCCTGCCGCACGGAGGCCTAGTGGTTAGCATGTTGGCCACATAGTCAGGAGATCGGGAAGATCTGGGTTCGAGACTCCGTTGTCTCTGTGTGGAGTCAGCTGGGATAGGCTCCAGCACACCCACGACCCAAGTGAGGACAAGAGGCACAGAAGATGGAAGGATGGTAACTTGGCCTGTTGAAATGTTAGTGATTGAAATAGCTTTTGCACTCAGTACATTTGACCTCCTCATGCTGCAAATTCAACAAATGACCATTTTCGGTTCCCGTTAAATGCTGTGAAATTGTACTCTCAAGGTTGATGACTTGAAAATTATGATGACTTATTATGATGTTATATTGACTATTTAGCAAAATCGGAGAAAAATATCGTTTGCATAATAATTTGGAACACAGTGAATTAAAAAGAATAAATGCAGAGACTTACCGTGTTCTAAAATTGTTGGTCAGGATGCCTGTTAGGATGCATTGTGGTCGTCTATGACTGCGTATTTCTTGTTGATTTACGGTAATTGCAGCGATATGACTGTCTTTTTTTGTTTGTTTAGTCTGCAGCATTTGAGAAATATTTATTCATTAGGTGTCCTGGTTCAAATGGAGCTGTCTCTCGTGTCTGTGGTGTGTAAATATGTAAAATATCGCTGCAATGACAGCAGTAATGGCCGCCACTCTTCCCAGTGACTGGCCTAATAGCGCGAGCGCCATTACCATTATGGATTTGCGAGCAGGGCTTCGCTGTGCGTGCGGCGCTGTGATATATTACACAGTGAATACGCCACATTCATGCAGCCATTTGTACGATGGTGTGTTCATATAGGGCATAAGGCGCAGATCTGTTACATCTCAGATATATCAGTGTGAATAATGTGTATATGAGTCTATGAGGGGAGGGTGGGGGGGTCACAGGAAGGAGGCAACGGAACGCTTGAGGAACGATCTCAAGCGAAGATGCTCCATAAATCCCGCTCTTAACGCTTTCCCTCGCCGTCTCGCTGCATAAAGGCGAGGAGGGGCAAAGCCAAGGGTGCTCCAAATGTCAGGGGGAGCGGCACGCTGATGAATTACCTTTTAAAGATATCACACAGTGGCCCCTTTCACTAGAAAGATGGCGCTAGGAGGCCCTCTCTGCTGCCTGTGTGAGCGTACACCTCCCGCCCCCTCCCTCCTCAGGGGAAATTTGTCTCTTTATCAAATGTCCAGAGAAGTCAGGGCATGTCCTCGCTGAATAAATCAAAGAGAATTAGTTTGCTGTGTTCTCTTATCTCTCTGCTTTGAGCCATCTCCTGCAGGTGTGTGTGGACTGACAGTAAAGGTAGCTCAGATCTGCATACAAACAACTTGTTTGCTTACAGATAAACACTTTTGGCTCCGTCTTCTTAGGCTGCTTTCACGCTCGGTACCAACAAAAAAAAAAAAAACACTCATGTGACCGTAGGCTGCAATGAAGAACATACGCATCAAGTAAGGACATGATTTTTGGGATGCGTTCCATGACGTAACTCGTCTGCTGGTTGACTATGAAAGCTTTATTTACAGTCGGCTATGTTTACCAGATTAGATTTCATGGAAAGCTTGTAAAATATACTTTTAAAGAGTTGTCACACACACACAATGTGTGAGAGCAGAGAAGAGGAAATAGCACTTCCAACATATTTTCTTTCATATTGGTCGTTTCTGCATGCCGGCATGTTCCCACTAGCGATGCCTGCATGCCCTTGGCCAGTGTAGGACGGCTATCGTTTCAGACTCGGTGCTTCTCCAGATAAGAGACAGCCAGGACTTCCCACACAACATACAGGAAGCAGCGGCCACTGTGATAACTACCGCTTAGAGGGTCAGAATACTTTGACACGACATGAGGATTGCAAAACTGAAATGCTTTGAAAATATACGGAAATCTAAATGTAGAAAGAATATAGAAGCTGAAGCGGGACTGAAATGCTGTGGAAATATGCCAAAAAAACGTGGAACGAAAATAAGAGTCGTTTGGACGCTGAGCTCAACGCTGGACTTGAACCGTCAATCTCTGGGTTGGAAAGTAGGCACGTGAGCAACTGAGCCATGCAACTTTTCATGCCTCAGCAGGATTGGGGTAGGAGTGGTGTGCGCCGAATGATTCTTATTGTACCGCATTTTTCCTCCTTGCACATGAATGGGCATTTAATTTTTTCATAGAAAATATGTAATTACACTAAATCTATCTATCTTTGTTATCAAGTGCTGGCGTGAAGTTAGATGGTTGCAATCAGAAATCAAAGTTATCAATCAAACAGAATTTGCGGTCTACCCACTTGAAGGAGGACCGTGACATCCAACTGTAAAAGAATTTCATACAACATGATAAATGCCAACATGGGACTTCAACAGCCAAGGACAATATCTACATTTACAATTACATTTTTATTTCATTTTCTAAGTACAAAAAATATTTTTTCCATAATTTCATTGCATCATTTTATACACTAATATTATTATAAAACTATGATATTATAAACTAGGCGTGTCACAAGATCTCGTGAGATCTCACGTTCAGAAATAAGATGCCTCCTGGGTACGAGGCCTGGGACGATAATTAATAAATTAATTAATCACACAATAAATGAAAATGAGCTTGATCATTTTGCCGGCCTTAATATATCCCCATGTGCGTGCGTATCTTTTTCCTCGTCTCTCGCCTCCAAACAAGCAGGAAGAGGGTTCACCCTGTGCGTTGGTTTCAGCGCCTTTTTCCGTAGAACAACGGCATGAACGGAGTGAGCCCTTTTGTCAGTCATAAATCTCTTTGTCTCGGTGGGTGGAGGCGGGGCCGCTAGCATACACAATAATGAGTGTACCCACGGGTGGGGCTTTTTGGGGGGCTGGAGGGGTCCAGATAAGTTGCCCTCCTTTTGTTTTTGACTTTTCCCGTCACTGTTGCAACCTCTGAGCACTCATTCTCCAAATTAAAACTCATTAAAAACTACTTGAGGAGCGTAGTGGGACAGTGGACTTGCCATGTTGTCCATAAAGAATGAGAGAGCAAAGAAAAGGATGCAGGTGCTATCCATGGTGCTGAACTGCTTTGAATTTGTGTTGTTTTATTATTGGTGACCATGCAGCCCTAATGTTTAGTTGTTCTCTTGGTTTGCCGTATACTTCATGTCCGTTTGATGTATTTCAAAGTGACATAGTCGCTATTCACGGTGCTGAACCTTGTAAGATGTTGCTGGCATGTGTATGTTGTAAAATAATGTTATCAGGAGCTTTATTATTTGGACTTAAAGGCCCCGTTATTTTCCCCGCTCGCCCCCGGCTGGGCTCTGATTTGTTATGCTAGTAAGTGTACTGTAGTAGAATTGCAGTTGTTGAGTCACACATCCAGTCACGAGTTTAAATCTTGTAATACACACATACAGTCACGAGTTTAAATCTTGTAATACACACTTACAGTCACAAGTTTAAATCTTGTAATACACACATACAGTCACGAGTTTAAATCTTGTAATACACACATACAGTCACGAGTTTAAATCCTGTAATACACACTTACAGTCACAAGTTTAAATCTTGTAATACACACATACAGTCACGAGTTTAAATCTTGTAATACACACATACAGTCACAAGTTTAAATCCTGTAATACACACTTACAGTCACAAGTTTAAATCTTGTAATACACACATACAGTCACGAGTTTAAATCTTGTAATACACACATACAGTCCCAAGTTTAAATCTTGTAATACACACATCCAGTCACGAGTTTAAATCTTGTAATACACACATACAGTCACAAGTTTAAATCTTGTAATACACACATACAGTCACGAGTTTAAATCTTGTAATACACACATACAGTCCCGAGTTTAAATCTTGTAATACACACATACAGTCACAAGTTTAAATCTTGTAATACACACATACAGTCACAAGTTTAAATCTTGTAATACACACATACAGTCACATATACGTTTGCAGAAAGGCTACATTTGTCCACCCGCTGCCAGTGACATACGACCGCTTCCAAGGTAATCTCCCATTTCTCCTCCGCACCGTTTCAGAGATCAGCCAGATTAGACCGATGCCCTGCAAGATGGCCAGCGCTTTGCTCCAAAGCCCGCATGACGCCACGCTAATGCAGACGCCCTCCCTTTACTGCCGGCATGGTCAAGGTCGTTTAGGGACCTTTGCATGTCTTGAAGATTTTAAGCTGTTTTCACATGTTCATATGGTCCGCTTGCAACAGGAGTGGGGTTTGCATGTTCCCCCCGTCCATGCGTGGGTTTTGTCCTGGTACTCTGGCTTCCTCTCACATTCCAAAAACCATGCATGTTAGGTTCATTGACGACTGTGAATTGTCCATGCTGGTTACTGGCAGGCATAGCTGAAGGCAGCTATTTGGAGGGCCTGTTTTACCTTTTTACTGTATGTGGGGACAAAGCCGGAAGCGAGCGAGCACACGCACAGCACTCAATGAGATGCCAGTAAAGGCTTGCGAGGGAATTTATTACCATCATTATTATTACTATTATTATTATTTATTAGCATTTTATTAGTGTTTGGGCTTGAACTGCTGTGTTTGTCAAAGAGGACAGAATAAAACTTGTCATACTTCCACGCTGCTGAAGTTGGCAGCCTAAGAAACGTGTGATAAAGTGTGTGTAAAAGAGTGTTTGGGAGTGAAGTATAAGCTATAGCCTGACAGCACTACAGTATATGAGTGCAGTCCAACTTCTGTAAGCTGCTGACTCTTCTTGACAACGACATTTTTTCCAAGGTGTCAATATCTATTTTTCTAACACCCTGATTTTATTTCACTTACTTGGTAGGTGTTTTCGCCAACCTTTTTTAGAATGTTAGTCACAGTTATATTTTGTGAGATGACTTGCTTGAAGAGAATGATATTTGAGTTTACCTTACGAGTGTCTACTCGTTGTACATCGTGTCTGTTTTTTATACATAAAGCTCCATTTTGTGTTGAGCTGTTTAAAAAAAACCCAGAATGTTTAATCAACAAAAAAAATGCATAAAGCAAACATACTATCCAGTCTCATGTTGATAGGTGTGTTTAAAAACTTTAAAATGAACTTTCAAAGGTGCACTTATTATAGACAAAAACGTATTTCTATCTGCGATTATTGCGATTGTGGCCAAAATATGATTAATCGCAATGAAATATTTTAATGGATTGACAGCCCCAATAAAAAGTGAAACAGTCTTACCTGTAAGGACAAATGATGAAGACATAATGTAAATGACATTGCTGTTGCAATGGCGTCTCATGCGTCTCACTTTGTACAAGTGTAAAAAGAAGTTAGGAAAAATAATTACCATAAAAACCAAAGTCTTTTGCTTCCTGTGTATATTGTTTTTCTCTTGATGCCCTGAGTACTTTTCGGATAAGTGTTTCAGGAAAGCCAAAGAAAAAGCAAACGCATTCCTAAAGTAATCCTTTGCTTTGTGATCTGCTGACGTGTAGCATGGCGTCACCTTTCGGACACCTAAAAAAAAGTTACAAATTGTACAACTTCAGGGACGTCGCTGAGCTTCTTATTGCCTTCCTTACTACTGAGAATAATTCAAGCTGCATTGCGAGTGCTATTGTTGTCTTATTGTTGTGTTTGTGTGTGCGTCCTCAGCTCCTGTCATCCTCAACGAGCTGAACTGGACCCAGGCCCTGGAACGGGTCTTCATCGAGAACCGCCGAGAGGACAGCTCCCTGCGCTGGCAGGTGTTCGGCAGCGCTACAGGCGTCACTCGCTACTACCCGGGTAGGCCGCCCTATAAGTCAGCGCCAGATAACGTCTAAATTGACCCCCGGGCTCCTCCGCCGAGCAATTTCTTATCAGATGGCTCGACATGTAACAAGAATGAAATTATGACTTTGATCTAATCTGATGTGAAATATCCTACAGTGCACTGGACGCTATCACATTTATTTTCTCGCCCTTTCCAGCCACTCCATGGAGAGCACCCAACAAGATTGACCTCTACGATGTCCGCCGAAGGCCCTGGTAAGTGGCACCTTTATCAGCTTTATACCCTTAAGGATTTTCCCACACCGTTGCCTGTGAGTCAGAAGTTGGATGCTCAATTCAACTGAATGTATTTTTGCAACGGAGGTTCAAAGTACTGACTCATTTCCTGAGTGCGCTGTGCTGCCTTTCCATCTTACTTACCAGCCATTAGACAAATGCTCAATGACTTATGAACAAAGCCCACCCGTGCCCCTCCAAAGAGGCTTTTCTTGATGGCGGCCATGTTTTTCAACATATCTTACCCAAGTTGTACACACGTGCTTGTCAGTCCCTTGAAGGCGTGTACCAACTTCTATGGTCATTCAGCTAAACACCGTAAAGTTACGGGGGGGTATTTTGTAGGTCACATTGAGCCGTGTGACAAATTTAAAATCAATCCGACTTATGGGGTTTAATAACAGCGCTACCATGCGGTGTATCGGGAAGAAAAATGCACAGGCAGCACAGCAGTGATGCGTGGTTTGAGACATTTTCACCCTTCTGAGCGTTTCAGGAGTAGAAACGTTAGCTTACATCAGCGCTTCACAAATAGTGGGATGGTCCCCCTGGGGGGGGAATTGTCAGTGGGATGTGTGAGAGGCAGGGATGACTTTCAATATTAGTGTAGACCTGCCAACATGTCTGAATTTGTTGTACTCAGCATGCAATTTGACTCTTGAATATGCTTGTATGCTTCACTGTTCTCCATCTTGTTGCAGTCTGTACAGTGCAGATAAATAAATAGAAAATAATAACAGAAAATAATTGAGAACCACTGGCTTACACAAATACATACAGTCATGGAAGAAATGATTAGACCACCTTTGTTTCTTCAGTGTATTCATCCATTGTGATGCCTGGTACAGCTAAAGGTACATTCGTTTGGACAAATATAATGATGATAACAAATATAGCTCATAAAAGTTGAACTTAAGAGTTGATATCTGGCAACTTCCATGGTTTTCTTGATAACAAGCAAAACTTAACTTCATGACTAGCTATAGCATTGTACTGCCAAACAAATGTAACTCTTATGAGCTATTTTTGTTGTTGTTGTTATATTTGTTCAAACAGGTACCTTTAGTTGTATCAGGGAATAAAATGTACAAGAAAGTGAAGAAACAAGGGTGGTCTACTCATTTTTTCCATGACTGTAGGTGGTACTGTGCATTTGAAAGTGACTGGGGGTACTATTTATTTTTTTAAATCAGTGAAGTTCCTTGCTAAAATCTAGGGATGGTCTAATCATTGTTTCCATGACTGTATGTCCCATGGAGTATCAAAAGTACAATCGTTGGAATATCGCTCCCTCACTATATTGCATGTTTTCTAAAAAATAATTCATGAATTAAATGATGTCTGTTTCGTGATTGACTACGGCCTATTATTAGTCCAAACCTATTAAAAGACAAGTTATGTGTAGTATTGTGGTCCCTAGGCATCAGTAATGTTATGAGACTTGACGTTAGATTACATGACCTTTCACACTGCATGGAGACTGGCTACTGAGCCAACACGCCATGGCTGAGATTGAATGAAAAAAGGCTCTCCTCTCATTCCATGTAGAAGTGGTCAGTGTTTGGCTTCTTTGTCCTTCCTCCCCACTCCGTTTGAAACACTTTCTTAAGTTTGGAGTAAGTAAATTGGAGAGGCTAACTAGTTAGCTCGCTTACCTGCTCTGCTAGCGACAGCCGTCTGATATGTCCCTGCAGTGATCTCGTGTCCTGTGCAAAAATGTGTAAAAGTGACTATGGGGGTGTTATTTCCTGTCTACACGGCTCTAATCATGTTCAAACCTGTATTTAGAAAGTCATAAACAGGTTTTCTATACTTTGATTCATTTCTTAATATTGAATCCTACTTCACAGAAATTCACTTATCGCGGTCAGGTCTGGAACCAATGAACCGCGGTAAACGAGGGATGACTGTACGTACGTCCCATGGAGCATCAAAAATATTTGCATTCGTTTATTTTGCAAACTTTCAGATCATTACATGCAAAGTAAGACTCATTACTGCTGAGCTCAAGCGGAGAAATGTGCAGCATGTACCTGCTAGCTGCTAATGCTGCAATGTGATGCAGTTCCAAATGTCGTCCTGACCCGTCCTTATCGCACTAGGAGATCATGTACAACACATTGTCTCTTGCTACAAGGACAAAGCAAGATAGCAAAGAGTGTTTTTGTTTTGAAGTACTTGTGGCCGGTCTGCATAAACTGCTGCGGTGGTCCGGAGAGATGGAGGCTGCGTCCACGCTTCCTGTCCACCGCTTCCTCGCTCAATCCACCTGACGCTGTCACATCAGCTTTGCGGCAGCCGCGCCTGTTGCCTGGTTACAGGTCGGAATGAAGTGGACACGGCCATGACAGCAATGTTGATCACACCTGACCTCGTTTTCCATCTCCGTCTCGCTTCAGCCGGTGTGGCTGTTTGAGGTCAGGTCAACCACGCTCTGCCGGCGAACAGGAGACAAGTTGCAGTCTAATTAAGTTTGTAATAAAAGTTAAATGCCTGAGAAAGAATCTATCCATCAGCCTCCCGACTACATCTGTGGCAGCTGTCCGCTCAGTGGCTCGCTGGTTAGCAGCTTACGTTAGCAGCCGGTGTGTCGTCTTCTTTCCTTCCAACGTTCCGTACTTCTTATTTTGTAGTGTCTCAAAAAAGCCAAAGAAAAAGCTAAGCGCATGCCCCAGGTTTACACTTTTCATGGGACATCATGCATGATGACAGTTGAACTTCCAACCTTTTGTGCAGATTTTGACCCCCAAATTTTGGGAGAATTCCAAATTGTACGATCTTAAGGCAGTGGGCTATTCAACCGGTGGCCCGTGGGACAAATCCAGCCCGAGAATGACATCATACTGGCCCGCAAGTTCAGTTCAAAATCTGGATGCAGCAGATCCCTAAAGAAACAGTCATATTGAGGAGCTTTAACTAGCGTTTTTGCAGTAGGTCTTTAAAAAGAGTAGACAGATCCTGTCTTATAGAGGATCTTTGGCTAGCATCGTTGCAGCAGGTCCTTAAAAACAGTCTCGTGATCCTGTCATACTTAGGATCTTTGACCAGCCGCTAGCGTTTTTTCAGTAGCTCCTTTAAAAACAGCTGTTCTCAACTGTGATCCTGTCGTATAGAGGAGCTTTGGCTAGTGTTTTTGCAGTAGGTCCTTAAAAGGAGTAGACGGATCCTGTCAAATAGAGGATCTTTGACTAGTATTTTTGCAGGAGGTCCTTAGAAACAGCAGAGTGAGCCTGTCGTATAGAGGATCTTTGGCTAGCGTTGTTGCAGTAGCTCCTTAAAAACAGTCGATGATCCTGTCATATGGAGGATCTTTGAATAGCCCCTAGCGTTTTTGTAGCAGGTCCTTTGAAAACAGCAGCGTGAACCTGCCATATAGAAGATCTTTGACTGGCATTGTTGCAGTAGCTCCTTAAAAACAGCAGTGATCCAGTCTTAAAGAGGATCTTTGACTAGCATTGTTGCAGTAGGTCCTTAAAAACAGCAGTGATCCAGTCTTTAAGAGGGTCTTTGGCTAACATTGTTACAAAAGGTCCTTAAAAACAGCAGTGATCCAGTCTTAAAGAGGATCTTTGGCTAACATTGTTACAGTAGGTCCTTAAAAACAGCAGTGATCCAGTCTTTAAGAGGGTCTTTGGCTAACATTGTTACAGTGGGTTTTCTCCAACAACAGAGCGCTCCTGTCATATAGATGATCTAGTGTTTGCATGGTTTTGAGTCATTTGGTGAGATGAAGATGTGAAGGTCTGACAGAGCTTTGCATTGACATGATATATAAAATAAGAATAATAGTGACGAGATGTCCGCCCCCCAGTGCTGAGCTTTCTGAAAATACGGCCTGCACAACAATTTAGTTGACTCGCTCGGCTTTCAGGCTTTTCCACTCATTCCTCAGCGCATCTTCTTGTGAGTCTGTACTGATAACTTCTTTGATAAATTCTACCACCTAAAGTACACACATTTACTAGCTTTCCAAAAAAGCCTTCAATTCTCGACAGTTATCAGACTAACAAGGTGATCCCTGCCAGCTGGCTGAAGCCAGCAGCATAAGAAAGCCTCGGTGGGGCACAGCGGTGGGCAGCGTTACAAACACGGAGAACACAAAGCATCATGTCAGCGGGCAAGTCAAAGGAAAAAAACAACAAGGCTGCTGTGTGCGACCTGTCAGCACAACAACTGACGCGCGCCCACGTCCAATTCTACGACACCCCGTTTTGACGACAGGACAGGAAACACGACAGGAAACGAGGAAGGGAGAGGAGGAGGAGGCGGTGTTGGTGACAAGGTTAGACGAGGGAGGAAGCGTGTTTTTGTGCAGCGGGGGGAACACCTTGTTGTCAACCTTCTCTACTTCTTCATGTTTGTTATTTCCTTCAAAGCCTTCGACGCTGCTGTGGCCTGTCGCTTAGCAACATGTGCCCAGCCATGCTGAGTGGTGGTCGCATGGCAGTGAGTGGCATCATGTGTGCTGTGATTATAGTTCCTAATGTTCTCTGACTGACACATTCCTGACCTCATGTTGGCTGAGCGCCCTTAATGCACTTTACATCGCCACAGCTGTGTTAGGTGAGCCACAAATCTCACACATTTTGCCACCTGCCTCGAGGGACGGTATCAGTACTCCAACAGAAACGGTGGTAACCAGACTGAAAAGTGACGTAGATATCGGTGCCTCATTTTGGTGCTAATTAAAAGTTAAACGTTACTATTATTGAGTGTGGCCGCACGGTGGCCTAGTGGTTAGCATGTTGGCCACGCATTCGAATGGTTTCGAATCTCCGTTTGGGCATCTCCGTGTGGAGTTCGCATGCTCTCCCTGCGTACGGACAACACACTTACTTACTTAACACCTACGGAGGACGTACCAAATATCTGAATGCGCGTTGGCTGCACTGATTACGTAAGCGGGGTGCGCATACGGCGTCTGCAAGTGCAACGTATGGAAAAAATGTACATTCTACCCAAACCAGACACTGGCAAAATGTACGAAAGACACACGTTGGCGTATGGAAGACGCACAAAGACATGCAAAGTGCGCAAGCGTAAGCGCCCGTAGAGCTTATTTGACCTCGGCTTACTGCTTGAAAATCGGCACGTCACACACCCGCCCTCCGTGCGTTTCTTGCTTCTTTTGCACGTAGACGGCCCAAGGAGCCCGTACGACCGGTTGTGACTTGTAGCATGTGACTTGTTGTGGCTTTAGAAGATGTTTTACATCTTTGAGTTCAGCCCATTCGTCGCTTTATACTTTTGTTGAGCGACACGACTCTAAATAATGTTGGCCATGTATGAAAGACCTCCACGGGTGTACTTGCTGTGGTTGCCGCCTCAAACCCCTGATTTGAAGAGCATCATGCAAGTGTTGTAAAAAGAAGCTTTCCAGTGAATAGTTCAACTTAAAAAGTAAATTGAGAGGAAGAGTTCGAGTAAGCGCAACGAACGCCCTCCCATAAAACGTAAATGTGTCCTAAATGCTCGTCATCACCGTGGGAAAGCGCAGAGAACTAAACAGACAACATCTTTCTCTTCCTCTTTTGCTCGGCGACCGCCGTCCCCCTATATTTTTATCTTAATTCAATCTTTATTCGCCTGCCACATCCACAGGAGCACTAAGAGTGCAGCAGTCCATAAAATAATAAGCCCATCAGCACAACACAAATCCATGCACACATGGGAGCGTGCGCGCAAACACACCTAGGCGCACACACACACACACACACACACACACACACACACATTGCTAAGTAGTCTGACTGTGTTATCATCATGCTTCTTCTCCCAGTGCTCTGCGATTAGTGTGTGTACATGTAGCATACATGCCAGCGCTCGTGCTGTGAGGCACATTTGCACATCATTACAGTGGACACCCTGGAACAGTATAGAAGGGACTGTATGGACACTTATTGTCCTTTTCACCACGCCTCCAGCACCTTTCATAGCATCAAGTAGAGTACAAGATGCATCAAATCGGGATAGACATTACACGTTTGCATCCATCCACGCGGTTTTGCCGTATGGATATGGCTGAGCGCGGTGTCCACCTACATGTGCACATCATGCAGCCTGTGACACGTATCCATTGCATGTTTTTGCAATGTATGGAGCAGATAATTCCTGCAATTTAAAAGTAACGCTCGACACTTTGCCGAACGGGTCAGGGTGCATAAACGCAATTTCCCATGAGAGCGACACCCCCCATGGCACAGTTAATGTATTGATTTGAACAGCGGCGCGTCGTGATAAAAACCGTTTCATGAATTCTAATGAGACTACTCCTTTGCCAGAGTATGCCATTGTAGTCTTTGCTTGTGTAATGCTTTTTTTTAATACACGATACGGGGAGGAGGTGCTGGGAGCGCTGCTGCTTTAATTCCCCGCAATCCCTTGTTCCACCAGTGTAAAAGAAACTGTGGTCAGTACCCAAAATTCAGGCCTTATCTTGTACATATGCATATGTATCAATGTAGCACAATCAGATGCAGCGTCGATCCTGATGAATTCTACTGCAGGTGTGCACACGACTTACTATTTTGTTGATAAGAAGAAATAATGCTGACAGCAGCCACAGCCTCATAACCACTTGCGCTAGTTAATGAGATGCAATGCAAGAGCTGTATTAAACATTCTAATGCTCAGTTTTGTTTGTGTAAGATAACTCTTTTACTCAACTGCACCGTAGCACACAAAAGGGGGAAAATGTGTCCAAACATGCATCCTACTGCGTTGCCCGTAGTATTTTTCTGTTGTAATTTGGCCCCATGAGTGGGATTGAGTTGAATTTTTTGGTCACAGCTCAATGCGCTCCACACCAGTAACGTTCGCCGTGAAATTTGGTACACAGCTTTAGGGGACTGACATGCACGTGTGTGTAACATTTGAACAAGATTGTCCTTGTAAGCAGTTCTTTTTACAGACTAGAGTTAGCTACTTTTTTGGACCTGACAGTTTCGACTGCCCACTTGCAGTCTTCCTCAGAGTGGTCATGTGACATGTCATGTCAACTGAAAACAGAAAAACAACACAGCCATGGTCACACTGCCATACATCAGGGGCATCGCAGAGGAAGTACAGGCACCAAGGAGAAAGCACAATAGAAACACACCAATAAGACCACATAAAAAGCTTAGACAATTACTAGTACATCCAAAGGATAAAATTCGGCCCATTGCAAAAGAGAAAACCACATTACGGATTGAAATGGAGCAAACATCACTGGGACAGAGGACAACAAACACCACCGATGGATCAAAGAGACAAATGACAGTTGGAAACGTGCCCATAGGACCGTAAACCGGGACGAGGGGGGCTTTGCACTCTCGCACACCTGGGATGTGGTCCTAGAGAAGTTGAACGGCGGATGGCGCTTTCGTGCTGCCTTGACTGACAGGAAGACAGCAGCAACATCTGTATGAATCAGCTGACACGACACAGGAACATCACGTGACCACGTGACCAGGAAGACTACAAGTGGGCAGTCGAAACTGCCAGGTACGAAAAAACTAGCTAACTGGTCTGTAAAAAGAACTGCTTCAAATGTGTGAATGTTAGACCAAATGAATGATCGGAGCAAGATTGGTTGAACATCTTGGCAAAACAAAAGATCTTTGCAGGGTCACGAGCGGGACTTAGCATCTAGTTGGCCATAAGTCATTGAACATTTGCCTAACAATTATAAAACTTTGAGTCTGTTTTACATGTATGCTAGCTTGTCTTACAAAGACATGAAAGCACGTATCACTCTTCTTGACGAGCAGCGGGTGCTGCTGTGCGCCCCACTCACCCAGGCGGCTCCGTTTCGTTTACGACAGCATCCATTACAAATGCGTCATGGCCCATTATGCAAATTATATGACGATGTCATGACATCACACCCTCACCACTGCCGCAGATAGATCGCAGTCCAGTGGGAAACACTGACAAGTATGAGGTGACTTTGCAGATGATTGTTGGTAGCAGCAAGAGCCGTGTTTGATTGAGTAAACGGAGATTAAAAACGATGCATCTCATTTCCTCAATCACTTTATCATGTCATCACAGAAGGACATGTTATTTAAAAACAGCACTGGTAATCGACTTCCCGTAAGCACGTCTGACTCACGGTGTCAGTAGAACCATTAACAACATCAGAAATTAAACCAGATATGGTTGAGCACCGACTGTTAAACGATTCGTAACTTTTAGCGAGCAGACAGACGAGCGAGGCCTCGGCCTGATCTGTGGCTGACGGTCGGTCCAAGAGGCTCGGTTCAGCACCAGCCAGGCCCATCTGCTTGTCACCTGGCCTTGGCACACAGGAGTCTGGGTAATGACAGGGAAAGAATGGCGTCGGTGGGCTGGAGCTGCGAGGTAATTACTGACTGGAATCCATGCAGAAACAACACATCTGGAGCCATGAGTCAAAGTGGGCCCGTTTCTTTGCACAGATACCGCAACTGAAGATCTTTAGCTGTGATTTCTGCAGAAACATGTGAACCTGCTTCAACAGAACGACAAGACATGCTTTGGCAAGAGAAACACTTTCAGTGCACATGCACAATTTCATGCAAGAGCTTTACCGAAAATTCTCCCTGAATAGTGCAGCACTTGGCCCCAGTGCACATGGACTGTAACCGCAGAAGATGAAAATAAGTTTTGTACAAAATACAAAGTCTTGTATCTACAGATTCTTGCTCAGTGTATGCGCCACTGTTCGGTCGAATATTAAAAATAAGCATCACATGACTGTACTCGTATTCATCAAAGAGCATGACAACTGTTACGATGCCATAGATGCATGTCTGTCAAATCTGTCTTACGAGTTATGATGGCAAGTTGACTTCGCTGATACCTTCATCTATCCACCCATCTTCTATGCAGCTTATCATCATCAGGGTCACGAGTAGCTGACTTTGGGCAGACAATGGACAATTTAGAGTCTCCGGAGAACCTAACATGCATGTTTTTGGAATGTGTTAGGAAACCGTAGTATCTTGAGAAGACTCACGCACGCACCGGGAGAACATGCAAACTCCGCACAGAGATGCCCAACTGAGGTTCAAACCCATATCTTTCAGATCTCCTGACTGTGTGGCCAGCATGCTAACCACTAAGATGCTAGCTGGTTGTACAAAGTAAATAACTGGTCAATTCAGTCGATGCTGTCTCCAGTCACTGTTGCCAACATCTGGTGAGAAGGGTGAAGTCAAAGCAACCTATGTCACTAAATGGAGTGAAACACAGGTCGCCATTACTAACACACGAAAAAAGCCAAAGCCAGAGCTCTCCTCACGAGCCAACATTGTTCAATAGCTAGTTCAATGGTTACTATATACACGAGTTAGCGCCAAAATGACCTGGCAAAGCAATGACAGCCACCAATCCGTTTCAAGCCGTCAATACGCTCTGTGACGTATGATGCTTCCAATGTAATCAGTCAAGCTCCGAAGCAGTGTGATCCAGGAAGCCTGACACAAGCTTCGAGGCCTGGGGTTCATTTTACTATCTCTAGTAGACAACGAAAGACACTACTCCAATGGAATTGTCTACAGTATTGTTGTTCCTAAGTTACAGCTGTGTTTAGTCTATTCCTCTTTGATTCATGGTTATCAACTGTCAAGTTTAGTTTTATTTCACACTTCAACTATCTACAGGAGCTCGTCAGGTTAGATGGATGACCATGACTCAAAGAGGAATAGCATCCATTAATAGTTGGTACATACCGGTGGTCTCTCGTTACAATCATTTGAATAGTCGTGACAATGACAGTCAAATAGTGTCTACTGAATTTACCAATGATTTTACTTGCAACCAGCTAGCATCATATAATGCATGTCATAGTTACGCAGGTATCAAACAAGTCATCATAACTTGTAATAGATATCTGACAGACATGCATCTGTGGCATCATTTGACATTAGGGATGTCCCGTTCCCATCTTCTAGATCGGGTTCGGCTGCCGATCCGCTATATTTTGTTAATATTGGATAACATCGGCTTCCGCCGCGAAGGCGGGCCAATCGGGTTGCCGTATTACATTCGTAACTCTGGGCCACACTCCAACACGGTAGGTGCGGTAATGTGCCTCAAAGCTGGTTGCCACTCGACTCCCGCCACCCGGCACCCGCAAGAAGACACCATGCAGACATGTCCGCGGTGTATCGTGGTGAAGTTAGTTTTTCAGCTCCGTTGCTACAGCGGTAGTTCACCCTCACTGTGCCCAGACTGCTGTGTCATTGTGTGGGGATCTCGCACGGGAAGGGCTGCTCTAAGCGCTGGCTGTTTATACGAGGGACCGTCAATAAATTACTATTGCGTTGACGAGTGTTTGTTAAAAAAAAAAAAAAAGCCATACATTGTAAATCACACCACAAATTGATCTATAACCATGATGATGATTAGTCCTACCCTAACAGTATTATGCACGCCCATTTTTTCCAATTTGATCTTCTATTGGATGGACTTTTATTGGATCTTTCATTGGATTAGGGACCTGACTCAAAGAGGTTTGTTGCCAAAGCCTGTACTCATTGATGAACACGAGTACAGTCAAGTGATGCGTATTTTTAAGTATAATCTCAAATAAGACAAATTTGACAGAACCTACACTTCGCCCCCATGCTTGAAAGAGGTGATAATGCTTTAGAGGAAAAGGCTTGAAATGCTTGAAAATGCTTAGGAAGACATGCTAGCATGTAGAATATGTATATATCCTCATAGTTTTATAATCATCAGACAAATGCTCAATGACTTATGGATAATTACCTGCTAAGTCACGCCCGTGCCCCCTGCAAAGACGTTTTGCTTGATGGCGGCCATGTTTTTCAGTGCTCAAATTTTACACACGTTTGTCAGTCCCTTAGAGGTGTGTACCAAATACCTTGGTGATTCAGTTAACCACCTGAAAGTTACAGTTGGTGTTTTGTGGAACACACTGAGCCGTGTGACAAATTTCAAGTCAGACTTTTCTTTGTCTGGCAGGGCTTAGTTCTTCACGTTCCAGCCATGCACACATATTCTCTTCGCTTTTTCTTCTTTTAAATACATTAAGTGTCATTTTCTCCCTTCTTTTAGCCACCCATGATAGTCTCTTTCTGAGAAGCAGCGAACCGTTTGATTAGCCTAAGTTGGAACGCTCAGAAGCGGGTACACCTGAGTTAGTTATTGTTTAGCTATTGCACAATATAGGAAAAAAAAGTCAGACTTATGGGGTCAGATAGCACAGGCAACGCAGTAGAGGTGCATTTTTGACACATTTTCATCCTTTTGTTTGTAGTAGTTCAGGAGTAGAAGAGTTAGCTTCCATAAATACTGACAGTCACGTGAAAAAAACATGCGTTCACCTGAAATCCAGCAACAAATCAAAGCAAAAAAAAGCCCAGTTGTCCATTTTTGGTGCAGGTAGCAATGACCCAACGTGACTTAGCAACAGAGATTTGTGTTGCTGTACAATTAACATTGAGCCCTTTAAAAATAACTTCCCATTAAAGCTCCATTTTCCTCAGTGAGAGATGAACTGAGTGGAGAAGTTAATGAAATCCTGCAGTTGGTCTGCAGGCATCAGTGTTCACCAATTGACCCCCACTCCATCTCCAGATGGGGTGCCTCTCTTTCTTGAGTGTCCCGGGGCGGCGTAGACGCGGGTCACGTTCCGACCGCGTGGTCCGTCCGCCCATTATGCTTTCACAAACCACAGCCGCAGAAGAAGGAAGCCGAACGGCCGCTGCGCGAAGCCTCGGCTCGCGCTCGTCTTGCTCAAATTAAGATTTGGGTAATTAAATTGATAAAAGTCATGCATGCCGATGTGCCTCGTGGTTCCAGACCTGATTTCGTACGCCATGCGAGTCATGGAGAGCTGCGCTATTTCTACCTTTGATGTGGCATCCTTTATTATTGGAAATAATTGGATTCTTCCTCCAGCCCCACCCACCCTACACACACACACACACACACACACACACACACACACACACACACACTTGCATTTAGCCCATCTTCACTCTGGACATGCTCCCTTAATGGACCTCAGTGCTGATGCAGACTTCCATCTGGGAGTTTCCAGGCAGCCTTTCAGCTCATTGGGGGGGACGGCCAGCCCAGGTTGCTTCTCCTCAAGGCACTCGAGCAGGGCCAGACGTGCGTGTTGAGGGACGCGTGTCAAGGGGGCCTCGCTGCACGACGGAGCTGCGCCTGCCGGTAGCCCAGTCTTGAGAGGTTTACGGGGGCGGCGGCGAGGTCCACCAGGGGGGTTCCGCGTCCCTATCAGCTTGGCCGAGCATGTGAAATGAGCCTCGGCAGCCCATGGGCGTCTGGCTTCGCTCCACACTGATAATCAGCAGAAAGAGAGCCCTGATGATTACTCTGCCTAAGACGGCTGCTAACTGCAGGCCACCTCGCAAGGCGTCATATCAGGGGGGAATTTTACCGCTAGTGGAACAGAAAAACACTTTTCTTGTTTTTAGAGCAACCATAAATGCGCCATGTGTGCCCTTATTTTAACTTCAATACAACAAATACTTCATTCAGCAACAACAGACGGATCAACTTTGTAGTAATCTACGTACAGTATATCATCATTCAACTTCATGCTGTGTTATCATTTTAGAGCGATTCCCCCTCCCTCTCCTGGCCCCCGCTGGCCCCTTGGCTTGGGTCATCACTTTTATTCCCATGACTCCCATTACTTGCATTCCTAGCTTCCTCTTTTTATCTGTTTTCATATCTTTAGAACACACAGAAAAGAGAAAGACGTGTGCTCAAGTCTTGCATAAGGATTGTGCACTTTTCCTTTCAAGTATAAAATGTATCGGTACGCAACACTTATGAACGACAATGTAAGATGATCCACGAACGGATGGAATCGGAGTCGAGGTGTATACGTTTTATGTAAGTTTCACTGTTGCGGCTCACAGCAACCATGGTGTGTTCAAGGACCGCCTAACAAAGTGCAAAATCTCAATGCCTGACAAAAAATATTACATGTATGCTTTAAATTTGACCTTTATTGTCACGTATTTATAAATTGCTACCGACTTAGGGAATGAATGAGATGTTTATTCTGTGGAAAAAAACGACCTATTTTCGGCTGTATGTGTGAATCTCTTGTATTTGAAGCCTTTGTATTTTACCTTCCATGATGAAATGTCTTGGTTATCATTAAGAACTTGTGAGGACGGATGGTATTACAGTCATTTCACATCATGCAATTGTGTCGTGGACTGGCCCACGCCTTCCAATCATGCCAAAGGAGGCCGTTCTTGGCAAACATGCCATCCTTAGGTGTGACGTGGGCCCAGTACGGTACAATTGGCCTTGCGTGAGTGCAGTCTATAGTAATCCCAGATGTCCTGGCTGGTCACAAGGGTCACTATGGCTCCTTATTACGGTCATAATGATTTTTAAGATGTTGGATTAAAATGACAGCTAGAAGCAGTCTTGCACGTGCAGGTGATTGAATGTGTTCAGCTGTAACGGCTACTGAGTAAAGAGCAGCATCTAGTAGTGGGGGCCAACAGCAAAGTGCTGCATATAACACAGCCTATTAAGTCTTGTAAGCACATAAGCCTTTTCAGTATTCTCTAGCTTAAGTGGGCTCAGCTATGGTCA
Organism: Dunckerocampus dactyliophorus; assembly: GCF_027744805.1. Taxonomy (NCBI): domain Eukaryota; kingdom Metazoa; phylum Chordata; class Actinopteri; order Syngnathiformes; family Syngnathidae; genus Dunckerocampus; species Dunckerocampus dactyliophorus. The sequence continues at coordinate 2,869,639 of NC_072826.1, forward strand.
CTCACATTATCACGGCTCAGCTCTTTGTAACTTTGGCTCCCTTTCCACAGTGCCGTTCTCAGAGATTACAGAAACCATCTCCTTTTGTGTCTTTTTTTTGTTACAGGTACATTCAAGGTGCGTCTTCTCCAAAAGACATGGTCATCATCGTGGATGTGTGAGTATCACTCTGCCCTTCTTGAATATCCAGGAAGGCCGCTAGTGCCACCTGTTGGTGTGAGCCAAGCCCTTTAGTTTCAGTACATGTACTGCTGAAACCCACATATGCACCAAATATCTAATACGATACATGAACATTTTTATATGATTTATGAACTGTTTAAAAGTCCATAACAAATTGCTGCTATAGCATATGACTGAAGCACATGCTCTTATATGCCACTTGTTGACAACTGTTGCAAGTACTAATAATCAGAGATGCACAATATCTTTTTTATCCTACCGATACCGGCAACTTTCTGCTTCTCAAGATCAACTGTTTTTATTTAACTGTAGTTTGTGCACACATGGAGGTAAGAAGTACCCGAAAAAATTAGGATTTGACCAACTGTACGTGCTGATTTGTCCTAATCAAATATCATGACATTACTACTACCACATCACTACTATCAGGAGAACCAGAGTTTAGAGGGGAGGGAGCCACCTGGCGTGGCCCAGCAAGGTGCACTGTATTCGGGCACATGCTCCGAGTAGCCGGTGTGACGCCACGGAGGTCTCTGGCAAACCTTTTGCACTTTTCAAATGCTAGAGCGTTGGCGTTTCAGGTGGCTGATAATGTTTTTTGTGTGCTCCCCCTTACCACGGAGCATTTGCTACAACTACCACGCGAAATGTCTTCCTTGAAAACTGAATGTTTGTTTACAAGTGAGCTCAGGGGAAGTCACGGCAGGCTGTTATCGTCACAGGCAGGAGAAAAAAGGAGCGCTTCATTTGCTCACCCGCACAATATGGGTAATTGCCTCATCGATGCATGTTTTAATTCATGTTATTGGATTCATTTTTATAGTGGATCTATTGGTATGACATCATAATTCCCTAATATCGGCCTGATAGTTATCGTGCACCCCTACTAATAATGTAATGATAAGGATCTATGATAACCATTTTAATTTAGATTTATGAATCTGTATATAATGTTTAGCTAGTTATCAGAATATGTTTCTATGCATCCATCTGTCAAAATAATGGTTAAGTGTTGACTCATTTGCAGTGGATAATAAATCTATACTGACATATAAGCTGCACACTGACAACTCTAAAGCCGAGGTCACAACGGAATGTATGATTTTTTTTGGCCGTGCCATTTTTGGGCGTTCCCCAAATCACTGTGCTTTTTGGGGGGTTTTTTGCCTGTGGAGAACGTATTTGTGGTGACCATGAAGGAGCAAGATCACCGCACACCCAACGCACAACCTGTAAGTGGAACGTGAAATCTGAGGCTGCTCAGACGGTACGGCTGTCGCTTCACTCGTGCAGCCAACGCGCGTAAGCTCTAAGACCAACGTCCGTTGGACTTGCAGTAAACATACTGCAAGCATACTGCATACTATGTATGTTTTTTTACCGCATTATCATAGGTTTCTCACTGTGAAAATGGCAAACCCTCCGCAAAGAACTAATCTCCTAGACTTTCAGTTACAACTTCGCGATGCTGAGGAACAAACAAACACGGGCCAAGACCAAGGCGATGCTGGGTATGTCCTTGGTTGCAGAGAAAGCGGATGTTTGGGCAGGTTAACACCCTTTTCCATGACGAGGCCACCCTGCAGCTTGATATACCCTGGTTTTCATGCGATTGATGCACTCACACCGTACGGGCAACGCACAACCGACTTACTCGACACGCATGGAGCACATGCGTGCGTTGGCCGCAATAATTACATATGTGGTGTGCACGTGTGGCACACGACGCACATATGGAGTCCGCAAGTGTGACGTACGAAAAAATTGTCATTTTGCCCAAACCTGGCACCATCATGTACGAATGACGCACGGACACATGCGAAGTGCGTACATTTCTCTTGCAACCTGAAAATAACGTAAGCGCCCGTAGTGTTTGTTTGACATGACAAAGAACCTCTGCGGCCGTTTCTACGGCTTGAAAATCAGCACATCACACACGCGGCCCGCGTTCCTTTGTTGTGTTTTTTGCACGTAGACTGACCGGAGGAGCCCATACGAGCCGTTGTGACCTCGGCTTAAAGAATATCCAAGTTTACTTTTTATTAGTGATGTGCTCATCGATACTCAAAAATCGAAACATCCAATAGCAGCTCTTCATGCTCTAAAATCGATTCTCCAATTAAAATATTGATACTTTCGATACTTCCATCACCTGAAACGTTTGTCTGCTGAAATGATGACTAAGCATAAACGGAGCCATGTGTGAATTGTGAATAAAGTTTTCATTCATGTAGTAGTCCTTTTTTTTATTTATTTTAATGGTTTTATTATTTTACTTTCTTTTTTATGTTTAAAATGCCATTTTCACATATTTTATATGATTTTTTTCCCAGTTTATATATTAGCTTGGCTATATTGTAAAATACGCTTCGGGCTAAAATAAATAATTAAATTACTTAAATTAATTATGAAATTATAAATGTATTTAATTCATTTTATTTGCATTTATTTTTAATATTTAATTAATAAATTAATTAAATGTCTTGTATTTTTTATGCTGTGATATGAAATAGACTACTTTTTTTAATTTACCAGAACTCATTAGGTGAATTTGCTGTCTGATCAGTATCGCGATATCAGCCTGGATTTTACTCGGTATCGGATCGGAAACGAAATCAGTGGTATCGCACATCACTACTTTCTACAGTGCTATCCATTGAGAAGAGACTATATCGCCACCCAGCTGTCCATTCATCATTTCATTGTTTAAAAGTCATTTATTGCAATCAGTCAAAGTGCATCCGTCCATCCATCCTTCATAAGTTAGTTGATAAATTGTTTAATATTCCAAGCGGTGGAATGTTTCCTCTGTCAGGAGCGGGAGTGTCAGCGGCCTCACTCTAAAGTTGATGAAGACCTCGGTCATCGAGATGCTGGACACGCTCTCAGATGACGACTACGTGAACGTAGCCAGAGTAAGTAGACGTGTGCTCCATCGGTGATGTCCGCGCAATTAACGGCACACACACACACACACACACACACACATATACTCTCCTCCTGGAAGACAGCGGTTAAAGCAATATGTGTTGTGTTCATTAAGCAGGTGTTAATGAAGCGGGGAGTAAGCGGGCTGCACTGTGAGTTTATGTTGCTCCCTGTGGAAGCGCTGCACTTTCTCTTGTTAGAATGCAGTTGGCGGCTCCGAGCCATGTCTGTCACGCTGCTCATTACCAAGCTTTCTATCAGCGCTAATGCAGTATATACAGGAAATATTTGTATTATCATATATTGCAGGACAGACCACACACACAAACACACTTGTTTTGGTCACTTCCTGCAGTAATCCCCCATAATCCATTGCATGTAGCCACGGTATGCCATTCAAATCTCAGCTGCTCTAAATGCATAAAATGAGCAACATAATGTACCTCTGTGAAGAAGGAGGCTTATGGAATATTGACATATTTGCAAAGTTGGTAGGATTTTTATGCTTAAAAAAAACAGAAATGCTGTTAATTAGAAGGAAAATGACATATTTTGAGGCATTTCAGCGGCACAATAAACTGTTGCTGTTCATCTCCACCCGTTGACAATTTAGCTGAATAAACAAGGCATAGCCACCTACCTGAGGAGTCCAATGCCCTGAGAATACAAGGACCTGAATGAGTGAGAATATTCACAGGCATGACAATTTAGACTTTAACAGAATAAGATTCTCCCCATTTTCTGTTAAATGTATTTAGCTAAGCAACCAACGGAAACAAGGGAAGAGTCACAAAACAGTAAATTATTTTACTTTAACTGATGAAAATGCCTGATTATAAGCGTAATGTTTTTCACAATAAAAGGTACATTTTCATTGATTTGTGCATGCAGGAAAAAAGGGAAAGGAAAACTGCACTTTTTTTATTTTGCTCATCATTCACAAACCTAAAGTGAAACATGAACACACATTTCTTTCTTTTTTTGTGCGTTTCTAAAGAGAGAATGTCCGTTAGCTTGAGGGAGCTCACCTATTTCCTCCAACAAGGTTTTATGGTTTTCTATCCATGCTGTGACCAGACAGTAACAGGTACGTTCATGATAACGTGTAACACTTACAGTATTTGGATTATTTTAAGCATTACAGGAACTTCTTTCCTGGGCGCATTGATGTCACATAGCAACATAGATAGGAACTAACGCTACCTCTATCAACAATAGCAGCACAGAAAGCAACTATTAAACATGGCAGACTTCATGAGAGCCACCGACAACTACATTTAGACAAATGAGGATCCAGAACCTTATCTTTTTGAGCCTGAATATACGGAGGATGAGCTACAGGTTTTACAAGATGAGCCCGCAAGAAGAGAGAGTGAAGCCAGCATGTAAATAGTAGCTGTTCAAATGCTTGTCGTTTACCAGTCAGTACAGATTGGTGTCCTATCACATTGTCCACAGCGTCCTAGCGCGTCACTACACCAGCAAAATAGTTCTTCATGTTAGCTGCTGCAATAACAATGTAGCTGTAGCTTGGTTTATATACAGGTCCGTCATGTAAGTAGAAGATTGCTGGCGTTTTTTGGAGGGTTTTTTCCCGGGATTTATAGTCAAAATAGGTATGTCAAGTTACGTGCAATGTTAGCTCCTACATGCTAACTGTCATGTTGAACATAATGATTGTGGATGATGGACAAAATTGCCAAAAAGTTCAGTTCTCCTCTAAATGAGCCATTAAAATGTAAAAGATGCTGTTTTTAGTGCAAAATACCAATGTAAACTTCAACATGGCATAAACGGTTGCCATAGGACAGTCACTTTAAGCAGCAGTCCAGGCGCAATGACATGCTTAACGTCCTAAAAGCTAGACTATTCCAGGCCTTATATTTTGTGATCAAGGCAAGGCATCAAGCAGCCCATCAAGCCTGATTGGTGGTTAAGTGTCTTGTCAAGGACACTTTGTCACGTTCTATAATGGAGCCAGGCTTTCACTATCTACTATGATACAGTGAGTCCATTATTAAACAAGACTCAAATGACTTAAAGACAAATAAACAGAAACAATCGTACTGTATGTATTTACAGTATATGCGTGTAGTGTTGAAGGCTATATGAGACATGTATCAGTGTATCGCCTTGGCAGAGGTACTGTTCAATTTTTTGTACTGAGTTGAGGCGCACCTGTTCTTTGTGTGCAGACTTGTAATTAGCAGTGTTTACTGCCAGCCTGCGTGTAGCAGGCCAGTCTGCATCTGCACACACAAACACACACACACACACACACACACACACACACACAGCAGCAGCAGCAGATGCCGTTTTAGGGGTATTTTTGTGCATGGTAGACTCACCCTGTACTCTCATGTGTGTCTTTTGTATTTGTCGTGAACAGTTTAATGAGAAGGCCGACGCTGTGGTTCCGTGCTTCAGGACTTTGGTCCAAGCCAATGTGCGCAACAAGAAGATCTTCAAGGAGGCCGTCATGCACATGCAAGCCAAAGGAACCACCGATTACAAGTCTGGCTTCACGTTTGCCTTTGAACAGCTGCTGAATGTGAGCTCCCTCTTGATCCCGTGGGTTATTAAGTGTACAGTATGTAAAGGCCATCAAAGTACTGTAGATGGTGTGCAAAGCAGGAGTCATTTCCAGAGTCATTGTCCAAAGTGGGCGTGATTAGAAGTGCGACTACAGTGGAGTGCTTTTCTCATCTGCTTCAGCGAGGCGTGTGTGTGTGCGTGTGTGTGTGTGTGTGTGTGTGTGTGTGTGTGTGTGTGTTAGAGCCGTCCACATGCTGGTGACGCAGGTGCTGCCTCGTCCCCCATCCCTTATGCTGCTGTGTATTTTAGCAGGCTGACACCCTAATGGGCTCTGATGGGATGATTGATGAGCGCAGCCCAGCAGAGATCAGCCACACACTCTATATATTCCTCTTCTAGCTTCCAGGCACGCAGCCAAGTGTTGCCACACACTTTCCACTGCTAAAGAAGAAGTAAAGGTGCCTTTTAATCGCTGTCTGTAGCATAGTTGCTCTTATGACTAGTGGCAGAAGCTTTATTAAATACAGTATGCAGCAATATTATTTATCATTATTAGAGGCTTGGCACATCGCTGGCAGCAATGTCAGTGGCAGCTGCCGTACAGCCAGAAGATTACAGGCTGCGACAAAAGTCAATGAATGATAAAAATAATAAAGATTTTCCTGCCAATGACCCGCAAGTGCTTAAAAAGTGGTATGTTACTAAGAAAGCTGCTGCATACTTACAGTCGATACTCAAATGATTGTAATAAAGTTAATTTGGGATTGGATCACAGGCATCCCTTGTTTATCGCGCTTAATTGGTTCCAGACCCGACAGCAATAAGTGAAATTCCGCAAAGTAGGATTCAATTTTAATGAATGGAATATTTTCGCAGTTAGAGCATAGAAAATCTGTTTCTGACTTTCTAAATATGTTTTAACACCCCTACATTGTTTACACCACATTGCACAACTCTTACACACAGGCTACGAGATCACTGCAGGGACACGAGACGGCCGCCGCTTACCATTACCATGCTGCCGAGCTAACTGGGTAGCCTCCAGTTTAAGAAGCCAGTTACCACTTCCACACGGAATGGGAGGAGAACTTGTTTCCACTCTCTCAAGTCAGACAGTGTTCAGCTAATGTAATGTATGGTAATATCTCACCAATGTAACATTCCTGACACCTACTAACCAGAGTGCTACATGTAGTATGACTTGTCTTTCAATATTTTCTGACTAATAATAGTTACGGGTGTCACAAGACACTCAGTTCACAAGACAAGACGATGCACTATCAATCAAGTAATCAAGTAATGTTAAGACAATATCTTAACATTACTTCATAAAAATATATATATATATATATATATGACACTATATAGCAATCTCTCCCGGCCCAATATCTTAACATTACTTCATAAAAATATATATATATATGACACTACATAGCAATCTCTCCCGGCCCGGACATGGAAAGGATTGACAGACTGATACCTTTTTCTTTTTTATTAAGTTATTCCGTGGCCACAGCCTACATTTCTCTCCAGCAGACTGTCAAGTATCAAGTTTTCCTCGTTCCAAAGGTGACTCCAGGCTGCTGAGTATAACACAGCTTCATACTGGAGTTGCTATAGGTCATAGGGGCACCTATCGCGATAAGGTGAGAAGCGCTGTCATCAGAGTAGAACCGCTGCTCCTCCGCATTGAGAGGAGCCAGATGAGGTGGCTCAGATATCTGGTTCGGACATGCCTCCCGGACGCCTCGGACCCAGGACATGATGGAGAGACTATGTCTCTCAGCCGGGAGGAGCTGGACGAAGTGGCTGGGGACAGGCAAGTCTGGGCTTCCCTGCTTAGGCTGCTGCCCCGCGACCCGAACTCGGATAAGTGGTAGAAGATGGATGGATATATTGCAATCTACTAATTTAATTTCTACTAGGTTACACTCTGTGTGTATGTATGCTAGCTGCCCCGCCTCACCCACCGAGACAGAGACTGTATGACTGACAAAAGGGCTCACCCATTCATGCCGTTGTTCGATAAAATCAACGTGCCAAAAGTGCATAGCGTGAACCCTCTTACTACCTCTTTGAAGGCGGGAGACGAGGACACGCGTGCACGTGACAATATACTGAGGCCAGAAAAATGATCTAGTTAATTTACTAGACTCTAAATTGTCCATAGGTATGAATGAGTGTGATTGGTTGTTTGTCTTTATGTGCCCTGCGATTGCCTGTAGTAGTAGTAGTAGTACTTTATTAATCCCACAGCAGGGAAATTCATCTGTTACAGCAGCGAGCAAGATACACAAGTATGTACCCAAGTAAAGAATGCATAGTCATTGACAATGCATGCCAGTCAGCTGGGATAGGCTCCAGCATACCCCCGTGACCCTAATGAGGAGAAGCGGTATAGAAAATGGATGGATTTTCATGTATTGTGTGCTGAATTAATTAATTATTATCGTCCCAGGCCTAGGTTTTTTTTGTCTTTTCACGTTTTAATCTCACAAGATCTTCTGACACCCCTAATAATTGTCCATAGTCAATCAGAAGCAGCAGTCATTTACAGCAGCAGTTACTTTATTAAACAAGACTTTGGTGTCATAGCTTTTTACATCTCAAAGCTTTCGTTTCTGCAGTTTGCATCCACTTGTCTCCAAACTAGATGTGCTTACACAGTAGCTTATATAGGTCAATAGGCACTTAGTTTGTTTGTTTTTTGGGGGTTTATTTTTATTTATTTGGGCTGTCAAAAATAACTCCTTAACGACAGTAACACATTTATTTCATTAATAACGTTTAAAAAATGTGTGTAATTAACACATGCGCACCAGAGCAAGCATGCCTCTGTCACGACGGCAGACGGAAGCGCAGTGGTTCGTCCCCACACAGTCACACACTGTCTGACTTGAGTAACTTTATTCTGACCTGAACACAGCAGCAGCAGCTCAGTTCCAACACCACATACTGTATGTACCTCCAACTCACACACGCCTCTAGTCGCTCATCCTGGCAACGACACTTCCTCATTGTCATTACAAGAACGCGAGATGCATTCAGGGACACTCCGACCATCACAAAAACGGCTTTATAATGCGTTTGCGTGTGTGTGTGTAAATAGGACAATAAAGAAAAACATGAAGTGGCTATTCTTATCACTCACTTTGTAACTCTTAATTCGGATGTGCAATTTGCTACATTTAAGTACACTGGAAAATACACTTATAGTATGTCACGTGATGTCTTTGAACGCAACCCCTCATTGCTCATAATAAGAGGGTTTAAAGAGTGATTCAAATGTTCTGGTACTATTAAAGAGACTAGTGTTAGACAAATAGATCATTGATCTTTCTGTTCATTAAATACAGTAAAAATGGGCATATTTCAGACATAGTTGCTAATGGTGATTAATCATGATTAATTCATTTTTTAAAGTGTGATTAACCTGATTTAAAAAAAGTAATCATTTGACATTTTTATATTTATATTATAGTGTATATAGTATATTATGGTATTTCTTCTTTATATTATATTTATAATCTATTAATATTAAACAGTATTTATTATTATATTTACTTAGTTTTTTATAGATTGTTTTTGTGTTGTAGTTGCATTAAATCCCTGCTGCTTGCTTGATGTATGGCTGCATATTATCCTGCTCTTATGCACAGATGTCCCAGGAAGAGCAAGCATACCCATGTGTAGCCGCAGACAAGCTTATCGATGCAACATAGCTCTTTAAAGCACCTTGCACCTGCCATACTGCATTGCTAAGCTGCCGTGTGCCTTTCTTTCTGTCTTACAGGAGACCGGCGCTCCGAGGGCCAACTGCAATAAGATGATAATGATGTTTACAGATGGCGGGGAGGATCGGGCACAGGAAATTTTTGAGAAGTACAACTGGCCCAACAAAACGGTCAGTCTGCTGCGGAAAGGGGTTATCTGCTCATGCATGTCCAGTAATGTGCTACACTATCTCGTGTCACATCAGTAATTGTGATAAAGACATTTTCAATGAGTGCACATAACATCCAGCTCTCTTCACTTTGATTTTGCTCTTCAAATCCCCGTGTCTCTTTGTCTTCTCTCTTTATCGCTGCTCGACTGTTTGCCGTTAACAGCTTTGACCTTTTTGCTAATTAGCCACTTTATCGTCAAAGCCTATAAAATTACAGCCGATAGTCGGCGGCAGTGTTCCGGTCTCGCCGCTCGTCTCACAGCCCCGCCAATATTTCTCCTGCTATCCATTATTATCTACTTGTCTGCTGACAGCCAGTGTCATGCAGGAATAATCTGCACTTTGACAAGCAGGCAACGGTGTGAGGTGTTAGTCTAGTAGGCTGGTCTATAATCACACTCCACCGGGTGCGTCACATGATAGTGAAGGTAATGCCTTCCATTCTGGCATATTCTATCCTTCTCTGTGTGGTTTTCACATCGTCTGCACAGCTCTTCCTGTTTGGAACATCCTAGAAACACAGCATTCACATTTGGATTTTGGTGTAAGATACAGCGCAATTGGAAAGAATTGTTGATCCATTTTGCACAAATAATAAGCTCCAGTAAAGATGTGCAAAAGTCATTCTCAGATTAAATCCCTCCGTTTTTCTCCTCCTCCCTGCAGGTGCGTGTATTCACCTTCTCAGTGGGCCAGCATAATTATGACGTCACCCCCTTGCAGTGGATCGCCTGTGCCAACAAAGGTAACCTGATCTTTGTATAAGGCCAGCTCAAGTTGTACCTGAACTGAGTAGAACATATTTAATGGTATCACAAGCATACATTGAAGGATGCCCGTTGGGATACATTGTGATTGTGTACAAATATGCATTTCAAGTGAAACATTTAGTCGCAGTCTGGAGCCTCGTTGCACTTGTCCTTCTACTCTGCTATCAGTGTGCACGTGGACCAGATCAGATGCAGATGGATGATTCTTTAAAAAATACATCAATAAGAATGTTTTTGGAGAAGCAGCACTGCTTTCATGTTAAAAGGAAATATGATGGTACGGTCTTAGAAGCCACATTTGCTGAAGTAATAGATTTAAGCTCCTTGTGAGGTCTCACCCGTGTCACCAGTGCTGAGGAACTCCAGACGTATCTCCTCAGACCACTCCTGCTAATTACTAACAGGATGATTAGCTGGTCATCCCCATGTCAGGCAGGGTGCAGTATTATTATTATATTATTACTGCTCCGTCGTGATTAGCCTGCTTGCTAATGTCTGTGCCAACGTAAGGCAATAGCGTTGACACATCCCATCTCCATGGCACACGTCCTCTCCCTGTCTTAAGGGCTTACAATCTGCCTCCAACAGAGACACCAGAGCTGACCTTTGTCCCATGTCATACGCACTACTTGGAGACAGCGGCTGCACACATGGACCGTGTGGACAAATGTACCGAGACGCGCCTCTTAATTCATAAATGATTGGGACTCGCTGAATCTGAATTGGGGAAGAGCCTTTTCTGTTCGCAGTACACAAAGCAAAGTCCATAAAGCCGTCCTTGGATGGGTTTGGTGTAGAAGAACCACATCCCACACCTTTGGGATGATTTTAATGATGGTAATGAACCCTAAAGTTTGACCTCCCCATAACTGGATTGGCTTGAAATTTCCCACAGAGTTCAATGCATGCTGTGAAAACATCACACTCTGTCTGTAGTGTGCTTAGCCCAATCACCATGAAACTGATTACACACCTTCAGTGGACTGGCAGGTTCACGTGTGTAAGATTTGAGGAGGATTGGTCGAAAGACATGGTCGCCATCAAGCAAAACATTTTTGCAAGGACACATCCAACTAATTGTCCATAAGTCATGGAGCATATGTGGAATGATTGTGAAACGTACAGAACATCCGTACGACATTTATGCTAGCATGTCTTCCTACGCATTTTGACCACAACCCGTAGGGGGCGCCGCAAATGACATTGACATAGGATGATGTCATTTTTTTCACACGATTGTACAGTTGTCCCTCGTTTATCGCGGTTAATTGGTTCCAGACCCGACCGTGATAAATGAATTTCCGCTAGGTACGATTCAATATTAATCAATGGAATATTTTCGTAGTTCAAGCATAGAAAAAGTGTTTATGACTTTCTAAATACGATTTTTACCGTTATTAGAGCTCAATAGACATGAAATAACATCCCTGTAGTCACCTTTACGCTCCTATTATGCTTTGTTTACAAACACATTGCTCATCTGTAATGCACAGGCTACAGCATCATTGCAGAGACATAAGAGACAGCCACCGCTTTAAGCATAGCATGCTAGCGAGCTAGCTAGTTACCCTCCAATTTAGGACAAAGGACAAAAAAATGTCTCGTGGGCACTAGTCCTGGGATGATAATAAAGTAATTAATTTATCACACAATAAATGAAAATGAACTGGATCATTTTGCCTGCTTCAATATATTGCCCTGTGCATGCGTTTTCCTTGTCTCTCGCTTTTGTCAGTCATACTGTCTCGGTGGGTGGAAGCGGGGCCGCTAGCATACACACACAGTACAGAAGATTATTAGTAGATTACCATATACAGTATTTTCATTCATATGTTTTCTATGCTGCTTAATCCTCATTAGGGTCGTGGGGGTATGCTGGAGCCTATCCCAGCTGACTTTGGGCGAGAGGGGGGGTACACCCTGGACTGGTCGCCAGCCAATGGCAGGGCACATATAGACAAACAACCATTCACACTCACATTCATACCTATGGACAATTTAGAGTAGCCAATTAACCTAACATGCATGTTTTTGGAATGCGGGAGGAAACCGGAGTACCCGGAGTAAACCCACGCGCACACACGGGGAGAACATGCAAACTCCACACAGAAAAGCCCAACAGAGATTCCAGACCTTCCCAATCTCCTGACTGTGTGGCCAACATGCTAACCACTCGGCCACCATGCAATATGTTGTCATATTTTTTTTTTATTTTCATTGTACTTTTCTGAAAAGTAAAGTTAAAATCTCATCTCGTATTGTTCTTGTAGACCCAATCTCTGTATCGTCCCGTCCCCGGAACCGAGTGTCTCATGACACCCCTACTGTAGTTATTTGTATCAACATTTCAACTTTTTCTCATGAAACTATGCCTTTTACTGTTTTTTTTTTTTTACTTTTCTTGTTTAATTATATTTTTAGAATATTTAATTTAGAATGATAGACAAGCGGCGGGCTGCAAACAGCCCCTGGCCCGCTCTTTGGACACCCATAGTATATTAGAACATTCCGGCGTTCTCATTTGTGCCTGAGCGGGTGCGATAGCGAGCCCTGTTTACCTCTGTAAATTAGCATCATGCTTGACTATAAGTTATTATGCAAATCATCTTTGCAAAGAAAATAGTTTATTGATTAGAATCATCATTGCGCCTACGCTGCACCATGCAGGTCCTAATGACCTTGTCCATGTTCTGTTGCCACCGTTTGAGGGGTCTTTTAACCCCCCCGTATACATTTCTAGGCCATGTGACTGGAGCATACGTGCACGGATGTGTGTGTATGTAGAGCGTAATGTATGTGTGGTGTCTCGCAAACACAAGCTTCCGTGGCAAAGTTCATCATGTGTCAAAATAATGAGAGTCATTTCGGCCATTTGATATTCAGGGGAGGCCGTCTCCATTTCACGGCTCTTTGTATAAACACTCATGGCTTTAATAACTTGGCGAGCGCCGTGCTTATTGACCCGGGCGGTCACTCTCCTCCATTTCTAATCACGCGGCGAGCGGTGCCCCAGGAGGGGGGGTGGGTGTTAGCATTCCCAATGCGGCGCCTCCACATTTACATCCTGCTGCACGAGCGTGAGTGCTGAGAGGTCATCGGGCATCCTGGTGATGCTGATGACCTTCCATCATAGACAACATCAGACTTCTGTCTCCGAAACAATATTGATCTCTGCTCTTTATTTTCAGGTTACTACTTTGAAATCCCGTCCATCGGAGCCATCAGAATCAACACCCAGGTATTGATTGTGCAGGATTATTACAACTTTTATGACAATGGTATTAAACACGTAGAGGCTCATTTGCTCCCCTGTTGGCTTGATGGCCGTGACACGGCTCTGCCTCGGGGTCTTTACAGCGCAGGGACACAAGTCTTCTCAGGTGGATGACTTTACAAGGGAAGTGACAGTGTTTCACATCAAGTCATGACAGTTCTGCTTTTCTATGAGAATGGATCTTTTCTTTTCGCGTTCACGCCCTCGCGCGCCGTGCCCCCCTCCCCACACACACACATCTCACACTCACTTGAAGCCTCACAAGCTTATGGAGACCCTGGGGAGAACCTCATTCCAGCTGTATAAATTGACTCACACACACCCTCCACTTCCTCCGCTTCAGCTCCAGAGAATCCTGAGAAGTCACAGGCAGCATTAACAGATGGCCTAAAGATTATCATTATTATTATTATTCATACTCCACAGCTAATCTGTGCAACAACGCTGCAGCTTTGGAGGCATTTTGAACATTTATAGCATTCTTACCATCACATCACAACAAGAGCTTTCTGCCTTTACAAATATAATGCTCAATTTTTAGGCATTAAATCAAACAATCTGCAGAATTTGGTTGATTGTGTGTGATATTGTTGATTGTCTTAAAACAATCACAACAAAATGGAATGCACTACTTGGCTGCAAAAAGGACAGCTGCTCTTGATTCAACTCATTTGCTCTACACAAGGTAGCACACTCAAAAACTGTTCTTGAAATGAAATTGCTGCAATCATAGCAAAAAATAAATACATTTACCCATCATCCACAATCCTTATGTGAAACATGACCACACGTCTTTCACTTTTCTGCGCGTTCGAAAGAGAGAAAAACAGCTAGCATGTGGGAGCTAACAATGCATGTAACGGGACACACCTATTTCGAGTATAAAGCCCTAAAAACAAAACCTCCAAAAAATGCCAGCAATGTTGTATTTACATAACTGACCTCTATAAAAACCAAGCTACAGCATTTTTATTGCAGCAGCTAACACGAAGAACAGTTTTTCTGGTGTAGTGACACAGCGCCTCACACCACAATGCGATAGGACACCAGTCTGTAATGACTGGGGAACAAGAACAAGCATATGAACAACTACGAATAGACAACCAGATTACGTGTCAAGTATTAGCCTACATTCCATGTTTTCTTTATACACGGCAAGATGGACTGTATAAAGCCGTGATAGCTGTGATGAACAGTTGTCCATCTTGTCCAGCTGGCCTGGGGTCTTTTCCAGTTGATTTTTGGGTAGGTGGGAAAAAAAGTTTGTACCACTGCAGGGTTTGTTAGCTAACAGTTCTTTGTTCGTTGTGATGCAATCTCTTGGAGCAATGTCCTCCTCGCTATATACACGAAGCCTTTCCATCGAAGGTAACACTGGATGCCACTCAGTGCAGCAGAAACACTCCATTTCTGTCGGTATTTCTTGCCAGATCAGCTTCTAAAACCTGTAGCTCATCTTCCATATATTCAGGCTCAGAAAGATAAGGTTCTGCATCCTCATTCGTCCCAAAGTAGTCATTGTGGGCAGCTCTCACAAAGTCTGCCATGATTAGTAGTAGCAAACAGACACGTGCTTTCTGTGCTGCTATTCTTGATGGAGGTGGCGTTAGTTCCTATCTCTGTTGCTATGTGAAATCAATGTGCCAAGGAAAGAAGTTCCTGTAATGCTTAAAATAATCCAAATACTGTAAGTGTTACACGTTATCATGAACGTACCTGTTACTGCCTGGTCACAGCATGGATAGAAAACCATAAAACCTTGTTGGAGGTTTTTTTAGGGCTTTATAGTCGAATGTGTGTCCCATTGCGTGCATTGTAAGCGCCCTCATGCTAACGCACAGAAAGGGGAAATAAATGTGTTCATGTTTCACATACAGGTCGTGGATGATGAGCAAAATTCCCTAAGAAGTGCAGTTTTCCTTTAAATGGAAGCAGGCGATCTCTTATTTCCTAACTTTGAAATATATATTTGAAGTATGTATAACTATATACTGTACTGCATATGCTATAAATGTCGCTTTCTTTGAACACATGGTGAGTTATTAGTACAAGTACTGCATATTGCACAACACAGCAGCAACAGAGCCAATGTTAGCAGACTTTTTTTTTAAAGGCTTAAAAAAAAAAGACAAAGCTTTGTGTTATTAGTTGTTAATTTCAACATTTCACCTTTTTCTTGTTGCATTGTGCCTCTTCCCATGAATATCTGGAATATTTATGACCAGTGTAAAAAAGAAAGACGTCATTGCATCACTAGAAACTACATCGGGAGGTTGTCTACAGCCACACCAATGTTTTTTGACCTGACACAAATTAGTGACTCCTCGGTTATTTACAATTGTAGACCACCCATCCAGCTACCATAGAAACCCTGTGGTTACCTGGATAGAGGCGTTAATTGGAGTATTTACGGTATGTTGAAAACACATCCATTGGTATTTTCTGTCATCTAAAATGAAAATAGATGTAAATAACAATTATTGGAGTAATTGTTCACTAAGGACATTTAGTCGAATGCCCATTAATACCTCTCTGACATTGTCAATGAAAAATGAGTGTTATTATCTTTGTTCTTGTTAGGATGTTTGCTCCATGAAGGATAGGAGCAGTTAGAAAAAAAAGTCATAACCATAATGGCCTCTAATGGCCACGCAGGGCTGCTGTGACTTTATGTGGCTCTGGCTCCTTTGCACCACAAATCTGTGCTTGCTACCTTTTTTTATGTTCCCTACATTGTTCTAGCCAGGCGTAAAATTTCCTCTATATCCCGTGAAAAGGTCTGGCTGTCACTGTCCTGATGGAATATCTCCCTGTGGCGCGTTTAAGCGGACTTTTATTGAGCTAATAATAGAATAGGTTACGCCTGTCAGCACCTCACTGTTCAGGCCATGAAAGCAAACAGGAGCTTGATGGTGGAATGGTGGCGTGCTCGGGCAGGACGCCTCCCCCCCACCTCCCCCTGTGTACTTGAAGGATACATACTCAAAGGTCAACATTGACTATTTGTTTTCTTTTTGCATTCTTTCCTTCTTAATGTATATCATGTTGGCCGTACCATGACAATGGTAATCCGCGCATTTTTGGAATATTGGGAGTACCTTTTTGTTCACTCAGCTGGAAATACTGCAGCCACAGATCAGCCTTTACGTTAATGCTGCAAGTTAGAAACACGGTCCAGGTGGGACGCTTCGATCAGCTGATTTCCATGGAAAAGCATGTGATCGGCATATGCCGATAAATGCCTTTCAACGCTGATCACCTGCGGCTAGTACTATTGCAGCCCCAAGCCCGTAGCCATCCCTGCATGCAGTTTAGTGTCTTGCCCTAACGTCTTGGGCAGCATCCTCCGCCCATTTTCTGCCGTGTGGAACTTACCTGCCAAGACATGCCATGAAAAATATCTTCCGGGGTTAGCACGTTAAAAAGCTTGAACTTAATACGGCATTTGAAGAGCAAACGCTTGACGGAGTGTGGTGAGTTGTGGTGAGTTTTTGAGGTGTGAGACCAGACCAGATGACCAGCCTTTGTCAGGGTGGAAAACACCGGGTTCACCCACTGCTCTCTCACTTGGAGCCCACGTATGTGCTACCTGGAAGTCCTGCTAGAGCTCCACCGATGTACTCTCACATCCAAAGTCTCATCCTCTGTAATTTCACGACTGATATATGTTCTCTTGGGAAAGTAAGTCAAATATGTTTTGCCTAAATGAAGGTGATTTTATGGTTCCTTTTTCATATCATGTAGCCTATATTAGGGTTGCAGCCAGGAATTCTGGGCCTCATGCAAAAAAAACACGTTTGCCCATCCCCGCTTTTATTTATTATTCATTTTAATTTAAAATTACCTGTTTTTTGGGCCCCATGGCGGTCAGGGGACCTTGGAATTGTTCTGTCCTTTCCCCTTTTTATGGCCGAGACTTCAACACCATCATTACATGATGGCTAATGACTAAGGCCGTCAAAACTAGCGCGCTAACAGCGGTAACTAATTTGTTTCATTAATTACGTATATTTTTGGGGGGGTAATTAACGCACAAGCATCATGGCAAGCCATGCCTCCATATTACGACGACAGACGGAAGCACAGTGTAGCGTCCCCACAGAGTCTGACACTCTTTTATAACTTTATTCTGACCTGAACACATCAACAGCAGTGCAATTCCAACACCATATATGTATCTCCAACTCACAAACACGTCTCTAGTCCCTTCCCTTCTGGACACTTCCTCATTGTCACTAGATGACCGCCAGATGCAGTCATGGACACGCCAAGCATCACAGCATCATCTTGATTAGGCGCGTATGTGTGGTCTACGAAATACAAAGAAAAACAATAAGTGGATAATCTTATTACTCACTTTGTGAGTCTTAATGCGGACGTACAATTTGCTGCGTTTAAGTATGCTCAGGAATCCCAGAAAATACACTCAAAATGTGAATTCAACTTAAATGACGTGTTGTCTTTGAACGCAATTCCCCATTGCTCATAATAACACAGTTAAAGTGTGAGTCAAATGTTCTGCTGCTATTAAAGAAACTAGACGTGTGCTATCGTTTGGCCTGATTTAAATGTTGGGTTCATTTGGAGCTGTTAACACATATGTGATAAATGTAATATATGTAATCCCGTCCTGTAATTTATCTTTCTGTCAATAAAATACAGTAAAAATGGGCATATTTTAGAGAGACAAATGGCGAATAATCATGATTAATTAATTTAATAACCGTGATTAATCTGATTAAACAATGTCATCATTTGACAGCCCTACTAATTAATGACACATGTCAAGTTACCTGCCGAAAGAAATAAGCTTACAAACGTCAGCCGTATCAGTAGAGAACGATCTGGAGAAAAAATATTGCATAAGAGGCAAACATATTTAATGGAGCGTCTATTTTTTTGCAGGAGTGATCAGTCCTGTCTGTGGGTAACTTATCTTTGCAACTGCCAAACACTAGTCAGCTCCAAAATGATATGGATCCATAAATTGTTACCAAAAAAAAGAGAGAGAAAGAGAGAGAGAGAGAGCGCTCAGCACTCTACAAATGTAGTAAAGGTGAGATTTTGGTTTGGTTTTAAACACCTCACCTCCCAATTCACCACCACTGTGGGACAACCGCAATGTTGATACAGGAGCCTCAGGGAAGATTGGCCTGTTTGCACACCATGCCTTTGACACCCCTTAATGAGTTTTTAATAGCTCCTTCATAATGATGACAAGTAGCCTTGAGTGGCTGGCGGAGGCTTTCTAGTCAGGCAGGACTGGGAGACTTGTTGGTGAGCGACTGGTTTATGTGGCCACTGGGAGAATCCCTGACAGGCGCTCATGCTTCCACGAACATTTGAAGTAGGGGTGCACGATTATTATCATTATTATAAATCCGATAACATTAAAAATATCTCTGATAATTAAAAAAAAAATGCTCCAATGAGGCGAGATTACCCGTACTGTGCAGGTGAGCAAATCAAGCGCTCCTTTTTTCGCCAGCCTGTGACATTAAACGGCCTGTCGTAACTTCACTTGAGTTCACTTGTAAACAAACATTCACTTTCCGAGGCAGACGTTTTGCGTGCTTGTTGTACCAAATGCTTCGCAATGAGGAGAGAAAAAAAACATCGAACACACAAGAAACCTTATCAGCAACCTGAAAAGTGTAAAAGGTTTGCCAGAGACCTCCGTGGCGTCACACTGGCTGCTCGGAGCATGTGCCCGAATACAATGCACGTTGCTGGGCCACACCAGGTGGCTCCCTCCACTCTATACTCTGGTTGTCCTGATAGTAGTGATGTGGTAGTAGTAAGGTCTTTTCATTAGGACAAATCAACAGGTACAGTTGGTCAAATCCTAATTTGTTCCGGTCCTTGTGTGTGCACAAACTACAGTTAAATCTACATTTAAAAAGTAGATCTTTTGAGAAGTTAGCGGTATCATGCATGTCTAATTTGAAGGCATTCTTGTTTTCATGTCTGCACAACACAAGCTCTATGATTGTGTGTTTTACTCATCAGGAGTACCTGGATGTCCTTGGAAGACCCATGGTGTTGGCTGGCTCTAAAGCCAAACAGGTGCAGTGGACCAACGTCTACCAGGATGCTTTGGTGAGAGAAACCCCAAAGAGAATCTATGCAGTATTCATGCGGCATCCAAGTGCTCATTGTGTTTGTTCATTAGGGTTTGGGCCTTGTCATCACGGGGACAATGCCGGTCTTCAACCTCACTGCTGACAGTGCAAGCTCGCAGGTAGTAGCAACGCCACAAAACGTCATATGAAGCAACAGCGCCCCTCTGAGGATACAGCAGCCATTACACCACTGCTGTTATCGCCACGGCAGCACTTAGCATCCATCTTTCATCCCTGAGCCAAGTATTTACTCTGAGCTTATCACTGAGGCGTAAAGCAGCAAGCCGCCTCAGATAGAAGTGATAGTGCTAATCAGGAGATCTCACTCTTAAGACAGTGAGGAGAGCTTCTTTCTCTGTGGAATGCTGACGCTCCCTTTGTGTGTGTTCCTTGCACAGAACCAGCTCATCCTTGGAGTCATGGGAGTAGACATTGCCATCAACGAAATCAAAAAGAAGACGCCCACATACAGAGTGAGCAAGATGGACACTCCCATTTGTGTGAATGATAATGTGTGAAGTCATCACCTCATCTTTGACCCACACAGCTGGGAGCCAATGGCTACACCTTTGCAACAGATCCAAACGGTTACGTCCTGCTTCATCCTAACCTGCGACCAAAGGTGCGTCAACCTGTGCTGCCTTGAGTGACAAAAACAATTTTCCTCTGTGTTTGTACCTGGCTGCATCTTCTCTCCCTCTACACAGATCATTAACTTCAGGGAGCCTGTCACTCTGGACTTTCTCGATGCAGAACTGGAGGATAGCAACAAGGAGGAGGTAAGAAAACCTCCTTTCGGTGGGGTTTTATTTAAACCCCCATGCTGAGAGACGAACACTCACACTACACTGCTCATTACAACCATACGTAATTTCAACTTAAACCACAAAACGAGGCTTATTCACGATGTGTCAGCTACTTTTTTTCCTCAAAACGTGGACTTTTTCTGCAGGATCGGCAGTAAAATACCAGGCGTTAATTGGGAGCAGGCGATAATTGGAGGGTGCTTGTTATTTCTGACATGCTATATATTAGAGATGCACGATATCTTTTTTCAAACAGATACTGGTAACTTTCTGCTTTTCAAGGCCGATGTGGCACCAATAACTGATAACATTTTGATATGGACTTTATTTATTTTAATTTACCTGTAGTTTATGCATACATTAGGATTTGACCAACTGTACCTGTTGATTTGTCCTAATCAAATATCATGACATTACTACTGGCACATCACTACTATCAGGAGAACCAGAGTATAGAGGGGAGGGAGCCACCTGCTG
This sequence comes from Dunckerocampus dactyliophorus, assembly GCF_027744805.1. Classification (NCBI taxonomy): domain Eukaryota; kingdom Metazoa; phylum Chordata; class Actinopteri; order Syngnathiformes; family Syngnathidae; genus Dunckerocampus; species Dunckerocampus dactyliophorus. Next base: position 2,890,680 of record NC_072826.1, read on the forward strand.
TGGCCTAGCAAGGTGCACTGTATTCGGGCACACACTCCGAGCACCCGGTGTGAAGCCACGGAGGTCTCTGGCAAACCTTTTGCACTTTTCAAATGCCGTGCTGCTGGCGTTTAAGATGTCTGATGAGGTTTTTTCAGGAACAGTGAACATTTACTTACAAGTAAGCTCAGGGGAAGATGTGACAGGCCGTTAACGTGACAGGCAGGAGAAAAAAGGAGCGCTGCATTTGCTCATCTGCACAGTACGGGTCTCACCTCATTGGAGAGTTGTTTTTTTTTTAACTTAATTGATTTATCGGTGTGACGTCATAATTCCCTCATATCAGGCCGATAATTATCGTGCATCCCTAATACAATATATATTAAAAACTTTTTAACTTAAATAATGATTTGGACTGCATGAGAAAGTGGAACGGAAGCTATAGCTCTCTTTGACTACCTGGTCCTTTATGAGTAAGTGTGTTGCACAACACAGCACTAAATGGAGTGAAACTCCGGTCGCCATTACTAACGTACAAAAAAACTCATCACTGCTCTATCCTATAAGTCCACATTGTTCAACAGCTTGGTGGTCATTCGATACTCACGTTAGCGCCAAAACAACCTGCCAAACCAATGACAGCCACCAATCTGTTTCGAGCCATCAGTGCGCGCTGTGACGTAGGACGCTTCCAACGTAACTGGTCACGTGATATTTGCACAGAGATACGGAAGTTTGGCATGAGGCTTCAAATGCAGGAGTTAATAAAAACTTCATCAAGAGGTTGCCTACAGCCACAGCTGTTGCTCTCTAATCTGTTCATTGAAAAGAGACATTAACTGGAATATTTATAGTAGTGTCATTGCATCACTAGAAACATACAGTGAAGCCACTAGGGGGCACATTCGCATGGGTTTGAAAACTGGTATGATATGTTGTGATGTAGTAATAACTGGTACAGTCTTTTTTTTTTTGCCTTTGGAATTTTACCTTGGAGACCGTATTCACATGCAAAACTAGGTTTTGTTTTAGCATAGTACCTTTTTTGTCTTGTTTTCATGTCCTCTTGAACTGCAACATGTCTTTCATTGTGTCTCTCCGTTTGCTCCTCAGATCCGAAGACAAATGATTGATGGCAAATCGGGGCAGAGGAAAATCAAGACGCTCATTAAGTCGGTTGATGAGGCAAGTCATCAATATAGGAGACGCAATCATGTTCCAAAGCAGCTCCTCCCCACAGAACCGCTCCGTAATTGACATGGGATGTGCAGAGAAGGTCACAGTGCATGCGTTGTGTTGCGTTCTATGTCAACAGAGGTACATCGACGAGGCCGTGCGGACGTACACGTGGACGCCTGTGGAGGGCACAGACTACAGGTAGGTGAGAGGTCAAACCTCGGTCACATGAAGGTATTATTCAAGGTAACTTGAACCAGTCTGCTTTGTTAGCACAATGGAAGGATGCCACGAGTAGTCAAGAATAAATCTGTTATTGTGGTCCCCTCGAGAGGCTCGGGACAATGGCAAAAAATGACTTCATGAAAGTCTTCCACTTCATGCAAATGAGGCTTTAATCCTCCTGTATCACAACCTATCACGACATTCTCGAAAATCCACAGGAGCACCCCAAGCATTTTTTAATTGGAAAGTTTATTCATTTGCAAACATTTGCTGTTCCACTGTAATGATATTTTCTCTGGGCTACAGCTTTGCAAATGAGACTAAAATGTACTATTGAACAAGCCATAGCTGTTCTGCTGTTAGTTATTATTGAGTATACTGTTAAGCCCCCAAGATGTCCTCACTCATTTCTACAGAACTGCAAAAAATGTCTGTTGAAGTATTTTACTGTATTAACGTTTTCCCACTTGAAACAATTAGTCTTTTAAAACTACATTGGCCAATATTCAGTACATACAGTATACAGTATACATGCTGTGTACATAGCAAGTACTCATTATATTATGGGATTAACCCTTTTAACCATTTTTTCTAAAAAATAAAAATTCTGCTGCACATCCCAGTCTCAGAACGGAACTGGTTGGTAACCCAAGGACCACCTGTAATTGTAGCCAAGTGTTCCTAATGTTCTGCATCTGCCTGACTGTTTTAGTCTGGGGTTGGTGCTGCCCACGTATAGTGAGAACCACATCAAGGCCAACCTTAGTGACCAGATCCTCCAGGTGCGGTGTAAGTACCCTCACACCACCACGCCACCTTCCTACCCTCTCTCTCTCTCTCTCTCGCTCAAGCTGGACGTTTCACTCCCGGGTCTCCCAACATCAACGTTGTAGGGAGTGAATCTTTATCTCCCCCTCCCTCCTCCCTCCTCCCTCTTCCTCTTGATGCTCTCTGGTAGGCAGGATCCAACCTCCTTCTCCTCCTTCCTCCTTGTCCCTCCTGTGTCCATGCTGTGCTGTGAAAAAAAAAAAAAAGTTTTTTCTTCGCTTTGGCTGAAGAAAAAAATGATCAGAAGAGACAGAAAGGTGAAAGCTGTGTGACGCAGGTGAAAATAATGGTGACTTTTGTACTATTATTTTTTTATGTCTTTCTTTGCCAAATGCTCTCGCCTCTTCTTCACCAAGAAATGATTCTGAAAGCGTGTGTGTGTGTGTGTGTGTGTGTGTGTGTGTGCGCGTGTGTGTGTGTGTGTGTGTGTGGATGTGTGTGTTCTCCTTTGGGGAAAGCTGTGAAAACTTGCATGCTTTTCACTCCTTATGACGCTACTCTGATTTGATTTGTCCTTTTTATTTGTCTGTGAGCTTTGGAATCATTCAGCACATAAAGTCCCACAAGGCCCGGGTCTCAAGGGCTCATCAGTGTGGGAACACGTTGTTGTCTTTCTCATTCTTACTTCCTGTTGTTATTTTTTGCAAATAAGACGTTTGCTCTTCATTTCTTTTCCTCTCTCGTCCTGTTTCAATTCAAGTGTTTTTATTTTCAAGAACACAATATTTTTATTCAAGCAATAATTGAATAAAATATTGTCTGTGACCCCCCCAAAACCCCTTCCCACCCGACCCCCTGTTTCTTTTCTTGCTCCTTCTCTGATGGATCCACACAGTGTCATACATCAAGGGCAAGTATACTCCATGTTGGTCCACATTCCCTCCCTTGACTTCCTCCTTCCTGCCGCTGCCTCCTCCCACCTTTGACCTCCTGCTGACCCCCCCACCCCCACCCTTCCGACTCCCCCCTGCTACCCTTGCCTGCTTGCCTCTCTTCCTGCCCGTCTTTGCCTCCAGGACCCTTCCTTCCTCTCCTACTTCTCAACCTCCTGCTGCAATAAAGGCTCCCCCTGATTGTCAGTAAAGCACTAAACAGGAAGACACATTTTCATCTTCTCTGCTCAAATTTGTCTTTTGTCTTACTAATTTTGTCCTCTCTTCTAATGGCTCAGTCTGTCTTTCACACCCAGACCCAAAGCATCCTTCTCTTGAGTCACTGTTTCTCCCCTCTCGCCTCCCTCACGGTGTCTCATCTAATTCTATTCCGTGTAGAATCCAATTGTTAATACTAGAGCTACGTCAGTTTTTCATCTGCACAAACATCGTCTACTTTCAGTTAAATGAGATATGTTGTTGATAGTTACAGTCATTGGAAGGCTTTGCTACTTTGTCTGATTGTCATGTGCTGCACTACTTCTGCACGACTGCATTTAACTTTAAGAAACAAAACAGCACTTTCCAAATGATTCTCAACTTAACAGGCCACTTTCCATTTAGGTTTTGTGCTTTTACTCAATGTGTTTTATATAACTTGATAGATTAAACACAATACAGTCTATATTCCAGCCATACCTTCATTCTCTCTATTCATCATCTGGCCAAATAAACTAAAAACAAAATAATAAATGATATCTAGATAAGATTTGTTAGGCAACCAGCATCTGTGGTTCCACTTCAAAGGAACCACAATCCGTATGTGAGACATGAACACACGTCTTTCTCTTTTTTGTGCGTGCTAAAGATATAAAAACGGATAAAAAGAGGCAGCTGAGAATGCACGTTATGGTACACACCTATTCCACACACCTATTAAAAGTGCCAACAACGCTCGATGTGCATATAATGTGACCTGCATAATAACCAAGCTACAGCTACATTGTTATTAACGTTGTTACGCCCAAGAACTACGTTACCTGCGTAGTGACACCTCGCCACACCACACCGGCTAGCTACTAGCTGCTAGCGACTAGATGCACCACACACTCGCCCACAGCGCATCAGCTCCGTGCTTACAACGCCTCAGGCTATGTGAAATCAATGTGCCCGGGACGGAAGTTCTACAAGTGTTCATTAGCTGCCTCTTTTTAGCTGCTTTTATATCTTTAGAATGCCTTTGAAAAGAGAAAGACATGTGTTTATGTATGACATAAGGATTGTGGATGATGGGCAAAATTCCATAAAAAAGTGCGTAATTGCTTTAATGATGGACGTCCAGTGTTGTCCAATGTTGCTAAAGCCAGCCATGTGTGGTGCAGGAAGGCTCGAGTCACAGCCGGTGCAGTAATGCTTACCAACAGACAAGCAGGAAGTACTGTCGTCCTCCGCCATTGGTGGTTCGAACATCGCGCCTTCACCATCATTGATTTTCAAAAATTAATTAATGACTGCTGTTTCGTGGTTGAGAGTGGCCATTCATTCATTCATTCATTCATTCATTTTCTATTCTGCCTATCAACATTAGGGCCACAGGGGTGTGCTGGAGCCTATCCCGGCTAACTTCGGGCGAGAGGTGGGGTGTACACTCTGGACTGGTCGGCAGCCAATCGCGGGCCTAGTACGGCCTATTAGTTTAAAAAAAAAAATTTAAAGCATATTAACACTTTCACTGCCAAAGACATTAATTGACGGCGTTTGCTTTTTTTCGCGGGAGCTACAGATCAAAGTCTTATTCATCTTGTGTGTGAATTTCGGCAATGTATTTCTGTCCCAGTAGGGGGCAACAGCAACAGTTCTCTTTTCCTCCAACCGGCAGCGACGGATTGTCTATGAAGAAGACAGATTGTGGGTTGAAAGAGGAAAATGGCGAAGCACATGCAGAAATCGAGTGTCACTGTCACAGAGCTTGTCTGGCGGTGGATCTGCCCTTATAGTAGTGACGCCATCGCGAAAGATAGAGACAACATGGGTGCAGTTGACAATGGCAGCCGACGCAACAAGCTAGTTGTTAGCATCGCTGAGCCGTGTGGCGCGACACCGGAAGCAGTTCAATCAGGTGACTCAGAACCCAACTCTGATTCTTCTGACGAGTGGCTGCCGTCTGGATGGGTCAGCAGCAGGGATTCATCCCCACATCCAGCAGACCCCCCCGTCACTCTGCTTGAATTTGCTTCTCAGCAGAAAAAGCTGGTATTCTTTGTTTTTTGGTCAAAATCAGGTGTTTTTGCTGAAAGTTCCCGATGTTCTACCGCCAATTTCTAAAGACCCAAAAAGGCTTGAAACAAACTTTTTTTTTCTGATGAAAGAAGAGAGTCTTTCTTTAGATTGTTTCGATGTTTATGTAGTCCTAAAACTCAGTAGTCCTAAAGTTCAGCAAAAATGCCCCAAAACTCTGGCAGTATGGAGCTCTCTGCTCTGAACATGGCTGGCAGTCAATGAGAAAATCAATTAAGCAAATTTTGCATATTCTTGGCCTGAATTAAATATTTCCAAGCATAAAAATGACTAAATGAACTAAAATACAAATACAGTTTCAGGGATTAAAGGACGTTGATGGACTGTAGTCTACACTGGCCACACCACACTGGATTGCTGTCAACAACAGTTATTGCAGGTTTAAATGATCTACTACAATATCATTACAATAATAATCATCATCATAATCATGATAATAACACAGGGTTCCGGCCGTACTCCAGCTAAAACTCAACCCTGAATCCCCGACGTCACTTCCTGTCCACACGTCCAGAAGACAGTTATTGAAACACACCATCACGAGTCATATTAATGTCTTATTGTGGCTTATTGTCTCGAATTATATCTACTATATTGAGTAATAGGAGTGTAAAGGTGACTATAGGGGTGCTATTATATGTCTAGAGGGCTCTAATAATATTACAAATTTCCAGTGGACCTTCACAGGGGAAAATGACAATATGTTCCTTGATTGCTACCTAAATGCAATAAAAGATCATTTTTGCATCATTCTGTTAAGTAACTAACTAGGTGTTGCAGCCCCCCCCAACACACACACACACACACACACTCACGCACCAACACAGCCCCCCCCATCCCCCATGTGATCAGGTGTCAGCTTGGTGCAGCTGACTTCCTGTGTCGTCCCTCTCTAATCCTTGTCTACATCAGCTTGTCTCCCTCTTGTCACGTATCCCCCCCACCCTCACTCACCCCTCAGACCGCCAGGGGCACGGCCCCAACACTTCCTGTGAACCCCCGACCCCGGATGTGCACGGCATTGTGGGCGCAAACTACCTGGGCACCCTATTTTAGCTGTAAATAACGCATCATACGGTGTGACGTCGTGTGTTTGACTTGTCAAGATGGCGCAGGTGTGGATTGATGTAGTCATGTTGCCCTTCAAATGCCCTTCACAATGCAATGCATCTCCTGCCGTTATGAGTCTCTCAGCCCTCCGCCTGCCAGTCTGAGGGGTGACCTCCATCAGGACCCACCTCCCTTTGCAAAAGTTGGCCATGTTGATGCCTGCCTGACCTTAAAGCGCTCGCTGTCCCTGTATGCGTCTGAGAAGTCGCTGCCACGACACGAAGCCACTTCTCAGACGTCCCAAACATGCCCCATTGAACCCTCAATGAATGAAGAAAAGCAAATGGCATCCATCCAGGTCAGGTTCCATTGGAGGCACCATATTGGCAAACGCTAGTGTCGCCATGATTCCTCAATGCTGCTATGGTACACTCCTGTTTGTGTCCCCCCCACCACCCTCGCACATGTGAAGAACAGCTGCCACAATTCCCCTTCCCCCCCGGACCACCTTCTTCTCTTCCCGGATAATCTTCCCCCTTTCTGTTGCAGATTTTGAGTCACTGCTGCCAAACAGTTTTGAGTCTGAAGGACATGTATTCATTGCTCCCAGGTAGCCTTGTGTGGAACGCTTTGGTGTCCCAACTCTCATCGTCGTTGCTCATCAGTGCTTTTTTTACGTCTCGCCGCCTCCACGATATCTTACGTTGTGTGTTGCATTGTGCCATTTGCTTTCACACTGATGTGTCAACGTTTTGGTCGCAAGATCATCTTCACTGTAATAAATGAGGAGTGGTTGTGTGCATGCTGCTGCTGCATGTTTACTGTGTACACCATACACCGTACATGCATTAGGGGGTGTAACGGTACATGTCTGCATCATCTGAGTTTACCTTTAGGAATATTTGGTACGATATGGAGGCGTACCGAGTGCCCCCACAGTACACATTAAGTGCGCAACAAGACGTCTTTATGGTAAATACAGCGCAGCCCAGCCTTTGAATGGAAATAGTGCCAAGAAGAAGCCAGAGCTTGAAAACCCTCTCCTGTTTGGGAACACTTGGCTTTTCCGGTGAAATACGTAAATCGTAGGGGTGCATGGGCCGATATCAGGCAATTATGGTGTCACACCAATAAATTCGATAACATTAAAAATAGCTCAGGTAACCGATAATTGGAGAAAGAAAACACTCCAATGAGGTGAGACAGCCTGTTGTAATTTCCCCTGAGCTCACTTGTAAACAAACATTCACTTTAAGAGGAAGGACGTCCAAATTCTCCGTGATGAGGGTAAAACAAAAAAAAACTTAGAGCACACAAAAAAAAATCAGCCACATGAAGCGCCGGCGGCGCTGCGTTTGAAAAGTGCACAAGGTTTGCCAGAGACCTCTGTGGCGTCACACCGGCTGCTCAGAGCGTGTGCCCGAATACAGTGCACCTTGCTGGGCCACGCCAGGCGGCTCCTCCTGCTCTATAGTAGTGATGTGGTAGCAGTAATAATGTCATGATATTTGATTAGGATAAATCAACACGTGCAGTTGGTCAAATCCTAATTTGTGTGAGTCCTCCTTACCTCCAGGTGTGCACAAATTCCAGTTAAATCTGAATATAAAAAGTAGGAAAAAAAAAGTTAGCGGTACCATATCGGCCTTGAGAAGCAGAAAAAAAGATAACACGCATCTCTAGTAAATGGGAAAATACAAGCAGATGAGACGTAAGCGGGATGTTGGCATTATTCCGTAGAGATTGGGAACGGAGCTACAAGCCGGAACTTTTAATGCCGCACTTAAGTCAGTCAGGAGCTTTAGGAAAAATAAAATAATCATTCACACTCTTCTGCATCCTTGCATTTTCATAGAATTACCTGACAGTTTATGTTTCATTAAAAAATCATTAAAGCTGCTTACACAAACGCTAAGCAGGTTGATGTTCTGCATGTTGTTCCCACAATGCACCGAATCTGATGGTAAAACCCAGGTACGTACCGAACCGTGATGATGGCGTAGCGTTACACCCCTGAGCATGACTGTCTTCTATGCCACCCATCAACGCGGTGCGTACATGAACCGCTGTCAGGCGTCTTTCTGCATCGTCTTCAGTCATGTTTGGTTTTTGCTCTTCAGGGAATACTGCAACGAACTGGAATTGTCCAACAACAACACGGAATTCCTGCTCAACTTCATAGCGCTCATGGAGAAAGTGACCCCCGACTCCAAACAATGTCAGTGTTGACTCCACCTCTTATCTGACTTTATAGCCACGATCCGTACAAGTTGTGCTCTTAAAATAACTGCACTAAATTATTGGCTGTCATCACCATGGCAACCCACATCATCATCTTCAGTGTTTTAAATGTTGGTGGACCAGCCTGGACACCTGTCGTTTTGTTAGCATTACAGTTCAGACTTGAGTGCAGTGCTTGTGCACATACTGAAATGATCCATTAAATTGCCTGCCAATGTGGTCAGGGTACCAATGGTGGTATGTGGGCGCCTTGTAGTGTCATGCAGGATGCACCGTAGTTTTTTAGAGCCACTATTGATTAGGGGTGTCACAAGACACTGAGTTCATGAGATGAGACGAGTTGAGATTTTAACATTACTTTTTAAAAAAGTACCATGAAAACATTGGGGGGTTTTTTAATATGACAACATATTGCAATTCATAATTTAATTTCCACTACGTTACACTCTTCTGTGTGTATGCAAGCAGCCCCGCCTCCACCCACCGAGACAAAGAGACTGAATGACTGACAAAAGGGCTCACTCCGTTCATGCTGTTGTTCTGTGGAACAAACGCTGAAACCAATGCGCAGAGTGAACTCTCTTCCTGCCTGTTTGGAGGCAAGAGACGAGGAAAACCGACACGCACGCACACGGCGATATATCGAGGCCGGCAACATCATCCAGTTCATTTTCAGTTATTGTGCGATTCATCATTTTTTATGATCGTCCCAGGCCTGGTGCCCACGAGACATTTTTTCCCTGAAGGAGAAACCTTATCACGTTTTAACCTCACAAGATCTTCTGACACCCCTGCTATTTATACATAGAATACTGTATATACAAATATATTAACCAGAGATTTGCTCTCAAAATAATGTTATGACAGCAGCCAATTACCAGCAAATATGAGCAGAATGTTGGCATGGCAATCAAGTTAGCGGAGCCAATGATGGTACATAAATATTTTTCAACTGCTGACATGGATTACTACAACATGCACATTTATTACTTTCCCCAAAATAGTCATTTCCTACAAGTCCTTGAACGAATCCACTATGCATATTCTCTGTTTCACTCATGTGTGAACATGTTTGGTAAAAAAAAAAAAAAGACAGAATTCATCCGGCTAATAAATCAATGCGCTAAAAGCCTGGAACCCCATGATAACCTGTGCAGTCGGACTCCGTTGTTGCCTAAAAGTAATTCAACAAAGCCCGCCAGGGTCATTTCTAACAATGAGCAGCTTATATTCATGTTTTCTGCGTATTGACCTGCGTGTTCCTTGCCCTGTTTAGGTGACAATTTGTTGCTTCACAACCTGATCCTGGACACGGGCATCATCAGGCAGCTGGTGGACAAAGTGTGGAAGAACAAAGACTTGAACACGTGAGTAAGGATGCGTTCAGGCTTGAGCTTCGGAACTCTGGTCTCTACCAAAATTGAAGACTGTGTGTGAAAGGGATAGTTTGGATTTGTTGACATGACGTTGTATGACACCCCCATCAGCACTGTAGTTCATTAACAGCGACTGTGGAACACATACGGAAACAAGATGGCGCCATCGCAGAAGTAGATGCGAGCATCTTCGTCACACACACAAGAACGCACAGGCGACAAAACCTTGCTGGAGGTGTTTTAATAGTGGTCTTCATAGGTGCATTAATTACCTGCCTCTTTTTAGCTGTTTTTATGTCTTTAGAACGCACAGAAATACATGTTGTTTGATTGTGGATGAAGGGCAAAATTCCCCAAAAAAGTGCAGTTTTCCTTTAAGGTGGTGAAGGCATGTAATGGTGATGGCGTCACGTGTGTGTTGTTGTTCAGATATGGCTTTCTGGCCGTGTTTGCTGCAACTGATGGAGGAGTTACCAGAGTGTTCCCCAACAAGTAAGAGTCCTTATCGTTTTTAATACTCACTTTTAACGTCATGCAGAAGTGGCTCCTAATCTCTTGGATAAGGCGGTAGTGGCCTTGTAGCTGAAAGATTTACAGCTCTTTCTGTGCGCGCTCTTAAAATGTCAGGGCGGCAGAAAGCTGGGAGGAAGACCCCGAGCCGTTTAACGCCAGCTTTTACCGCCGCAGTCTGGACAACAAGGGCTACATCTTCAGAGCGCCTTATCGCACAGGTGAGTGATGCTCCCTCCACTGTGTTGGCACGCTCCTTCATCGCTTGGTTCCTGCAGCCCGAGACGAGCTTCTCAACCCAGAGAACGACACCATCGGCATCCTCGTCAGCACGGCGGTGGACATCACAGTGGGAGGGAAGACCATCAAACCAGCAGGTTCTTGTCCCTTTTTGCAAACATCATTCATTCATTCATAATTTGAGGTCTGCTTGTTCATGTGCAACGTTCTTTTATGTCAGTCGTTGGAGTGAAACTGGACCTTGAAGCCTGGGTGGACAAGTTTAAGATTCTTGCCAGTAACCACACTGACAACCGTCAAGGCTCACACACGGTAACAACATAAGAACACACACCCACACGGTAACGACATAAGAACACACACACACACACGGTAACAACATAAGAACACACACACACACACGGTAACGATATAAGAACACACACACACACACGGTAACGACATAAGAACACACACACCCACACGGTAACGACATAAGAACACACACACCCACATGGTAACAACATAAGAACACACACACCCACAAGGTAACAACATAAGAACACACACACCCACACGGTAACGACATAAGAACACACACACACACGGTAACGACATAAGAACACACACACCCACACGGTAACGACATAAGAACACACACACCCACATGGTAACAACATAAGAACACACACACCCACTCGGTAACGACATAAGAACACACACACCCACATGGTAACAACATAAGAACACACACACCCACACGGTAACGACATAAGAACACACACACCCACACGGTAACGACATAAGAACACACACACCCACAAGGTAACAACATAAGAACACACACACCCACATGGTAACGACATAAGAACACACACAAACGGTAACGACATAAGAACACACACACACACACACACACGGTAACGACCTAAGTACACACACACCCACACAGTAACGACATAAGAACACACACAAACGGTAACGACATAAGAACACACACACACACAAACGGTAACGACATAAGAACACACACACACACACGGTAACGACCTAAGTACACACACACACACACACACGGTAACGACATAAGAACACACACATGGTAACGACATAAGAACACACACACACACGGTAACGATATAAGAACACACACACGGTAACGACATAAGAACACACACATGGTAACGACATAAGAACACACACACACACGGTAACGACATAAGAACACACACACGGTAACGGCATAAGAACACACACACGGTAACGACATAAGTACACACACATGGTAACGACATAAGAACACACACATGGTAACGACATAAGAACACACACACGGTAACGACATAAGTACACACACATGGTAACGGCATAAGAACACACACACGGTAACATAAGAACACACACACACGGTAACGACATAAGTACACACACACACGGTAACGACATAAGAACACACATGGTAACGACATAAGAACACACACACGGTAACGACATAAGTACACACACATGGTAACGGCATAAGTACACACACATGGTAACCACATAAGAACACACACACAGTAACGACATAAGTACACACACATACGGTAACGACATAAGAACACACACACGGGAACGACATAAGAACACACACACAGTAACGACATAAAAACACACACACGGTAACATAAGAACACACACACACGGTAACGACATAAGTACACACACACACGGTAACGACATAAGAACACACATGGTAACGACATAAGAACACACACACGGTAACGACATAAGTACACACACATGGTAACGGCATAAGTACACACACATGGTAACCACATAAGAACACACACACAGTAACGACATAAGTACACACACATACGGTAACGACATAAGAACACACACACGGGAACGACATAAGAACACACACACAGTAACGACATAAAAACACACACACAAGGTAACGACATAAGAACACACACACACACACAGTAACGACATAAGAACACACACACACGGTAACGACATAAGTACACACACATGGTAACGACATAAGAACACACACACACACGGTAACGACATACAGTAAGTACACACACATGGTAATGACATAAGAACACACACACACGGTAACGACATAAGTACACGCACGCGTACATGAGCTGCATGTGCTCATGCTACATATTCACACACTTCACTGTGAGGTTGCCACATGTTTAGACAACAATGCTTGTGTCATTTTCACTGCATACTACAGCTATACTGCTATTTAAGCTGTACACTGACTACTCTAAAGTACATCCAAGTTTACTTTCTGTAGTTCTTTGACAAGAGGTACAAATATGAACATTTGGTTTTGATGAACAGAAATGCATGCAAACTACTGTAGATTTGACATATACTCTATGTCGTTTATATCTAAGTAACATAGTCACCGTTATAGTTACAAAAGTAATGCAAAATACACGCTGGGTGTTACAAATAAATAATTAATTATGACGCATTTGATCTGTTTTTAAATTCCTTGTTGTACACCAGCCTTTTCAATGTCCAACTGTGTGAGTTTCCACCGTGGTCGCAGTACAGTTACTATGTTGTGATGATCATTCGTGTATCAGTCCCATTTTGAAATGCATTTTCTTGAAATGCATGTACATAAATGGCAAAAACAGCATAGTGTATGTACAGTACAGAATATACTGGAGCTGCTTCGATGCTGACATATCAATGCGTAAAATAAACGCAAGCACAGCGCAGAGATTGTTTTTGGCTTGGCTGTACTCTATTGTAATCACCCGCTACCTCAAGATACTTCAGGGTTTTAAATCTATTAATTAATTACATTATGAGAAAATTACTCATTTAGTTAAATTACTAAGTTCATCTTTTTTCTTTACTTAATAAACCAATTAAATGTCTTGTATTCTTGATGCTATGATATGAAATTACACTACTTTTTACAATTTACCGATACCAGCCTGAACTTTACTCAGTGTGGCGTCGGAAACGACATCAGTGGTATCGTACATCACTACAATCCACACTCACGAGACACTTCATTAGGTACAAATGAGTGTTTCCAGCTGTTTGAGCCTCTCATGCAGCTAAAAGGTGTAACCAAAATGTTAGGAACAGTACGATGCAGTTACTTTTGGTAAAGCGCCACGTTGCCACACCTCATGTCATCAGACTGTGCAGGTGTACCCACGTGTACCCACAGAAGTGTCTAGTCAGTCTGTGCTCATTTTTTCATAATCTTGGAACAGATGTGTATGTTATTACTGTTATGATTAAAGAGCCTGCGTGTGTGTGTGTGTGTGTGTGTGTGTGTGTGTGTGTGTGACAGTGTGGACCCAACAGAGGCTGTGAGATGGACTGTGAAGCCAACAGTGATGTGAGTGTTCCTCATCTTCACATTAAACGTCACCTTTCCTCTGTGAACCTCCTACATCTCTGCGTGTTTGCTTGCAGGATCTGCTGTGTTATTTAATAGACGACGGCGGCTTCCTGATCATGTCCAACCAGAAGGACGACTGGAACAAGGTGAAGTGGACGCCCATCACGGCCGCTTCTCAGACCGACCTCCCCCTCCTGACGCGACTGTGTGTGTTGTCCGCAGGTGGGCATGTTCTTCAGCGACGTGGACCCCAACTTGATGTTTGCGCTCTACAACAATTCCTTCTACAACCGCAAACAGTCCTTTGACTACCAGTCCGTGTGTGAGCGCATGCCCAACAGCGAGGCCGGAGCTGCACCACGAGGAGTCTTTGTGGTAGCAACATACACGTCAGCGATAACTGTACATAGAATACGCTCATTCTATGTCTTTTACATCTCATCCTTGCTTTTGCAGCCCACAGTTGCAGATTTTGTCAACTTGGCTTGGTGGACTTCAGCAGCTGCATGGTGAGGAACGTACCTAACAGTTATTACACACTCACTGGACACTTTTATTGCACGGGTCTCAAACTCACAGCTTGCAGGCAGGACCTCACGTCATTAAAAAGTAACAGCTACACGTTTGTTACTGCGGTTTTACAGCTAAACTGCATCCACCCGGCAGTCGCGTCAACAAGTAACAAAGACGTGGTCATAACACCCCTGCAACTAATACAGTGGCTGCAAAAACTACGCATTTTTAACTGGTAAATGAGCTGTTTTTATTCACATTTCCACCTCTTGTCTTCAGGTCATTGTTCCAGCAGTTCATGTATGGACTGGCTTATCACAGCTGGTTTGTCACAGGTAAAATACTGGCTTGTTTACTGTATGAATGTGCATGGTGGTGTTGTAAAATAAGCTTGTATCTCTTATGTGCTTACTTTTGTACACTAAAAAGTAGCATTTTGTACGTTTGAGCGAGTAGTCGCTTTATTCCAGCTGCTCTTCACAGATATGAGACTTGTCTTGCAAATGAAAGCAGCGAAAGCAGATAGTGAGTCTACAAAGTGACGGTATGAATCATTTATCACATCCAGGATGACGTGTGTGTTTGTGTTTGTGTTTGTGTTTTTGTTTGTGTTGCTGTGCAGACGAGGTGGACGCAGAGGGGATCGACTCCAAAGAGAGAAGCTGTGTGATGATCCAGACTCAGTACTACCTGAGCAACCTCAGCAGCTCCTACAACATGCTGCAAGACTGTGGCAACTGCTCCAGGTACATGTACGCACACACACACACACACACACACACACACACTCTTTCTTAATCCCTTTTCCAATGAGCATGTGTTGTGTGCAGGCTGATTCACGCCAAGAAGCTGAACAACACCAACTTGTTGTTTGTGGTGGCTGAGAAGATGCCCTGCAACACCTGCGAGATGGACAAGCTGTCCCAGGAGGAAGAGGAGTGTATCCTCTCACGTCATGATACCACACGCACACGCACACGCACGCATTGTTCAGCAACACATTGTTGATTATTCCTTGATTCCTGGTTTTCAGTCAAGGAGGAGAATCCATGTGAAGAAATGAGTGTAGCGCGCTATAGAAAAGGACCTTCCACCTGCTTTGACAACAACATCGCTGTAAGATTGACTCCTTTCTTTAGCAACAGTCACGTCATTCTCTGCTTTCACGGCTCGCGTTATTTACTAGACATGCACGCTTGTAGACGGCCACGACGTACGCCACCAGACATCTACATTTTCTAAAGAAGACACAAGTCGTATAAATAAGAAATACTGCATTGACCCCAACAGAAGACATGACTTTTCCCTAGAAAAAAGTCTGAAAAAGATGGATTGTCCTTTATTCCGAGGCGAGGGATAAATACGAGCAAACCACAGGTGGCGCCAAGGGGAGCTTTTCTTCCCGTCACTCACGGGTCTTGAAAAAGAAGGGTGATGTTATATTTAGGGTTGTCTTATATTCCGGGTCAAGGGATCTATGTTCGCAAATAACAGGTGGTGCCAAATGACTTCTGCCACAAATGAGCTTTTTTTCCCGTCACTCACGGGTCTTGCAACGAGGGGTGAGTCTTAAATCCAGAGTCGCCGTATATTTTTAGTGTCGGGATTTATACATGCAAAGGCGCCAAATGACTTCTCTCCCGATTGAGCTTTTCTTCCCATCACTTACGGGTCTTGAAAATTCAGGGTAGTCTTAAATTGGGGTCAATATGGTAATGTCATGACATATGTGTGATCATCAGACATGAAAGACATGGCTAGTGTGTTGCTAGTGTGATGACCAGTGTGTGTCGTTTCTCAGGAGAACACGTCAGACTGTGGGCGGGGCCACTCCCTCCAGCCTTGCCTCTACACTTTACTGCTGATTCAGCTGCTTCTGCTTTATCCTGTGGTCAGCCCTCACGCTCACTCTCTACTACTACATTAATCTACGAGCACACACAAACACCCTTTTAGCTTCTCCCCTCACGACTACCACCACCCAACATAGTTTTATCGCCAATGATGGGACTTCCCATCTTAGCGGGTCGGAAGCCCTGAGCGCCGCCTTCTCGCCAGCTCGCTTTGCTCACAATGTGTGTCCTCAGCCGAGGTCGTCCCACCGTCCCTCCCCACGTGAGAAGTAGAAAATGTCATGTCACTTTTTTCAAGTTACTTTTTGTTGGCAAAAAAAGGGACTGTCTTTATTTATGCACTCAAATATCTACTTGCCAAAATGAGATAGACTTTCATGTGGTCTTACTTTTGTAGCCAAAAAGACACACTTACATGACTCATGAGAGGGACGTGAGGCATGCTCGTATTTCAAGAGAAAGACACATAAAGGCCGGTATTGTCACGGCATGATGCGCTCATATTCACGACGTGAGGCTCACACACGAGTGATACATTCAGTAGTTAGCATAGATGAAGAGCCATGTGGTGTCCTAGATTACACAAAACAAACCTCTCTGACCAAACATCACCTCTGACGCAACTCATCAGGCTTCTATGCGGCCACGCTGAAAAGAAAACATTACACGACCACAAAAAAGGTGTTATATTGCAATTTTCTGTAAATAAAGACATCACTTTATGAGAAAAAAACCCATCATCTTACCACTTAAGGATGTAATCTTACAAAATAAAGTCATTTTATGAGAAGTCGTAATCTTACCAAAAAAAAAAGTACATTTTCAGTAAATATTGACGTGATTTTGTGGGAAAAAATGATTTTGCGAGGAAAAAAATATTTCTTTTGGCGAGGGGAGAAGTCCTAATCTTACCCAAAAAAAGACATTTTCGAAGAATAAAGTATAATTTTACTACAACAAAGTGAAATCATAACGTGCTGCATAATCTTAGAAGCATGAAGTTGTTTTACATGAAGTCATCATTTTATGAGAAAAGTCCTGTTTTCATGTGAAATAATTACCACCCCCGAAAATGTCCATTTTACGAGTAAAGCATAATCTTACAAGAAGTCATATTCTTTTCAGAAAAAAAGAAAATTAAAAAGAAAAATTTATGAGAAAAAAAATCAATCTTAGCAAAAAAAAGAAAAATAATACAAAATAAATCTTAATCTTGCAACAATGAAGTTGTAATATTACGAGAAAGAAGTCCTCATCTTACGAGAGCAAAGTCTTAATCATACAAGAATAAATGATACTCTTGCAAGAGTTAAGCTGACAAGTAGTAAGTCCTGCTCTTGCAGGCATAAAGTCGTAATTGTACAAGAATAAAGTTGGAATCTAACTTTTGTCAGAAGTTACAATTGTACAAAAATAAAAATGGAATCTTGCAATTAAGTCTTACTCTTGCAAAAATGAAGTCCTAAAGTCATAATTGTACAAGAATAAAGTGGGACTCTAACAATTAAGTCCTGCTCTTGCAAGAATGAAGTTGCAGTCTTAAGAGAATATAGGCCAACTCTTTGTACAAGAACAAGAACAAAGTCGCAATCGTACAAGAATAACAAGCACAAACGTGCACGGTGTCGGCGTTAGGACGAAGACTATCGCGCTACACTTTTTCTGGTTGATCTTATTTCTGCTCATGACGTTACAGTTTTTATTTCTTTTCAGCGTGGCTCTGATCCTTTACAAGCTCCTTCAGTCTGGTCTACTCAAATAGTCAACACATTTACTTTAACACGGGCGGTGGGGGGCACTAACTAAATATGGCCGTCACACGCAGTAAGTAGAGTAGTCATGTGATCGTCATGTTAGACTGTTTCATAGTGCCTTGATGCACTCTGTTGTGGACGACTGTATAGTACTTTTGTTTTTTTTTTTAATAAAGCAGCCATGTTGGAGAATCAGCTTTTTGTGGAGCACATTTGCATCATCACATGGTGACGTCATCAGTCACCAAGCCATGTATTGGACGCAGTCTTATTTGGACATACCTTTTTACCAATCGGGCCACATGACTGCTGTCGTTCTGCCCGATTCCGTGTGTGTTTGCATTTGCTGAGTGGAATGTCGTTGAAATGTGAGGGGTGACAGTTGGTTTTCTTCTTTGTGTGTTGCAATCAACACAAATCAGTGTTTTGGAGGTTTAAAAAACAAACAAAAAAAGGAGGGATTTACTGCTTGTGCTGAAAGAATGTGCTTGTCGGTTGATGTGTTTTAAAATGCAACGCAGTAAAAACGACGCCTCTATATAAATGCCTTAGTGTCACACACATACACACAACTCTCATGCGTTAGCCCTCACACACACAAACACACACTAACGTTACGCCCTCACGCTAATACTGCACTTCATCCATAACAGTTTGTACCCTCTTCAGTGAACGTGTACATCTTGGAATCATCACGATCCATGCCCCAAATGATAATACAGTGGAACCTCCATAATCCACAGGCATCGGTTAGAGTGCAAATAATCTGTTCCAGGGTCAAACTGCGGCCATCAAACTGTCTGTTATTGGTTTTCTTTTTAAGTCTTAAAGTCACATTGTCATATGCTTAACTGTCACAGAAGTGTGAAAAGAAGCTGAGACGATAACGTAACGTTGTGAGGGTCCTTCGTGTTGTCTAATTTCCTTTGGATTTAAGGTTAGCCGTTGTTGTGCTGAGCAGCCTGGACAGATGCCTGTGACACTTTCTTCAGTTCCATTGCTGTTTTCTGTGGTGTCGTCACACAAAATACAACACAAAAAAAAGTAGGGGTGCACGATAATTAAGGGTCGATATGAGGGAATTATGACATCCTACCGGTAACGTTAAAAATAGCTTGGATAACCAATCTTTTTTTTTTTTTAAACGCTCCAATGACGCGAGATCACCAGGACTGAGCAAATCAAGCGCTCCATTTTTCCTCCTGCCTGTGACGTCAACAGCCTTTTGTAACTTCCCCTGAGCGCACTTGTAAACAAACATTCATTTTCCATTCTCCGTGGCGTCACAGCGGCTGCTCGGAGCGTGTGCCCGAATACAGTGCACCTTGCTGGGCCACAGCAGGTGGCTCCCTCCACTCCATACTCTGGTTCTCCTGATAGTAGTGATGTCATGATATTTGATTAGGACAAATCAACAGGTACACTTGATCAAATCCTAATTTGTTCCAGTCCTTCGTACCTCCAGGTGTGCACAAACTACTCTTAAATCTAAATTTAAAAAGTAAATACAAAAAACGTTATTGGTTATTGGTATCATATTGGTCCACACAGTTATAGGTATCGTTTTGGAAAAAAAAGATATCGTGCATCTCTTTAAAAAAAAAAAAAAAGAAAGAAAGAAAGAAAGAAAAAGCAAAACACACTTGTGGCATCTTGATGGTGTTGGTCCTTGGAGGTTCCACTGTGTTTAGAAACACAGAAAAAGAAGAAAGTGTGTATGCAGGGGTCACATGACATGCACTTTTCCTTTGCACTCCCGTCCTCTGTCCTGTGCCAGTGTTCATTCCCAACACTACACGTGCCTCCTTCGTTCTTTCCTGCTCTCTAACACCGCAAAACAAGCACACACACACACACACACACACTTGACAAGTGAGACATGATGCTCATCAAACGGCTTAATCATCATCATCATCATCATCATAACGACACTTCACTCACAATCAGATGGCAGCCAAGGATGTTTCATTACAAGCAGGAGGGACGTCAAATGGGAGGGGGGAGTGTGTGTGTGTCCACAGTGCGGAAAGGACATCATGTGGTCACGTGTCACACATGATCACATGACAATATGCTGGATAATGCTCACATAACAAATACAATAGCAAGTGTAAGAAGAAATGAACCCCTGCACAAAACAACAATGATAAAAGCAAACGTCCCAGCACCGACATGCTCCCGTCGCAGCAGCTTCTCCACAAACTGCCATCGCCAAAATTCTTGCCCTCTTTCTTCTTAATCTGCTACGCAGGATGACTTGGTTAAGAAAATATGGACTCCCGTTGAACAAAATCCTTGAAATTGCCACAAACACGTTAAGGCGAGCACCGTGTGCCCTGCAGCAGCCTCACACGGGGGTGCGCGTGATGTCGTGCGTTTGCGCCTGCACGTCACTTCCCGGACGATTTGCGTTCTCATTGACACATCGCATTTTTTTGGTTATTTGAACGACCGCATTGAAAAAATCAGATTTTAACCCAAAAAACTGCGAATTGGGCGTCAACCCCGCAGCGTGAACGTAGCCCTAGTGGCCTTTTTTGGTACTGCTGGAATTCAGATGCAGAACTGCTCACTGTTTGCTGAGGCACATTTTGGAGGTTCTACTGTATTTTGCCCACCAAAACCATAGTTTTACCATCCAGCTCTAATGTGCGATAAATGATACACTGCAAGAAAACGACGATACGATATTTAGTTTAACGCATGATGGTGGAATGAATATAAAAAATCTTCTACATTCTAAAACCAACCATTTTTACTGATATATAATTTAAAGATATACTTATAACATTATTTTATTACTTGTTCAATATTTGATATTCCTTATTATGTATTTTAAATTACAAAAAACAAATATTTGTAATTTTATTTAAATAGAATTCCAATACAATCACATAAATAATGGATTTATATTCTACAAATGATACTAAAATGCTTTTCTGCACATTGTTTTGAGTTCTTTGAGGACGTTGACCCAATTTCACTAGAGGAGCGCCACCTCCAGGAGCCATAAAGTATTGACACTCCTTGGAGAGGATATTGATCACAAATATCGATATTTGATGATCGTGTATGCATATTTAGACGTGGCGCTGCGACCTTCAGGAGGTTGCTAGGGGTGTCACAAGATCTCGCGAGATTAAAAAGTGACCAGATTTGTTGTCTGGTGGGCACTTGGCCTGGGATGATGATGATAAATACATGAACCAATCACACAATAAATGAAAATGAACTCAATAGTTTTGCCTGCTTCAATATATCGCTGTGTGCGTGCGTGTCTGTTTTCCTCGTCTCCCGCCTCCAAACAGGCAGGAAGAGGGTTCACTCTGTGCATTGGTTTTAGCACCTTGACGCGTTTGTTCCGTAGAACAAGAGCATGAACGGAGTGAGCCCTTTTGTCAGTCATACAGCCTCTTTGTCTCGGTGGGTGGAGGCGGGGCTGCTAGCATACACACAGGGTGTAGAAGAGTGTAACATAGTAGAAATTAAAAATGCATAGATTGCAATATATTGTCATCTATTTTTTTGTAAGTCTTCATTGTACTTTTCTTAAAAGTAATGTTAAAATCTCGTCTCGTTCTCGTAGACCCAATCTCGTGTATCATCTTGTCTCATGACGCGAGTGTCTCGTGACACCCCTCGAGGTTGCATTTAAAGGCCAATGCTGTCCCCTTTTAAAAGATCTGTCAAACGTGGCCTTGTTTTCCTCTTTTTCCCGTTTTATTGAAACGAGGCTGCAGAAGTTGACTGCTGTGTTTTTACGTTTTTACATGTCACCTCGCATCGTAACATAAGGCTGTCCTTGTCTGTACGTGCACACACACACACACACACACACACACACACAGCCCTCCCCCGGGGAGAAGGCGATGTCTTCTGTGAGTTAACAGATGACTTTTGCCAAAATTAAAAATGTAAAATAAAAAAGAAGTAAAACAAGTCCAACGAGGGAGGGGCGTGATTAATAATCAGTGATTGTTATGACGAGCCCAAAAGCAGCGAAGGGAGCCCTGGCTGCACGGTGTTGGGAAAGCCAGTGTGTATGTGATTGTGTGTAGTGTGTAGTCTGGTGCTATGTGACCATGTTTGACAAGTGTGTTAACAACTAAAAAAGCAACATTTAGAGAAAAGAAGAAGTGAAGTCCGTATATATCATGAATATAAATATAGGAAAACGGCACTGTTGATAAGTTTGAGCTGTCAAGTCAAAAATGGTGTTGATTTGATTGGGGTTGTTTTTCTCGTGAGTGAGTGAATGAATGAATGAATGAATAAATGAATGAGCAAGAGTGCGTTTAGCTCCTTCTTATTTTGGGCTCTGCTAGGTCCAAATGTCGCTCCATTCTTTTGTACAGATGAAGCTACAGAAAAAAAGAAAACAAAAAGAAGAGGGCAAAATTTGTAAAATATTGTGTCTGTGACTCCTTGTAAAATATTTTCAAATGGTTTATTACAGAGAATCAGTTAATAAATAATGTTCATATTTTTCACTTCACTTCAGTGTCTGCTGTTTTTGTGATGCACGCACACACACACACACACACACACACACCAGTGTTTCCCATACATTCATTTATTTGTGGCAGCTCCGTCTTTGTGACATTTCTAAAAAAAAAACAACAAAAAGAAGCGGCAGATCGTTCCTTTGTAGTTGTAAGCATATTGGTTGTGCTTTTCTTCACACGCACGCACGCACGCACACGCACACCTCATAGTTTCCTGAGGAAGTCGATTAGAAGTCCATGCCAAGTGTCAGGGTCATCCAGGTAGCAGGGATGTCCCGCCCCTTTCATCACAGCCACACTGTGATTGGCCAGATGGCTCAGGTTGCTAAGCGACACCTCCCCCAGCTGAGCATCCTGGTCACCATAAACGATCAGTGACGCCACCTGGAGGATAAAAGTCAATACACTCTTTGTTTTGTTCTTTTATTCAAACTTTAGCAGAAAGGCAAAATATTTGACATTTTCTATTCTTTTTTTTTATTCAAACTATAACTGAATTATTATTCTTACTTGATCATTTTTTATATATTACTGTTACAATTTATCATTTTTATTACTTTGTTACTTAAAATGTATTAACAAATGAAAGAATATGCCTGATATACCTTGTTAGATGTCATATTTAATGTACTTCTACACTAAATACTAAAGTGTACTACAGTGTTATTAGTGGTATTATTTACTCATTATTTTTTTATTTACTAATTAATTTTGTTATTTATTTGTACATAAATCAGCCCTTTTTATGAATTGTTCTTGGCTGTAGCATGTTCTGTTATGCTTTATGTAATATTTCATATATTATATTAATATACCATACAGTATGTTCTGTTATGCTTTATGTAATATTTCATATTATATTAATATACCATACAGTATGTTATATGATGCTTTATGTAATATTTCATACTATATTATATGAATATACCATACAGTATGTTATATGATGCTTTACCGTACCAGACTATGTTATGTTCTACCACATGTTTGATGCTATGTGTGTTACACCATGTTACATGACATGCTGAGCAGTGAAGCTCCGTACCTTCACACTTTGGTACTGTTGAGGGGTGAACTTGTCGGTGCAGATGGGCGCGACAGGGATGTAGGCCCGTAGAAGGTTCTGGTGTTGGATGAGGAAGGGGAGGGAGTACATGCCGCTGAGTGAGGGGCTGATGACGACCACGGGGCTGAGCTGAAGTTGCTCACACACGTCCACGAGGAAAGACGCCGGAGCCAACTCCCCCACTTCTGCCGGGGCCGTTGCTAACTGGGAGCGTCCGAGTCCTTTTTAGACGACACAAACAAAACGCTTGCTAGCTAAAGCCAGGATGTTTTAATGTGAAAGACGCTCACCTGGCAGGTCTATGGCGACTGCGCGGCAGCCCGCTTTGGCCAAAGTGTGCAGCGTGCCGTTGTCGAGCCAGTTCTGCGAGGAGAAGCGGATGCCGTGAAGAAGCAAGACGGACATCTTTGTTTCTCCTGAGGAAGGTCGACTTTGTCTGTAGAAGAGCGGAGATGTGCATCCTTCCACTTGCACGCTTCCATCGCTCACCTCCACCTCACACATCCTGACGACACAACTTGGTTATCTTTCCACTCTCAACGATACATCCACGACAACAAAAGACAAGATAGACAGTGAACAAGACATGGAAGCCATAAAAGTCTACAAGTGTCTCTGTTCTGGCTGGTCAGTACAATATGGCTGCAGTGCCAATAATAAAAGGATGGAATGTACGTTGCATAGTGAGCTCTGTTGATGTGTTATGTGAAGCAACTTACCTCCCAGGCACATTCTGTCATCTATTGCTACAGATTGACAACATGACTTGTATTTACACTATATCTTTCATTTACACATGTATGATGGTTACTTTTCTGTACAGTCAAGGTTTCCCATACATTCATTTATTTTGGTATATTTTATTATTTTTGCTGGGTTTTTCTATGTTTCTCTGTATTGTATTTACCTGCGATGTGCAGTACAAGTGTGCTTAAATAAAGTTGGTGTGCCACTGACAGCCACTAGAGGGCAGTGCAATCCCTACACCTGTACCTGCGTGTAAATGGCGTTGTATTAACCAGCGTTAGAGGCCTCTATTCTTTTCTTTTTGCAGTATTTGAGCTTAACAACTGAACTGATTTGCATCCACACGTAACATCGCATATAAAACTTACATTTTTAGTTTACCCCTAGATAAAAAAAAGTACATGAATAAGTGCTCGCTGCCCCTAAAGTCTAGGATGATGACTTGCTAGCTAAACATGGGTTCATGTACAGCACAGTAATAAACATATTGTTAAACTGATTCATTAATCTTACAGTGTCAATCAAAAAGAGAGCATTCTTATCTTTGTAATGGCTGAATACTTACTAGAACTCTCGCATTGGCGCTTGTGCAGGTGTACCTAATGAGGTGACTAGGAGAGTACAACGTGAATACAAATTAGTTACTACCTTTTAACAGGTAAAGAGTACCGTAGTAAGTGTATTGGTAAGTACGTTTTCTTGTTTCTTGAAAGTCCCCATCAGATTCGTATTTCATTAAAAGTATCGATCTGTCTTACCTGACGTTGACGATGTTGAGAGAGCCGAACTATGACTAAAGGTTGTCTTTTTTTTTGGTTGTTTTCCGGAAAAGCAGCAAAAGAGGGGAGAAAAAAAGTCTCTCCAAATGAGTTTACTGGCCTCTAGCGTCTGTTGGGAGAATTGCATGCAGGCGCGTCGTGAGAGTCAGCGTCGATACGCCACTCTTGATTAATGATTACTCAGCCTATTGATCGCCTCTGATTTGGGGTGAAGGCTGCTGTTTGAGTAAGAGCTCCTGTGTTTGAGGTCGTTCTTCATTTTCAGCAGCTGGAATCTTTTTCTCGAAAGCTTCTCCCTTTTCTAGACAAACGTCTTCCTTTTCTCCAACATTCTACCGGCTCTTCCTGTGATTTAACGTCCTGAAAAAATAACCCGAGTGAGACATCTTTTGTTTGTAAGCGAGCTTTCCGTTCCGGCAATGAAAGTGCTGCTGTGTTGTTTACTGACAGCAGGGCTGGTCACAGGTGAGTTTGTTGGGTATTTTATTTAACGTTCTGAGGTATTTGGATTATATTTATTTTTTGTTTCTACTTTCAAAACTACTTTGAAAGTAGTACTTTTGCATAATAGCCAGTACTTTAGCCATGTAAATAGTACGTTGCTGTATGATGCGGCAGGTCCAAAGGTCATATGTGCATGCTGGTGCCCAAAATGTTGCACATGCTGGGTACCACACTGTACTTAATACACGGCATGCAGTCTACAAGGTTCCCTTGACACTATATTTCCAGGTTACCGCAGTCCCCTGAATGATTTCCAGCGCTCAGAGGGCAGAGAGCTGGTTCCTACCTCCTGGAGCTCATCCCGGGTTCTAATGATATTGGATCTAAACCTGGAGGAGTGTGCCACTCGCTGCTTGCTCTCACTGGACTGCAGGTAGATCACTACACTGCTATGGGCAACAGCAACATTTGACCCGTTTTAGCTATTGGTCACCACTTTACCGAGTTGTCATGGAAACATGGATGCTCAAATGTTCTTTATTGTTTTTGTATTATTATTTTTTTATTCTATATTTTTTCTTTAT
Organism: Dunckerocampus dactyliophorus; assembly: GCF_027744805.1. Lineage (NCBI taxonomy): Eukaryota > Metazoa > Chordata > Actinopteri > Syngnathiformes > Syngnathidae > Dunckerocampus > Dunckerocampus dactyliophorus. The sequence goes on from NC_072826.1 coordinate 2,917,075, forward strand.
TAAACAAAATCAATAAATACAATTAATAATTATTTCCAGGCTTTCACGGGCCACATAAAAATATATTTAAACAAGTTTAAAAAAAAATACATACTGCATATAAAACAATTCACAATTATTTTAAAAATAAAACATATAACTAAATAATAATAAATAATACAAATTTTAAATCGTAATTGCATTTGACAGCAAAAAAATGAGAAAGTTTCTGTCAAAATTGACAGCAAATAAATTTAGCAAGAAAGATTGTCTGTTTGATTTCAATTTGTGTTTATGAATGTAAACATATATTAAATAAGTTGAAAACATTCTTTTTCACAATAGTATTAAAAACAATAAATACAAGAATAAAGCAATCTAAGTCAATTAAAACAAATGAAAACTTTGAGGATGTCTGTATTCCATGTATGCTAGCATGTCTTCCAAAGAGCTTCAACACTACCCATAGGGGGCGCCACTAATGTCATGACAAAATCCTGTTTAAACAAAAAAGTATTTTCTTCTCCGTCAGAGCGTTCAACTACGAGACGCGGCCCACGCCCACCTGCAGACATCTGCCATGGGTGGGCGACGGCAGCAACGCACAGGTGAAGCGTAACGTGAACTGCGACCTTTACGAGAAGAAGGGTAAGACACACACACACACACACACACACCTACATACGTGATGTACAGTATGTAACATAACAGGAATGTGTGTCTGATGTGCAGTGTATGTGAGGAAGTGCATTGTGGGTAAAGGCGAGGACTACAGAGGGAAGGTGTTCACCACAAGGAGCGGCCTCACCTGTCAGCAGTGGTGGTCAAAGTTTCCACACGATCACAGGTCAGCATTACCCGTCATGTGACCAGTGACGTCGCGTCCGGTGTTGTGATGACTGTCTCATGTCCAGGTGGACTCCCTCGCCGACTAACGGCCTGGAGCTGAACTACTGCAGGAACCCAGACGGCGACCGTATCGGGCCGTGGTGCTACACCACCGATCCCGAGCGTCGCTACGAGAGCTGCAGCATCCCTCAGTGCAAAGATGGTACCACCCACACGGCGCACTTTCAAACGACATACGATACACACCGAGAAGATACTATAGTAGGGACGCCGCATCCTGCAGGGGGGGCTTCTGTGGGGGCCAAAGCTTGAAAGTCTTACTTGCCTGTCGTTCTGCTTTATATTGAATACAGATTATTATTGTACATGTATATATTTCATGCATTTGTGGAGATGGCAAACATGACTTCCTGTTCCTGCCAACTCTCCCTGTCCTTTTTCTGCTGTATCCCTGATTGTGCCCTACAATATTCTGCCTAGCAACAAGCCATTCTGTTGCTACTACACTGCGGTTCTAAAGCTACAATTTCATCTCTACTTGATGTTGATGTATTTATTTTTTGTGATAAAAAAATACATTATGAAACCACATTTTACAAAATAATTTGGACTTTTTTGCATAATTATGACTTTTTATCTTCGAATTATGACTTTTTATTTCAGAATTATGACTTTTTATCGATGAATTCTGACTTCCTTATCTCATACTTATGACTTTTTACGTCTAATTTTGACTTTTTATCTCATAATTTAAATTTGCTTTTTATTGCATAATTATAACTTATCATTGGGATTTTTTTTCAGTGAAAAAATATATTCCTGTTCAATCAAATATGAAATATGATGTAAAAAGACAGTAAAATGAAATGAGATGATTTGTTAGGCTTTCTACGTGTGGCCTTCTAAGGGCGTTCATGGTGTTGTGTGCAGAGGTGTGCATCACATGTAATGGCGAGGACTACAGAGGACAAGTGGACCACACTGTCAGCGGCAGAGAGTGCCAGCGTTGGGACCAGCAGTACCCTCACCAACACATCTACCAGCCTGAAAAGTACACTCACCACCCCCCCATCTCACACTGATTTAGCCAACATAGAATGACATGTACGTGTTCTTGCGCCAGGTATCCTGATAAGAGTTTAGATGACAACTACTGCCGTAACCCTGACGCCTCTCCTGTGCCGTGGTGCTACACCACCGACCCCGACGTGGAGCGAGAGAGCTGTGAGATCAGCAAGTGTAGTAAGTTCACACAAACATCATTACACAAGTCATACACAACATGCAGCTACACTTTCACAAGATACAATGGCGACATTTTGCCTCTACAAAGGTCACGATCAGTTTTGACACAGGTAACCCATCATTTTAAAAAAAACGCTCCCATCAGTCGAGATTAGCTGTACTGAGCGGGTGAGCAAATCAAGCGCTCCTTTTTTTCCTGCCTGTGACATTAACGGCCTGTTGTTACTTCCCCTGAGCTCACTTGTAAACAAACATTCACTTTCCCTCAAAGACATTTTGCGTGCTATTTGTACCAAATGCTCCACAATGGGGGGGGGGAACCTTATCAGCCAGTGCCGCAGCGTTTGAAAAGTGCAAATAGTTTTCCAGAGACCTCCGTGGCGCCACACCGGCTGCTCGGAGCATGTGCTCGAATACAGTGTACCTTGCTGGGCCACAGCAGGTGTCTCCCCCCACTCTATACGATATAGACATGGTGCATCTCTAGTTAATGTACTTCGTCATGCTACAAGTTTGTAGAGATGATCGTTTCTTCACATTGCAACCCAAACAGACTTCCACCGGTTATTTCCCAAACTTGCAACATGAGTTGTGCAATATGCAGTAGCAACTTTGGATTTTCCCCTGCATTTACCACATATTGCGCCATCTGCTGGTATAGCCGAGTCACACAGCTAGCCAGGAGGACACAAACTACAGCTTTAGTAATCAAATCAAGTAATTAATCCAGCCTGCCGGACGTTTCCAAATGAGTTTTAAAATCCTTTCAAATCCAAGATGTAGCCAGCAGTAGGATTTGCAGTGCTATGTTTACTGTACGTGTTAAACTATTGAAATGATTCCAGTGATTCCTCTGCGCTTTCTAGTGATACGGGCATTACGGTAATCATAGGGACTGTGCCACTGCAGCTCCAGGAAGACGAGGCTTTGATACGAAGCAGAGTGCGTGGTGGTCTGTGTGACCGAGAGGGTCAAAGAAGCAAGAGTTCTGCAGAAAAGGGATATTTTGTGTTTTATGGGTGTTTTTTGTTGTTTATGTTTGATTGCAAAACATGTCAGGGAGGTCGTTTGGGAAGTAAACAAGGAGGTCCATTCACATACTCAATATTTTATAGTTCATATTGTTCCTCGCTAGGTTCATTGGTGGCTCTAAATTGTCCATAGGTATGAATGTGAGTGTGAATGGTAGTTTGTCTATATGTGCCCTGTGATTGGCTGGCGACCAGTCCAGGGTGTCCCCCGCCTGTCACCCGAAGTCAGCTGGCATAGGCTCCAGCATACCCCTGCGACCCTAATGAGGAGAAGCGTTATGGAAAATGGATGGATGGGTTTGTTCCTCCCACATCCTTTATTCATGAGTGTCTAATTCAGTAAAAACCTGTCAAATTCATGGCTAGAGGTGCTGTACTACATTTTTAGCATGCAGTAATGCAAAGCACGCTCCTGAAAAAAGGGGGGCCAAACATGTGCAGCAGATTGTAAAAGACTTTTAGTGTTAAAGTAAGACAAGTAATTGCAGGTGGGCTGCTTTTTCAACTTCTGGCCCTCAGCCGAGGTGCGTGTCGAGAAACGTCAGCGCTCCAGCCTTACCACAAACTGTTTCCGCGGCCGAGGGGAGGACTACCGTGGAAAAGTCAACGAGACCACGTCAGGCATCCCGTGCCAGCGGTGGGACGCGCAGTATCCTCACGAGCATCCCTTCTACCCAAACACATACGAATGCAAGTAAGTCGAGTACGCTGGCGGAATACACGATGTTCACTTTGTCATCGTGGTGACCGCAGTCATCATCTTTGGTGAGGCGCTCACAATAAAGGGACAGGGACATTGTTTGAATGATTTTTGCAATCTAGGGGTTTGGAGGAGAACTACTGTCGCAACCCAGATGGCTCGGAGGCTCCCTGGTGCTTCACATCTGTGCCCGAGATGAGGACTGCACTCTGCTTACAGATCAAACGCTGTGCAGACGACATCGAAGCAGAGGGTTCGTCCTCCGATTTCACACAAATATCTACAGAGAATGGAATAGAATACAACAGCGTAACACTTAATTCATCACAAATATAAGACAACCGCTTCATCGCATAACTATTTAAACAGTAGAGTGATGGGAAACTGCAGGTCAGCTTTATCTTCAAATTAACATCATATCTCCTCCTCTCGTGTTTGCTGACTGGCTAACAGCCTGTGAGACACTTTTTTTCCAGCAGGTCAGTGGTGAGTGTGTGAGTGACACAGGGGAAACGTTGTGTGGCGCCACCTTTTGGTTTGCATGTATAAATCTCTAGACCAATATAACTTAACTCGTCTATTTCAGACTTTTTTCAAGAAAAACAATATTGTCTTATGTGCGGGTCCATACAGTACAGTCGTCCTTTGCAATATTTTGATGATCGCGCGCTTGCCTTATCGCGGTTTGATCGCTGTTTGGTGGTAGACTACAGTATGTATGGTCAGTTATTAGTCAAACCACTGAAATCCAAACGATACCATACATAGTGGCCAGTAATGACACACAACACTGAGTCTAGTGATGCCATGCCACTGATTTTATTTACAGATCCGATACTGAGTAATATTCAGGCTGATATCGGCAATATATTATATCATATAAACTTTATATGAACTAATGATAGAGGACACAGAATACATACATTTATTATAACAAACTAAGCCTCATTTAATACTAACCTGCATGATCATTTTTGTTGATGTGTGATTTCCTCCTGTTAGATTGCTACCATGAAAATGGAAAAAACTACCGGGGCATGGTGCGCAAGACCCGCAAAGGCATCACCTGCCAAAAATGGAACGTGAACAACCCTCACCACACCAAGTATGACAGATGGAAAACAAAGCCTCCACAAATAGTTGTTCATTGCATGTGTACAGTATGTCCTACTTGTCACCTTCCTGTCATGTTCAGAATAAACCCCAGGACACACCCCGAGGCCAACCTGACAGAGAACTACTGTCGGAACCCGGACGGGGATCAACACGGGCCCTGGTGCTACACCACCGACCCCAAAACTGAGTTTGACTACTGCGCCATCAAGCAGTGCGGTACTGACTGATGTCACTCTGTTTATTCATTTGAAACTTGGAACAGAAAAGGATTCTGCAAATCATTTTTCCCTTTTAAACAGCTGGAGAGAAAGTATCCCTGACTGAACCAGTGGGTATGTTATGCAATCCGCGTGTCCTTATTTTAAATCATAGGAGAAAAAAAGACATTTTTCCTTCGTCCACATAGAAAAGGTTGAGTTCAGCGAGTGTGGGAAAAGAGACGACCGCTTCCAGAGGACCAGGTTACGCATCGTCAACGGAATACCGGGGAACTCACCATGGACGGTTAGCCTGAGAGACAGGTATACGGTTGAAGTGACCGAGAGAACAAAACAAATACACGCCATGCTGCAGTTGACCTCTCACCCCTTGCCCTGACAGGAAAGGAAACCATTTTTGTGGAGGGGCCCTGGTGAACGCCAGATGGGTGATCAGCACCAAGCAGTGTTTCTCCTCCTGGTAAACATCTCCAAATGACTACACCCGCTACCCTACGTACAACATTTACATTTTATACTCACAGGCCATAACATTAGGTACACCTGCAGCGCCAGTGCAAGAGCTGTATCCAAAAATTGTGCATTTTGAAAGATAATAATGTTAATTTTTGACTTACATTGTTACATTTTTAAAAAACAAACTAAACAAACAAAGTCCAGGCTTGTACTGGTGGATGGTGGCTTTGTATTCATTCTGTGCTTTTAAGTTGGTGTTGCTACTGTCTGGTTTTAGACAATACACACATTAGATCGCTATAATGTTGTGTCTGGTCCATTGAGTAACTTGTTACCAACGTGTTGTGTTCTCAGCTACGTGGACCTGCCGGGCTACTCGGCCATGATGGGAACTCTCTTTCGTGATCCCCAGGAAGGCGAGCCCGGCGTGCAGACCATCCCGCTCACCAAGATCGTGTGCGGGCCGTCCGAGTCTCAGCTGGTCATGCTACAGCTGGAACAGTGTGTGCACGTTTGCCCTGCTTGTGCACGCACACACTCAGTCTCAGTCTTACACTGGCTTCTCTTTCTCTCTGCAGCCCCGCCCAGTTTAATGACCGCATCTCTCAGATTTGCCTCCCCCCTGAGCGCTACATTGTGGCTGAGAGGACCATTTGTGAGATAGCGGGATGGGGCGAGACCAGAGGCAAGTAAAATAATCTCTCGTTTATGGCAGTTAATTGGTTCCAGACCCGATAAATGAATTTCCGCAAAGTAGGATTTCCTATTTATAAATCAAATTATTTCGTAGTTAAGGGATAGAAAAGCTGTTTACGGTCTTCTAAATACGGCTTTTAACACAATTGGAGCCCTCAAGACATGAAATAACACCCCTATAGTCACCTTTACACTCCTATCACCCAATATAGTAGATATAAACAGGGAAAATAAGATAACAGACTCACACGTTAGCGACTCCTTGTTGGGTTTTTTTATTTCCTGCAGTGGATATTGTCTCATCAGTGTATTGTAATGGTGGCTTTCAATGGCTTTACACTCCTATTACCCAATATAGTAGACATAATTAATAGTAAATAAGTCATTTATGATGTAAATAAAACCTCTGTTTGTGTTCTCTGGGGGATCTTAATGTCAGGCGGACAGGAAGAGATGTCAAAGGTTCCGAGCTGAGTTTTAACTTGTTGTGGGTTATGGCCCCAACAGTGGCCTGTGTTATTATTCTGATTATTATGTTATTTATATAGTTATATATAGTGTATCTATACATATATATATCTTGTTTCATTAGGATATATTGAATTTATTCAAGAGATCATTGAACTGCAACTGCCATTTTGTGGAACGAATAGAAACAACAGCAGGAGGTTGCCTACAGCCACAGTAGCTAATGCTAAGATTTTCTGACCTGCTGCTACAGCAATTAGAGACCCCGGAAGGTATTTGCAATTGTAAGACATGCGCCCGCCGACTATGGCAGATGAGCTGTATACAGGCGTTAATTCCAGCGTTTAAGCTAGATAGATAGATAGATAGATAGATAGATAGATAGATAGATAGATAGATAGATAGATAGATAGATAGATAGATAGATAGATAGATAGATAGATAGATAGATAGATAGATAGATAGATAGATAGATAGATAGATAGATAGATCTGTAGAAATAGATGACACAAGTACAGCAGGTGCAAACACATCCACTCTCAGCTTTAATCAACATCATGCTTAGTTTCAGTTTCAGTTTTGCCATAAACAAGTAAAGTCCGTCTGACTTCAAGTAAACGTCTGTTACTTTCAGCACACCTGTGTTCACTATTTGAGGAAATAAAGCACCCTTTTTGGGGGGAAAACAATCATGGGAGTGCATCTTTACAGTAGTTTTTGCTGACTAGCAAACAAGAAAAGCTCATAATGCTCAGTTATGCTCGCTGTGTTTACTGATTTTAGTGTTTTGGTTACTTGAGTTGAGCAGGTGTACCTAATGAAGTGTCCGGTGAGTGCACACTATAAACAAGTCGTGGACGTCCAAATAAAGCACGTGACGTCGTTTTGCAACAGATGGCGTTGCTACTTCCAGCCTCATTCAACATCTGCAGAGCTTCCTGCGTGTTCTTCATCGCCATCTCCCATAACACGCCTGTGCGCAACCTTCCTCCCCCCACCCCCCAAACCTTACCCATTCCATCCTTTCCTTTCAAGGCACCGGAGACGAGAGCGTCCTCAATGTGGCCCACATACCGGTTCTCAGCAACAAGGACTGCAACAAATACTTCCGAGGGCGCGTCCGAGAGAATGAGATGTGCACCAGCTCTTTCCAGGGCGGGGTCGGCGCCTGTGAGGTGGGTGTTTGTCAAGCTTTGTCGCACTGATCCAACTGGTTCATGTTGTCGTATACATTGAAAAAGTGAAAACACCCGTGTTAGAAATCACTGATCATACCAGAACAGCACAGCCATTGCGAAGCTTGGTGGAAGTATCGTACGTTGGGGTTTTTTCGGCTACATCTGGCCACACCAGGATGAAACTCAAGTTTTACACGAATGAAGACCTAAAATTAATATACCATTATAGCTGGGGCGTTAATTGGAAACAGGCGATAGCTGCAGACGGGCTGTTCTTCCCCGAATGTGAAAACTCAATTCGTTTTTTCACCTTAATAATGATTTGGAGTGCATGAGAGAGTGGAAAGGAAGACATAGCTCTCTTTGACCACATGGTCATTTATGATGTGATGATGTGCAATACCGATACTGAGTAAAATTCAGGCTGCTGTTGGCGATACCGATCCGATACCAATACTTTGTGCAATTTCACCTAATGCAGTGGTTCTCAATTATTTTCTGTCATGCCCCCACTGGGGGACAGAAATGTTTCCTCCCTGCCTCTCACGCCCCCCCTGACAGTTCATATCAAGATTTCATATCATTTAATTGAAAAAAAGATATCATCATGGAAATGTAATGCACTAATAAACTGTCTTCCAGCTATATCAGTGTTTTAGACTCCATTATAGTTCCCAAAGATGGTTCCTTATCTTGTCTTATATTATGACGGGCGATGCTAAGCTAAGCAACAGCAGCTGAAGGTAAAAAGTAGTTGTCAAGTTCTTCTCAACTTTGTGCATCCCTCGAACTTGACAAAAGGGTCTGAGTTGCTACACCAAAGAAACCGGACCCACTCGATGCTTTGCTTTTCTTAACTTTATTTAACGTGGTTCAAGTCATGAGTTGTTTTCATGCTCATCAAAGGTTTTTTTCACTGCGCAGCACAGCTGAAAACCTTCAAAAAAGAAGGACACAAACATGTAATATAAAAAAAAAATCAATGTTATATTGTATTGCATTATATGAACCAATTCATTTCTATGCCAACAATTTTAATGAAATTATATTTACCACTTTTACTGCTATCTATTAAATTACTTTTTAATTTTTAAACATTTGTATTGTAACTTAGTCTTGTAAGCTTTCCATCATGCTTGTTTTATCAAATTGTGTCTATTCTATGAAATAAATACCATCATTGAACAAACATTTTCATTTTAAACAAGCACATTCAATGTGCAAAAGAAATCTGCATCATTTGTATTTGTTTAACGCCTTAAACACGACATTGAGTTGATTTGAGCATTCAGATGATTATGCGCCGCAATCACCGCACTCTCCCGTGTGCCTGCAGAGAGACTACGGCGGCCCGTTGGCGTGCCAGAACCGAGACTGCTGGGTTCTGGAGGGGGTGATCATCCCAATGAGACGCTGCGGACACCCGGGACAACCCAACATCTTCATCCGTGTGTCGGTCTACGTGGACTGGATCAAGAAAGTCATGGGCTTTGCTTAGGGGAGGGGCTATCCAGTCTTTTTCCAGGAAGGGCTCTTTGATACATTTTGAACAGTGGAGATGCTGAAAGCAATGTGAGGCCAGTGAAGGCTAATAGATGCTGAACTATCTGAGCAAAACATTCACAGCTTAGCTTTGTGTTATAGATGACAAACAGTAGTGTAATATCTGATGATAGCGCTCATTAATAATCAGTTCTTTGTTTTTAATCACATTTATCACATCAGTATGTTGTAGAAACTTGCACGTACATGATCGTAGTAGTCGGCCCTTGTGTGCACCAAGGTGCAGGATGTATCATAATAATACAGCATGTGCATGCGTAAGAGAAATGTAACAATGAGATATAATTAGGACATTACTTTATGCACTAACTATTCATTGAATGGAGCCCCACAGCACCTTCTCTCACCTCCCAGCCCTCCCTTGCCTTGCCATTTCTAAAGAAATCCCTCTTGAGTCTGTCTTTTGATGGCGGCCCCCACCTCTAAAGACACGCCTTTGTGCCTAATGCCCAACTGTATGCGCTGCACATTCTTTCTAGTTCTATAGGAGGATTTTTCTAATGCGCTCCTGATGAGCCCACGGAATTCAGCCTAAATAAACCTCAAGATCACAGTCCCAAAGAATCTCAGACACACCAGCCTGCACGAGGCCGCTGGACCCCACTCATTCCATCCCCCGCCGCCCCCACTTTACTGTACTTCCTCTCTGACTTGTCATTGGCTGCTGTAGCGGGACCGAATAAGAGTGCAAGAAATGGCAGTTTGTGCATCATTCTGTTCACTTTCACTTGGTCATATTTATGCCGGCTGACTTATTTCATGTCATTCCAAATGACTGTCGCTTCTTCTCAGCAACAGCAGACTTCTGGGAAAACAAATATACGTTTTTTTTAAATAAAGAAATATGAAAGTGTTTCCTTGTTTTGATGTACACGTAATAGATGTGGCAAACTGACAAATGTACCGTGGAAAGAAAATCTGACACCTGATTCATCTTTAGCCTCATAAATTATCAAATAAAATATGTTTTGAAAAATACATAATGCAATTAAAAATATACGTAAATGCCACAAAATATGTTTTGTGAAATTATATTATTATTATTACAAAAGATTCACTGTGGTCAACCTAACAATCTTGAAAATCACAAGCAACAGGGAAAGAATATTATTAATATTATTATTGTTATTATCATGTGTAGTATCGTTATTTATACTGGGTTTGTATTTATTGTTTTTGTATTTCTTTACTTTAAAATAATGACTCATTTAAAATAATAAAATAATTTGATCATTATATAACCAATAATCATCATCAACAATAATTAACATAATTGCATAATTAATATATATTAAAATATATAATAAGCATAATTATTACATGATAATAATTGTATATGTAAATAATATATAATTAATAATTAAATAATTTCACATAACAATAAAATAAATAATTACATGAAAAATACAATTTGAAAATAATTGTAAAATTACTGTAAAAATTTAGAAATAAAAATAAGAAATATACAAGATAGTATTTTTCATTTAGCCTTTATTCAAAAACGCAAGTGTTAAAAGTGCTCAACCGCAATGTTGTTGCCGTGTAGATATTGCCAAAAATAAACTGTAGAAGTTGTAATGCTTCTTGGATTACGTCATCAATGCAAGAAAACAATACAGAAATCTGCCTTCAGAAAAGTAGATACTGCAGTAACAATAATCATTCAAATTTGCCCTTTTATTCTTTTATAGATAGAGTCACAAAGTAGAGCGGAAAATAAAAAATACATGTTAAAAATGTAAGCATAATAACATATCGTGTGCCTAACGTTTGGACATGCAAACGAGAAACCCCAAACCACCCCAGTAAACGCTGAAGGTCACAGCCCGATGAGGCCATCAGGACCACATCGTCTGCAAATAGCAGAGACGAGATCCTAAGGCCGCCGAGCTGGACTCCCTCGACACCTTGGCTGCGCCTAGAAATTCTTCCATCCATCCATTTTCTATACCGCTTCTCCTCATTAGGGTCGCGGGGGTATGCTGGAGCCTATCCCAGCTGACTTCGGGCAACAGGCGGGTACACCCTGGACTGGTCACCAGTCAATCGCAGGGCACATAAAGACAACAAATATTCATATGCACATTCATACCTATGGACAATTTAGAGTCTCCAATGAAGCTAACATGCATGTTTTTGGAACGTGGGAGGAAGCTGGAGTACCCGGAGAAAACCCACGAACGCACGGGGTGAACATGCAAACTCCACATAGAATATGCCCAAAGGAGAATCGAACCCAGATCTTCCCGATCGCCAGACTGTGACAGTGTGGCCAACATGCTAATTCTTTCCATGATGAACAGAATCAGTGACAAAGGACAGCCTTGGCGGAGCCCAACATTCACTGGAAACAGGCTCAACTTACTGCTGGCAATGCAAACCAGGCTCCTGCTCCGGTTGTACGAGAGCCGAATGGCACGTAGTAGCGCGCCACCAATCCCATACTCCCGGAGCACCCCCCACAGGACACCGCGAGGGACAAGGTCGAACGCCTTTTCCCACATCCACAAAGCACATGTGGACCGGTTGGGCAAACCCCCAAGTACCCTCCAGTACCCTTGCAAGGGTGTAGAGCTGGTCCAGTGTTCCGCGGCCATAACGAAAACCACATTGTACTACCACATTTGTAGCCGAGGTTCAACTAACGAAAATTTGCAGATTTAGTACACTTTCCAGAATAATGCATAAAGTTAATAACAACTCGTTACCCAAAAACCTCATACAGTATTTCTCAATCAGAGAGGAGAAATATGATCTTGGAGGAAAATTCAACTTAAAACATTTATATGCGAGAACTACGCTGAAAAGCCACAGCATTTCCGTGTGTGGAATGAAATTATGCAACGGATTGAGTAAGGAACTCAAACAAAGTACCGAGATGAGCACATTCAAAAAACAATACAAGCAGTTGATGTTTGCTAAATACAAGGCAGAAGAGTCTTGATCATCACAATGATGTTCTGCCAGGTTTGTTATTTTTTTGTTTTTTGGGGGGGGTTTTAAGGAAAAAAAAATTCTGTTTCTTTATTAATATTTATTTTATATATACATTTTTTTGTCTTACTGTCATCTATTATGTATTATTATCCTGATTGTCACAGAAAACATGACATGGAATGCAGGAAGTGAACAACAAGTGTTGTAATAAATGTGGAATAGACGGGGGAGGATTAAATAAGCTTTGCTTCTTATGCTCCTTTTGGACATGTGGAACTGTGAAAGAATGATTCACGAGATGTATTCCATTGGAACCTTCATGTTCAAATAAACTAAACCAAACCAAACCAAACGGTCCTACCCTGGAATATACTTTCCCAGGGAGGCTGAGGAGTGTGATCCCCCTACAGTTGGAACACACCCTCCGGTCACCCTTCAAGAAAAGGGGGACCACCCCCCCCGGTCTGCCAATCCAGAGGTACAGTTCCGACTTCCACGCAATGTTGAAGAGACGTGTCAGCCAAGACAGTCCCTCAACATCCAGAGGCTTGAGGAATTCAGAGCGAAACTGGTCCACTCCCGGAGCTTTTTGACAACCCCAGACACGTCAGCCACGGCGATGGAACTGTCCGCGTTGTGTCCTCACACTCTGCTTCCTCTATGTGGGATTGAGAAGATATACTGTATATACATACATTATACAAAAAAGGTTTCATTGTAATTAATAATTTCATTGAAGTATATGATTTAAAAACGTAATAACTTAAATTAAATATGTATTTTTTCTATTTTTGTATTATTATTCATTCATTCATTTATTTTCGAAGCCGCTTGATCCTTGTATTATTATTACTATTATTAATTTTTCAAATAAATAAACAATTTTAAACATAAAAAATAATATGATACATTACAATTAATAAATAAAATCAAAAAGAAAAAATGATTATAGCTGTACACTGTATAGTAGGATCCTTATGTGTTTTCTGTCCTGTGTTTTGATGTAATTGCACACCATGAATCATTTAACTGAAGTCAAGACTACCATCACTCCCCCCCCCCCCCCCCCCCCCCCCACACACACACACAGACACGCACACACACAACCCCGCGCCCTCGCCCAAACAGATGCTTCGTGAGACGTTTTTCTTTTTCATGAAACCCAATTTTATATGTCTGCTCTTTGGTGTGACTCATACAGCTCTAGCTGTGTGACGGGATGTGTGTGCGTGTGCGTGTGCGTGTGCGTGTATACACTCTGTAGGTATATTTCACTTCCACGGCCGCCTGGGAGTTCTGTCCTCTAGTGGGTGGTCCGAGCGAGTACAAGTAACGCTGCTCGGGGGCGTGGTCACAGCTTTAACCCCTCCCACTGAAACATGTTAGAAACATGCTTTAATTCACAAAGTATGCAATGCATAGCGGGAGAACCCACAGGCTACAACACTCCCACCCACCTTATTCGTGACTGGACGTGTGTGTGTGTGTGTGTGTGCGTGCTTGTGAGTGTGTGTGTTGGGAGAAGGGGGGGCACACACATTTCTGGAGACGGGGCGAGGAGGGGGTGTGACATCAGCCAATGAGAGATTAGATGCATTATCGTAGCAAAAGTGGAGCACAAGTTGAAAGTGTGCGTGGTGTCAACTTGCACCAGGTGAAGCTGCAAACACACTGAAGGTAAGTTTTTGGACATCGTGCATATGCATTCAGTTTGTTTTTTGCCTTCTAAAAGGCATTTGGTGCACCTGTACACTCTTTTGGTTACTTTGTGCAACACTGACCGCGTTCACGTTAAAGTACGACATTGCGCAAGAAGGTTGCTGACTATACATTGATGGACCTCGCTGGTATAGAACATGCGCGTATGTGACGCTTTGCTGAAGTCTATCTGCCACTCCTCAACACTTGACTGCAAATAAAATGTGGGTTTTTGCAGCTTGAGATCGGCGCCTATATGCAAAAAGTACATTGAGTCCCGACCTGTACTGTACTGGGCATACACGTGCGGTACTGGTCGAGCACACTGCTTCGCGCTGCAGGGGGAGGAGAGGCGTGCAGACTCAAAAATGACTCGTCGGATGAGAATTCTTCATTTTAATGAGACTTGAAGTTTCTGTGCATTGATTGGCTGTGTTGGTAATTATTGTGGAAGTGCATAAAAGTCAACAAAATAAATATGGGCTTTAAATAGTGAGAATACTTGTAAATGTATTATTAAGTCATTAGTTTTTGATGGTAGATATGAAATAACCCCATTAATAGCATTTTATTATGTAAAAAACACAACTAGTGTTTGACAATATACATATTTTTCTGGTGTTAACTTTTTGGATTCTATGTATTTCATTGGGTGCCCTATAAAAGTGTTAAAAAATGTAATACATTAAAGAAAACATTACAAATAGTTTAATCTCTGTAAAAGATGTTTTTTAAATTAACTTCAAAAACAAATGTATATAATAATTATTATTATTTGTATGAAAAACATACAAGGATGTTTAAATATATATGTATTATATTTAAAAAGTATATTTAACATACATCATCCCAAAAAGAAACTCAAAGACGCTCAAACATTAGAATTTACACAAATATACTTTTTAAATAAAGTTTTGTCTTTTTTTTTACTGAAAAAATCTGTTTTATTGAATTGTTTTTTTAATTATTTGATTTATTTTTACTTATCTTTAATGCTTTTATAGGGCACCCCTTGAAATACTTGGGAATCCAAAAAGTTAACATAAAAAAAGTATATATTTTTCCAGTTGATTTTAATATTATATTTGAAACAATAAGTTATATATACAGTACTAGTCAAAAGTTTGGATACATGTTCTCATTCAACAGCAGGAGCAAGTGTGTACTAAAGCGTGACGTTCTTTTTCTTTCATACTTGTTGAGACTGAATCAACAGCGCCTCTGCTGGTTGTAGTCAAGCACTGCACTTTGTGTTTTTGCCTCAATACCCACTATTTAATACTAAAATGTAAAAACATTACAAATCTCACATCTTAACTTTAATGGCTCACCTTAAAAGTATCAAAAGAAGTTAACCACTAAAGTGTAAAAAGCTTCTTTTGCAGGAATTGAAAAAGCACAATACACAGGTCGAGTTATTTCTTCGATGCTCAGTGAACTGAGGTGTTCCACCGTAGCTTGTTCTCCTGAAAATGAGTATTTTGTCTTGTCTCCACCCCCCTGATCCCTTCAGGTCTTGATGCCCACGCGTTCCCAAACAGACGGACATGAGCAGCAGCAGCGGGGCCAAAGAGTCCTCTCCTCCCCAGCCGAGCACCCCACAACCGCCCGCTGCAGAGCCTCCGCAGCGCAGGGGCCGAGGTCGTCCACGTAAACACCAGCAGGTCGTCCTGAAAGCTTAGTGGAGATGAGGTCATTTGGAGACTTCTAGATTCTAATGAGTGTTTCTGTACAGGAGCCTGTTGGGCCCCCCACTCCAAAGCGACCAAGAGGAAGACCGAAGGGCAGCAAGAACAAAGGACCAAAAAGTGCACTGAAGGTTGGCTAATGTTTCTTGGTTATTGAAAAGTTCCATCTTATTCTTCTTTGTAAGGTCGTGGGCGTGTACACAGGGTGGGCTCAGAGGTGGTATCATGTCCATGTGGAAGGTGGTTTCTCCTTCATGACATCATCAAAAGACTTGAAAAGCAAGCGTTTGAGCAAGTAGAGCAAACAAGTCAGGGTGAAGAGTGATTATTATGACGTTTGGAGCTCATAAACAGGCTGTAGTGACACATGTTACGGTTAAAACATCATAAAAAGTCACAATAGGGGACATTAAAGAGGAACACACTAGCTAAGGCTCAACCCAATAGAACAGGGGTGCCCAAACGTTTTCCACCAAGGGCCACGGAGTGAAAAATGAAAGCATGCAACCTTGCCACTTTGATATTTTGTAAACCAACACATGTACCGGTAGATACTGTATGCTAAGAAGTTATAGTACAAGTATATATTTCAAGACAAAACTGCATATTATTACTATGAACTTTGCTATTTCGCTTTTTTTTATTTTCCAAATATTTCAACTTTCTTTTTAAAGGGATAGGTTGGATTTTTTGACATCAAGTTGTATGACACCCCTATCTGTAGTGGACTATATCAACAGTGACTTACACCCCCATTTGGTCCCGCGAGTCCAGTTCTGGTTCTGGTCCAGTTCTCCCACCGTGTCCCTGCGCACTCGCCTCTTCGTGTGTCGGTGATGAAGACGCTCGCATCTTCTTCCGCTGTGGAACACACGTAAACAAGATGGTCGCGGCGCTCCGTCGCCGATGAATCAAATACACACAAAAATGGAGAGGCGACGGCGTGCAGGGACACGGCGGGAGACAAACATAACGCCGAGCCATTTGTGAGGTCTGATTTTTTTGAAGAGGCATTTTTATGATGCAAATGTATTACTCTTTTGAACGCACATTGCTTTGAGAAGCCAAACTCTGTACTTAAATGACCCAGCAACTAAGCAGAACTACGTTCCTCGTCACTGAAATCCGACCAGAACTGGACTCGTGGGACCAAATGGGGGGGTAAGCCACTGTTGATATAGTCCACTGCTGATGGGGGTGTCATACAACTTCTTGTCAAAAAATACAAACTACCCCCTTAAATAATTTTCTTACATTTTGGTCTCATTGTATTATGACTTTGATCCTGTAATATTACAACATTTACACCAAACAAATTTCATTTTCTTTTGTTTGTTTCTCATAATATTATGACTTTTAAAAAGTAATATATTTTTTCTTTAATATTTCAACTCGGTGCTACTAAAATATGGTCCTCTGCGTCTTTTATTCTTTTCTTTTTAGTTTCAATTGGTTTTATTTATTCTAGTTTTTATTCGATTTATTTATTTATTTTTTACCTACTTCTTGTATTTATTGCTTTTATTGTTTCACTTGTTGTTTTAAACATTTTACTGTTTTAAGTGTCTTTGTTTTGTTTTTATTTGATCTTTTAGTTTTTGCTGTGGTAATTTGTACTTTTATTTCTTATTATTTATGTTTTTTCTAGTCTGTGCAGCACTTTGGAAACAGTGTTTTTAAAATGTGCTATATAAATAAAGTGGATTGGATTGAATGAAATGATTTTTCCTCACAATATTACGAGTTTGTTCTCGTGAAAGTGCGCTTTTTTGGTCTGGTTAGAATATGACCTTTTTTTGTTCCTATTCTTCTTTATTTTTGTAAAGCTGTTTTTTTTTCATTTCTGCTGTTGTTGTTTTTTTAAACTTCCAAATATTTAAACTTTCTTCTTGCATTTTTTTCTAGTAATTAGGACTTTATTCCCATAATGTTTTGACTTTATTCTTGTAACATTATAACTTTTTCCACAGCCTAATTTTCAAAAAATGATTACTTTATTTGTTGTTATGTTTGCTTCTCATAATATCACAACTTTAATATTTCAACTTTATGGTACTAAAATGACATAATATTATGATTTTATTCTTGCAAAATTCAAATTTTTCTCGTTAGAGTACAACTTTTTTCTCTTAACTCTTTTTCAAAAAGCAACCCCTTCAGTAGCGGCCGTTTTAGACGATTTTGGCTGATCTTTCAAGGCACACAGAATATTGTGTTCTATGGCTGTATAAACACAGAACCAAAACAAAGATTAGATTCTTGTCTTTCATCAGAAAAAAAAGTTTGTTTCTACCTTTTTCTGTTCTTTAGTAATCAGCAGGAGAACATAGGTAAGTTTCAGGAAAGAATCAGTTCCCAACTTCCACTTTGACACAAATGTTTTCCTTTTGTGACAGCTCAAATATCTAAACAACTACATCACAACATAAACAACACAAGAAAGGGTTGTTTTACATCAAAATAACCATTTATTTACAAATAGAACACCATGAACTAATTACAATTTTCACATTTGGAAGTAAACTGTGTGAGAATGCGTGCACGCACGTGTGTGTGTTTGTGTGTGTGTGTGTGTGCATGCATTAAAATTTCCCTACAAGGCGTAGCCTCCTGCAAGCTACACTCCTCCACGCTCTTCTTCTTCCTCCTTGCCGTCGAGTGTGGTTTTACGTGCAAAAGATCCATGCCGAGCTTTTGTCGAATGCACTCCTGCCATCTTGTAGATGTTTTTATGTGTCATCACCTCTTTCCGCATCTCGTGCAAAAAAAAACGTATAAATACGTCTTTGGTATTGAATGAGTTAATATTTTGACTAGGCTGTTGTTTTTTTTGTTTTGTTTTTTTTTAGTGTTCTTGTGCAATTCTATTTTTAGAATGTGCCGCGGGTCAATAAAAAACAGAAATGGCCCCCAGGCCCCCACTTTGGCCACCCGTGCAATAGAACTACCAAGACATGTTATTAAGTTAGTGAACTTTTGCACAGTGCTGTATATGCGCAACATAATGCAGTACAATTTGAACTTTTTGACACACACAACCACCATGGAGGACTAAACATGGCTTTGTTAGTCATCAGTGTGCTCGTGTGTGGTAATTTACTGTGTGTTCTTTCTCAGAAAGTAGAGCCCGCTGGACAAAGACGACCACGTGGGCGACCAAGGAAATGGGTATGGAGCAACACCCCCACACTAAAACACACATGAAGACTCTGCCTGATTTGTACTCACCTTCATGAGTGTTTGTTTCTCTGTGAAGCTCCAGCGGGTGGTTGAAAACACAAGTGAAGAGCAGGAGGTGAGGACCTTGTTTGACTGTCATGTAGCTGTACTGATTTAAAGATTAATAATTTGATAAAACAGTCACACAAACTGCCTTCCACCTAAAGTGGATCCATGTCTCACGTATGTAATGACGCTCCATAAGGTACAATATGCAGTACATTGGTAGTATATGGACAGAAGCCTATGGACTGGACCCCTAAGTTACCCCTTGAATCTTCATCATCAAGACATTTTGGAACATTTGAGGCTTCCAGTTTGGAAAAAGGCCATTTCTGCACAAAGCAAGGTCCATAAAGCAATGCTTGGTGAATGAACTACAGGACAGACACAGACACAAACACAAACTCCCACAGACGCACTTGCAAAGTCTTCCTAGTAGAGTGGAAGATGTTATAGCTGCACAGGAGGGGGGCAATTTATCATTTATGCCAATTTCACCCTCAATACCTTTGTCCAAAAACTTGTGATGGCCGTCTTGTACACTCTCACATTCGTGAAACAAAAAACAACATATATTTTTTTATGTTTTTTTTTTTTTTTTTTTACCATTTTTAAAATAAAAATAGTACAAATATTGCAGGTGGTTTATTTTGCATTTTGGAACTAATAATAATAAAAAAAACATATGTGATTTTTTGGGGGCATTCTGAAAATAAAAATGATAAAATATATTACAGGACTTTTGTGCATTTTGGAAATAAAACAATAAAAATAATATGTTTTTTTGCATTTTGGAAATAAAAAATAAAAATAAAACAATTTATGTGATTTTTTTTGGCAATAAAAAATGAAAGGATTTCTTTGCATTTTCAAAATAAAAATAAAAAAAATAATCTAGGTTTTTGCTTTTAGAAAATAAAAATAATAAAAATATTCTATGGGTTTTATTTTGAAAATAAAAATATATGATTTTCTTGCATTTTGAAAATAATAAAAATATGGGATTTTTTTGCTTTTTGAAAATAAAACTAATTTATATATTATGAGATTTTTTTTTGCATTTGTAAATAAATGTTAGGTTAATTGGCGACTGTAAATTGTCCATAGGTATGAATGTGAGTGTGAATGGTTGGTTGTCTATATGTGCCCTGTCATTGCCTGGCGACCAGTCCAGGGTGTACCCCGCCTGTTGCCCAAAGTCAGCTGGGATAGGCTCCAGCAACCTAATGGGGATAAGCGGCACAGAAAATGGATGGATGGATGGATGGGATGGTAAATAAAAAACAAAAATCCTTTAAAAAAATATATAAAATATGACAATGTTTTTCCATTTACAACTTTGAAATGTTAAAAAAATTATATTACAAATATGTACATTTTTTGCATTTTGAAAATTCAAATAAGGACATAAAAATATTGTAAATTGTGTTTAGAATGTATCGCTTAACGACTTACGCTAAAATATGCACATGGATCCGTCTCTTGAAAAGGGTGCCAAAAATATATCATGACATAGTAAGCAAACCTTTTCTTTCTTTCAATAAAATACAGTAAACATGGGCATATGGGCATAGCTGTGATGATTAATTAATCATGATTAATTAATTTGAAAACCATAATTAATCTGATTTAAAAATTGTAATCATTTGGCAGTGCTACTCAAAATGTGGTGTATTTTCTTTCATGTCTTGAAACACTACATTTTGCACCGTTCTAAAGCCTGTTGGTACCTTCTAGCCAAATCTAGAACATTCTAATCAAGTATGCATTTAGAACATTTGGAAATTGAGAAAGAGGATGACTCATTTTGGACGTTTTGTCAAAGTGCAGAGAACGTCTTGAGAGTGTTCTTTTGTTCATTCTTGTGAATGAAAGAGAGAACTTGCCAACAGCTCCACTTCTCGCTAAGTGTCTGATTGAAGACATCCGCTCTGCAGAAGTGAAACCGTTGAGAAAGACGGCCTCCGCTTGGACGCACGCACGCACAAAAAGGGGAAGAATGACTCAATGAAAAAAACTGATCTTACTCCTCACTTCTTGGTTTCCTGACATAACTGACGTCTCGCTCACGCTCGATGAAAATCCAGCAAGTCACTCTCGTGTTCTTGTATTAATTGACGATTCCGTGTTGAGTCACTGCTTAACGTGATGACGGTTGTCGCAGGTGTTCTCAGAAGGAGGCGAGACCCAAGGACGCGCGCAGTCTGAGCCCTCGTCATCTCAGCTCGCAGGCCGGGAGGAAAGCCACTAGTGAAGGATGCATCAGCACCTACCTCAAGGTTTGACTGGACGACTGGATGACGGGATGCAGCAAAATATACGCACTCCAGCTTGATGAAAGAATTGATTGGTTGAGTTAAATGAGGGGGGAAAAAAATCACCAGTCTGCCAATACCACCTGCAACCATTTAACCTTGTTGCTGATTTTATAAGGTCCTCCTAAATAGATTAAAAAAGTATCAAACAAACCATTATTATTCTCTAAAAGGAACATTTGTGGGTGAAATGTTTGATGAAATGTTTGATTTGTTTTTAAAAACTCTCATTGGTCATGTATGGCACATGCGCCCAAAGTTGCCCACCACTGACTTAACCCCTCGTGCTGACATATGATAAAAAAAAGCAGAATTCCATTAAGTTTCTATTCTTTTAAAACACCATGAAAGCTCAGGTACTAAAGTATTCAGGTTTTCAGTACACAGTAGTAGTGATTATTTGTGTTATTTGTTTTGGTGCGCATTTCATTTCATTGTGCTTTGATAGAAACACCTCCCTTCAACCACTCTTACCTTCTTTTTTTCCTCACCTGTCACTCTACCTCAGCAACACACAAGACGGACCATCTCCATTCAAGTACTGACACAAACATTTTACTGCGATGTACCAATAAAACCATTATTTTTGTAAATGCAGAAAACACAAAAAATGTTTACACCAAAAATATTACTTATAGGCTTTTTCAGGGTGTCCTCCTTTCTCATACACTGTATATTTTGTGTGTGACAATTATTGTGATCTATGGCTCAAGACTTTAGTAGCAAATCCTAACTGTATTATTTTATCATGTGAGTGCGCACAGACTCCCAATAAAAGACTGATTCTTGAGGACAGATATTTTTGGGTTATATTTGATCGTTTCTAAGCAGCTAGGTGAAGTTTAAGTGCGTGGAATAATGCGTCTGATGGCAAATGGTGACACAATGCTACGTTATGAAAAACAAAGTGGTTGACGTTAACATGCTAAAATGTGAGTGACTAATCCATACTGGACACTGGACAAGTTTCTATGCTTGTTCGAGAAAAAGGAACTAGGTTATTTCCTCGTCTTCCCATGTTAAAAACCAGATTGAAACCACAGCAAACCACAATGACTCTTTTGGGGTTGTGGTTTGATGGACAAGGACAGCTTTAGCTGCTAATGTTAGCAAATGCAAATGTTAGCTACCGCTCATAACGAGAGCTCAAGGCTGAAGAGAAGGCTGATTCTCTTTGCTGTCTTAAAGAAAAACTGCACGTTTTTTGGAATTTCAACCATCATCCGCAATCCTTATGTGAGACGTGAACGCACGTCTTTCTCTTTTCTGTGCATTCTAAAGATATTTTTTCTTAAAAAATCTAAAACGAGGCAGCTAAGAATGCACGTAATGGGACACACCTATTCCACCTATCATAATGGTGACAACACAATGTTTTTTTGACACATTTGGTCCACCATCTTCAATGAATGTAATTTTTTGAGCTACAACAGGGGCCTTTTTTGAACACAGCATGAGCAAAGAGTTTCCTTACTTGAATTATCAGCTTTTAACATCCATCCATCCATCCATTTTCTATACTGCTTCTTCCTCATTAGGGTCGTGGGGGCATGCTGGAGCCTATCCCAGCTGACTTTGGGAGACAGGCGGGGTACACTCTGGACTGGTCGCCAACCAATCGCAGGGCACATATAGACAAACAACCATTCACACTCACATTCACATCAATTTTTTTTTTTTTTTTTAACATTCAAAGAGTAACTTTTCTTTGGACTTGTTCATGCTGCGAAAGTCGTCCAGGCCTTAACGGAAAACTGCACTTTTTTTGGAATTGTGACCATCATGCACAATCCTTATGCAAGACATTCTAAAAATATATAATACAACTCAAAAGAGGCAGCTAAGAATGCACGTAATGGGACGCAACTACTACTAGAAAGCCTTCTGAAAAAAGGCCCACAACGCTCCATTTACATAATGTGACCTGCACATTAACCAAGCCACTGTGACATTGTTATTATTAATAATATTGTTACACCAAACAACTACATTGCTGGCGTATTGACGCCGTACTCACACACGTATATAAAACCATAACACCTTGTTGGGGATTTTTGGAAGTTTTAATAGCGAGCTGTGTAGGCGAAATCGGCGTGTCCCATTATGTGCATTCATTATCTGCCACTTTCGAGCTGTTTTTATATCTTTAAAATGCACGGAAAAGAGAAAGACGTGTGTTCATGTCTCCTGTAAGGATTGCGGACGATGACATTTTTTTTTTTAAGTTGGTTGGCCTTTAGAAAGGATAGGAGTGGTCCTTTGGGGTATTTCTGTGCAACGGAGTCATTATGTGTTGTGTGTGTGCGTGACATCTATTTTGACTAATTGCTGTTGCGTTGTTACCTGTGTTTTTTTTAATTGTGTCAGCCTTAGATGGTGCACATTTTCTTTTTGTTTGTCTAAATTGATAATAAAACATCACACTTGGTGCAACAAATTGAAGAGTTTTTAATGTATTCCCACTCATTCATTGCACACCGAGGAAGACGTACAGATAAGACATCCAGTGTTGAGGAAGATCACAATAAAAGAGAAATAATTGAACAACACCACTAAAATACTTAAGGAAAAGTGCATCACGTTGCATCTGTGTGCCGAGTGGTAACATTGCAAGACCATGAGTGACACTTTGTGGTAATACATGCACCATTTCTTCACTTTGTGTCCCTTTATTTTCTCTCCTGAGTGACCCTTCTATAGATAGAAGGGTTGCACAAAGTGTCATGAGCAAATGGAAGAGCTGTGTTAAGCATTGAGAGCTTTGGCTACGTCAGTGAAGACCAGGCGACTGGGTCTCTGAGTGGTCCCCTGGGTGCTTCGGAGCGTCTGTGGCAGAACACGGAGACAGATAAATCATTTTTGAAAACATAAGAGTCATATCGCAGCTTGCTGATAGGTTATGCTCATGAAGATGGTGTATTTGTCCGTTAGATCACATGTTTACAATGACATCATTCATCACACACATTTTTAAAATTGTACATGCGTTAAAACAATTGTAAATGCATATAAGTGACAAATGAAAGGGATACATGGGCATTTAAGGTTACTTTTACCTTCACTGACAACGTGACTCTTGATGTGAGAGCGTTCCAATGTGGCAGCAAGACACGACACGGACAACACCTTCCTGTATTGTCATGACTTAATACTTGAATTCAGTTCAACCCAATAGTGTTTTTTACCTTCTTCATCAAAATGCTGACACTTGAAGCTTTCTTGGGCTCCATTTGATGTTATTGAGGTGAGACACACTATTGAATTCAAGAAATCACTCATGGCAAATCAGGAAGGTGGTGTGCGTGTCGTGTCTCGCTGCCACATCGTGTCTTTGGGAGCACTCACATCAAGAATGACGTCTTCTACCTTGTTTATTTATCCCTTTCATTCATCATTTATATGCATTTACAATTGTTTCCTGCATGTGAAACTATAATTATAAGACTATGCTATAACGATAATATAAAAACATGTTTTGTGTTAACATTTTTGGCTTTCTGGAACGAATTAACTGGTTTTACATTATTTCTTATGGGAAAAATTGATTCAGTTAGCATCCGTTTCGGCTAGAGTTGGACCTTCTGGAACGAATTAACGATGCTAACCAAGGTTGCGCTGCAATTGATGACAAAAGGATGAAATCAGGATGTGTCACTCCTCTAAATACCTCACTTTAGATTATGTGTGATGACTGACGGTGTATTCTAACATTACAAACAGCAACATGGATTCATGGACAATTATAGGCCCACAATGCTGGTGTGTTTCAAAAGTAAAAATAGCCAAAAAATATATGAATAATAAAAATCCAATTGTGTGTTGGAATTCAAATGTGCCATGGATGATACCTCTTGTTTATTTGTTATACTTAATTAGATTCGATAAAAAATAAAGGAAGGAGAAGGTAAAGGTCCATGACATGATGGTCACAGCGTATTATGTTTACAATGATTGTGTGGAAAAAATTCAGATGTAGGGAAAGTCAAGGTTTAAGGACACACAGGTGATACTTTACCATTGTTTGCCTTTTACCTTCTACCATGCCATTGTCAAAACTTTAAAGACATAAAGGAAAATGAAAGTAAATGATAACACAAAGGATGCTGTACAATGTTATTATTGATCAAATAAAGCACAGGTGGATGGAGGAATAAATCCAAATGAAAATACTGTAAAATCAATAAAAGCAATGAGCAATACTACAATAACACTGACACAAAAAGCAGCACACCTATATCTGCCAAACTTTGTGGAATTGAAATCCTGTTACATTTCTGGATAAAAGCGTGAATATTTTCACCATATGAGTCACATTAGCATCAGCGAACCGCCCAGCACCCCAGGATCATTATGGTTCACCTCATTTTTTGTAATTCTTGTTGGAACAAACAGTAGCCTGCTGACTAACACACAGAAATACCACACCATATAAGTATATAAGTATAACTGTAGCCATCACAGCACTGAATGACATTGTAGTGTTTATGGATGTAACGGTACAACATAAGCAGATTTTTTTAGTGTGGAACAGAGACGCACCAGGTTCCCACACTGTGCACACAAAGTGAGAGACAGGAAGTAGTACTATACAGATCAATACTGAAATATTGATACTTCCAATACCATTTCTTAATGCTCTAAAACTGATTCTCAAATCAAAATATCGACACTTTTGATACTTCCATCATTTGAGGTCATGTTTGGCTGTCGGAACGATGGCCAGTTGTAAACGGAGCCATGTGTGATTTTGTAGGGCTGTCACAAGATCTCGCAAGATTAAAACGTGACAAGATTTCTCGTTCAGAAAAAAAAATGTCTTGTGGGCAGTAGGCCTGGGACAATTATATAAATAATTAATATGAATTAATCGCACGATAAATGAATATGTGTGCATGCGTGTCTGTTTCCCTCGTCTCCCGCCTCCAAACAGGCAGGAAGAGGATTCACTCTCATTGGTTTCAGGTACATTTGTTCCATAGAACAACGGCATGAACGGAGTCGTTCAGTCTCTTTGTCCCAGTGGGTGGAGGCAGGGCTGCTAGCATACACACAGAGCGCAGAAGAGTGTAACGCAGTACAAATTCGATTAGTAGATTGCAATATATTGTCCTATCTTTTTGTATTTTTTCATTGTACTTTTCTTAAAAGTAATGGTTCTCGTTCTTGTAGACCCAATCTCGTGTATCGTCTCGTCTTTGTGACACAACTAGTGAACTGTGAATAAAGTTTTTATTCTTATACTAGTTCTTAAAAGTTATGTATTTTAATGGTTTTACTATTTTAAGTATAGTATTTTCTTTTTTTTATTGTTTAAAATACCATTTTCACATATTTTACATGATTTTATCCTCTGCTTTTTCTGTTGTTGTATTTTTCTGTTGTTGGATATTAGCTTGGTTATATTGTATGTTACCCGCTACCTAAATATACTTCAATAAATAAATAAAGAACTCAGATGTCATGTATTACTTGTGCTATGATTTGAAATACACTACTTTTAAAAATGTAACAGACACGTGAGGTGAATTTGCACAAAAGTATCAGTATCACCAATGCCAGCCTAAATTTTACAAACTAAATCAGTGGTATTGCACATCACCAACAGGAAGTGTTTATTGCATCACACGTCTACTCGGTAAACAAATACAGTGCAGTCCAACCTTTGACGAGCGCAAGTCATGGCTAGCGATAGTGCCAAGGAGAAGCCAGACCTTGAAAACCCACTTCTTTTGTTAGAGTTTCCAGTTTGGGAACAACTTGGCCTTCCCGGTGAAATATGTAAACAGACATTGGCACTTCAACCCATAAGGAACGTTACTAAAAACTATTCCCCCCCCCCCGCTTCTTTTGAATTTATTTATTTGTTCGAGAATGACCTGCTAGCATTTTAAAAATCACTACAGCTGTTCTTTCTTTTACTGTACCCAAAATGAACCAAACCGTGACCTTGCAACTGAGGTACGTACTGAACCATGAAGATGGTGTACCGTTACACCCCTACGAGTTATATTACGGTCATGTTAGCGTAGCTAAAACGACATACTTTTACACAGTATGTGATTTAGAGTGTATGTCAACTAATATTTACACTGGCTCACCTTTGCATTGGGCCCTGCGAGGGTTCCTTCCCGGCCGTGGTCCAGCAGTTCCTGTTCCAGCAGGTCGTCTTGTTCCTCAGCTGGGTCGAAGTTGTACATGGGCATGAGCTGGTGCCTCAGCTTCTCCAAACTGCACGGCAGAGACAAGTCAAAGTCAGTCATGACTTAGTTCAACCGACATTTACTTGCTCAACAGGCAAACGCAAGAGACATACCGCTTCCTTTTACGAATGTACAGCAACTAGGAAGGAGAAAGTTACACGTGTAAAAACATTTGAAACCATTTGAAGACAACAAAAGACAGCGTGTCCTTACTAAAGCGAGCGCCAGGCCGATGACAGTGATGATGCCAAAGGGGACGAGCACCATTCCCATTCCCGAGCCCTCAATCAGCGCCTCCGGGAATGCGGTGGTGTTGAAAGCGGTTTCGTTGGTGGTGAAGGTGACAGTCATTAATGCCGTTGTGGAAGTGACATTGTCTCCCATTGCGCTGGAGGAGGACAGGAGGGGGACGGTGCTGGTGGCAGCGGCGGTGGCAGCTGGGGATATAAAACTTGGGCTTGTCTTGGCTGTAGGCAGCGCCATGATCAGTTGGATGGTGACTATATTATTATTATTATATATATTGAATGAGGTTTTTCACTCAGTCTTTAGTGTGTTTCATTGCTGATGTCTTCATGCTCGTCTGGGGTCTACAGAGGAACTGATGAGGCTTTGGACATGGAAGAAAAACAACGTTAAATCACAAACTAATCATGATAATTATCTCAGAAGTTGTATGTAAATGCTGATATATGACTATGATATATATATATATGATATATGACTATATGACTATGACGAAAAGGCGTGTTAATAATACTGTATTGACTCAATAAGAAGACGAAGAAAAAATCTAAGACAATAATATGGATGCCTGTTTCCGCCACTGAAAGAAAAAAATGCTAAGTCATAATTATGAGATTGAAAGTCATAATTATGAGATAAACAGTCGAAATTACTAGATAAAAAGTCTTAATTATGAGGTAGGAAAGTCATAATTATGAGGTAGGAAAGTCAGAATTGTGAAATAAGAAAGTAATAGTCAACCCTAACTCTAACCCTAACCCCTAACCCTGTGCCTATTTCACTTTAATGCTTCTTTGCAATTAATTTCTTACTGAGTTTTTTTTTTCATTTCTTCTTTTTGCATTTTGTAGCTCTACTTAAAACCCTCCTTAAAGAGATCGTTCGGATTTTTTGACATGAAGTTGAATAACATCCCCATCCAACAATGCAAAATGCAAACTCTTGCAATTTTTTAACTGATCTTAACATTTTGATCATGAGTGTATATCAGCAAAGTTTTATAATTATTAGACAAATGATTAATGATTTATTAGTGGGTTATGAATTTGTCTTGCAGATGAATAAAGTATTTCATCTTTTACGTGACCCTGCAAAGATGATTTGCTTGATGTGTCTCAACCATCCATCCATTTTCTACGCCGCTTGTCCTCACTAGAGTTGCGGGCGTATGCTGGAGCCTATCCCAGCTGACTTTAGGCGAGAGGCGCAGTACACCCTGGACTGGTCCCAGCCAATCGCAGGGCACATACGAATAAACAACCATTCACGGATATGGATATGGACAATTTAAAGGCGCCAGTTAACCTAACATGCATATTTTTGGAACGTGGGAGGAAACCAGAGTACCCGGAGAAAACCCACGCACACACGGGGAGAACATGCAAAGTCCAAAAAGAGATGCCCAAATGGAGATTCAAACCTACATCTTCCTGATCTCCTGTTTGGCCAACCAATAGGCCACCGTGCGGCGTGTATCAACCAATCTTGCTCACATTTACACACATGTAAAGGTGAGTACCAAATTTCGATGAGTTAGCCTAATGTCCTAAAGTTACAGTGAGTTGTTTTGTAAAGCGCATTTAAGTGTGTGACAAATTTCAAGTCAATCCAACGTTTGGGATAATAACAGCGTGTTGTGAATTTGCCACACAGTCGGGGTGCATATTTGGACATATTTTCACCGTTCTGTGTGGAGCAGTTCAGGAGTAGAAGCTTAGACAATTACAGTCATGTGAAAACGTGAGGACACCCGTGTCATCTGTCTCTCTGATTTGGACATGTCTCGTAGTGCCAGCGAGGATGTGGTAGATGTTGAGGGCAGGATGTGGGTAGTGAAGATAGAGGAAAATGGCATAACGAACCAGATAAAGATCTTCAGGAATATGTAACACCTTGTAACTGTAATGTGGACTTCGAGGAAATGAAGCGGTTCAAACGCCAAACTGACATCCCCTCTCGCC
Source organism: Dunckerocampus dactyliophorus (assembly GCF_027744805.1). NCBI lineage: Eukaryota > Metazoa > Chordata > Actinopteri > Syngnathiformes > Syngnathidae > Dunckerocampus > Dunckerocampus dactyliophorus. The sequence goes on from NC_072826.1 coordinate 2,946,841, forward strand.
TCTCTTCCTCCTCCTACACACACACACGCACACACCATTTCTATAAATACCTACTGCCTTCAAGTCTGTTACTTTTAATAGGAGTTCCTAGTATAGGTGATAAAGTGTTCTGATGCTTGCTTTGATGTTTTTGAGAAAGGAGGTCATATGATCCTTTGTGCATCCTGTCTGCTTGTGTTTTTAATGATGAACACGTGCAGACCAAGCAAACAAGCAATGAAAACCAAATGGTGACTTCTCTCCTTGCTTTTGTCCACTTGAGACACAAAGAGCAAGCAACATTCTACATGGCTGACTTTTCATTTATTTATCACTTTGTCCGCAACAGCCTTGACCACGTCTCCAATTAGAGATGCATACGTACCTTGCATGTAAAACATGCTGGGGTTCAAAGGTGAACAGCGGCAGGCCGGGGCTAGCTGGAAAGGGAAGGATTTCATTGGGAGAGGCGACATTTCCTCCAACGTCTGCCCCTCCTCCCTCTAGCAATGCAGGTCCTGCGCAGCCTGTTTACACTGAAAAGCAGCCATTTTCTCAGCGGATGGAGTCGCACGCCGACGTTGCTCGATCCCGCCAGCCTCCACGGATCCCCCTCGGGTCCTCCGATGGCCCACAAGGACCAGCTGACCCCGCCTCTGTCTTGTTTCTTTCTTGTATTTGACTCAAGAGAGGCCGCTCAAAGGATGCGATGAGGGAGCAGGGAGCCGTGCACGCGAGCTCCCTCCCCCCTCTACTTTCATTGGTCTAATGGCTTCAAGATGCGAGCTGCAGTTGGCTCTCCCAGCTGCCTGTTTGGCTTTGCAGGGATGAAGCTGGGATTTAATGGCTCAGCACACCAGATGCTTTCAGGCCCCTGTGAATGACTGTATCCGGGTGGCAAGATTTAACAAGTTAACCCCATCATGACCTTTGTCTAAAAACATTATCTTTCTTAAATAAGACTTGCACAAAAATAGAGCTTCTTTTGAGTTTATTGTTAAGGGTTTGTATTATTCTATGCCGTGTCTCGTGTGTCTCGCAATCCCCGGCAGCTGCGTCAGGCCCATCTTCATGACATCTTCAGCTCATTTTAAACAAGTCACCAGTCATCATAGCCACAAATTCTGCAGGATTTCAAGTGGGAAAAAATATTATTAATTAGTATTGTAGACATTTTTTATATATTCAAATCTTTTTGTATTCATACCTATAACAATTCTAAAAAAAACATTCTAATTGTATTGATTGTTTTTTATTTGAATTGATTTTATTATTATCATTAGTATTTTTTATTTTCAAAAGCCTTTGTGACTAAAAATTATTTTCTGAAGTGGCTTCATGGGTCTATACAGATGTTGAAAGGGCTATATAATGTGTAACCTACCAAATATTTTTATTTAACAATCATGACTTTTTTTACTGATCTAGTGGTTGCATGTTTCGCCACACACAGAGATCAGGAAGATCTGGGTTCGAATCTCCGTTGGGCATCTCTGTGTGGAGTTTGCATGTTCTCCTTGAGTGTGCGTGTGTGGTTTTCTCCGGGTACTCTGGTTTCCTCCCACATTCCAAAAACGTGCATGTTAGGTTAATTGGCGACTCTAAATTCAATGTGAGTGTCAATGCTTGTTTGTCTATATGTGCCCTGCCATTGGCTGGTGACCAGTCCAGGGTGTACCCCGCCTCTCGCTCGACATCAGCTGGGATAGGCTCCAGCATACCCGCGACCCTACTGTGGATAAGCGGACTTTTTTTTACTTATATCAAATTTTAAAACTTTGACAACTTAGAATGTCTACATTTTAACTTTAGAAAACCGTATGAAATGTTAGCTTTTTTGTTTATCTTTGTACATACTGTATATATATATATATATATATATATGTACATGTCACCATTTGCAACTATGTGTGAAATATGCCCATAGAGATGTGTTTTGTGAGTTGGAGATACATACAGTATATGCTGTTGGGTTTGCACTGCTGTTGATGTGTTCGGGTCATAATAAAGTTATAAAAGAGCGTCAGAATATGTGGGAACACTACACTATGCTTCCGACTGCCGTCATAACAGAGGGGTGTGGCTTTGAGGTGTGAAATTAATTAGTTACCGACGTTAACGTGCTATTTTTGACAGCACATATATATATATAGTATATTTATATGGTGATTAAAAAATATATAACAATATGATTACCTTTCTTGGGAGATCTACTGCCTTATAGGGCGGCGTGTTACCAAATATATGCAAAAGCAATGTTTGGGATACCTTCATAATCAATCGTTCCATCTCCATCTTTATCCGCCTCCTTCATCATCTGCTCGGCCTCAATCTCGTTAAGTGGTTCTCCGGCGTTCATCAGCACATATCTGGCAACAGAGTTAGTGCTTCGTGTACACAAGTAAATCATTTGTTGAGTCTAGTCTTACTTGAGTGTATTCCAGTCAATGTATCCCTTTGCCTCTTTGTCAAAGACTTTAAAAGCAGCTCTCAGCTCAGCATCCTGGTTCTTGGTTCTTTCGTGGTACAGTGCCATCAGGCCCAGAAAGCTGTCACAGTTGAAGACACCTTTACCTAAAATTGAAAATAATAACAGTACGATGAGTGCAGCACAGGAACTTTGGCTGCAATCGAGGCTGTAAAAAAGTTTGAGAACCATATTGTTGTATTTTTAATGATGGTTGTGTCAGCAGTCAGCAATAACTGGGCTAATGGTGGGTGCAGGACAGTTTTCACAAGGCACATTTGGTGAAATACTGCCACCTAGTGATCTATGTGGAAACCACCGTGCATCACTTTGACATTTGTCAACATTTTAGCCAACACTCATTAAGAAATTGAGATACGTCCTTTAAGTTCTAATTGTAAATGTGTGTATATCTAGAATTATGACACACTATACAGGTATACTAGATCAGGGGCCACCTTTTCCAGGCTTCCCACCTTTTCCACGGAGGGCCACAAACAGAATGAAGAATTGAACTGAGTTGAATTGTGCAAGTGTAAATTTTGTTCAGCACATTCTAGATAAACCTAAGCCAAAATGGCTTAAGGTGTCCCCCTGCAGTGGCAATTACCATAGTTTGCAAAAGAAATTGAATGGCATTGTTTTTACCGTTGTATTCAATCTATAAGATAACGTGTCACCCAATTTACATGGTTAACAAATTACAAATACAGTCGTCCCTCGTGACATGAAATAACACCCCTATAGTCACCTTAAAATTCCTACTATTCATTGTTTACGCCACATCGCAACTCTTATGCTGCAGGGACTCGAGATGGCCGCTAGATAGCAAGCTAGCGAGAAGAAGCCAAAAACTTACCACTTCCACACGAGATGGGAGGAGTACTTTTTTTTCACTCTATCGAGCATGCCATGGCTGACTTCATGCAGTGTTAAGGTAATGTAATGTAAGGTAATGTCTCATCAATGTTTTGTGTCTTTACTGCCGTCTAGTGACCAGAATACTACATATCACTTGTATTTCAATATGTTTTGACTAATAATAGACCATAGTTTATCACAAAACAGCAATAATTTATCAATTGATTAAGTTCTGAAAAAACGCGATATAAAGAGGGAGCGATAATATTGCGAGGGACGACTCTTAATACCAAAAAAAATTAATATAATATAAATACCCTTAACACAAAGTAAAAATATTGTAAATAAGGAAATAAGTAATAATAATAGTAATAAATGATAAACACAACAATCAACATCAGACAATTTTTAAAAGGTTTGCACACAATAACTCTATGCATACACTGTGCAATAACTATATACAAACCTAAATGAAATAACTATACCAAATCAATATAAAATACCTGCATATAACTATGTGAAAAAATGATGAGCCTTATTTGTTATCATTTGGGCATTAATTTACCTGTGAATTAAAGTGAGATTTTCCATTTTAAGAGTTAATAGTAATTACTGTACTAGTTTTTAATATAATTACATTGAGGGTGAATCGATTTCCGATTTTGGCGCCCCCTATAAGCCATGCTCCATTACCAGCCGCCTATATTACCTAACTGGCCAGCTGGCTCTGCAATTAACACTAAGATAATTCCATTTCTATATAATATAATATAATAATATAATATAATATACTAATCAAAAGTGAGGTTATGTGATGATTTGTATAGGTTTTTGTTGTGTACTCGGTGACAACGAGCGTCTCCTCACCATCTCTGTCCACCTCCTTGGCCATCTGACCGAGCTCTCGCTTTGTAGGGTTGATTCCCATTAAACTCATCAGCCTCTCCAGCTCCTTCGTCTTCACATCTCCGTTGCCCTCCTCGTCAAACATCTCAAAAACTCCTTTGTACTCTGTGATCTGCTCTGGGCTCAACTTGCTGGCCTGTGGAAGGAAACAATGTTCATTACTTCATGGATTGGTAAACCATTCATGTTGATAAGTATTTATACGTACTCACCATATTTGCAGTGTTACAGGCACGGTGCTGTGTGCACTGGAAGGAGATACTGCATAATTAGAGGATGCCTTGGCCTCATTACTTGTAATGCTTTGTCCCCAGAGTTTAGGGTGCCTTCTGCAAGACCTTTTAGGGCTCTTAGAGGATGGACGCTGAACACCCATGAGAAACATTTGTATTCTTGCTGTATCTCTAACAACACATTTCATATATTATTTTTTATAACGACAAGTTGTAAAAAATGTTGTGGAAGGAGGAGAAGGAATTGCTGCAGTCAAAATAGGAATATATGGAAAGAGTCAGATATAATTTGTGTGAGCTAAACATCCCGCCAGTGGGAATAGCAATGAAGAGCGACTAGCAGGAGTTCTTAAAGCACATAACCAAATAAGGAAGCAGCTATAACTAGAACTTACTCCCAACATTGCAGTTTTCCCATTTGATGGCCACAGCAAAACACTAGTTTACAAACACTCATCATGTGCTAGACTGTTTTCTTAATGCATTTTTAACTTTGAATGGTTCTCTTTTAAATACAATGTACACTTCAGTGGGTTTTTTTTAAACAAGACCTGGGTGCGCAATTTTGGAATTCCAGACGTTGGCAAAGCGGTGACACACCCTAATAACTTGTATTTAGATACAATCAGTTTCAACTGATGAGCCTGGAATCTACAGTGGTTTAGTAAAGGATCTACTGTCAAGGAAAAGTGAAGTTTGTTTGGAATTTTGCCCTGAATTTCACCGAATGCCAAATAACCCTAACTTTCTGAGTACTGTTGTGTATTGACTGTGACCAGGCCAAGGTGAAGTCAGTTGGAATAGACTCCAGCTCACCTGTGACCCTAATAGCAGGTTTGCAAAATGTTTTTCTTAATTTTTGTCAAGCTGCTGCGCCTCCTCTGAATGCTTCTGGCGTCTCCTGCTGTGCATGCACTGTAAATACAGAGCAAATAAGCAGCCTGGAGAGGACGAAGTAAAGGTGACTCTTATTATATGAGCTATTTTTTCCTACAAGGCTAATAAAACAGTTGCTAGTGATCAATACGTGTATTATTGAAAGTGTTTAGGTAAGGCAGCACTAGGGGCTGCCTGCCTGCTGCAGCGTGGGGTTTCCCAGCGATGACTGCAGGGTCACCGCGCCCATCTCAACGTTCGATGGCCGGACGAGGGTGCTTCATCGGTAAAGGACAGATCTTCAGTCGGGCTTAGAGTGGGACTGTATGTCGTCTTGCTGAATGAGGGATAGCGAAGTGAAATATTAGCCCCCTTTTCGGTGTGTGTCTGCTTTTGTTCGATCAGGCTTGTGGGTGTGATCGTCCCCCCCTCCCCTTCCTCCCTCACTTGGCGCTCCTCGGGTAAAAGCAACGCTAGCTGGGTCGGCTAGTTCTTCAGCTAGCGGTGTGCTCTTCGCTCATTCCTGCCTTTCATCGTCTTGTTGGCCGGTCAATGCCAAAACGCAAAAAGCAAAGCCACATTGATTCAGGTAAGGTGAACCGTAGCAAATATTTTGCTGGGGTTTCCTCCCTTTTTGTGGGGTGTGTGGGGAGGTATTGTGGCCGAGTGAAACTGGCCGGGGGTGGGGTACTGCTAGCTAGCTAGCCTCTTTAGCTATTTAAATCAGCTGCGAGTTGGCTTTGCCTCACAAACAGTGAAAAGTAGCTATCTAATGTATAATCCTCTCTTAATAGTTCGCACAATGGCATAACAGTGACAGTATCTTGTAATGCGGGTGGAAGGTTCTGGAGTGAACCAGCCTGGCTTGATGGCCGAATAGAGGGGTCCCTTTCGGCCCTTTATACAACCTCCTACAGTATATGTTTGGCTACAACTAATCCAAAATACTATCATACAAAGTGCTTGTAGTCTTAACTAATTAATCCCAATGTTATTTGCATACAAATGCACTGATTTCTCTGTCAAATACAATCCTGGCAGTGATGGACTGGGTTGGGCTCCAGCAATAATACCTGATATTTCCTTGTTATCTGTTAGGCTCAATTATATATATTAATTGTACAAATTGGGCAGTGTGTACGTTGGAGAGGGTTGAATGGAAATGATTTTTACCTATTAACAAATAAGTTAGCATCTTTGCTATGCTTCCTCTGCAAGACCAAGTTGGTACATCGCTTTTTGTTTTTATTTTTATTTTTTGCTAACACTTAATACGAAGCTAAACTGTTTAAGTGTGAAAGGAGTGGGAAAATAAGAGTTATTTTGTGGAAGTGAAGCAGGCCATCGCCGCCCGACCTTGCAGTTTTACGGGCTTGAGGGGGAGACTAGATCCACAAATCCGCGCTAAGGTTGTAATTGAATCAAGTGGACGCTGTGCGCTTTAACAAGATTGTTCGTATGCAAGTAAAGGGATTTGTGCAGGCCTCGGAAGAACGTGCTTTTTCTTTTTTATTAAAGCGTCTCCTCCCAGCGCTGGCTAGCTTAGTTTGACAACTGTCAGTGCAATTGCGGAAGTGATGCGGTTATGTTGCTTTGTTGTGCATCTTATTCGTCTTAAACTTACTCAAGTGTATTTGTTGAATTAGTTTTAGTTAATTCTATTGATAAATTCCATGTGTTTGTGTGAGTGCACTGGTTTTGGCAGCTCTGCCGTGCCTGTAGGCCTCCACTTAAACGCTACAAGCTAAGCTAACTAGCGGATAGCAGAAGGCAAGATGGCGTTGAGCTGCATCTTCTCTCAAAGCGGCTGCAAGTCATTGCACCGCACCGTGCGCCGGCTTTCGCTTGTAAATGTGCAGCTAGGCTAGCCATAGGAAAAGTTCACCCTTAAACATGATTTTGCAGACTTAACTCCCAAGTTAACCTCCTTAAATTAGAAACGACGAGACTGCTATCCTGCAGCTATGCAAATGCAATGCAAACAGTCCCGTTGTAGGTAAATCACTGTAGTGCATACAGTGGCCACGACTACCACGCAAATATAGCGGCATTTACAAACATTTACTTACAAGCAATTAATAAATATAATAAACATTACATAATGATCCACTGGAAAATGATGTGACTGAATTATCTGTACCAAATCCGGGCAATTGTCAAAAACGGGTTGTGTGTAAAAGAATTAAGATTAAGACTCATCCTCTTTATGAATGGAAAAGCATATTTCTAATGACCTGCTTGGCTTTGCCAGCTGTTTATGTTAGTGGACATGGATAGGATTACACACATTGACTGGGGCTTTTAGCCTCTCAGGATTATGGACTTTGCACCATAATATTGCTAGTTATGTTCTTGTCCCCCTCAGAACTATTATATTCTTGCTGGCTACCACTCCAGTCGATGGTATTTGTGATTGAGCAGGCACAGTGAAGCCACGAATCAGGCCCGGACCGATGGCAGAGCAGCTAGTGAGCTTCCAACTCCAGGCTGTTTACCAGCACTCGTTGTTTATCAGGCAGTCAGCTGACCCTGATCAGGCGCTGGGGAAAGGAGAAGTGATGAGGGAGAGGAACTGCAAGCATCCACAGAGGTCAATGGGGAAATATTTTTTTGAAATGTGGCATTAGTAAAAACAGATGCACATTCAGAGACAGCTTTCATGAAATGCCACAAAGTTTCTTTTTTTGATGTTCTCGTGAGATGGACAACTCACTTTCTTCAACTTTGTAATTTAAAGAGCCCCTGTTATGCAGACAGACCTTTTTAATAATGTTCAAATTAGGGGTGCAACAATACGTGTATCTGTATCAAACCGTTCGATACAGGGGTCACGGTTGGGTACGGAGGTGTATCGAACAATACGCGGTTTTATATCTATTTCATCAATTTATGATGGCGCTTTGTGCTGAAAGCTTAGTATATCTGCGATTGACTACTCTGCCTTAGGTCAAGCACAGAGCCACTGAGCTGCTCCTCCCACATTCACACCATGCTCCTGAGATGCTACATGCAGGCTAGCTCATTGAAACGTGGCTAATGCCTTTTCTGATGTTGAAGATACTCCAACATCCTTCAGATCTGGTGTTTGGGACCACTTTGGATTTCATGTCAGGTATGACCCTGATGGCAGGCGCGTTGCGGACAAAAAAGCAACAGTATGTCGCAAGTGTCACACAATCCTACAATACAACAAACATGACAACGCATTTACGCGGACATCACCCCGTTGTGGAAACGACTGTAAACGGACAAAAACAAGGAGCACACATGCTACAAACTTTACCCGGGTCATTTAGACAGCCATGAGCACGTGATAACTGTTTGTTTGTTCAATATGCTGCTGAGAATGTACTCCAGAAGATGGGTATGGTATAGCTTTGATTTTGAAAGGTTTTATTTCTTTGTAATATTTACTGTGCTGCTAAGAATGCACCATCTGGAGCTCCATTAGAGACACATTTTTTAATATTCTTATTACATGGTGCTTTTTTATGTCTTATATGGTGCTAAGTGTGAGCAGCAGAACTTTAAAGGTGAGAAAAATTTTGGCAATTTCAATAAAAATTCAAATGAATAAAGGCAAGGTCATTTCTTTTTTCTATCGAACCGTAACACAAACGTATCGAACCGAACCATGAGTTTTGTGTATCGTTAGTTACAGTAGTTCGTTGTCGCTAGTTCAAATTGTATGTTTTTTTTTTGTTTGTTTTTAGACCCTGTTTATGAGCACCAAACGGGGGGAAAAAAGAGGCAAAAAAAAAGTGATCGGCATATGCCGTGAAATGCCTTTTAAAGCCAAAAAAGCGACAACACTCGTATTGAGCAGACAAAGGACGTACTTTGTCCTGTGTAGCTGCGAGAATCAAAACTAGTCTGTAAAACCTCAACGGCTTCAGTTTGACAGCTTGACAGTCCATGCCTGTCCATGCCAGCGTGTTTGATCACCCCTTATCAAATCTATTGTTGTTGGACTTTTCTTGCATCTTTGTTTGTACGCGTTGGCATTTTACAGCATTTTATTCTGTTAATTTTGTTATCTTGAACTAAAACATGTATTATTGGACAGGTTAATTCCTGAATATTAGCATTACTCCAAAACATGCATCAAATTAAATTCTGATTTGTGTCAAATAGTACAAAAAATGTGTCACAAAAATAAAGGCAAAAAGACAATCTGCCCAAACGTTTATTTCTCAGTAATTACCTATTTGCCAGGGGCCCTCGGAATGGTCTAATGGTGGCCCTGGCCAAGAGCTCTCATCATAAATAAATTGAAAAATGTTCAGTTAATCCATGTGATTGGTGTCGGCCGATCTCACTAGTGGATGATCAGCATAAAACCCTGATGGGGGCTTCCCGAGAGATTTATATATTAAAAAACCTTTGCTAAACATTGTAAAATCAAGCCTGGAGCTATCTGTCAGTCATTTACAGATGTGTAAGCTGCAAGTTTGATTATTTGGATTGTTTTTAGCGAATAGGCTAACCTAGCATGATGTTGCTATTAGACTGTGAGTGTAATGTTAGCTCTGTAGCTCATATAGCTATGCTAGTGTTGCTAATGTGAGCGTCCTGTCCCACTCCTCAGTTTTGACAGTTTAATGTGATATATGGCATGCATTATGTTGGCCAAGGTCAGAGTTACATTGTATGTGTAAAATGTTGGTAAAAAGTACACAGTGCTTCCTGGGGACGAAAGCGTGGACAAACACTACTCCTTAGCATTAAAGCCACAGACACACAAAAGGGCTTGTTTGTTTTTCAACTGTGTACATTCCAACATCAAGGCTGACACCCTTCCAATACATTATGGCACTTTTTTTTTTAATTGTTGAAAAAAGTGGAATATGGAACCTTTTAAGTAACTGTACATTAAACATTTAAGATGCAACTTGAAATAAAAGGTTTTTGGTGGTTATCATACAGTAGTCAACCTGAAGTCACAGTCTGACAAATATTTGTCAATAGCAATAATCCGCTGGAGGATTGTTTTCAAGGTGATAAAGGTGTCAGTGTATGATAGCACCCAGTCATCGCTTTCCATGGCGCACTTATATTATAAGATTAATGAGCATTAAAGGATAACTGTTTAAGAAAGGTCAGCTAATGAGAGGGACATAACGTGTTGAGGTCCACAATACTTTCATGTGTTCTGAAAGTGAGTTGACATTGGTCCTCTCACTGAACAGGTAAGGTGACAGCTTCTTCTCAGTTGTTCTTTATTTGAATTCGTTGCTTGTAATGGGCTGTTCGGTGTTTTTATTTACATTTTTGTGCCTTCATTGTAACTGTAAACCGAACAAATCTTCATGGATCTCTTGAATACCCGACTGGTCACTGTGTACGTCACTGTCATAGAATAGGGTGGCACTGTTTAAAGGTCTTGACTTAAATGTCGTCTTCCTCCTAATGTACTCCTGTTTGAAAGTCTTTTGAATAATTGATATTATCGATCCGAGCATGCAAAATGTTGCCTGCAGTCATGTTGTCGCCATATGCTATGTTAGTGTTGAGCAACCTTGGCAAAGATTTTTCTTTATTGCTCGGAAATGGAACACAGAATGCTCTTTCAGCCATGGGATATTGGCACGAGTGCTGCTCATGTTGGCGTTCCAGTGTTGTGCATTGAGGAATACACTACTAAATGATTACTAGAAATGTATTTATTTTTTTTTTAACTGTGCATCTCAAGACAGTTATGGTACCAATAACCAACCTTTTTTAGATAGAAATGTAGTTTGTGCACACCTGGAGGTAAGACTGTAGAGCGGAGGGAGCCACCTGCTGTGGCCCAGCAAAGTGTACTATATTTGGACACATGCTTTGAGCCGCCGGTGTGCCGCTACAGAGGTCGGGAGAACCATCCACTGTCAAGTGAGCTCAGGGGAAGTTACACCGTTAACCTTTTTTTTTTTTTTTTTTTAAGTCTGTTATCGGAGGTATTTGTAGTGATATCGGATTTATCTGTATGACGTCGTAATTCCCTCTTGTCGGGCTGATAATTATCATGCACCCCGAATGAACACTGTAGCCAGTTGTTAGATTACTTGCTGTCATTGTTTGTGGCTTTGTGTTCAAATAAGTGGATTATCGATCACAAACACTGGCAGCATCCCTGGGATTGAGGTCAGCAGGATGATGATCATGGAAGGTCGTGTCTCCACAGGATTTGTCTGGCTCGCGTGTCGGGATTATGCCTTGACCTTGAAGCGGGAGAGTCGGGTTGACCCATGAACTGTTTGAATGTTATTCTTGCATCAGCATCTTTGGGCCTCTAAGAGGGTTGTGTCTTGAGTTTACACCCCAGTTGGCTTACAGTCGGACCTGGAAATGCACCTGGTGTGAATTAAGGACGTCTGTTTGATTTGATTTTAGATCAAGCGCCCCATTAGCTGGAGAGAAGTAACCGAAACAGCAGACTAAAATGAGTGAACTGGACCAGTTACGCCAAGAGGCCGAGCAGCTAAAAAATCAGATCCGAGTAAGTCAACCGTTTTACCGCTTGTTATATTAAAACGGCATTTATTTACATGCTAAGTTAAAGTTACACGATTAACACGAGTGGTTTGACATGAGATTTGTCTTTTCTTGTTGACAGGATGCCAGGAAAGCATGCGCAGATGCCACGCTATCACAGGTAAAACCTCGCATCATCATATTTTGGCTATTGTCACTGCTCTTCCCTTATTTAGAATTTTAATGAGACAATCCAGTAGTCCTCAACATATTTAGAACTTGGTAAACAGCAGCAGCAGCAGCTTTGACCCATTCAGCAGACACTGATCAACAGCTGATCAATTTGCATGATGGCTAGTTAGCTTCGCTTTATTGGTATGCCGCCAAATGGAAACAAGTTGTATGGAGCAGGTTTTAAGACCACGTTAGAGAGAGAGAGAGAGAACCAAACCACATGTGCACGCAACTCCTTTAACAACCAAATTGCGCATTTGTGGCTCAATTGGATTCTAAAAACAGAAGCTCATGTACATACAGTCTGTGTGTGTCTGCATCACAAAGCACAAATATTACTGGCAACACTCATCACAAGCCATCAGCACTTATTTTTAAGTTTGCATGGTTTTATGTAATGAAAATGTTTTGCAGATCACAGCTAACATTGACCCCGTCGGACGAATTCAGATGCGTACAAGACGAACGCTGCGGGGTCACCTGGCTAAAATCTACGCCATGCACTGGGGAACAGATTCCAGGCAAGTGTTGTGAACAATTGCGACAAAAGCTAGATGACCGCTAAGTTACTTTGACTGCAGTGTTTCCCACAGGACTGCAATCTGTCATCGTATCATTTGCATTGGCCATGATGCGAATGCATGCCATTTTAATGGACGCTGTGGTGGAGTCGTGCCAAAAAGTGACTAAAATATTGCTGTTATGTGTTTTATAGGCTCTTGGTCAGTGCCTCTCAGGATGGCAAGCTAATCATTTGGGACAGCTATACCACAAATAAGGCAAGTATGAAATGTTGTACGATTTATGTCGTCACACTGGAAAACATGCAATTAACTTGAATGAAATTGTTAGACAATATAAAGTAATAAAAGTCATCTGTCATGCATTTTTCATATTGTCTGTCGTCATAGGTCCACGCTATTCCACTTCGTTCTTCCTGGGTCATGACGTGCGCGTATGCACCGTCAGGAAATTATGTGGCCTGTGGTGGCTTAGACAACATCTGCTCCATTTACAACCTGAAAACCCGCGAGGGGAATGTACGCGTGAGCCGCGAGCTGGCCGGACATACAGGTATTTGTAATACTTGACTACTAAACTATCAAACTGATCAAAATCCTAAGACCAGTACAGCTTCAAAATGCAAAAGGAAGAAATGGGAGTGAGACAAAAAAATAATTTATTGCAAAGAAGCGTTAAAGTGAAATAGGCTGTCCATCAGCTGATCACAAGTTTAAGACCGTAGCTCTCATCGTCTGATGGTTCTTGGACTGCACTCGGCACCAGGAACAACCTTTTATTTTGGCCGAGGATAGTCCCATGTCTTGATGGACAGCCTACTGGATCCTCCAGCTCGGGGCTGGTGACTTTTTTTGGGGAGGGGGGGTTTACCACTTGACTTTTTTTGTTGCATAACTCTCAGGATCTTTGAAGAAGTTTCAAATGACTGACGTCGTTGGAAATGAGCTTTTTTGCCTTTTCCAACAAAAGATCATGACAGTGTGAATGAATCCACATTTTAAAGGCTGTGGTCTTAAACTTTTGATCAGCTATTTCACTTTAATGCTTGTTTGCAATAAATTGCTTACTCAAAATATTTTATGTCTCACTCCCAAGCGCTCCTTTAGAACCTCCTAAGATTGAACGGTGCAACATGTACATACTTGGAATGTTTCCACTGGTCTTAAGAGTTTGATCAGGATTACAATGACAGCACAGTTCTTAAGATGCCGCATGGAAAACACATTAGTGACGTATTGATCGGCTTTTTATTTAGGATACCTTTCCTGCTGTCGTTTCCTTGATGACAACCAGATTGTTACAAGCTCAGGAGACACCACCTGGTAAGTAAAAAGCACGTGTGATGAAGTTCTTCTATTGTTCAGTGATGCTCTATTTCCTGTGTGACAGTGCACTTTGGGACATAGAGACTGGCCAGCAAACGACCACATTCGCTGGACACACCGGTGATGTCATGAGCCTCTCGCTGGCCCCGGACTCCCGGTTATTTGTCTCTGGTGCTTGCGACGCCTCAGCTAAACTCTGGGATGTCCGAGAGGGCATGTGCAGACAGACTTTCACTGGCCACGAGTCTGACATCAATGCTATCTGCGTAAGTCACGATCAAGTCAATTAAAGGTGTATTCACTCTACACCAGTGGTACCGTGATGGACTTGGCTTGCAAACACTAAATGTCAGCGCTGCGTTACGGGTGTGTCATATTTTCTCCTTTCTGGATGGCAGTTCTTCCCCAATGGCAACGCCTTTGCCACTGGCTCTGATGACGCCACCTGCAGGCTGTTTGATCTGCGTGCCGATCAGGAATTAATGATCTACTCTCACGACAACATCATCTGTGGCATCACCTCGGTGGCGTTCTCCAAGAGCGGCCGCCTTCTCCTGGCCGGATATGACGACTTCAACTGTAACGTGTGGGACACACTAAAAGCTGACCGCGCTGGTTAGTCCAATGACACGCTCCTAATGTGTGTCCATAATGGAAGTGAACGTATAATACTTGACATTGCAGAGTGGATGAAATGTCAGTGTGTGCTGTTTTGGCTTTCCAGGTGTGTTGGCTGGACATGACAACCGCGTTAGCTGCCTGGGAGTGACTGATGATGGCATGGCAGTCGCCACAGGATCCTGGGACAGCTTCCTGAAGATCTGGAATTGAAGCCTGAAGGTGCCTTTCTTTTTCATACATTACATTTACACCACAGCTTCCTCGCAGACCAACCTCTGCTAGAGCATCAGTGTTCTCTTGCACTGCGTCTGTTTGTAGAAGAGGAATGTCTTGTAAAATTTGCTCGGTGTATGAAGAATTCTTTGCTAACTGTATTTTACATAAATCAGTAGGCTCTTTTTGCAGTGTAAGTAAATTTCCCCGCTGTGGGATAAATAAAGTACATACAAAGTACATGCAACGGTTTGTAGGTATACCACGGTATCAAAAAGTCAGCGTTTCAAAACCACTCAAATTTTGTGTCATGCCATTTGCACGATATGAGAGAAATTGGAGGTCCAGTGCGGCCACTACGTGGTAATACTTTGTCACGTCCTGTGTTCCTCGCAGTCGAAACTGAACTTTGACGTGCCATACGTCGGGCATTGGTGGCACAGGTGTTAACATTTGGCAGCGCTGGTACGGCCGCGCTGTTGTTGGTCGACATGGGGGGGTCACCAAACGTGGACGTGATTGAGAAGGACACAAGAGTGGAGGATAAGTGGTGTAAAGCGTTCACTCTCCACTGACCAAAGAACTACTTAACTCAGATGCTAACAAGTCACATGACCCGGAAACTGCCGTTAATGTAAAAGTGTGACCTGCCACTATGAAATAATAAAGTAACATTAAGAGTTAAAAAAAAAGTATGTTGTGACCTTCGTGAGCCATTTGATTGCATTTATTTGCATTTTACTTAAAAAAAAAATATCTCTTGTATTGTGACTTAAGTTGCAGGATTAACCACACTAGACTGCATTGACAACTACATTGTATTTGTTTATTTAGAATTGAGAAGAATTGACTTACATTTGTTATTTATTTAAAATACTTATGTTCCACTTTCATTGTGTTCAGTGGTTTAAAAATGTGGCTTTTTTCCTCTTTTGTTGCCTTGAGATGAAATCTGGACGTTTTGACGTTTTGTGTGTCGTCTTTGCTTCCCCAGATGTTCTTTTAACTCCAAAGCCGACTGGAAGACCATTACAACTTCAGAATGTTCACAGCATCTTCTCCAACACTGTTTAAACTGACTGGGACACCACAAAAAAAACAAAACAAAAAAATTGAAGGGAAAACAAAAACCTTTCCTACACAAAGAAGAGCACAATTGTCTATCACCTAATTAAGAAAGGATCTCCTGTGGTATCGAATCAGAACCTTGTGCATTCCTTCTCGGACCATTTCATGTTACCAAGAAAGAAAAGAGAGAGAAACAACACAATCATCCCCTTCACATGTGTGTGTCTTGAAAGCAAATGTGGGAGTGTAATTGTACAAATTATTTAACTTTTTTTTTTGTTTTGTTTTTTTTTAAAGAATTCTATTCCGATGGTTTGTTATTCTCAATGGCTTTCTTTTTGTCGTATTTCTTTAGTGGTTTTAGATATGTTTGAACTACAGCCTGTCTTTCTAATCCAGTTAAATCACGTATGGCAGATGAGAGATAAACATGCGGAAGTAAAAGCTTGGATCATATTACACGAGCAGCTTTCCAAAATGTCTGTATTTATATACTAGCCATTTTGTTTATTTTATTTCCTTCATCACAGCCTTTTGCACATGAAGAAGCTTTGCCTCTCAACTAATACGATGTTAACTAACCAAGCACATGCTATAAGTTATGAATGCTCATTCCAGTACAAAAGGAGTTAGGAGTACATTGTCCAGTTATAATCCCCCCTTAATTCCTGTACATGCCTTTTTGACTCGGGCAGGGAAGAGATGGTGTAGCAAAGTGGGTGCTGAGGTTATGCGGGCATGGCTGGTTTTGATTCTATGGATGTGTGGGGGGGGAAGGGGGGGCTGTGTTTAGTATCCACTTTTGAGTGAACCACCTCACCTGAATAAATAGACACTTCCTTTGCTTGGGACTGCAGTTGCAACTCTGAATGAAATGTACAAATCAATGTCTGAAAATAATGGTCTGATGTTTTTAAGTTAAGACATTTAATTTTGTCTGACACACCTTAATTTAGATGTGCATGCTGTAGACTTGCTTTCAGTGGTGCAAAAAAAAACAAAACAAACAAAAAAAAGTCAGATTTTTTTCTTTTGGTTTCTGAAAAGGAGAGTAACCAACTGATTGAAAGCCAGTTTTTGGCTCAAACTCTGCCTACTAATAACTGGTAATGCTATGCACCAGAGTGAGCAAGAGAGGCGAAAGCTACTGTAAAATATGCTTACCAGTTCTATTGATGACAGTTTTTTAAATAATATAACAATCATTATGAGAATTCTATCCTTGGCAAGTCTTTTCTCTCCTTCACATCTTCACTCAACGGAACAAAAATGTACACACACACACTCACACACACACACACGCTGTCCATATTAGAACTTTTGTATTTTTTCCCTATTGGTCTTAAAATTGAAAATCAGAACATCTAAATGATAACATTTCACTGTATACAAAAGCACTTTTGTTAACGTGACATTCTCACTTTTTCGTTTCCCTGCAATGATGTACTTCAATAAATGTGATGTATTTTGTGTGTGGCCACAAGTGAAAATGCAATTCAAACTGAGATGGATTTCCTTTTCTCTTTCCATTAATATAATAGAGCTCTGCACCCTTATGTAGCTTTCCACTTTTTGTATTTCTTTTCAGTCTGTTGGTGTTCCACGGTGAGCTGGATGCAAGATAGATACTGTACTAAAATGTACTGTTATTGAATTGAAGATGTAATAAAAAGCTGTTTGAGAGCCATTGTGCACCGTGGGATTACTGTAGCCTCTTTTTTATTTTTCAAAACAAAGTCGATGAGTATAGTGAATACCGTGTAAGGAAACACAATTTAAAAATCTAAAATAACATGATGGAGCAGAGACAAACCGAAAAGGCGGTCATGCTCGTTACAAGAGGCAAAAAGAACATCGTATAGTTTCTCCACTTTTGCACAGTGAATATAATATTTATACCGGACCACCTGATTCAGGCTGTTTGTTCCCTGTATGACCGGTGTCAGAGCTTGGTCCGCGTTGCCGGCAATAAGTCGGACTCGTTTCAAGTGAGGGTTGGACTCCACCAGGGCTTCCCTTTGTCACTGATGCTGTTCATTACTTTTACGGGCAGAATTTGTAGGCGCAGCCAGGATGTTGAGAGGATCCGGAGGAGACTGAATTCACATTGAGAGGCGCCAGATGAGGTGGCTCTGGCATCTGGTCAGGATGCCTCCATGGGGAGGTGTTCAGGGCTCGTCAAACCGGTGGAAGGCCTTGGGGAAGACCCAGGACACGTTGGAGAGACTGTCTCTCTCAGTTGGCCTAGGAACGCCTCGGGATCTGCTGGGTGAAGTAGCTGGGGAGAGGGAAGTCTGCGCTTGCCTGCTTAGGCCGCTGCCCCCACAACCTGACCTCAATAAGGAAAAGATGGATGGATGGAATATAATATTAAGGAATAAAATAATGTTTTTCATGCTTTATGAAATTGAAGTAGCAAAATCATCCATGTGCAAAATATAATTCTAAGGATTGAGCCTTATTTATATTTTAATGATACACATTTTGTATATCATATTATTCCTGGCTCCCTAACAGTTTGAAATGTATATACAGTATTTCCATGACAATGATTTAAACCAGGGTTTTCAAAGTGTCAGTGAACCTCCCTCAGAGAACATGGCTGGCCCTGAATAAGCTGATTTACTGGAGTACTGACTATTTTTGACTGTTTACTCTGTTACTGTCTTCTGCATACCATAACAGAAGTGAGATGTGTAGTTTTGAAAAAAGATGGGTTTCTTGATTTTTCTAAAGCTGGTGCGACTCACTTTTAAAATCCCGATTTAAACGATTAAATCTGCGTATTTCGAAATCATTTTGCATCTGAAACGGTTTTATATATTTAGACATATTATACTTGATACCACGTGTAAACAAAATTGGGAGGATATAAGACTGCCGTCAAAACCGTGCATGTGTTATTGTTTACGAAAAAATGAACTGGTG
Organism: Dunckerocampus dactyliophorus; assembly: GCF_027744805.1. Classification (NCBI taxonomy): domain Eukaryota; kingdom Metazoa; phylum Chordata; class Actinopteri; order Syngnathiformes; family Syngnathidae; genus Dunckerocampus; species Dunckerocampus dactyliophorus. The sequence continues at coordinate 2,965,530 of NC_072826.1, forward strand.
GACCGCCATCTTGCCCCTCTTGGCAGCGAGAGTATAACGGAAGTTGAATGGACTGTACTATCTTTCACTCAGTACGGGGGTAAACAATGAAACAAAATGACTTATACACAACTGATGCTTATGGCTGTCGTAAAACAGTGTTGCTTTAAAATATACATTATTAAATTAATTGTTGGTGCTTAACTTAATGTGACGATAGAAACAACTCAACTTTGGTTTAAAAAAATGAAGCCGTCCAAACATGTTGACGCACTTCCTGCTTCTCTTAGGTAACCCAACAGGCAATACATGGCGGTGTGACTGTTGGCCTCGTGAAAAAAAAACAATCTTATATGCCGTATTTCTCTGTGTACATTCATTCTGTCCAAACGGAACTGCAGCCTAAAGGAGCGATTTATGGGTAATTTGCTTTTGTCCTAGTAGTTGTGTACAATAACGTCACTGAAGAAGTACTTTAGTGCCGTCGTCGTACGGTGTTGACACATAACCGCGTTCAAACGAACAAAGGAGCAAGACAATCGAATGCATCGTCGAGTGTCTTTAAATCTGATATCAGTTAAATGTAATTCTTAATATTTACATTGTTGTACAACAGACGTCGTTTTTGTCACTTTTTACCGGCCTGACTCATTGGGTGCTGTTAGCCCATTAGCCGCTATTGTAGACGGCTAACGAGCTAGCTAGCAGCTAACACTAGCCCTGTTGTGTTTACGCGGTAAAGTGGACTCTTCTTTGGGAGAAATGGCCGAAGTGTATGTCCGAGTGGCAGAGGAGGAAAATGAGGAGCCTATGGAGATCCCGTCCGAGGATGATGGCACCGTCTTGCTGTCAACGGTCGCTGCTCAGTTCCCCGGAGCGTGCGGCCTGCGCTTCAGGAGCCCCGTGTCTCAGTGCATGCGGGGAGTACGGCTCGTGGAGGGGGTCCTGCACGCCCCGGAGAACGGATGGGGGAATATCGTCTATGTCGTCAACTACCCAAAAGGTAACAGCATACATACTCAAAAACGAATTTACACTAAAAGATAGCCATGCGCCACATTGTTTATGTTTACTTTCACTAAAAATGGAGGAGTGCCGTTTGACGCAAAGCTCCGCCCACTAATGATGTCACTGCAGCTCTGAAGCCATTCATAAATGTTTACACATTAGCTTGCTTTGCGTTATACTGTCATTATTTCTTTCTCCGTTGTACGTTTAATACTGCATTATCTGCGTTATCTCTATTACATACATCAGCGATGAAGATTATGAGTGTACTGGATACAACAGTTGAATAGATAATATCATGGAGTCAAATGCCCAGATATGTATGTAATTTATTTACTTTAAGCCCAAAATTATTCCACTTTTTTTTTTTACTGAAAAAATGCTATTTTTTTCGTTTTGTAAAGGAAAAGGCTAGAGAAGACATTGTGTATATATATTTAAAGTCAAAACTTTGTCAGCTTTGTGTGACAGATTATAAAGTGAATTATTATTTTTTAAGTATGAAAATTCCTAATTTTTCTCATTACATTATTGCCTCATACCTCCTGCCCCATTTTTGCTGTATTGTTATTTAATTTCATTTTTAGAATGTCCCACAGGTCAATAAATAATAGGTTGCATGCCGCAAATTTGTAAGAATAGAAATACATAAAAAAAGGCAACAATCGAATTAAGGTAAATGTGCTAAGAAGTTCCTCAGGGCATTTAATGGATCGCAAATTGCCTTAAAAGACGTTTAGCACTTTTCGCTTTGATACTCTTTTTTGATACTCTTATTATAAACATTTGTAAAAGTCGCTAATAAAAGGACAAGTAACGACATCACAGCAGCAAATTGAGTGTTGTGGTAAATTATTATGTGATTTAATGAAAGATAAAAATGAATGCTTTTACATCGCTGTGTCCAATGAAAACATGCATCCCCAAATGTTTGGTGTTTTTACTTTTTACCCATAAAACCAATGTGCTTAGTTTTCATTGGACGACGATGGTTTGTGACTATTTCCCATGTGACGCATGCTCTTACATTGATGTGTTTGTCTTCTTGTAATACTTCAGCTTCCAGCCTCCAATCAAGTTCATCATTGTGTTTGACATACTCAGATAACAAAAGAAAAATGGATGAAATTGACGCCTCCTCAGCTGTGAAAATGAAACGAGGCGACATGAAGACGTCAGACCTGATTGTGCTAGGCCTTCCTTGGAAAACCACAGAGCAGGACCTGAAAGACTACTTCAGCACTTTTGGAGAGGTCATCATGGTGCAGGTACAGCCCAAAACAGGACGAGTCAAATGCACGTCGCTTGTTTGCATTCACACTCCATGTTTGCTCCTCAGGTGAAACGGGACACCAATACAGGAAACTCCAAAGGGTTTGGCTTTGTGAGGTTCACAGAGTACGAATCCCAAGAAAAAGTCATCTCCCAGCGCCACATGATTGACGGCAGATGGTGCGACTGCAAGCTCCCTAACTCGAAGGTGAATATGGTAATGTCCTCGCAAACACGACACACCACAACAAATCTAAACCATTTTAAAGGTGCCGTGTGGTTTTGTAACCGTGTATAATCTTGTGCTTACAGCAAGGTCCAGACGAGCCGCTGAGGAGCCGCAAAGTCTTTGTAGGACGTTGCACAGAGGACATGACCACTGATGAACTGAGGCAGTTCTTTATGCAGTATGGAGAAGTCACTGATGTCTTCATCCCGAAGCCCTTCCGTGCTTTTGCCTTTGTCACTTTTGCAGATGATCAGGTATTATCATAGAGCTGACTATTTTTTTAGCTGCGGTTTAGTAAATAAAAACGTTGGTTGTGGTCGCAAGGTTACATGACAACGCTGTTTGAAGCCAGTAGCATTACTGTTTCTGTTTAAATGTTGAAAACTGTAGAGTGGATCCCCTGCATATTTGCCATTGAGCAATCACGTCCCAGCAAATCCACAAATATTTTTGTTTGTGGGAAAACCTGCCCTTTTTTCTTTCTGAAAATAGGCAGATTTTTGGCATAAAACATTATAGTTACCCTAAGTCGGTAATAATTTACAAGTACGTGATAGTGAAGCATAAAATGTACAGCATAATAGGAATGATGCGACATCAATGCAAGATTGCGGCGCTCTGTGTGGCTTCGGAAGCACTAAGCTGCCACAGCCAGCTTTGTTACAATGCGGCCTCAAAACTTGCAGCAAGGTGAAGACAAGTTAATACAGTCCTCCCTCGCTACATTGTGGTTCCAACGTCGTTCCTCATGATAAACATTGGATATAAAGACAACCTGAACATCCCTCCTTTTTTACTTCCGGATGACCTCCTCCTTGTTGCGACAAACACTGTGAATCATATTGTTAAAAATGGTAGGATGCACAATTTTTGTGGTTTTGAAACTGACTTTTTCATACTGTGGTATACCTTGAAACCGATAACCGGGCCATGCCTACTCGTGTTATTTCACTATTTGCTGGTCTCTGTAACTCCTGAGAATGGTGGGGATCTAACGTACTTTATAGTGGCGGTGTACAGCTTGTATAGCAATATAGATATACTGTCCACTGAAAATGAGTCAACACACAGCCATAATTGTCAAAGAACAAAGAAAAAGTACACAGTGGTGTGAGAAAGTGTTTCCCACTTACCTTATTTCTTTTTTTTGTGCATGTTTGTCACACTTAAATGTTTCAAATCAAACAAATGTAAATATTAGTCAATGACAACACAAATGAACACAAAATGCAGTTTTTCAATGAAACTTTTTATTATTAAGGGAGAAAAATAATCAAAACTTCATGGCCCTGTGTGAAAAAGTGATTGCTGCCTAAACCTAATAACTGGTTGGGCCCCCCTTAGCAGCAACAACTGCAAACAAGTGTTTGTGATAACTTGCAATGAGTCTCTTACAGCGCTGTGGGGGAATTTTGTCCCACTCATCTTTGCAGAATTGTCGTCATTCAGCCACATTGGAGGCTTTTCCAGCATGAAGTGCCTTTTTAAGGTCATGCCACAGCATCTCAATAGGATTCAGGTCAGGACTTGGACTAGACCACTCCAAAGTCTTCAATTTGTTTTTCTTCAGCCATACAGAGGTAGAACCCGAATTGGTTTCAGCTTGAGGTTACGAACAGATGAACATTCTCCTTCAGGATTTTTTGGTAGACAGCAGAATTCATGATTCCATTTATCACAGCAAGTCTTCCTGATCCTGAAGCAGTAAAACAGCCCCAGACCATCACACTACCACCACCGTATTTTACTGTTGGTATGATGTTCTTTTTCTAAAATGCGGCGTTACTTTCATGCCAGATGTAATGGGACACACACTTTCCAAAAAGTCCAACTTTTGTTTCGTTAGGCCACAGAGTGTTTTCCCAAAGGTCTTGGGGAAAATTGGCAAAATTGAGACCAGACTTAATGCTCTTTTTCTTCAGCAGTAGTTTTTGTCTTGGAACTCTGCAGGCTGTTTTTGTCCAGTGTCTTTCTTATGGTGGAGTCATGAACACTGACCTTAACTGAGGCAAGTGAGGCCTGCAGTTCTTTGGATGTTGTTGAAGGGTCTTTTGTGACCTCTTGGATGAGTCGTCGTTGCACTCTGGCCTGAAGTCAGCTGGGATAGGCTCCAGCATACCCGTGATCCTATTGAGGATAAGTGGCATAGACTATGGATAGATGGATGACATTTTGTGTTGTCATAGACTAATATTTAAATTTGTTTGATCTGAAACATTTAAGTGTGACCAACATACAAAAAAAAAAATCAGGAAGGGGACAAACGCTTTTTCACACCACTGTATATTGTAGTATAAACACATGTTGACTTGGCTAACTAATATTTTTCCCCCTGCCAGGTCGCTCAGTCTCTGTGTGGTGAGGACCTCATCATCAAAGGTGTCAGTGTCCACATCTCAAACGCCGAGCCCAAACACGGCAACAGGCAGTTTGATCGCACAGCACGGTTTGGCAACGGTTTCGGCGCTCAGGCTTTCGGGGGCAGCCGTAGCGGGTTAGGGAGCAGCACCAACAGTAACCTGGCCAATTTCGGCTCGTTCAGCCTGAACCCAGCCATGATGGCGGCGGCGCAGGCGGCCCTGCAGAGTAGCTGGGGGATGATGGGAATGCTGGCCAGCCAGCAGCAGTCGTCTACCTCGGGCAGCTCCTCCAGCGGCGCCAGCTCTAATCGAGACCAGGGCCAGTCTTTCAGCGCAGGCAACAGCAACTACGGCGCCAGCTCGGCCGGCCTGGGTTGGGGGACGGGCTCCAACTCCACAAGCAGCGGGAGTGGGTTTAGCTCAGGGTTTGGGTCCAGTATGGAGTCAAAGTCGTCTGGGTGGGGTATGTAAGCTAAGTGTGTACGTGTGGTAAGTATTGTGAGAAGGATGAGTCTTTTCAAACGTTTCTTTCTGGTGTAAAAACACTTTTGTGGAAGATGTTTTGTAGATTTGGAGGAAAAGCTAAAGATTTAATTTAGTGTTGACGTGAGTTGTTTACCAGGAAGTGCTATTTTTCATGTCTTGTTTGTATCCATTTCAACTGGATTCTCTAATGCATGTATTGTGTAGCGTGCTGATGCATGAATGTTTATCCAGCTTTGTCATCATTTTTAAGGCAATCTTGCATTGGGGAGAATCTGGTTGAAACTTCAGTGTTTTTAAGTCCAACTTTATTTGCAGTCAAGTAGAAAGAAAAGCCTTCATTGAAATCTCTTCTGCAGTTGACTTCCACCTTCCGTTTCCCTGCGAGGAAGCTCCAATATGGCAGCATTGTCGGGGCCGTATTGGTATCACTCTCTTCCCACCTGTAAATGCTATGCCATCAAACAACGGCTTCACTCCGCATGTTCTCACAGACGGTGGGTGTTTTCACTTTATATCCACTCAAGTGACATTTTTTTAGGAACTGATGAGTGCGATTGCGGGTGGCTTGTGGCGAAGCGATGAGTGAGCGGACTGAGAGGCGCGTGGAGCGGACTGCTTGTGAACGTGAACGAGCCCAAATTCTGACTGCTTTCTGAGTGTGTGAGTGGAAGCTGCGGATGCTACGAGCTCCTCCCCCTAACACGGACATCCTTTAATTAGTACTTCAAGATTTTTTTTTTTTTTTTTTTTAAATCTTTGCAAGATTCCCCTTTATTCTTAATGTGTGGACAAACTACAGAAATGTATGGAATGTTGTGCTCTTTGTAACGCTTGTATTATCTGATTTGAATGCTGTATGGTGTGTGCTGTTTCTTGTTCCTGATCTGTAAGTGTGTACTTGATGTGGATGACACCGACTGAAGACTCTAGGAGGGTGGGGGGACACGAGTGCAGGTGTGAGAACGTGGAGTGGTATGTCCAATGTCCCCCTCCCCCTGTAGCTCTTGATGTTTGTGAGGTGTTGGAAAAATGTCAAATGAAGGGAGTTGTCGAATAAAGTTCATTTGAATAGATGCTTAGTTGATTGAGTCGCTTTGCGGAATAAAACATCTAATTCGATTCACGTATCTAGGGACCTTGGGCTCTGCTGGTCGAGGTCTCCATTTGATCCCAGGCTGAAGGACGAAGATGCAGCATCCAACACATTGAGTGTGGTGTGACCTTCTCAGAGAGACATGGTAGTACCTGTCTTTTTCATGCTTCTCTTAGCTTGTGTTTCCTCTGCTTGTGTGCTTCAGTAAGAGGGGTGTTTGTATTTTCATAAAAGGCTTTGATAATGTTTGTGTGCTGCTGATTGGACGACTGCCTGGCAAATCCTTGGACAGGTCACTGCTGGTGTTTGCTTTTCTAAAAACCTATTTTATATCTTTAGGTCCTCTCTCAGGTCTAAGACAGATTTAATGTATGAGTGTTGCAGGTGCATAAGACACCCGTTTACCAGATGATGTGGACTAAATGTTGCTTTGTTCATTTCTTGTTTATTTAAAAATGCTGGGGAAGACTCTGAGGACAAGGAAAGACCTGCCTGTTTTTTATTCTCTGTTCTCCTCAGTGTCTCTGCTCTTCCTCTTCCCGGTATTCTTCTTTTTCAAAGCCCTCTGCTCTTGTTCCAGTTCTTCACTCTTATTCTGTATGTAGACTGACTGAAATAAAAGGGAATCAAAACAATACGTGTGTTGTAGAATATATGTACAGCATGCTACTCATGAAGCGTCAAAGTTAAGTGTGAACATTTGTGTTGTCTATCGTTTTTTATGACAAATCGACAAAAGTCACAGTGAGACTGACTGAAATTTCTCTCACAGCTCAATGCACTCTCCAAAACACCCACTGTAACTTTAGGGGAGGGGTGTCCAAAGTGATATTTTTTTTATTGGCCCTCTGCCCATACTAAAAATACCAAGATAATTAAAAAAAACCCTGAAAAAGTAATTTTACAACAATAAAAGACCCAAGTATTAAGAGAAAAATTAAAGGCACAAAGTAGTAATGAGAAACAAAACAATAAAGTTGCAATTTTTGGAAAATTACGTTGGGGAGAAAAACATGAAAACATAGTTTATACTAATATAAAACACGTTGTGAATTTGTTATTGTGAATTTCTCTTGGAGATGAATAAAGTATCTTTGTCACTGACGATACAAAGCTGAGACGTTTAAATAGAAAAGACGTCTCTGCATATCTACATGGGTTGGTTAAAAAAAAAAGTGGCCCCCGCGTCCTTGTGATTTTGCAGTATGCAGCCCACGGTGCAAAAAGTTAGGACACCCCTGCTTGAGGGTGTTTGGCTGAATCACCACGATATTTGGTACACACCTTTAGAGCAGTGATTCGCAACCAGGTACACCTAGTGGTACGCGAGCAAATGGCGGGGGGTACGTGGAAACATTTAACTTTCAGATGATGAATAAATATTCCCAGTCATTTCATCTTAAGCCAGACATTAAAACGGAATGTGTGCGCTACAATTAGTTTCCCCAGGGAGGCCTTTGGCACAGCTGCTCCGAAATCATAACAGTTGTGATACATTCTACTTTGGAAAAATTATCAACACGTATGAGTGAGGGGGTACTCATTTAGGGATGGTCGAGTATTGACCGATTCGGGACTCGTGAGTATTCATCTCTGTCAACTCATTCACTTAGCCTGCTGCTAGCTAAATTAAAAAGAAAACCAGGTAACATGGCATTATAGATCTGCTCCTTGCCTCACATCAACTCTCCACTTCCTGTTCCTGTCTGAGCTGCTCGCTGGCTAACGGCGAGCCAAGCACTCGAACTCACTTGCTAACGCCGCATGAGAGTGACGAGGAGTTGAATCGTGAACCTGACGTCGGCTCACAGGTTTAGTGAGTCGAGTCCGTGGACTTGTTGCGCATGTGCGAGTTTCTCTGGCGACGCAGCCGCCGTATTGAGTGCCGATTAATATGTCAAGTCACCGCCGTATTGGATGTGGCGAGAGAGAACAGGGCGCTAGTAAATGTTCTGCATGGAATTGTACCAACCGGTTTACAATCCAAAGAAGATCTCACTGGATTACCTTTCACAGGTACGGCTTTTGGGCCATTATAGAATTTCTTAACTTTGTGGCTGTGGTGAAAACCAGCCTCCAAAAACTTTGTAGAAAGGCGCTTTAATAAGTTTGGTCCATTTTCTTGCATTTGTTTAAGGGGCAGACCTGTCACATCCCAAAGCATCGCTGCAACGGGCCAACCATCTCAATGAGGTGTTTGCATGTATACCTATGGGAGTCTCCATGTGAGGTTTATTTATCGCTCCGCATGCACAGTGTGACACCTGACTCGAGTGAATCAAGTACTTGATTCACTTTTGTGAGTGGCTTTTGTCAGTAAAAGGAATCGCGTTTCCCATCACCATTACTCATGGTGTGACAAAAAGGTTGGGAAACTGCTTTAGGGGACTGACAAACACGTGCGTGTGTAAAATTTGAGCAAGACTGGTTGAAAAACATGGCTGACATCAAGCCAAAAAACGAGGAACATGGGCGGGACTTGGCAACTAATTGTCCATCAGTCATTGAGCATTTGTCTAATGAGTATAAAACTTAGAAAACATCTGTATTACATGTATGCTCCCAAGTCTTCCAAATATTTTGATCACAGCCCATAGGGGGCGCTACTGATGTAATTTGTAGTCCGTAGCATTGCAACTCACCAGCGCGGTACTGCGACGAGCCAAAAGTTTCACGTCCTCTGCAGACACCGTGCATCTTTTAGCATGCCTGAAATTACATTTAAAAACGCTCAGCTCATCGTTTAAGGTTAACAAAAGAAGAAAAAAAAGAAGCTTACTTTGCAAACGCCTCCAAGTCTTTAGCAAAGACATCTGGAAAAGAAACGACAAACCGAAGTGGAAGTTTTATTCAGCTGGAGAAAGGGTTGACATCGACTTTACAAAGGTGATACTGTAGAAACACGCCAAACTACAAACACAAGAATTTCAGCAACATATTGAACAACATTGCTAATTAATATTTCTCTGACAGTGTCAATCAAAACTGAGCATGAATATATTTCAATACAGCACTTATGGATTGGATCTGTTTAATAGAACACACTCATTCCAAAATAATTTCCATAAAATACATTTCAAAGAGTAATTGCGTTTTATTGGGCTCGGAGTCAAAGGTTCAATGGTCAGCAGCAACACTGATTTTCATGCATTTTTTGAGTGACAGATTTACAATAAATTTGCACATTCATGAGTCAAATGTCGGCTTAATTTTTTTCCCACTTAAAACAAGTAAATGTTTTAACTCTACTTCAGCCAGAAACACCAAGTCAAATATTTAGTTCATATATTTTTGGAGGGGGGGTTAACCTTCTAAAGACCAGTATGTAGGCCTGTCATGATAACCCCCCCCCCCGGAAAATTTGCGTGGTTTAGACCCTGTGTATAGCAGTCACCTGTCTAACGCGGCCAGCGGCCACCCACTTTGTATCCCTTGGTCAATATCTGACTGCACATGGCGGCCAAGATGCCGACTCAAGCAGAAGCTTCAAGCACGAAAAAGTTTTGTTTTTCAATCAATGAAGCCGTCGTGTGTAGACTTTAATTACTGAGTCCTAGCTCAGTCACAATCATTCACAAGATCCACACAAACTGTCAGTTGTTCCACATAAAAAAAGCTGTCTTCTTTGGAGCTTGTTGCAGACAGTGACACCGTTTATTTCCTGGTGTGAGACAATGTGCACTGGTCAATACTGTAATGCCGCTTGTTGTGTGGAAGGAGAGACTCACGTCGCCGATGCACTTTAATCGCTTTATTAACCTAGTAGTTCTTTACAACTTTTATCCGCAGTCCTACAGTGCCCTCTACTGGTCAACATGTAACAGTATAATTATATGTATCTGCAAACACAGCAAGCTTCTAATCACAGACATGTTAATACTGTATGTGCACAAATTCAAAATGGCCGCCAACCTGTCTATAACCTGCCTGCAGCGGCCACTTTTGCCGTTTCCCTTTAGTGGCCGCTATAGACAGGTTTGACTGTATTATACTATTATATATTAATACTTAAATTAATATTTGATAATTATTTATTTTTCCATTAATGTAATGATAATATATGACACAATAATGCAAGTACACCATATCAAAAGCAATAAACCTTAATTTCTTAAGAGTAATAAGATTGCAATTGGAATGTCAAGAGCTATTAAATAAAATAAATTAAACAACATAAAAAAAGACCACAAAAAACCCAATTAAAATAAAATGGACTCTCAGTCTCTTTTAGCAAAAATTGCAAAATTCCCAATCACAACCAAAAACAATTTAAAAAAAAAGAAAAAAATTGTTGAGAAAAAACAATGAAAACAATGAAGTGTGTTTCGGCCCGAAAAGAGGGCATCCATGGCTGTCACTCACTCGCGGCTCGTGCGCAAGTACATGCCCGTAGTTTGTGACTGACACAGATCTTGACTGTCAGTAGAATGTGTCAAACTAGTGTTAAGAACAACACATTTATAGGAGGCGGGGAAATTAAGCATACTTGCTGCCATTGTCACTCAGGAGTAAGATAGTATTTATCCCACACCTTTATGCTACTGTGAATGAATGCTATTCCACTTGTGAATGTTTCGTGGAGATAAAGTATCCATGAATTCATGGCGTGGTGTTGATACCTACCACACTGTCTGAAGGTAGTCTCTGCTATTGCGGCTACGACCTGCCGGCTAAATTCCGTTCGGTGTTCCTCTCCAATCTTCTGACACAGACGACCAACAGTATAATGTACAGCTGCCTTTAGTCGCTGAAATTCAAATGTTAATTATTATTATTAGCGACAGCATTGCCCCCTTGGAGGTTAGCAAACTAGTTAGCTAGCTAGTTAGCGGTGTCATTAGCCAAACCCTAAAAAAAAGTCAAACACTTTCATTACCTGACGCGTTTCGTCCTCTCCGACAGACATGTTGGTGTAAAAAGTGAAATGTTTAAATAACGTGCAGTGAAACAGCCACTTAATCAGAGCATTACTCTACTTTTAAATGTTTCATTTAATGGTAACGCAGAAGTCGCGGTACAATTCAAAACAAACCAACCAGTGTCGTGACGTCACACAAGCATTTTTTTTTATATAAATGTCCACAGCACCACCATGCGGTTGGGAGGAAGTACTACAGCATGCTAATTCCAATGGCTGTAGTTTCTGGGAGAATGGTTGATTTAAGGAAAGAAGTACTGACATTTATGTTTGAGTTGTTAAAACTGTGATGTATTGTAAAATTAATATATTTTTTTATATAAATGTCCACAGCACCACCATGCGGTTGGGAGGAAGTACTACAGCATGCTAATTCCAATGGCTGTAGTTTCTGGGAGAATGGTTGATTTAAGGAAAGAAGTACTGACATTTATGTTTGAGTTGTTAAAACTGTGATGTATTGTAAAATTAATATATTTTTTTATATAAATGTCCACAGCACCACCATGCGGTTGGGAGGAAGTACTACAGCATGCTAATTCCAATGGCTGTAGTTTCTGGGAGAATGGTTGATTTAAGGAAAGAAGTACTGACATTTATGTTTGAGTTGTTAAAACTGTGATGTATTGTAAAATTAATATATTTTTTTATATAAATGTCCACAGCACCACCATGCGGTTGGGAGGAAGTACTACAGCATGCTAATTCCAATGGCTGTAGTTTCTGGGAGAATGGTTGATTTAAGGAAAGAAGTACTGACATTTATGTTTGAGTTGTTAAAACTGTGATGTATTGTAAAATTAATATATTTTGAAGCCACACATGTAGTATACGTAGTAAAGTGTATTTATGTTGCATATTTGTGTGGAGACAGTGAATTAATGAATATTGAAGGACTTTTGGAGAGGAGTCGGGATTAAATAAGTATATTACTTCTTATGGTCCTTTTTGAATATTATGAAATTATGACTGATCCATCAAGTGATATTTTTTTTCATTTTTGAACATTCAATGTTTGAATTTATGAGCATACAGGTTTGAAATAAATGAAATTAAATTGTGTGCATGTTTAAATTGATAGAGAGTCACGGTGTCCTTTTATAGACTTGCTTGCAGACTTGATCCTCACAAGTAAGCTCCTGAAAAGAGATGAAGATGAGAAAAACAATGAGTGCATCTGCTTTGTGTTAGCTTTCAGTGTACTGCAATGATTTTTAATATCAAAATGCAACTGAAAGAAAATGTATTAGCTGGACCACACAGTCAAGCAGACGCAGTCAACTGGCAGCCGGAGGGCCAAATCCGGCCGAGCCCGCATGTTCTGTTCAAAATTTGTGTTTTTGATTCCTAAAAATAGAAAAGCACTCCTGGAATCCTGTTGAACATTGTCGAGCGCTTTTGCAGTAGGTCCTTAAAAACACAGTGCTCCTGTCATATGTATGACTAGCTTTTTTTGCATCAGATTTCTAAAAACAGCAAAGCACTCCTGTCATGTTGACTCATATCATTGATGAGCATTTTTGCAGTTGGTCTGTAAAAACAGCAGAATGCATCTTTCATTTTCAGGATCTTTGACTAGTGTTTTTGGCAGTAGGTTCTTAACAACAACAGAACACTCCTGGCATATAGAGGATCTTTGAGGAGAATTTTTACAGTATATTCATAAGAAGAGCAAAGTGTTCTCGTCATATAGAAAATCTTTGACCACAGTGAACAAAGAGCTTTTATTGCTTTTGGAGGAGGAATCATAGTGAAGGAAGAAGTCCGGCCTTGGTCCTTCGCAGTCTGAAAACGATTTTGAGTATTCCTGCTGTAACAAGGATGACAAAAATACACAGTACAGTAGAAGTAGTCCTTCCTTGTTAGCATCCTGGTAGCTAGCTAAACAAAATGGCAACCGCGACCAGGGGTTACGTTGCGCATCTATGATGTCAAAAATTGTAGCACAAAACACGTTTTTATTGTTTGACAATTATAATTTTATGCAAAAACACAAAACGTCCTTCCTTGTTAGCATCCTGTTAGCTAGCTTACAAAATGGCACCGGAACCGGAAGTTACGTTGCGCGTTTATGATGTCAAAAATTCTAACACAAAACACGTTTTTATTGTTTTACAATTATAATTTTATGTAAAAGACAAAACGTCGTTCCTTGTTAGCATCCTATTAGCTCGCTTACAAAGTGGCACCGGAACCGGAAGTTACGTCGCCCATCTGTGACGTCATCAGCGGTTGACTCTCAAAAGTCTTACCACAAAACATGTTAGAATAGTTTTACAATTCTAGTTTTACATAAAACACAACACGTCCTTCCTCGTTAGCATCCCATTTGCTGGCTTACAAAACGGCAACCGGAGCTGGAAGTTGCGTCCATGATGTCATCAGCGGTTGACTCTCAAAAATGTTACGCAAAAGACATTTTTCTAGTTTTACAGTTCTAGTTATACATGCACACAACAATTCTGAATACATATGCATGATGAATGAAAGGGATAAATGAACATTTAAGGTTGCTTTTACCTTCATTGAAGATGTGACTGCTCCCAAAGACACCATGTGGCAGCGAGATCAACCACCAACACCCTTCTTGCTTTCAGCCACGTGAAGAATCACGTCTTAAAAGAAGTAAAAGTAACCTTTCCTTTGTATCCATTCATCACTTATATGCATTTTGAATTGTTTTCTGCATGGAAAACCGTAATTGCAAAACTATAAAAATGTGTTTTGTGTTAACATTTTTTGACTTTCTTGAACAGATGACTTGGGCTGACATTATTTCTTGCGGGAAAATTTGCATCAGTTGATGTCCCTTTCGGTTCGAGTCGGAACTTCTGGAACGAAGTAACGTCGCTAACCAAGGTTCCACTCTAATGCATAGAAATCCCTCGTACCAAATGCAGGTGATCGCCTTCAATCCAGTGAGTCCAACCTCTGTTCTTCTTTTCTCCTCTCTGAACACACACCAGCTTGTCTTGGTGCCAGTTGACCACACTCTACAGTGAAGAAATCCATCTATCAATGTAAAATATTCATAAGAAATCATTCATTTATTATACTTTACCTGGCATGTACGGTTGTCCATTCCTTTGGTCTCCTCTTTGTACTCTTCCCCAACTTTAAAAGCGCATTCGTAGTTTCTGAAGGTGGTGAGTGTTCTGATGGAGAAATGGTCGCCATCTTGCTTAATCACCTTCTGAGGCTTCAGCAATGCTGCGATTTTGCGGGTTGCAAAATCGATGCCTGGGAAAGCAGACGGTGAAACGCACCTCGCTCAGAAGGCGTGGATGAAAGTGGACAGGGAAGTTTCGATTCTTACCAAGAGCGAGCATGTATCCTTCAAAGTTGACACTGCTGACAATGTCCCACGTCCCCGTGTAGTCCATCACCATCTCTGTGAGCTCGTGTGTCTCACGATCAAGCGTGAGGAGTGGATTCGTACTGCTTTGGGGCCTTTATTCTGTGTCAATATGGAGCAGAGGTAACAGCACCCGAGGGAGGAAGAGGACCTTTTACACATAATGTGAACAAACACAGCTCTTCCTGTTATGCTCGCTTATACGTGTGATGGAAGCGGTCTTCTTGGAGCAAAGCTGAAGGGCCTCCATCTTTAAAATAAAATCCGCAGAGCGGAACATGAGCACAAGAGGGCCTTTAAAGAGTCTTTGTGAGGGTTTAGTGTAATCCAATCTTTAGTATAGTGTTGCAAGCACACACTGAGACCATGTTCCTCTACGTGCTGGTCCTCATGGCGTTTCACAGCAGCAGATGGATGCCCAGGAATCAGAGGCTCAAGTTGTATGTGCACTTCTATTGCAATCTATTTGTCTTTGCATGCTGTTCCTTTTTCAAAAAACGTGTGTCATTTGCCAGCCAAATAATAAACGTGGCGTTCACGTCCCTTGTTGTGGTCCCTCAGCTGTACGTCATTGCAAGGTACCCAGCGCTTTAAAGACACGTTTGCAAAAAAAAAAAAAAAAAAAAAAAAAAAGCTCTAAAAATGGTGTATGTTTGCTTCAAAAGGCCCAAATCGTCAAGATACTGCAAGCAGCCTTTGGTGAACAACCTGTCGGCATCCATCGCCTTGTCTCTCATCGCTTCAGGTCAAAATGACGCCAGCACTCATTTTAATGCTATTCATTATGTATGTGCTTATTAAAAATGAAAGCTCTATAATGCAAAAGGGACTTTTTAATTTCCAATACTGCCTCACGCACTGCCACTTCCATATTACTGTATGATCATTCACAGTAGTGTTGCCATAGTTCACAGTCTGAACTGACGTTTCACAACATGATCTTGAGTGATACGGCACATTTGTGATGCAATTTCTGCAAACACACGCTCCTATCCCCCCCCCGTAGGTTTTTCAGTGGTCTTCACGCTGGTCGAGACAGTTCCTCAGGGCTTGTGGGCGTCCTATCACGTGTTTGGATTGCTGTCGTTTGGACACGGAGCGTGCAGCACCATACTGACGCTGACGGCGGCCGCATGCGTAAGAAACTCAACTGTATAAATAAACGACGCACCCAAGTCATTCATTTCTTCTTGCATTTTTGTAGGCCAAAACCACACCTGAGCTGTATCACATGTCTCTCTTTCTGACCGTGGCTTCCATTGTGAGCACAGGTAACAAGTACATGCGAATACAAAGGTTATTGTTACTTGTAGAACACATTCTTGTGTCCTTCTTAGGTGCACTTATGGTTAAAGGAGTCCTCTGGTTGACAAAAGGCAGGAACAACGAGCGCCACTAAACAGAGTCCAGCTGTGTTACATCGACATCCAATACTGCTCATATTAACATTTCACGTGCTTTCCATGCCGCCGGCAGTCGGTAACTCAAAACCATGGGAATGAAAGTGACTTAATCCGGCTCGTTTTAATGCTTCACTTCAACAAAAGCAGGTGTTTTCTTGGGTTGGCGGATGGCTTACATTGGCTTCCCGTTGTAACTGGTCACAGGAAGTTACTCAGAATGCAACGCGGCTGTGACCTTAGCGAGCCGGAATGTACCACTGGCAAAGTTGAAGATGTCATTTGGGTGAACCATAAGTCTAAAACGCAAACACGTTCCACTAAATTTATCACAACTAGATGTGCCCGATATGAGGAAACATAACATCATAACAATAAATCCGATAACATTAAAACATAGCTCCGATAATTGATAATTAAAAAAAATAATTCTCAAATGAGGCGAGTTTACATGTACTGTGTTGTGGTACTGGGCCAAGGTGAACAAATCAAGCGCTCCTTTTCTGTGACGTCTCCAACTCCCCTGAGCTAAAAGGTAAAACAATCATGGTGTTTTTATTTCTTTAATCTCGATTTCTGTATGATTTATTTTATGTGATTTTGTTATCCAACTGTTATTTATTAATGCCCATGGTTTGATGCATTGTTAATGTAATCTGTAAGGCATTAATAAAGTTGATTGGAAAAATAAAAAATATTGAACAATCATGGTGTCGATCTAGGTGTCACTAGTAACACGCACTAGTCTTTATCGCCAACGATAGGCTTTTATTATTTTATAATTATTTAGCTCACAAGAGGCACAATAATAACATAATAGTCATAATAATAAGAGCTACTTTGTGGCCATACTCCAGCTAAAACTTCGTCACTTCCTGTCCACGGACACTTAAATGGCTTATTTTCTCTTGATTATATCCAATATATTGGGTAATATGAGTGTAAAGGTGACTAACAATGGTAGAAAAATCATATTTAGAAAGTCAAAGAGGTTTTCTATGCTCTAACTAGGAAAATATTCAGTTTATTAAAAGTGAATCCTACTTTGTGGAATTTTACTTATCACAATCGGGTCTGGAACCAATTAACCACAATAAACGCGGGATTACTGTATATTAAGTCAGTCAAAGAAACAAGTGGGATGATGTTGTAAAATTGAGTCACAGGGTGTTTAGAAATGATGTGCATAATGTTTGAAACTTTAAATGCAAAGATGTGCATTTATTAGATTTGTTTACGTCTCTACGCCTGCACATTGAGAACCGTTTCAGCAAATTCTCTTGCCTCAGTGTCTTTAAATCAGTCAATCAAATTAAAATAAACTTTCCAGTAAGTAAATTATGTGCATTTTTCTGTATATGTAGACAACTTCTCCACCAAAACATGAACTTAAGCTGCAAATGACATCCGTAACATGTCCTAACCTAAAAGAGCATCATAGTCAATGTACCAGGCTAGCATGCCGTCAGAGGGACGGACCCCAGTGACAGGCCATTTCTTTGGGTCGTCCTTGCTGCGGCTCATCTGGGTGATGAGCTCGTGTTTGCTTTTGCCCATCACTAACAGAGCCACCTTTTGTGCCCGGTTAATGGCGCTGAGAGTGAGGCTCATGCGCTGGTGTGGCTTCATGGGGCTCTCGGTGAGGACCACCAGACTCTCCTCCTGGTTGGAGGCTTTAACGCCAGGGAAGAGCGACGCTGTGTGGCCGTCATGGCCGACTCCCAGGAGCACAAAGTGGAACCTGGAGGCGTTAACTTCTTTGCTGATGTCCTCCTGGTACAGCCGTGCTGCGTCGTCATCCTCCACGCACAGACGCTGGTGGAGCTGCACCGGCATAGGGTGGATGTTGTAATAGGGTACGTGCACGTGCTGAAGGAGATGCTGGTGGAGGTTGTAGAAGTTGGACTCTGGGTCAGTGTGGGGCACACAGCGCTCATCTACCATCCAAAAGTGGGTGTTCCTCCACGGGAAGGAGAAGTGGTGCAAGGCCAGCCTCTGGAAGAGAGCGATGGGCGTGGCTCCACCGGAGAGGGCGAGATGGAAAACACCACCATGGAGCACAGCCGCCTCCGCTGCTTCCTGTATGTCTGCTGCCAGACGCTCCACCAGCTCCTCGGCCCAGGCAGACACCATGGTGGCGTTGCGGTACTTGCCTTGCATCACTTGGAAACCATTGGCTGATGCACCTCCTATCTGATCTGGGCTGATGATCACCACGTCGCTGGTGAAGCTGATCTCCTTCCCTTTCAGACGAATGTCCAACAGGTCTCCGTTGTCGGCACCACCAGGGTATATGCGGGGAAAGGAGCCAGCTAAGCTCTGAAGCAGTGGTGTCCATAAGCCCCATGATGCTAGGAGATTCTCAGTACTAATGAAACTATTTTTGTGCCCAGCAAAGATGTGGGAAATAAGTTCTGCATAAGCTTCATGCTGCACTTTTGGGGTTTGTACAAAGTAGTCTGAAATAGGCAACCCTAGAACATTGACATCAGCTTGCTGGGTCACTTCCTTCCACTCGCCCTCTATCACAGAAGGCTTAAACAGATTCTTAGTCACGAGCACTGCTGGGTATTGAAGGCTGCCGTGGCCGAAGTAGAAAACAATCTGCTTGGGCTTGCAGTGAAGGCTGTGGTGGTCCTGCACGCAAAATACGTCATTTTTGAAAAGAACCCGTGCGTATCCCACGCGTTCATCTAACATCTTCCCCGAGAGCAGAAGAATGGGAATGCCATCGTACTGCGCCGCATCCATGTGCACCAACACGGCTGGAACAGACATTTCATATTTTTGAATTGCAACTTTTTACAGTTTCACTGACAGAAAGCTGAAAACGTGCCATTGAGACCTGCAAACGTTGGTGTGATGCTGACGTGATCTTGAGTCATGTTCAGCTCCTGCTGAACCTCTGCTTTGTACGCTTGGTACTGGCCCGTCACGGCTTGATTCTTCCCTAAAGGCAGCAGAGAGCTGAAGATCTGCAGCTTTTTCTGAAGAACTTCCTCGCTGCTGCTCAGATTCGCGGGAAGCCTCATCGTCAAGAGGGCCATGACCTCTGTCAGGTGGTTCTGTATTACATCTCTGATCACCCCATACTGGTCATAGAAGGGAATACGACCTATGGGGAAAAAAAATGACAGGAGTATTTATAGAAGGAATGCACTGGAACGTCTGACATGTCAGTGTACAGCTTGTATAGCAAAACGAGTCAACACGCGACCAGTATTGTTTAAATAGCTGGCAACACAAGTGAGTAGCAAGATAAATGTGTCTTGAAAGTCTGTGACTAGGTACTGTGTCATTGTGAAGCAGAGCAGTGTTAGAATACTCACTCTGAATACTGACAATTTGGACATGTTCACTGCGAGGTGCACTCACTTGTGTTGCCAGCTGCTTACCCAATCATGGATGTGTGTGGACTCATTTTCAGCGGATCGTAAATCTATACTGCTATACAAGCTGTGCACCGACTTCTCTAAAGTACAGTTGTCCCTCGTTTATCACGGTTAATTGGTTCCAGACCCGACCGCGATAAGTTAATTTCCGCAAAGTAGAATTCATTATTAATACACAAAATATTTTTGTAAATATAGAGCATTGGAGCGGGCTGCACAGTGGTCTAGTGGTTAGCATGTTGGTCAACACAGTAACAGCTTGGAGATCGGGAATATCTGGGTTTGAATCTCCGTTGGCATCTCTGTGTGGAGTTTGCATGTTCTCCCGGTGTGCGCGTGGGTTTTCTCCGGGTACTCAGGTTTCCTCCCACATTCAAAAACATGCATGTTAGGTTAATTGGTGACTCTAAATTGTCCGTAGGTATGAATGTGAATGTGAATGGTTGTTTGTCTATATGTGCCCTTCGATTGGCTGGCGACCAGTGTACCCTGCCTGTCGCCCGAAGTCAGCTGGGATAGGCTCCAGCATGCCCCTGCGACCCTAATGAGGAGAAGTGGTATAGAAAATGGATGGATGGATGGAGAGCATTGGAGCCCTGTACCGATGAAATAACACCCCTATAGTCATCTTTATACTCGGATTATTCTTAGTTCACGTTACATTGTGCAGGCTATGGGATCACTACAGGGACATAAGAGACGGCCGCTGCTAGCACAGCAAGCTAGCGAGCTAACTAGTTAGCCTCTCCAATGTACTTATTCTAAACTTAAGAAAGTGTTTCAAACGGAGTGGGGAAGAAGGACAAAGTAAGAAGCCAAAATTTACCACTTCCGCACGGATGGAGAGGAGAACCATGGCATGTCTCGGCAGCCAGTCTCCATGCAGTGTGAAAAGTAATGTAATGTAATGTCACGCCTCATCAATGTAACACTACTGATGCAGTGACCAGAATGCTACATATAACTTCTCAGTCGGATCGGAAACAAAATCAGTGGTATCGCGCATCACTCGCCCACAGTGGAAAAAGTCATACAACTACTTCATCTAAATTTAGTGGGGAAAAAAAACTCTCAAGTGTGCACAAGTGATGGCAAAAGAAAAATGTGATAATGACCATAGAACAGGAAGTAGAAATTATTACGATGTACAGTAGTTGCAGTGCAACAAAAGCAGGCTGGTCCGGGTCCTGGCTGCTTAGTTCAACAAAGTGACAATAGGTGGACATCAGTGATGAAAAGAAGACTGCAAAGTCAGTTGCGTTTAGTCGTGCTTGTCAATGAGAAGAGCCTCATCCCAGCCACACCCCTTAAGCAATCTCTTCATTGTCACATTCCAACATCAGCTTAATTTGACATCTGTTTACATTTTACACTAAAATATTAAAGTGCTTTTTTTAAGTTGAAACGTTGAAAGAACATTATTATACACTGGAAAGGCAGTTCATCTTGTGTCACAAGGTCTCACGGGAATAAAACCTGACAAGATTTGGGCACTAGGCCTGGGACGATAATGAATGAATGAATTAATCGCAATAAATTAAAATTAACTGGGTCATTTTGCCGGCCTTCATATATTGCCATGTGCATGTGTGTCCGTTTTCCTCGTCTCTTGCCTCCGAACAGGCAGGAAGAGGGTTCACTCTGCGCATTGGTTTCAGCACCTTGGCACGTTTGTTCCATAGAACAACGGCATGAACGAAGTGAGCCCTTTTGTCAGTCATACAGTCTCTTTGTCTCGGTGGGTGGAGGCGGGGCCGCTTGCATACACACAGTGCGGAAAAATGTAACGTAGTAGAAATTAAATTATGAATTGCAATATACTGTCATATTTTAAAAGAAATATTTTTTCATTGTACTTATCTTAAAAGTAATGTGAAAATTTTGTCTCATCTCATTCTCGTAGACCCAATCTCGTGTACCATCCTGTGAACTGAGTGCCTCGTGACACCCCTAGCAGTTAATGTTAAATTGCTACTGAAAAGGATTTAAGATGGTGACAATTTCACACTGGAGCAGTCTCATTTCTTATAGAATGTTTTTTTTCCTGATCCAAACAACTCTCAGGTTTCAGGTGTGCTCAAAATATGATGCCATTGTTCCTTACCTTTCACATCCAGAGTCTCTTTCAACACAATCTCTATTCTTTCAATGTGGTGCTTGTTCCAGATGGGATCCAGAAACTTCCTGTTTTCCACTCTGAATGGAAGGATCTTGGAAACCACCTAATGCATGCAGAAAAAAAGCATCCAGTTGAAGTGGAAGGATGAAATGATGATTGTGAGACTCACACAGAGGCCTCACCTGCTTCCCCAGGTAGTGGTCTATCCTGTACATTTCTTCATCCTGCAAGGAATTCCCAAGCTGAGCTGCCAGCACCTGAGCACTTCTCAGGTCGTGTCCGAAAGGTTTCTCCAGAACCACTCTGAGCCACCCCCCGCTGGCAGGCCGGCAGCTGACGTTAACTTTATCCGCAATATCAGCATAGGCGAATGCTGGCACTGACAGGTAGAAGAGTCGCCCGGCTTCGGTCAGACCTTCCTCTTGGACCTGCTGCTCAATGTGTTTGGACAGGTCCTGGTAGTCCTCCAGAGTCTTCAGCTGGCGATACTGCGCGAGCCGCAGGAATTGCTCCTTAACCACGGCGCAGCGCTGTTCGGATACATCCTTCGTGCACGACACCGCCTTCACGATATTGAAGAATATCGGCGTGGCCTTGTCCGGAGGCGACTGTCCGCCGGCGTAGAAGGAGAAGGTGCTTCCACTATTGACCTGGTTCAAGTAGAGCTGGAAGAAGCCCTGCCACAGGTACTTCTTGGCCAAATCTCCTGTGCCCCCGACTATGACCACAGAAACATGGCCAAGGCTCTGCTTCTTCACGCTCTCCTCGCCTTGTCCTCCACGGGCACACAGTGCGAGCAGAAGCAGGAGCACAGGCACAAACATCCTGTGGTGTTAGACCGTCCAGACCCTGGAAGAACGTAGCAATTAACATAAGCATGCAACCGAGGCATCATATCAAATAGGACTTCAATGTTATTGTTGCAGACCATCAAAGCAATTCAGCATGGTCAGTAAAGTAAAAAGACAGACTACCAATGTCAATCCAGACTCCGAGAGAACAGCCGAACCTACCCCGAACTTCCAAAGCCGTGTGAAAATGAGCTCAGAGATGGTTAGTGTGTAAAACTCTTTGGAGAGCCACTGATCGTTGCTGTCATGAGTGCAGTGGTGATCAGAGGACGCCAGTGGGATTTGTAATGCTGCAATCTTTGTACTTTGCTCAGGGGCACTGAGTCTCTCTGCTTGCCACAATAGGACCTGCTGTCGATACTCGTGGGCTGGAAAAGGTCAACAAACCGGCTGATCATTTTGCAAGAAGATGAAGTCAACTATTAGGCAAATGGGGAAAAACTGAAAAGTGTGCGTGTCGCACCACTCTACTGATGGGAAAACGTGTTTTTTACAATACATTTAAAGGAAAACTGCACTTTTTTGGGAATTTTGCATGTCATCCACAATCTTTATGTGAGACATGAACACACGTATCTCTCACTTTCCTGTGTATTCTAAAGATATAAAAATAGCTAAAAAATGCATGTAATGGGGATGCACCTATTCCGCCTATGAAGCTTTCTGAAAAAAACTCCAAAAAGCGCCAACAATGCTCCATTTACGTAATGTGACCTGCATATTAACCAAGTTACAGCGACATTGTTATTATTATTGTTATTAACATTGTTATGCCCAAGAACTACGTTACTGGCGTAGTGACACCTCGCCACACTACACGGACTCGCTCCTAGCCGGCTAGCTTCACCACACACGTGCTCGCAGCGCCTCAGGACACTAGCGAAAGGTAACGCTACATATTGGAGCTGCCGCCACTGCTGCTGTTTTTGTTTTTGAGTTTGGAAAAGATAATGCTAGGTGTCACGTTCTTTCTATGTTGCTTTGTGAAATCAATGCGCCCAGGAAGGAAGTTCCGGTGATGCTTAAAATGACTAAAATACAGCAAAATACTGCAAGTATTACATGTTATCATGAATGTGCCTGTTACTAGATGCTCACAGCATGGATATAAAACCAGAAAACCTTGCTGGAGCTTTTCAGAGGTGTTTTATTAGCGGGCTCTGTAGGCGGAATAGGTGTGTCCCTTTATGTGCATCACCGAACTGCCTCTTTTTTAGCCGTTTTATCTTTAGAATGCACAGAAAAGAGAAAGACGGATTGTGGCCGATGGGCAAAATTGTTTAAAAGTGCAGTTTTCCTTGAACAGATTAACAGACTTGTGCAAAAAATATATAACGCTGTGGTCCTCAAACTTTGTCCAATTCTTTCAATTGTGCAGAACTGTTCAATTGAGTGGTGAAGCAACTCAGGCAAAATGGAGTGCACTACTTGGCTGCAGCCAGCAGAGGCGCTGTTGATTCAGCCTCAACTACTTTGTTGTCTGAAGAAGTACTACATGAGCTACGTGCATGCAGACCTCCGCTACGGGCAGCATTATTGTGTTACGGAAAAAGGAGTTAGATAATATTAAGATAATATTGGGGGAAAAAAACAATAAATCAAGGACATCTTGTTCCCATCTCCACGTTCCATTGCTACAAAACACCAATATATGAGGAGGAATGCAACAGCTGTATCTCGCATCATACGGGTGACAGAACATTTTATTGGCTAATAAATAAACAGGATAGCCACAGTGTGACGCGCACTCTGTGACTCAGTGGAACATCTGGAGTTTGCGGTAATAAAACCAACACCGAAAGTCAGCTTCATACCTTCATACGTTATTTAAAGTTGTGATTCAGTAGTTACAAATACTTTCATTTTCATAATTCATCCGATGGCATTCTCACTAGGGGTGTCACGAGACAAGATGATACACGAGATTATTTTAACATTACTTTTAAGAAAAGTACAAAAATATAACAAATAGATGACAATATATTGCAATTTACTAATTTAATTTCGACTACATTGCACTCTTCTGCATGCTGTGTGTATGCTAGCAGTCCGCCCCCACCCACAGAGACAAAGAGACTGTGTGAGTGACGAAAGGGCTCACTGTTGTTCACTCATGCCGTTGTTCTATGGAACACGCCAAGGTGCTGAAACCAATGCACAGAGTGAACAGAGTAAAGGCAAGAGACGAGGAAAACAGACATGCACAGACGTGGCAATATATTGACACGGGAAAAATGAACAAGTTCATTGTCATTTATTGTGTGATTAATTCATTAATGTATTATCGTCCCAGACCTCGTGCCCATGTGACAAATCTTGTCACGTTTTAATCTCGCAAGATCTGTTGACACCCCTAATGACGTCTAATTAGCCCCCTGCCCCCCACCGCCACAATTAAACAGCAGCCCTGTGAGAAACACTGTCCCGTGTTGTATCCATTACCCCAGAACGTTGCCATTACATGTTGACAAATGCGTGTTAATGCTTTCAGACAGTATGCTGCTTGTACCTGGGACCATTTTCTGCTCATTTTCTCCCCACACAAATTAATTTCCACACATAAATCCGCAAATTGAGTGTACTTGCTTCAAAAACACTGCATTCATTCAGACTTTCACAAGATTTGTATCTCTTACGGTCGCATGTGATGCAGGGTAAAGTGAAAGGCCAATCCATCCTGAGCTTAACTTCAGAGCTAAATTTGTTGATTTGTTGAATGATAAATGAGCAGTGTTGGTCATGGCCTCAGAAAGCAAAGCGGAAAAATTGTGGTATTTTAAGAGCAGAAAAGGTGAAATAATGGCCTTCTGAGATTTAATATAAGAACTGCACTGAAAAAAATCTAATTATTTTGCCTAAATAGTGGCTCTGACAGAGCGTGCAAACAATGCTGTATAACTAACTCAACGTCTCAGGAAACAAATACCTTGTGCTGCCGCTAGGTGGCTGTAATAATCTTCACTATGAAATCTGATAGCAACGTGTTGCTATTGAGTCATCACCATTCATTTTGAGTCATTTGTAGAAATCATCTTTTTAGTATTACTATTTATTTAGGATTACTGGTAAATCATCACAATGTAGTGTATCGATATAATGAGACAATACAATCCAGTATTACATCTACCAGTGTTTTTCTACGTGTAAGGTGGGCCTCCCCTGGGATCCGTGGCGTATGAGCATGTACCGCAGTTTGAGAATTCAGCCTTTACCGGGCACTCTTATAGGGCGATGTATCTATTCATTATCCACTATCCACCCGTTTAGCTGGAGCCAAACCCTGCTGACTTCGGCCAAAAGATGGGGTACACTCTAGTGACGTGTGATACCGCTGATTTCGTTTCCGAATAAAATTCAGGCTGGTATCGGCGATACTGAGCCGATACTTTTCAAATTAACCTAATGTGTCTGGTAAATTTGACAAATTTTATGTCATAGCAGAAAGAATACAAGACATTTAATTGTTAAAATGTGAAAACGGCATTTTAGACAGTAAAAAACTACAATAAGTAAAATAAAACCATTAAAATAAATTATTAATTATTGAGACAAACGACTGACGTGTCAAAAGTATCGATATTTTGATGTGAGAATCGATTTTGGTATCGGACGTACAGATATTTCAGTATCGATCCACATCACTACAAACAACCACTCTACGAACAATTTATATTCTACAATTACCCTAATATGCATGCATTGTTGAAGTTCCCCTATAATCCGGTTCTTTTTATGTTAGTTGTACGTGTCTACCATCTCTTAGTGGCTTTGTAATACTGTAGTTTGTTATTTCAACACCAGAACGGTAGGAGCAACAGCAAGGTAAAGTGATGCTAGCAAAGTCTACAATGGTGGTACGGCTAAGCGAACGTAGGCGATAAAACACAGCCTGTCGACGTTGTGTTTACTCTGCTTCAGCAAAGTCCGCTATTCGGTATTTGCTGAGCACGTCTACACAAAGTTAGACACAAAAGGCGCACAAACATTTAAAAAGTCGCCTATCACTGACATCACTCCACCTGCTAGCTGTCAAGCTTCTACACTTCCGCATTCAGGCGACACTGACGGCAACTAAAAAAACAAAAAAACAAACAAAAACACACGGAGCGTTAACAAAAACAAAGTTGATTAAGCAAATCGTGAAAGTTAAACAAACCTGCACCCCGTGTCCCATTCCGCGTTGACTTCATTGAACGTCAAACAATACCGGAAGGTTCCTACTCTGGTCACGTGTGTCTATCCTGCCAATGATGTGGCCGCGTTGAAAAAAACCTAGAAGCCCACATTTAAAACGCGAAATTGTTAAATTCAAGTAGGTTTTCATTGATTAATTTGTATTATATTATTTATTTGTATTTTTTTTGTAATTTATTTGCAATTATTATCTCAATAGCCCTCAATAGGTCAGTTCTGTTTATAACGGTAATTATTGTATTAAGTAGTAGCAATAGCAAAACAATACATCACATTTCACAGCAATGGTTGTGTGCATTTTAATTAACTAAGTAACAATTAACTATCACTGAATTAATTACTTCACAGTCATGTTATGTCTCCATCCCGAACATGTGCATAAACTGTGTCATGACTGTGTTCAAATAAGATTTGAGTCTATACATACCCAAAGTATTTCCCCGCTTACATAATAATAAAAAACACATTTAGAACTTTTAACGCTTTAAAAACTCTTAAAATGCTGCGTGATATTGGTTATCAACTAGTAAATGATCCAAGGACACACTGGTGTCTGCTCCTGTCACTTAGGGTCAGCTGAGCGCCGTGTAGGGGAAATCATCTTACTGAGAGATATGTCTATGCAAACACTGGTTAGACTTTTAAATATACCATGTGCCCCCTGATGACTCCTAACATTCAAAATATAAATGATTGAATTTGCTGAGGTGTAAAAACACACTTTGCATTGTTCAGCTGTGTTGTGTCATCACCAGCTTTGAATGAAGGAGGCCCTGCATCGCAAACAAAACAGGTGCCCTTTTGGCCAAACAATCATCCAATTGTTGTGGACCACACTGCCACTCGCCCTGCCGGTTCCTCCCTTTTCCTTTGCGGAGCAGTTGTCGGCACAGTGCCGTCCTTTTACTAAGCCACTCGCATCCAAAGTGATGTCTGTCAGCAGCTGAAAGCTTTACATCTCATTACATGCATTAGCATTTTGACTTCAGCCTCCTGACGCCACCACCACATTGGGATTTTGGGAGGATGTAATAATATTTAGCAGCACACCTGGAGCTCACTGTGCAAAATACATTTTATTTTTGGAATGGCCCCGAAAAATAAATTAACGATGTTATAAATAGTACAAATAAAATTAAATAAATCAAGTAAAAATAATAAAGTTCACATATACAATAGAGTGCAATAATAAGTAAAAAAAAATATTTGTTTCCACCACCTTGAGCTAGCAAACTTATCTTCTTCCTCACTTCCTTTAAGTTTGTACAAAACTGAACAACTACAATGCTCCAGAGGCGACTGAGCGGCTCAGTTTTTGTTTTCTACTTTTTTTATTGTTGTAATTCAACCCCAAAATTTCACAGCAAAGCGTCCGCACACGAGATGACAAACTGTAATGTCTGTGATCACGCTGCTAAGCCCTCCCAGGTTGGTGGCTGGCCACTGTGAAGAGTAAACAGTAAACAGGATGGTGCATCCTGCGTATGTGTGTGTGTGCGTGTGTGTGTGTGTGTGTGTGGAGGAGTTGGCCATTAAAGAGAGAATAAACCCATGCTGAGTATGCTAGCCCAGCTGTCACTCCTATAACTTCAGACTAGACCACAAGGCTCAAAGCTGGAAGGCCACTGTTTGGTTGGTATGCGTGTGTGTGTGTGTGTGTGCATGCCTCTATGTATGTGTGGTGCTGCCACACACCCCCAAGGCATTTTACTCAACCCCCTGGCTTCCTTCCTCCCCTTTGTTTAAGGCTGCGAGGCAGACTTGGTCAAGCTGAGCACACAAACAAATGCATATGAATGTGTGCTGTCATCTTTACTAGCCCCCCCTTTGCTAACATCCATTACCTTTAACATGCCTCTTCACTGGGGGAGAGTGTTAGGCCACCCCCCAACCACAACGCCAACCCCAGCACCCCCCAATTCAACTTGCCAGACGTGGAGGATTATAAGGACCTCAGCCTGGAAGCAGTCTGAATACACAACCTGTTATTTACTAATACAATACGTCACACGAAGCAATTAACAAAGATTACACAGCTATTCCAGTCCTTCTTACTGTGTAGTCTGTAGCTTGACATAAAATACATACCATAGGAAACAGTATGAAACTCTTCCAGGGGCAACCTGTTGCTGTCGTAAAAACCTTTACTACCTGCAGAAGCATTTTTAAAGCAATATCTGAGTACCCTCAGTGGTTATAAAGCGTGAAAATAAGTGATTTTTAACATTCTTGTCACGCACAAGTGTAAAAAAGTTAATAAGTGTAAAAAAAACAACATTATAAACAATATATTCATCTGCTCTTAAAGGCCCCTTGTCAGACTGAGTGTTGTCACAACAAGTTAGCGTAAAGCTAACGTAGCGAGATAATCTTTTGTTGCTTGCTGAGCTGAGGTTTTACGCGTTATCATGCTTGACGGCGGCTTGAAATCTTAATTTTTGCATGACTTTCTCCCCCCAGATTTGGTCCGTTATTAGGGATGTTCAAGTATGAAATATCACCCTGCTAATGTAAAGCAAAAACAGTAAAATACTCATGAATGAATGTTGAATAGCAAAAAACACAGGGGTGCATAGGTGAGAGCCTCACTTTTTACGTGTATCGTAAAAAGAAGTTAAGAAGTGTAAAAAAACAATATAGTCTTCTCTTGTCACGTTCATTAAGTGCTGTCATATAAAGTTAGCGTAGCAAGTTAATCCTTTCATGCTCCTTGAACTGAGCTTTTAAGTGACATCATGCTTGACGATGGTTGGAAAACCAAATTTTTGTGCGACTTCTTCCCCAAAATGTTCCTCAATTAGAAGGGCTGCTTGACTTTAGGAGTTCCACTAACTTTACTAAGGAGTTTATAGTACAATAATGTAGCATAATAATAGTTAAACTAGTTCCACAAAAATTAGCTTAGCATCCATCCATGCATCCATTTCCTACGACGATAGCTTAGCATCTCTGCTAAATCTGAATGCTGATTGACATTTACCTCATTTTTCAATCATAATTAAGAGGGCTGCCAAATGATCACATTTTTAAAAATTAAATTAATCACAGTTTTCAAATTAATTAATCATCATTAATCACTGTTTGCAACTATGTGTAAAATGATAGATACTTTATTAATCTTCAAGAGAAATTCACATTGCCAATATGCCAATTTTTACTGTATTTTATGAACAGAAAGATAAATGACAATTATATATGTATGTACTGTATGTAGTATTAACAGCTCTAGATGAACGGAAAATGTATATCAACCTAAAAAATAGCAGACATGTCTCAAAATGTATTTGCCTAACGCTGGTTTCTTACGGCCTGATCAGCAATGAGGGTTTGCATCCAAATAAACCACTTCATGTTTTGAGTACACAGGTACTGTACGAGTCTTTTCCGGGATTTCCGAGCATACTTAAATGCAGCAAATTGTACTTCCACAGTTATGTTAGTGAGTGATGACAATATCCAGTTACAGTTTTTCTTTGTCTTTCTGTTTATTTAGACCACACATACACACATAATAAAGACGTTGTTGTGATGTTCGGAGTGTCCGTGAATGCGTCTCGTGACAAACAGGGCGTGATGTCCCACTGCTGAGCGGACAAGAGACATGTCTGTGAGTTGGAGATACATTTACGGTGCGGAAATGCGTTGCTGTTAACGTGTTGAGGTCAGAATAAAGTTACAAAAAAGCGTCAGATTCTGTGGGGCCACTATTGTGCCTCCGTCTGTCGTCATAACAGAGAAGTGCGGCTTGGCATGATGCGCACGCGTTATTGACGCTAACATTTTTCAATGTAATTAATGAAATAAATGAGTTACGTTAACGGGCTATTTTTGACAGCTCTAATAATCAATGAAGATTGGTGAGAAAATTCCAGCATAAAGGTGCTGATATCTGCAAAGTATGTAGGACTGTTCGTCCTTGCCAGAAGCCTTGCGTCATCCGAGTGCCATTCTCCTTTCAAGTAGTTTTACATTACAAAGAAAAGATTCCCCTTGTCTTCCTTTGGATTCTTTCCTAAAAACAGCTTCCTGTCCACCTGAAGTGTTCATTTCTTTGCAGCTGCTCTCAGATAAATGAGGTCAGAGATGAGAGAGCGCTAATAGACTTCAGGCAGCGATGTGTGTGAGTCATGCCAATGTTCTCCACCACATTCTCACGTTTCCTTCTCTTCTTCATAAGAGGAGACACTTGTCTGAGCACGCTCTTGCTTTTGTCTTTCTTGAAACGCTACGATGCACGCCGAGTAGCCCATGTATTCCATTTGGGTGGTGGGTGCGGGGTGCTCAGAAGTGGCATTCAGAATTTTAAGACGGAAGGAGACCACACAGAACGTAAGAAAATAAAACAGCGCAGTTAAGCATCTTGCATCCACAGCAGCCCTCTTCAACCTCACTGAAGGACACAGACAATTAGCGGCGTTTAAGAATGAAAAGAATGCCCAAAGAGAGGCTTTACATGTCAATGCATGTGTTGAATTTGAGAAGATGATGTCATTGTTTGTGCCTTGGATTACACAATTTGGACCATGCATGGGACAAAAAAATAAACTCTCTAATCCAAATTGGCAGAAATACATCGTTAGTCCTGTCACGATAATCAATAAATCAATAAACCACACGATAAATGATCATTTTGACGGCCTCCATATATTGACGTGCATACGTGTTTGTTTTGCTCCTCTCTCTGCCAAACACGCTGGATGACAAGAGAGTTCACTCTGTGCATCTGTCTCGACACATTGGCGTGTTGGTTCTGTAGCGGAATGAACAAAGTGAGTGAACCCTCCTGTCAGTCATTCAGTCTCTTTGTCCCAGTGGAGAGAGGCGGGGCAGCTGTGTGCGTCGTGTGCTACAAGATCGAATACTTTCTCCGTGCATCTTGTGTATAAAACACAACCTGATGTCAACTTCAGCCCGTTTACGCATCGCCATTTTGTGACAAAGACAATGAAATAAATAACACAAAATGGTGGATTTTGACATTTCAGTGATTCCTGAAGTATAACATCTCATTGTGCACCAAACACATTTTGCTGCATCCAAAACATGCACAGCACTTTGACCAAACGCAGACAAAAGGCAATGTTGAAAGCTCGACTCGACTTGAGGAAGCAGGGAAGGATTTAAGCACATCAAGCACACAAAAAACCTGTCAAGCATTTGAAAAGTGCAAAATGTTTGCCAGAGACCTCTGTGGCATCACACTGGCTGCTTGGAGCGTGTGCTCGAATACAGTGCACCTTGCTGGGCCATGCCAGTTCCTCCTCACGCTCTATACTCCGGTTCTCCTGATAGTAGCGATGTGGTAGTAGTAATGTCATAACATTTGATTTGGACAAATCAACAGGTACAGTTGGTCAAATCCACATTTGTTTGAGTCCTTCTTACCTTCAGGTGTGCACAAACTGCAGCTACATCTAGAAACAAAAAGTAAAGTTAACAGTTATCAGTACCACATCAGTATAGTACATGTTGAATACAGGAAGTGAACAAATGTATTAGCAATTGATGTGAAACTGAGAGGGTATAGGATTGAAGAAGCTCCTTTTCGGACATGTGGAATTGTGAATTGAAACATGACGTCTTCCAATGTAACCTATATGAATGTTTGAAATAAATAAAACCATGCCATGCCAAACAGAGCTGTTGGATCGTGTGGGATTGTGCAGGTGTACCTAACGCAAAAAGAAGTTTCTGTGGATGAGAATGAAGACAAAGCAGGAACACTAAAAATGTATGAACAAAGGCGGGAATCCATCACTCCTAACAAGGTTTTTTGGGAGGTGGGGGTGACTAACTGTGTGAGAATGGCCTTAATCAGGATTTCATGTTAGCGTCCCACAAAACCTCCCTGTTGCTTTGAATAGAGGCGCAGCTCTCTGTTTGCTGATAGCACGAGAAGTGTGAGGGCAGCGGGGTCAGGGGGCGCAGGCCGCTGAATGCCGTGACGTTGCCGCTTCAGCCACTTCTGTTCACTGACCCACAAAATTCAGATCCAGCCCCCGCTGAGAAGCACTTTTTTGTGCTGTCATCGCCCTCAGAAGCTGGTGACGAGCAGGCGGGCAAGGGTGTGGGCTTGGGGCTGGGAGCGGGGGGGGGTTGATGCTTGGAGTGCTGCGAGGCTGCAGGACGCATGCTCTGTTAGCCCAATCAAAAGAAGACGCCTGCATTGTGTGGCCAGCGTTTGCATACTTGCGTGTTAGAGGAGGTGTTAACCTTTGACACCGTCGACTTGGCGACGACAACAGAAACCACTTCTCGCAGCCTGCGCATTAACACACTCCGAGGCAACACCTCACGTATCAAAAGCGCCAAAAAAGGGACGACGAGAGAAAGCTGTACTTGAGATGGAGGCTTGCATGGAGTGGTGGTTCACACTGGAAAACAACGTGTGCTCGCTCATTTGAAAGTGGAGGATTTCTCAATGTGCTCACATTGTCACTCATGTGCCACTTTCTCCACTGCATCAGTGGATACGCACAAAACAAAAACAAGGAAGTTACATTATCACCAGGTTGGTGGTGAGCGGAATTATGCAAAAAAAAAGGCCCACCAAGAAAGAACTCATTGCATTTTGGTGCAGATCTTGTTCAGTTTTGTTAACAATGCAAGAAAAGGGCATTTTTCAACATTTTCCTTAATTTGTCAGTAAAAAAAAAAAAAAAGTCAGGCATACACAGGAGCTGAGTCTCTATAAAGGTGCACCAAATTTTCTTAGGGAAAACTCTTTTTTGTGGGTTCTAAAGATGTAAAAACAGCTAAAAAGAGGCAGCTAAGAATGCATGTAATGGGACACATCTGCAGCGGTGGGAAAGTGTTTGCCCCCTTCCGTATTTCTTATTTCTTTGCATGTTTGTCACACTTAAATGTTTCAGATCATCAAACAAATTTAAATATTCGTCAGTGACAACACAACTGAACACAAAATGCAGATTTTAAATGAAACTTTTTATTAATAAGGGAGAAAAAATCCAAGCCTACATGGTCCTGCGTGAAAAAGTGATTGCCCCCCCCCCCGTTAAAACATACGTTAACTGCGATTAATTGAGATCTATCAATCTGGGAAAGGTTATAAAGCCATTTCTAAAGCTTTGGGACTCCTGCGAACCACAGTGAGAGCCATTAACCACAAATGGCGAAAACATGGAACAGTGGTGAACCTTCCCAGGAATGGCCGTCCAACCAAAATTACCCCAAGAGTGCAGCAGTGGGGTGACAAAAGACCCCACAACAGCATCCAAAGAGCTGCAGGTCAGTGTTCATGAATCCACCCGAAGAAAGACACTGGGCAAAAACGGCCTAGTTCCAAGGCAAAAACCATTGCTGAACAAAAAGAACATTAAGGCTCGTCTCAATTTTGCCAGAAAACATCTTGATGATCCCCAAGACCTTTGGGAAAATACTCTGTGGTCTGACGAGACAAATGTTGAACTTTTTGGAAAGTGTGTGTCCCATTACATCTGGCGTAAAAGTAACGCCACATTTCAGAAAAAGAACATCATACCAACAGTAAAATGTGGTGGTGGTAGTGTGATGGCCTGGGCAAAAACGGCTGGGGCATACTCTGAGGCTGTTTTGCTGCTTCAGGACCTGGAAGACTTGCTGTGATAAATGGAACCATGAATTGTATTGTCTACTAAAAAATCCTGAAGTAGAATGTCCGTCCGTCTCAAGCTGAAACCAACTTCTACAGCAGGACAATGATCCAATACACACCAGCAAGTCCACCTCTGAATGGCTGAAGAAAAACAACATGAAGACTTTGGAGTGGCCTAGTCAAAGTCCTGACCTGAATCCTATTGAGATGCTGTAGCATGACCTTAAAAAGGCGCTTCATGCTGGAAAACCCTACAATGTGGCTGAATGACAACAATTCTGCAAAGATGAGTGGGCCAGAATTCCTCCCCAGCACTGTAAGAGACTCATTGCAACTTATCACAAACGCTTGATTGCATTTGTTGCTGTTAAGGGTGGGCCAACCAGTTATTAAAAGGTGCTTCATGCTGGAAAACACTCCAATGTGGCTGAATTACAACAATTCTGCAAAGATGAGTGGGCCAAAATTCCTCCATAGTCACAAATGCTTGACTGCGGTTGTTGCTGCTAAAGGTGGCCTGACCAGTTATTAGGTTTAGGGCCAATCACTTTTTCACACAATAATAAAGTTTTGGCTGCACGGTGGTCCAGTGGTCAGCATGTTGGCCAACACAGTAACAGTCTGGAGAACGGGAAGATCTGGGTTCGATTCTCCCTTGGGCATTTCTGTGTGGAGTTTGCATGTTCTCCCCGTGTGTGCGTGGGTTTTCTCCGGGTACTCCGGTTTCCTCCCACATCCAAAAACATGCATGTTAGGTTAATTGGAGACTCTAAATTGTCCATAGTGTGAATGGTTGTTTGTCTATATGTGCCCTGCCATTGTCTGCCGACCAGTCCAGGGTGTATCCCGCCTGTCGCCCGAAGTCAGCTGGGGTAGGCTCCAGCAAGCCCCGCGACCCTAATGAGGAGAAGCGGCATAGAAAATGGATGGATGGATAATAAAGTTTCATTTAAAAACTGTATTGTGTAGTCAGTTGTGTTGTCATTGACTAATATCTAAATGTGTTTGATGATCTGAAACATTTAAGTGTGACAAACATGCAAAAAAATAAGAAATCGGGAAGGAGTCAAATTCTTTTTCACACCACTTTATGAAGGAGCTGTGCATCTACAAACGGTACTGGTCCAAATAAACATTTCAATCTTCTGTTATTGAAACTCATGAAATGTATGTATGCTTTCTTCATGTTGCCAAATGGAATCACACAGAAGTCATGTTGGAGGGACACTTATTGTGTTAAAGTACAATTTATGCTTGGAAGCCATGAAAGTGATTGTCATCCCAAGGTCAACACTTAACTTGTTCACTGGGTGTTTTTTTCAGCAACATCTTTGTTTGATTAATGTGCATTTGTGGCAACACCAGACAAGACAATATCCACCTCAACATTTTTTTTCCTTGCAGGCTGTCCGTCTGCTCTTGTTTCCAAGTGCACTCCGCTTCACAGAGTGGCGACTTGACTCCGAAATTCCTCCAAATAAGAGTTGCTAGGTGACAGCATTGTGCCGTGGCCTTTGTAGATGCATATTCATAGCCAAATTGTAAGGTTTCTTTTTGAGGAACATCTCATTAGTAGTCATATATTCATACCGGGACACCTCCCCCACTTGACCCCTCCTTTACCAGTCGTGGGAAAGACAAGTCCTTGCATGAGGCGCAAAGGATTTGGGCAATTACTTGCTCAAAAAAGATTGTCCAATTTTAACCTCAAAGCTTCGATATGTTTCAACTGCATTAATTACACTTACTTGAGCACGGGAAACACAGGATTGGAATGGAAAAGTTCAGCATTTTGTGTGTTTGCTGCGTCTATAAATGTTATATTGGAACTACATGGTACATTCATTCAGTATTACGCCTGTTTTGTATGTCCAGTATATACTAACATGCATAAAATTGTTGTGTTGCACATTTAAACTCCTGATCAATCTTTTAAGACCAGATGAAAAATTGCAAGAATTTACATTTTGCACTGTTGTATCTTAAGGCGGTTGTAAACAAAACAAAAAAATGTAATCACAAATGTATTGCAAACGAGCATTAAAGTGAAATAGGCTGTTCATCAGCTGATCAAAAGTTCAAGGCCGTAGCTCAGGATGATCCCGTGTCTTGACGAACAGCCAATTGGATCCTCCGGCTCAGGGCCGGTAACATTTGTTTGCGTCTACCACTTGATTTTCTTGTACCATAACCCTCGGGATCTTTGAAGAAGTTTCGAATGACTATCTTACTGCGTCCAACCTCAGGAGCAAAGGTGCACTGCGAGAGGCCTTGCTTATGCAGCTGCACAATCCCACCGCATTCAAAGAGAGAAAGCTGTTTTGCCTTTGCCATCAAGAGATCATGACAGTGTGAATACCTGACAGAATATGACACTGAATCCACATTTTCCCCCCCAAAATTTTGGCTTTTAAAGGCTGTGGTCTTAAACTTTTGATCAGCTGATGATCTGCCGATTTTAGTTTAATGCTTGTTTGCAATAAATTGCTTACTCAATTTCTTCTTTTTGCTTTTTGAAGCTCTACTTAGAACCTTGCTAAGATCCGTAGAGAAGTATTGGCAGGACAACCACCTGGTGGTAATTTCTGAAGAATAGAAGTGAATTCATAAAAGTAACTTTTACACGGAGTACATTTTAGTACAATCATGTATTTTTTTTCTCTTTACTTTTACTTGACTAGATGTACCTGTACTGTTACCTGTACTTGAGTACAATCACAGCGATGTAACTTCACTTTTGCTTAAGTGTGTTCACTTTAAAGTATTGCACTTAGCTACATTCGAATTCTTATGAGAACAAAAAATATGAATTAAAAAGGACCAAAAGTATGTGCCTGCAGGAAGATGAATTGATGAAGTGATGAATTCTATTTTTGCTGTTTAATTTCCCTGAGTATATTTTAAATAAGTTACTGTATTTTTACTTGCACAAAACTACAGTAACATAACTGTGCTTTTACTTGAGTACAATATTTTGTACTCTTCCCACCTCAGCAAGTGTATGTATGATTATACGTACACTAAAAACAACATATGAGTCTATGCATAAGTATTATATTTTTCACAACGTGCTGTATTTAATGACAACAGGTGACACACTTAGGACTAGAGAACCACCATGCTTCCTCGCAAGACAGGTGTAGCCCCGCCCTCTCCTCTGTTACCATATGAGGACCACATCCGCATTCCAAAGGGGGCGGAGCTATGACGCCACCTGTTTCTGTGAATGGTCTGCGGGGCTCGTGCTTCTTCAGTGCACGGTGAGGCTGGTGGGAGCGGAGGACGGTGGTTTTGGATTGTGGAAGTTTTGTGGAAACATGGAGCTCCCTCGACTACACTTCTTTACATTTTTATTCTTCAACACTGTCTTTGTCAGCCTCCAGTCCAAAGAACGTAAGTGACTTTTTGTTGAGTTTAAACACAAGGAAACGTTAAACTTGTACCGTAATGACTCATGAGGTTGGAATTTGAGCGTCCTCAAGTTTCTTCTGTAATAATGTAAAAAAAAAGAGTTTGTTTTATGTTTTATGTAAATTTTCACTGCGTTACCAGGTTGATTTTCATTGTTATACATGACATATTAACACTGAATGACTTGGAAATATGTTTTACTAGATAGTATTGAAACAGCTCTGTATGATTTTTTTTTTAACCCATTATAGCAAAATGTCAACTTCAAGCATCCTGTGTCAGTTTTATTCTAAAGTTATTCATGGAATAGGCTGCCACAGGCTGCCTATTACTGACGACTATGGGTGAGGAGACGATGCACGAGATTGGGTTCACCAGAGCGAGACAAGACGAGATTTAACATTAACTTGAAGAAAAATACAATAAAAAATATGACTGGGCCACCAAACTTTTCTTCAACTGCGCCACAAAACAATGCAGGTTCATTTTGAAATGTTTATTGTCCCACAAATTAACATTTTTGCAGACCAAAAAAACACTAATGTTATGATAATGTGTAATAAATAATAATAATAATACAGTCAGAATATATCATAATAATGCAATAGTTCCTCTTAATATGTTGTCTTTCACTGTTGTAAAGTTGTGGAATTGTCGTTCGTGACATGTATTTTGTCACCCGCAAGTCGAACTGTCTAACATTTGCAGCATTTCTTGAAATGATGGCTTTTCAGCTGTATTAAAGAGCGGCACTTCTTTTGCAATGACTTTCTGCGAGCGCGCACAATTTTGCGCTGTTCCGTTTATATTTGCATTGTCAACCAGTTAAAAAGGGCAGTTAGGATAATCCACAATGTTATAACGCAAACGCAAACCCTCTGCTCGGTAAATCGCAAACATCGCATATGAATATGTGGTGTGAAACTATGGATGGAGAAAGCATGCTGACCACCACATTTCTTGTGAATCCATTCATTTATTATTACGCATGTTCGAAGTAAAGTTGGCTATAATTACACCCATTATGGGAATAGTTCACTGATGGCGTCAGAGTGCGTCTGGGTGTGGGAGCACCTGTAAGATGCCTGAACATGTCCCATATAGTTTCACTTGTAGCGCACATTCTTGCATTCGCTCGCCCATGCTGTTATTTAAATGTGTCCACGCCTTTTGTGGACACGATTAGAGATGTTTCTTGGTGGTAGGGGACACGCTCAATGAGGTGTTTAAATCACACCGACATGCTTGATTAGACTGTCAAAGGGTGGCATGTGGCAACCCCCATAAAGCTGATGGCCCCTGAACTCACCACCAAGGATTTAACAGTAGTACACAGACACATGTGTTCTGTATGCGTACTCCTATAATTCCAGTGCAATAAAGCATATTTGGAGATAAGTGTATCTCAAATACATTCATAGGCAGGAGTTGACTTTCTGATTTTTTATTTTTTTTGTGCCGTTTTCTACTCAGCCCTGAGTCTGTTTACCTAAAGTAAAAAAAACAACAAAAAACAATTCATTTAGCCTTTAATCATAACTAAAATCAACATAGCAGGTTGAGAAAAAAAGATGTTTTTCTTTATTTTTTGTCTCCCTGGTTAATAGCGGTTGTTATAACTCAGGTCAGGGACCTTTTTGGCGAAGAGAGCCATGAAAGCCGCATATTTTAAAATATATTTCCGTGAGAGCCATATAATGTTTTTTTTAACACTGACTACAACTAAATGCATGCATTTTTAAGCAATAAGTCTCTGAATTTATTCATTTTTACTAACATTGTTATATTGAAGCTATCAAATAATAAATCAAATACTTCTTACCATTAATGCTACTTCTGATGCTGCATGGTTTTGCGCCATACTCTGTATCTTTCTTTCTTTTGGCCATCTCCTTCGTCAAAACGGTTTGCTCTGACCCGGAAAATATCAGAAGGACAGCTGGCATTGGCTCTGGCCACCCAAGAAAATGGATGGATGGATTAAAATGCTTAAGAGAGTTTTATATTTTGAACGTTATTTTTAACACTGTCATTTCTGCATTTTCTTACTTTAAAATGTCAGCGAAAAAAATAATACAAAATAAAAGAAATACATTTTATGGTGTTAAGACATGCCTGAGCCATAGGTTCCCTACCCCTGTTGTAACCCATTGTAAGGCTTTCCTGTATGTGTCTGTAGAAGTATTGCTGGACATGAGATCTTCAGGAGGAGAGTTGGGATGGCTGACTTTGCCATATGAGAACGGGGTGAGTATTTATACCTCAACAAGCATTTTTAAGACCGGGGGTCAAAGACTTTCTCTCTGTGATGTATTTAGCTTAGTTTACTGTCGACTAAAAGGGCCTCTCTGCTCATTCTATACCCTAAAAGTGTTCCTTTGGTCGGTTTGCCGTATTGGGATCTTTTTAATCAGTATTGTAATGTCAATACTTCATTTAAGTGTGTTTTCATGTGAAATCAAAACTCAACAATGGCTAAAATGAAAGTGTTCCTCTTGACAGTATGCTTGTATGGTTGTGGGTGCCAGTAACATCTCTCTATCTATAGTTTAGTGGTTTTCTGTCTAAAAAAAGCAACAGGACATGGCTCCATCCACTGTGTGGGCTAACGAGCGCAGCTCTGCTCAAAAGAACCAAACTTGTTGAATGTTCTTTGGTCTAGGAATTCCCCTCCCTTCCCTGTCGGAAGTTTTGCTTTTATGTCAGTGTACTTTGTCACCGTTGTTATCACAGTTTCATATCACACCGGGGTAATTATATTATGAACTATGTAGTAAAGAGGAACAGCTGATTAGACAGTAGAATCTACGACTGAATATTTTTTATTATACAAATTGAAATTCCTGAATATGCATGTTTTAATAATACAGTCAAACCTGGGGTTTCGTACACCCCGGTTTTGGTCAAAATTTTTCACTTTCCGCACAATATTGCACGTAACAAACGAGTCTCTTTGTTCTGCACTGTATCGTTCGGTGAAATCAAGTGCCCAAACAAAGCACCCTATTCATTGCTGACTCACTCTCCATACATTTTTTATAAAGTGCGACTGCTAAATAACCCGCCATGGTGCCAAAGAAAGTTGCGAGTGCCAGCACTTTGATAACGAAAGTTGAGAAAGGCTATTGAATACGATCTCGCCAGGATGTACGGGACGTCCGCATCAACAAGACGTTCCATCCTTTCGTCATTCAGAATTATTTAGTAGAGATGCATGGTATCTTTTTTTCAAACCAATACCGAGGAGCGGGAGGAGCCACCCGGCGTGGCCCAGCGAGGTGCACTGTATTCGGGCACACGCTCCGAGTAGCCTGTGTGATGCCACGGAGGACTACGGTTGTTAGCTATTTTTAATGTTATCGGGATTATCGGCATGATGTCATAATTCCCTCATGTAATTAGCGTGCACCCCTATTATTTAGCATTGTTTTCTGCATGCAAAACTATAATTATTCTCTATAAAAATTTATTTTTGTTAATATTTTTGGTGTCTGGGACAGATTAATTAGATTTACATTATTTCCTATGGAAAAAATTGCTTTGGTTTTGGCACATTTCAGTTTTCGTCAAACTTTTTGGAGCACATTAATAACAAAAACCGAGGTTCCATCGTAATAATAATAATAATAGCCTACTACACTGCACCATAGCCTGCTACTAAAACAATAATACTGTACTACACTACTTTTGTTTTATGTGGCATACTACTTTTTCCATCTCATTTAAATTTACGCTAGTTAAATGTGTCCTACTATTCTCATAAAAGTAGTACATCAGTAGCCCCGGCATGCGACGTGTTCAGTCGCTCCAATGCGGAGAAAGGAGTCTTTTAATCTTACTACCAGTCACTGCTTCCCTGTCTCTTAAAAGTCTTTAATTGCAATGCCGCAGCAACTATAAAGCGCAATCAACAGCTATAAATGTTAGTTGGTATATTCTACAGTAGTGATTGTTGGATTTGTGTCTGCGTCACACACATGGGCCCTCAGTGTGTTAGTGGAAAACCACACACGTAGACTCACACACGTAGAGCAGCACATGTCCAGGCCAATAATCCTACTGTGTGGGGAAACTGCACTTTATGGGCTCCTCACTCAGCACCAAAGAAGAGGTGTCTGCTTCTTGAAAGAAAAAAAAGAAAAGTCTTCTTTTCGTTGTTGTGACATTTGCCTCCAAAGTAGATAATGTTCCTGTGTCTTACAGTGGGAGATTGTGCAGACGGTGGTGAACGGCTCCCTTTTCTACACCTACAGCGTATGCAACATAGACTCCACTGAACAAGATAACTGGCTGCGCACCACTTTCATTCAGCGGCGCCCAGGCACCACGCGGGTCTCTGTGGAGCTCCGCTTTGCCGTGCGAGACTGCAACACCTTTGATGGTGCTTCTGTGTCCTGCAAAGAGACCTTCAACCTTTTCATCTCTGAGGCGGATGCCGACGTGGGAACCAACTTCCGCAAAGGGCAGTTCCGCAAAGTGGCCACCATCGCTCCGGATGAGGTCACGCGGGGTCGTATGCTGAAGGTCAACACAGAGACCAGGACGGTGGGGTCCCTGTCCAGGAAAGGCTTCTACCTGGCCTTTCAGGACCTGGGCGCATGCGTGGGGATCCTCTCTGTCCGCTTGTACTACAAGACCTGCCCGTCCACCGTGCAGAGCCTGGCAGTCTTCCCGGAGACGGTGGCAGACGCTCTCAGGGAGGTGGAGGGCGCCTGCGTGGA
Organism: Dunckerocampus dactyliophorus; assembly: GCF_027744805.1. Lineage (NCBI taxonomy): Eukaryota > Metazoa > Chordata > Actinopteri > Syngnathiformes > Syngnathidae > Dunckerocampus > Dunckerocampus dactyliophorus. The sequence goes on from NC_072826.1 coordinate 3,007,912, forward strand.
GAACGCAGTGAGTCAGGCCACCCCACGCATCTACTGCTCAGCGGAGGGCGAATGGGTGGTTCCGGTGGGCCAGTGCCAGTGTCTCCCAGGCTACGAAACCACCGGGGACTCGTGCCAAGGTAAGAAGCACTACGGCATGCCACGCAATCACGAGCAAAGCCTTGTAGTAAAAGACACACGTCGTAACCGCTGCTTGCATCCGAGAGTAAGCTGTGAATAACACGTGCGGAGGAATGTTCATTAACGTGTCTGGTTTGTTTGGGAAGTCTGACACAGAAACGCTGCAAATCATGCCCAGACAGATCAGGCATAAAACAGAGATTGCCCCAACTTGTCTGTCTTAATTTAGATTGGCGGCAGTAACAGTTACTTCCTTTCTGCCGTCTTGTTGAGGCGCTGTTTTATGGAAAGAGTGATGGCTTGATGTGGCAGAGCACAGCGCAAAGGAACATACGCTGTATCATACCACATGAGACGTCTACTTTTAGTATGTTGTACTTATACGGGAAGAAGTAGAACAATTGACCAACTTCTGTGTAAAGATGAAAGAGCTGCTCAAAGCTGGGAAAAGAAGCAGAAAACCTCCCAAAGATTAAAAGTTGATTTTTGCACCTGCATTTATATGGATGCAAGTAGTGAGTCACATCATAATAACCCCTTAGTTTCCCCTCAATCTTAATCCTTTTTCTTAGCAAAGACATTGTGGACAATTGTATGCTTCCAACTTTGTGGGAGCACTTTGGTCAAGGCCCGTTTCTGTTCCAGCGCGACCGTTCTCGCAGTGCACAAAGCAACGTCCATGAAGCCAGGCTTGCATTAGTTTGGTGTGGAAGAGCACAAGCCCTCTGTCAACTCTAGCTTCAGTGACCTCTGACCTCACAAATGACACACATTCCAACAGACACTCCAGAACCTCGTGGAAAGTCTTCACGCAAGAATGGAAGATTTCCCAGGTGTCCCTATACTTTTGTCGTGATGGTGCTCTTGCAGTAAATTCAATGCTGCTTCACACCGGCTGCACGATTCTGCAAAAATGTGAATCACGAGTTTATTGCTTAGAAATGAGATTGTGCTTTTCTTGGATGACTTTTTCACACACACACACACACACACACGCACGCACACGCACACACCAAGTGCAAGGTCTTCCGTTTTGAAGAACTCACACTGTTTTTATTATTATTATTGTCATTGTTATTAGACTCCTCATTGTCTTGTTCTGCTTTAAAGAAACCTGCAATGGTCTTCATGGTAGGTGCCGGAAGAACAGTTGACAAGGCTATCCATGTTTAGTAGAAATGAAGAGAACGACAAAATAATCCATCAAGTCAAAAAATGGCACGCTTGCTTGCCATGCTTGCATTTAATACAGACAAGCCAAAAGAAAAGTCAAATAATTAGTGCGATCGCTTCTCCGACAAACCGATGACTGATAGCCAGTCAGCCTCCTCGCCGGCCAGGGCAGCGGGGCCAACTCGCCGTTGCTGGCGAGGAGGAAGTGTCGGCCGTCGTGCTAACAACAGTGCAGCGTGAGTCCCTGTGGACAATGGCAGTTTGTGATGCAGATTAAAAAAGTAAATATTTAGAAATTTTATTAGTTCTTTCCAATTTTTCTGTGCGGCTTTGGTTTTAATAATGTCCAAGAAAAGAGGCAAGTCTAATTTAGAAATAATGGTGACTGTGAAAGCACCCAGCTGAAGGTTTATGTGAAGTTAAGTATGCAAAAACTTTGGAGTATGTTGTGCCCTAAGGGAAGTGAGCACTGCAGCCATAAAAATGAAAATAAAAAACAAACAGAGGTGTAATCATAAAAGACATAACTGTGGTGCAGCCACTGTATGTGTTCTTGCTGTGAGTGTGGAAAATGGCCTTTTGGCATGCCGGGGTGTGGTGTGTGTGTGTGCGCTGAGCTCTCTGGAGGAAGTGTGGGAGGACAGCGGGGAGAAGAGGAAGGGCATGGTATGGTGCGGGGATTTCTGAAAGGAATTCTTTCACCCTGGCGTCACCTTGCTGCACTGATTGACTCAAGGAAGGGCCGTGTGAATTCGTCAGGATGACTACCTGAGCGCCTCGTCTTTCCCTTGCAAAGTATTTGTTTGTGTCCGTTGCTAAGGCAACCGGAACCACAGATTACAGGGACGGGGTTGGCACGCCTCTCTTGAGTCAGGCTGCGGTTTATGACTCCTGCTCTTTCCAGTCACCTTGACTGGCACCGTCTCCATTCCTTCATGTGATCAGTCAGAGCTGTGACTGGCGATGAAAAGCATTTCAGAGAGGGAGGGGATCTTCTACTGAAGGCGTGGAGGAAGTCCAGGCAGAGGAATGTTCTCTCCTGACCACTGACGGACTCTGAGCTGAGCTCCGGAAACAGACGTTGTGCATGAATAGCTGAGAGGAAGACAGCAAATATTTCTGAGGGATTAAAATGATTTCAGAGCTCGGAGTTTGACCTGGTATTGAAAATGAAAACACTGTTGGCCTTTGTTCCACGCAGCTCACTACTGTAATGCCACCACTTCATTCCAGGCTTTAGGTGTCAGAGAAAGTGAGATTCCCGGAGACTTACGGTCTGCATGTGTCTTCTACTGAAGAGCCCAACTGTTGTGGGAACAGGAAGCAGGCAAGCTGAGGAGGAATGCTGACTGACACAAATAAGCAGGTTGTCGGACGTTGCAGGCTCGAGAGCGGGCCGGCATTTGCCGCACGGAGGGTGGTTAGTTCCGTGGCTGCTTAGTTAGGTGTGGAGTGTAATTTAGTCAAGAGGATTAGTGGAGCAACAGGACAGCTGTTACGTAGCCCGCTTTGCCTCCCTGTGCTCTTTCATCCGGTTGTTAACACACGCAACGAGCTGCCTAATCCGTGTTCCCACTCATTAGAACAATGGGCCGACACAGCCAGCAAAAGCCCAGATTCAATTAACAGATGCACCGGTGCGGAACATAAGTCCTTTTCACATGTGTGCCGTAGTCAAAAGGAGCATGGGGCAATTAGAAGCTTAAACTTCCATCAACAAGAGAAAATAAGAGCTCAGCAAATGAGGGTTTCACTTCAGACCATCCAACCATTGGTTGAATGACAAAACTAAACTCTGAGATTCAGTGTGCATTCACGATGTTCTCCAAGCATGGCACACATGGCACCCTTTTACGAGCTGCAATGAGTAATGCAACATATTTATGGCACCACTCTGTCCAGTTCTCCACACAATAGATGAATAGAGCTGGAGTTTCTTTGCTACGTGACAGAGGTCCTGGCACTCCAGCTCAAGATTAAAATGGGCTGGCCCCCTTTTCTTATGCGAAGAGACCCCCACACCCACCGAGTGACTCCCCAGAGAGAACTTCTGTTGGTGCTCCAGTCCAGATCTTTTTTCCTCCCATCCCCCTTTAAGTCCTTCTATTCATCTTTATCCCTGCCACTCCAAGTCAACCTGCCCCTTGTGCGTTGCCACGGTAATACTTGAGCCACAGTTAGGGTATAAAGTTCAGCTTGACAGCCAATCAGTGGACTACAGGGTGTCTAACTCAGGCCCTGTCTACATGGAAACGTTCTTGGGATGAGTTTTTGGCGGGTTGAAAAAAATATGCGTCCACACTGTGACAGATTATTAAACACGGTGGTACCTCAGTTAACGTCCGCCCTGGTTAGCACGTTTTTCAATTAACATCCAAAATTTTTTGAAAAAACTTCGCCTTTGCCCGCTTGTTTAGCGTCCAAAATACAGACAAGAGTGCAAAACCTCCAAATTTTACAGACCGTCGTCATTTCAGAGGTTTGTAAGCGTGTGTTTGGCTGCGGTGCACACACATCTACTCTGGTCCCCCATAACAGTCTACCAACCCGGCAGCGCATCAAGGGTGACACTCTGTCACCACTGTCTCATTTTACATCCATAACAGTCATTTTTGGATCCAACATCACAAAACATAAACATTCAAACTTACCACAATATGTTTGCGGCAGCCGGAGTCAAATATAGCACACGTCCCAGACACCTTACTCCCCCGCGCACCAATCATTTGTTATTTGTAATTATTTTTCCATCATTTTCTGCATGTAAAACTATAATTATTGTCTGTAAGATGTGTTTTGTGTTAACATTGATGGGTGTCTGGAACGGATTAATTGGACTGACATTATTTTGTATGGGAAAATTTGCTTCGGTTCGAGTCTATTTTGGTTTGAGTCGGACCTTTTGAAACGGGTTAATGACGTTAACCAAGGCACCACTGTAGTTGCATCCAGACGGGAATGGATCACTGCGTAAAAACTATGTAACACACAAGGCACACCTATGTGTGGCGCTGTAAACAGACACACAGACGAACACACACAGACGAGCTATTTTGGAGAATAACACAACAAAATATCAGGAGAATGTCGAGTGGGGTGAGTCATGTCCAGCGAAATATTCAGATATTACGTTGGCTTGTCGTCAAAGCCCACTTCTGGTGGCGTTACGGCGACGGGTCGGTGACATCATCGTTTTCATAAAACCGCGGTTAAGCTTGTCTACACAGAAATGACAAGCCAGTTTTTCCCACTCTGGAAGCTGTTTTTAAAAAACGCTGTTTCTGGGCACCCAGAATACCATTTCCATGTGGATGGACGGCTAAAACGACAAAATACTTTGCCCCTCAATGGTGCCAACTGTGGCATGGCTCAATACTAGTATCCTTTTCACCCTCTACAAATCTTCACAATGGACAAAATAGTGAGTTTGAATAGGAAAGTGCAACCTCATCGTCAATGCAGTGTTCACGAAAGAGAATTTCTTATTTGACTGTGATGAGAAAGAATGCAGAGACTGTATGTTTTCATAAACACTAAAAATCACACTCAGCTCCAACGACGCTTCCTCTTCCTTCAATGTCCTTCTCCCCGGTTTAACTCTTTAACCTTACATGTCATAATTTGCTGTGAGTGGAAGGAAAAAGGAAAGAGAGGAAACATCAGTCTCGTCCGTGCAGGCCTGTTTTATGTCCAGTCTGCACGTTCATTAACCTTCCATGGCCCGGAAAGGCTGCTTGCTTATCGCTAAAGCAAAGATGTTCATCACAGCACGCCACCAGTGTCTGATGTGCCATTTCCTTTGGCAAAAACACTCGTGTTGTCCGCCAGAGTTCATGGTGGGAAGGCGGCTCGCATCACCTGATGGATTTAATGCTGTGCCGCCATCCGGGCCGTGCTAGCAGTGTGTGACATGAGCCGAGGCCTTCAGGTGGAAAAGGCAAGTGGAGACACATCTTGAAGGAAATCCCTTTTCATTCCTCGGAATACAAAGAGCCAGTGATTATAGGTTACTCAAAACAAAAGCTTCCTGTTGGGTGGAATGGCCTAACATTACACACACAGCCCCATTGTTTGCCTTTTGTTCACTCATCCCTTCCTGTTTTTGGTATCATTTATTCCGACGGCGTACATCTAACACCGTCTTTTGTCTCTTTAACACAGCATGCAAGCCGGGCTACTTCAAGCCGTCTGTGAGCTTCGAGCTTTGTCAGGTGTGTCCTGACAACACAAAGCCCTCCGCAGCCGGTGCCACCCAGTGCCAGTGTGAGGAAGGTTTCTTCCGCTCACCATCAGATCCAGTCACATCTGCCTGCTCGGGTAAGACTTGCGCTCACTGCGAACATTAGCAGAGGCCCTTGGGGTGTTTAGGCTAACTCGTCTGTCACCCGCTTCCTCCCAAAGCTCCACCCAGCGCTCCTCGCGACCTGACCTCCACCACCCTGTCAGCAGAAGGCAGGCTGCAGCTGTCCTGGAGTGCACCACTGGTGACCGGGGGTCGCAGCGACCTCAGCTACAGCGTGCTGTGCGAGCAGTGCGACAGGGGCTCGTGTGTCCCGTGCGGCGAGAAGATACGCTTTGAGCCCGGTCCGACCGACCTGCAGGACACCACGGTCATCGTCAGCGAGCTGGACTCTCATCTCAACTACACATTTACCTTGGAGGTGCACAGTGGAGTGTCCCAGTACAGCGCCCTGAGGCCCACCACCGCCATCACCACTGCTCTGGACTATACTGGTGAGCTCAGGCGTATTTATTTTATTTTCAGCTTGATTTCATCCTGTTGACTTTGGATTGAACTCCTCATTGTTCAGCATCCTATTGAACCAGCAGCTGAATTCACAAAAATATCATTTTAGGACTTTTTCCAACTCCAATTGGGTATTAAGGCGACAATATATGACCTACTTTTATAAATTTAAGATGACAAATGACTATTAAAGTTGATCATTTGGGATTTACCATTGTTTTTGTTACAGATGAAGGTAACAATGGTACTGCATACTGTTAAGTCTGACATTATTCTTTCGGGTGAAATTTTTAGGATGAAGCTAAAATGCACGATAACCTTTACAGGTGAACTTAATTTGAAGTTCTCTAAACTGTGCAACATTTCAGTACTTTTTGCACAACTTGCTCTTCTCTAACAAGGAGCTGAATGTCAAAATCAACATATATTTAGAGCGTTGGATAAAAATTACTTATAGTTTTCTGCCACTTTCATGTGTCATTTCCAGCTAAAATGAACTCTTTGCTGTGCCTACATCTCATTTTACAAGATTTAAATGATTTATGTCATCCATTTGCAAATGTCTTAGCATATCAAGCTGATTTCACAATGTTGCTCACTTTAAAACCTTAAGGAAAATATTTACACAACACTGGTCAAAAAATAGCCTTCCACACAAAGCAGAATTCAGGCCACCCACTGAATCCCAAAAGCTCTCATTTCAAAATGTCCCAAGCTTTGTGAGATGAGTCACTAACTGTTGTTTTGCTCTCTGCCACCCACCCACCATTACCGAAGATCCCCCAAAGGTGACGTTGATCCATCTGGATGATTGCAGCCCCACCAGCTTGTCTCTGTCGTGGGCTCTGTCTCGGAGACCTCCAGCCCACATCAGTCATCGCTATGAGCTGATGTACCGCAGAAAAGTAAGACAGAGTGCTTCTTGTGTGCTGACATTCCACTGAGGGGCTCCTTGTTGTCTTTATGGAAGATGATCTTAATCCAAGTCTTTCAACCTTGCTTTGAAGGATGGCGATGGAGAGCGTGACGTAACCACCTACACGGTCCTGATTCTGGAAAAGAGCTCCGTCCATATTAATGATCTCACACCGGACACCACATACATGTTCAGGGTACAGGCACTCGGTCCTGAAGGCAGCTCTGGTAGCTACAGCACGGAGTACGAGTTCCACACATTACCACTAGGTAGCGCTCTCACGCCAGTCAATCAAGTCAAATGACACTTTCATGTCATCTCATTGCTTGTTTTTTTTTCCTTTTCACAGGTGAGTCTCAGATCCAGAACCCTTCCACCATGGTGATGGGAGCTGTGGCTGGAGTTGCTGTTATTCTGCTGGTCGTGGTGGCCGTCCTGTTGCTACGTAAAAGGTTGGTCACAGATAGTAATGTAGTATTCTTTGTCCACCTAAAGCTGCACTTATTCAATTGTCCGACAGTAGTCCCTCGCTATATCGCCCTTCCAATATCGCTCCCTCACTATATCGCTGTTTTTCAAAAAAATAATTCATTAATAAATGTGGGCAGTATCGCGGTTGACTATAGCCGATTATCCATCCATTCACCTTCTATGCCGCTTATCCTCATGCAACTCACATGTGCATGCATGTCTGTTTTCCTCGTCTCTCACCTCCAAACAGAGTTCACTCTGCACTGGTTTCTTGCCGCGTTTGTTCCATAGAACAACGGCATGAATGGAGTGAGTCCTTTTGTCAGTGATACAGTCTCTTTGTCTCCGTGGGTGGAGGCGGGGCCCGTAGCGTACACACAGAGTGCAGAAGAGCAACGTAACGTAGGAGAAATTGTATTAGTAGATTGCAATATAATTGTCATACATTTTAAATATTTTTTCATTGTATCTCATTGCCGTATTAAAAGTTAAAATCTTGTCTCGTCTCGCCCTCGCAGAATCAATCTCGTGAGCGTCTCGTGACACGCCTAGTAATTATTAATTTCTTCCTATCAGGAGGCTGAGGTCTCACCGCCGAGGAGGACCTGAGGATCCCTACTTTTCATCAGGTAGAAACTGACACTAGTAATCGTAACTGATATTTGTAATAAATACAGATTCTAATCAATCCTACAGTTTGTTCTGGTAAAAGTAACTGTGTCATAAAGTGGTTCAAAAGTCTAATACTGTGGTCTGTTTCAGATCAGCTGAAGCCTCTAAAGACATACGTTGATCCACACATGTACGAGGATCCCAACATCGCCATCCAGAAGTTTGTCACAGAGATTGACCACAGTGCCGTCAACAAACTAAAAGTCATCGGCGTAGGCGAGTCTTCCGCTCCCTTACCTTCCATTCCATGCTCGCCGAGGCTGGGAAAGTCACCATCCTCTTCTTTTCTTCCTAGCAGGCGAGTTTGGTGAAGTGTTCAGAGGTGTGATGAAGACACCCGGGCGAGGGGAGGTGGCCGTGGCCATCAAGACCCTCAAGCCAGGCTACTCGGAGAAGCAGAGGCAAGATTTTCTGAGCGAGGCCAGCATCATGGGACAGTTCTCACACCCCAACATCATCCGTCTGGAGGGAGTCGTCACCAAATGTGAGTCTTGGAAACAGCAGAGAGAAAAAAGTGTTTAACTATTTTGCTAAGCTTTTTTTTCCCTCCTTTCCAGTCAAGCATGCCATGATAGTGACAGAGTACATGGAAAACGGGGCTCTGGACATCTATCTTAAGGTAGAAACGGGACACACACACCCACCTGACACAATGAAAACACTATTTTTGAGAGCTATTAATCAACAATGTTTGGATAAAACACCTCTTGGTATACAGAACTACAAAGGTCCTCATTAGTGACATGTTTTTTCTTTACACCCACAGGACCGCGATGGGGAGATTCCCACCTACCAGCTAGGGGGAATGCTGCGTGGAATAGCTGCTGGCATGAAATATCTCTCAGACATGAACTATGTGCACCGTGACCTGGCAGCGAGGAACGTTCTGGTCAACAGCAGCCTGGAGTGTAAGGTGTCTGACTTTGGCCTGTCACGCGTCCTGGAAGATGATGCTGAGGGGACCTACACAACGAGAGTAAGTCAGTTGATGTTGTGGTCCACTTTAAGCTGTTAAGTGGAGTTTCTCTTTAAAGGTCTCACATTATACTATTTTTCACAGTTTCAAATACGTTCCACAGCAGGTCCCAATAATGCCAATGAACTGTGTTTGTCCTTATAGCTCCCATACGCTTTATTTTAAGATGTGTAGCAAAGCCTGCTTTTTAAAATATGTGTATATAAAGTATACACAGGGCGGCCTCATCTACGAGGGGCGGGTCATTGGTGGCATAAAGACCATGATGTCATGAAAAGACTTAAAAAATGAGCATTTGCACGGCTCTTCTCTCAAAAGTGGCGCAAACAAGCTAGGGAGATTTTGCTCATAAACGGGTGCTAGGGACATATTGCTGCGAGGACTAGTCAAAAAAGTACATTTTGCATAATAATGGCCCTTTAAACAGTTACATTCGGATTTTTTAGCCATGTAAAAATGGCTCACTGTTGCTTTTGTATCAGGGAGGTAAAATCCCCATCCGCTGGACGGCGCCTGAAGCCATCGCATACAGGAAGTTTACGTCAGCCAGCGACGTGTGGAGCTTTGGCATCGTCATGTGGGAAGTCATGGCATTTGGAGAAAGGCCCTACTGGGATATGAGCAACCATGAGGTAATCTTTCGTCTGTCACGGACTGTTTAGTTTAATGCTGGAGATGATATGATGACATGTCAGACCGCCAGCATGGTAGTCAGTAGATCATTGTAAGCTCTGGTTTCTTCATTCGCAGGTCATGAAAGCCATCAACGAAGCCTTCAGGCTGCCTGCACCCATGGACTGCCCCTCCGCCATCTACCAGCTCATGCTCCAGTGTTGGCAGCACGACCGTTCTACAAGACCCCGCTTCTCTGACATCGTCAACATTCTGGACAAACTGCTGCAGAGTCCGGAGTCTTTGACCGCCATTGCTGACTTTGACCCACGGTATGTTCAGTGTCTTTTTTAACAATAACTCACAATAAACATATGTCGACCTACATTTGTCTCTTGTGACAAAATACATCATCTTACCAAAAACTGCTGTAAGAATATTATAATTGAATTTTTTATACTAAATACTAAGATCAAATGCTAATTATTTTTAACCCTTTAAAAAGGCAATGATTGGTTTTTTCCCAATCCAATCAAACTTTATTGATAATGCACCTTGAAACAACCACAGAGTACTAAAGTGCTGTGCAGGAAGGTGAGGCATACAAAACATCTGTCAAATAAGTAATTAGAAACAAATGACAAGCACAGCAGTAAAATGCATAAAATAATAAATTGTAAATAGATATTTTTTTTAAAACTAAGTGAAAATACCAACCACACATACTGTATACACAATTCCAAACATCAATAGTGACACACTTAGCAAAGCATCCTTTCAGAAAACAGTAAGAAGTTTTTGCTGCATGCTTTGAATGGGAAAATGTCATGAATGTAACTTAATACGGAACACTGACAGTGTCACCCAAAAGTGAGCATTATTATCTTTGTAAAGGCAACATTTGTATTGGATCTTATGTGGGACGCCAATACAATAAGATCCATTTAAATTGCTACAAAATCGTAACCATTGTCCACCGTTGTCCTTCTGTAGCGTGTCCATCCGGTTGCCCAGCACCAGCGGCTGCGACGGCACCATGTTCAGATCTGTTCCCGAGTGGCTGGACTCCATCAAGATGAGCCAGTACAACGAAAGCTTTGCACGAGCGGGCGTCACCAGCATGGAGCAGGTGCTCGCCTTGAGGCACGAGTAAGTGAATGCCTCACACAGGTGCAACAATGCTTCAACACACACACACACACATACTGTATATTTACAGAATTTGCAGACCTGCCATCATGAATGATTTTTCGTCCTTCACCGCTCTCCGGGTACGCATTTAATCGGTTTCAGTTTTTAGTTCAGAACATTCAGAACATTTCTTCAAGGTTGGCAGGTCTGCATTTGTCTTCCACATTATTAATGACGTGCCATTCTTGACATTTCCTCCAGACATGAACAAAATGTCTGCATAGCTAACATCGCTTTTTCTCCTCTCCTCTGCAGAGACATCAGGAATATTGGCGTTCGCTTACCGGGTCACATGAAAAGGATCGCTTACAGCATTCTGGGCCTGAAAGACGAGTGCAGCCCCCTTAGCGTGTTTGCAGTGTGATCTGCTGAGCATTCCTCCTGCATCTACATGCACTAAAGCCACCACGCCATGACAGTAAGTCTCACGAGGACTGAAAAGTGGACCCTCGCTCTCCTGACTGAAGACAGGAATAAGACTGAAAACACTTACGTACTTTAAAACCATCGTCACACAAGAGCGCTTGTGTTGTACTGAATAATGCTCTCTCTCATTAAGAGCTCCTTTTTACGCTTATTTTTTAAATTATCTTGTCTCAGGGTAAAGAATCACACACTTTTGTAGTCAGATCATTTTACGTGTTTACACAATGTCTTAATACAGCCCTAAATGTTTATTTAATATTTATTTTCTTTGATATTTATGTCATTTGTTACGATTGTATATGTTGAGCATGTATGCTGGGCAATGCATTATTGAGTGTAAATAAAGTCAAGAGTTGCCTTGTCATGTCGCTTTATGATTGGTGGATCTTTATACACTCAGAGCCACAATATTAGGTACACTTGCAGAGCGCTGTCACAAGCTCTGCCTTTTTACAAAGGAAACATTGACACTGTCACAGAGCTACGAAAGAAACAATGTTGTTTCTTACTGTGCTTGTCGTCGTACTACATTTGAATGACCTACTGCACCAGGTGACACAGGCAGAAGTGCACGAGCAGTACATTTTTCAGCACGGAGAATTAGAAGGAATGGAAGGATTTAAAAGCCCCTAATCTTATTAAAGGCTGAAAAACAACTTTAAATACTTTTGACCTTTGATCCCTCTCGCAGCATTGTGCTGTAAAGTCTACAATGGCTGTAACGGTTATATGCTGTAATAAAAAAAGCAGTTTTAGCATTAAGGTTAGGTTTAGAATGCAGTAACACCTTTTACCCTTAGGTCCCTCTCATGAAAGTGTGATTAAAAGTAACATATACTGTACATATTTTTCTTCACTTTCACCACATCAGCAACTTCAGACCTAACCATAAAGATTTTTAAATAATGTTATACAATACTGTATATTATATTTTGGATTTTATATATAATTTTTTCCCCATATTTTCATGCCCATTTTTTAAAATAAAAACCTGCTTTGATTATTTTTGAGTATTCTTTGGAAAAGCAGTACAGTAAATAAACATATTTGGTTATAATGGGAGTCAATGGGACCATCTGGTCTCGATAGTAAAGAGTGTAAGCACACAGTATGCAAAAGTTGGGGCACCCCTGACAATTTACATTATTTTCATTTATAAATCATTACAAATCAAAATTTTTATTTTAACATATCAAAGAACTGATGGACAAAGCAATATTTCAGGAGTGATATGAGGTTTATTGGATTAACAAAAGATGTGCAATATGCATCACCGCAGCACTTTATTCCAAAATTAAGCTTGTTTGTCCAAATGTGCTTTTGCACACCTCAGGCGACGAACTTCAAGTTGATGTGATAGCTCTTAGGAAGCGGCCTGTGGGTTGTCTTTTGACAGTTCTCACAGTCCTTCGCCTCTCTGATATTTTAGTTATAAATATAACTGTGTTTCTGGTCTTCCACTTCCTCATTATGTATCAGTGGAAACTGATCTCTGCGATAGCTTTTTGTAGCCTTCACGTAAACCATGATGTTGAACAATCCTCACTTTCAGGTCATTTATCTATGAAATTCAAGGCTTTAATGAGCTCATGAAACCCATTTTCTGTCCTAATTAACCAGTGCTGGGTAGATAGCGGTATTCAAATCAACAAAATGGCAGGGGTGCCCAAATTTCTGCACGTGTCTAATTTTGTTTGAATGCATATTGCACATCTTGTGTTCATTCAGTAATGCTCATTTCACTTCTGAAACACAACGGTGAAATCATAGAGCCAAATAGCCATTGATTTATTCATGAAAATGATGGAAATTGTCAGGGGTGCCCAAAGTTTTGCATACGACCGTACATCCAAATCTCTGATTCTATACACCTCACAGTAGAAAGGAAAGTACATTTGATATTATCTTAATAAAATAAAAACAAATCCTGTCCAAGTTTCATACAATTAGCCTTAAAACCAAGTGATATGTTTTATATACAGAATCAAAAGAATGAAATAAGCAGAATGTACACATTGAATGGGGATATTCGTATACATATCATAAGGGTATTATTAAAGGGTATTTTTTAATAGAACTGTTTTAAGGTAGTTAAATTACCATCTTTGTACCATACTATTGAGGTTTTTGGGACATCAGTCCCCCAGATGGAGTTGAACAAACTTGGTGACTTTGTCAACGTGAAGTAGAATGTCTCACCTAAATACAAGTCTTCTCCATCATCCTCTCTGTGTGTCTTTCCTACAAGCTCCATTATTTCTGAATACTGTCACATCCTCCTTACACTGTACTTGTTTCCTATATACTGTGTGGACATACCTCACCCAGACAGGCTAAACCACTTAGAAGTGGCGTATAAAACACTAAATATACATTTTTACCAGGGAAGAAACTAACCTGATTGGAATAACCCTGAGTGCAACCCCCTCTATGAAGTCGATCCTGTGTGATATTCCATATGTCAGCTACACAGTGGAATCTTTTTGAGGTTTATGGATCACTGAAGAGCAGTAAAGTTCACAAGTTTATAGGTCAGACGTGCAAAGGCTTGCAGAAATACTCTTCTACTCTGTTTTTTATTCACTATGATGCTGCAGGGAGGGAACACCTGCTTTCTCTTCTTTGCACTGATCCAAACAATGATGACATCCGGTTATGTGCCTCACAGTCATCATCTTTTATGAGCTGTAAAACACTGTTGGAATGTCTTTGAATATTCTCATTCATCCAGGTCATGTATTTTCGGGGCATTGAATCCATTGCAACTGGACTGTTCAGGGTGCCTGAGAAGACAGTGCGCCTCTCATCCAAGCAGGCTTCAGCAAATGGGGGGCTGGGTGAACTTAGGTTGATAATATTGTAATATGTTTAATAGCTAAAAAACTAACATTGCACAATCATTAATTTTTATTGCACAAAACAGCACAAACCAAGAGGAGTTAAGACTATTTTGGTTTCATTGGGAGCAAGAATCTACTGTCAAAGAAGAATGGTTTCACTCTTTTGTGGTGCAAAACGACAGTCGTTAAGATACCTCTGCCAGCTAACGACAGTCGCTTGGGTGGAATAATCATTGTTTATATTCCATTCAGTTATAGCAATGGTCATGGACACACCTGGAACCAAAAGGTGGTTGTGTCATGTTGATAAAACTTGCTCGGATGAGAGGCGAAGCGCCCTCCAAGACAACCTGAACAGTAGTCGGAATGCATTCTTGTACCTTTGGTCAGTAAGGGAAATATGCCACTGTACACCTTAGTTTATGTAGTATTCATTCATTTTTTATGCCGCTTATACTCACCAGGGTCGCAGGGGAATGCTGGAGAATATCCCAGCTGACTTCGGGTGAAAAGCGGGGTACACCCTGGCCTGGTCGCCAGCCAATCACAGGGGACATAGAGACAAACAACCATTCACACTCACACCCATACAATTTAGTCTCCAACATGCAAGCAAAGACATGCCGATAGGAGATTCAAACGCACACCTTCCAGATTTCCTGATGTGTGGCCAACATGCTAACCAACAGGCCACCATGCGGCTGAAAAAATACAAATAAATTCAAGCGGGTTATAGTTTATTTTCAACTGGCAAGTACAGAATAGGTTAAAGACAGTAAGTTAAATTCAAACTTGAGCAGATGAACAAGAACTCTGTCTTGCATGCATTGCTTCTTCTTCAGCCGAGATTCTTCTCAAACCCAATAACGTCAATGCAAAAAGGTAAAAACAAAAAACATTTATCTCAGTTATAATCCATGTCAAACAAACGCCAGAGAGCATCAGGAGTCATGACGGCCCCTGCATTGGGCTCAGTATTCGCCTTCTCTAAGATAGGCTTGACATCTTTGAGGATGTCAGAGTTGTTGCTCTCCTGAGACCAACAGCTGAGAGGTGTGATGAAACATCCTGCAGCTTCAGTTGATCTGCCTTTTGTGTTTGGCTGATATAAACTGCGACTGCTTACCTGGTTTACGCCAGAGGAGGCGCAGCGAGGCCTCGACAGGTTTCGCCGTTTGCTACCGTTGACGAGAGGTTGACTGTTTTCATCAGAGACGGTGAGATTGGATCTCTGGGGAGGCACCAGAGCTCTCTTTTTTTTGCGCTTTCTGGAAACTCTCGATGTGGCTTTCCTTATTCCCAAATCCGCAGCAGGAACTTGCGATGTATGGGAATCCTGTGCCGTTTCAATCCCGTTCTCCTGTCCTGGTGACGTCTGCATGGCCGTGTCAGTCACATTTCCAGGACAGAGCTTGGCTGAATGCTCAGAAACCAAAGTATTGAGCAGCTGCAGGGCCTCCTCAAGCATGCTTTCATGATTCAAACGGGTTTTTTCCTGCTCCTTTCTCAGATGCTCCACATCACTTTGCATATTTGAGCCAAGTTGTATGCTGGTGACTTCATTCTGAAGGAAGCAACAGAATTAACTCACCAGTCACCAAACAGATATTTGCAGTGTCTCCCATACATTCATTTATATTTGACAGCCCGCCACAAATAGCTTTGCCGCTACCTGTTTGCCTTCGCTCATAAGCACATTATAATGTGGCAGTCTGTGAATATAGCTTGTTTTTCCAACTCCATACAGTAAATGGCATTGCACCTCCGCTTTGTAACACACCAGTTCAATGTTGCCAACTTAGCAACTTTGTCGCTAATATTAAGCGAGTATTCAGAACCCTCTTGACTCTGTTTTTCAAAAAAGCGACTATCGACAAAAAGCGACTCTTTCCTGGTCTTATTGGACACTGTGAGAGAAACATGACAGCATGTACAGTCGTCCCTCGCTACATTGTGGTCCGAACATTGCGCCCTCACTCACTGAAGAAGTCTAATTGTGAATTCTACATTGGCCACTAGGTGTCAGTGTTCGGTGAGACAAGTGCCAGATCTCATTACCAGAAAAGGCATTTACAGTCGTCCCTTGTTTATCGGTTAATTGGTTCCAGACCCAACCGCAATAAGTGAATTTCGAAGTAGGATTCAATGCTAATAAACATAATTTTTTCATAGTTAGACCACATAAAACTTGTTTATGACTTTCTAAATACGTGTTTTAACATTATTACAGCCCTGTATACATGAAATAGCACCTCAATAGTCACTTTTACACTCCTATTATTCTTTGTTTACATCACATTGCACAGGCCACGGGATCACTATAGGGACAAAAGACGGCTGCTGCTAGCATAGCAAGCTACCGAGCTAAGTAGTTAGCCTCCCCTATTTACTTATTCTAAATTTAAGAAAGTGTTTCAAACGGAGTGAGGAAGAAGGACAAAGAAGACAAAAACCTGACACTTCCACACAGAATGAGAGGAAAACCTTTTTTCACTCGATCTCTGCTCTGTCTCAGCCATGGCATGTCGGCTCGGCTCTGCTGGCCCAGTAGCCAGTCTCCATGCAGTGTGAAAGGTAATGTAATCTAACGCCATGTCTCATAACATTAGTGATCCCTAGTCACCACAATACTAAAGATAACTTGTCTTTTAATATTTTTGGACTAATAATAGGCCATAGTCAACCACGAAACAGTTATCATTTATTAATTCATTATTTTTGGCAAAACTGCAATCTAAAAGAACATGCATTATTGCATGTGGCAATAAAAAAAAGACGCAAAAAGAAGTGACAGAAGAAAGTTCACTTGTATTTCTAAACATATGGGTTTTGTTTTTCATGCTTTTTTCCTCACTTTTTGTCTCCTAAGGCGCCCATAAAAATGACATGAACATGCATCATGGCCAATTATGCAAATTAGACGATGACGTCACCCAATGCCCCCACCACAACAACCGCCACAAATAAATTGCTGTCCTGTGGGAAACACTGATTTGTCATTGCAGTACAACATCAGCCACATACTATTTACCTTCTGCACCCGCTCTCCCAACTCTATCATCATCTCTTTGTGTGAGTTCACAGTGTTCAATAAAGCTTCAAACTGCTTCGAAATGTCGTTCTGGATGCTGCTTACGTTTTGCACTGATGGGATAAATACAATAATGAGGCGTATGGTTACATTTTCATCTTCAATGTCATGTGCAACATGTAAATGGGTAGCTTGTCATTGGGCAAAGGGCCCCCTCTACTGGTGAACAACACTCATTGGCTTGCTGAGTCACAGTCTGCTATCATTAAGCCCTTCTCATCATGACTAATGAACCACAACCCAATCAAGAAACATACATGCTGAGGACAAATTGCTTAACTTTTGGAGTATCGTTTCACGTTCAGAAGCGTTTTCTTCCGTGCCCACAATTAGTTGCTGGATCTGAAATACACAAATGCAATGTGAGCCATGTAATAGTACAAAATCCACAGAATGACTGTGTAAATGACTGACTTTGTTCAGGGTTTCTCGAATGTGCAGACATTCCTTTGCAAGCATATTACTGCAAAAACAAACACCACAAATGATAAGGATAATAATAAGAAATAATCATTAATAACCCAACTAGCATAAATTTAAAATAGTATTTTTCAACAATGTTAAATCATTCTCAGAGGTCTCACAATAGTGTATGGCAGGGATGTCCCGATGCACATTTTTTTCCCGGTCCAATTTTTTTTATTGTCCTTTTTAAAAAATAAAAAATAAAATAATAATAATAATAATAAGCTTTTGTTACAATTTAAATGAATTGAATATGGTTATGAAAATTGCTCTTCAAAGCTTTAAGAATAATGCAACCAAAGTATTGCTGAATTGACTTTTTTTATTACACAGCATGACCAACAATACCGTTTGGCTTTTGTAACAAACCTCTGTGAGTCAGGCCCCTAATCCAATAAACGATCCAAAAAAATAAAATTGGAAAAAATGGGCATGCAAAATACTTTTAGGGTATGACTAATCATTTGACATGGTTGTAGATCAATTTGTGGTGTGATTTACAATGTATGACATTTTTTTTTAACAAACTCTCTTCAACGTAATAGTAATTTATTGATGGTCCCTAGTATGAACAACCAGCCATCCTAAATCCGTTTTATTTTTTTCCTCAAATTCCGTTTTTTTTTTTATTTTTTTAATTTTAGAATTGTCTGTTTTACCTTTGCTACTTATTTTACCAGCATAGAGGGTGCACTTTTTGGAATAGTGAATAAAACGTCCACGAATTAAATGCAAAATCCTTACATTTACTGATGCAACAGATCATTGGCCCATTTTGTCCAGTAATTCAGAAATGGATGTAGCTTGGCTAACTTTTCTAACGGGATGTCAGCCTCAGCACATTTGCTACAAAATCTTCAGCAAACTGTAACGTTTTTGGGGTTTTTTGCTAATAAAATATCTACTGTGTTGAGTTGAGTTGCAGGATTAGCCACAGTAGATTGCACTGAGAAGTACATTTTATTTATTGATTATTTATTTAGAAATAATACATAGATATAACACATTTTATAGCTGTAATTATAACACCGTGAAAATTTTTGCCAAAGGTTATCGAGCCGTCAGAATCTCGTATCGGCCCATGCCTACATGTCCTTAAGAAAGAAGGGTTTTCATTTAAGACATCATAAACATAAAATTCTGGAACTTCTTGAGCACCTCCTCTCTCAAACGTGACGCAGAGAGATGACGGATTTTCCTAAGTTATGGCATATATTACTGTTAGAACATCATTAAAAACTCAATTTGGCATAATAGGAGACCGTTAAAGTTAAGTTGTTTGTTCCAAATGAAACTTTTTTTTGGAGGGGTGGATTAAGTTACCTGTCATTTTTTTCTTTTGCTTTTTTCTTCTCCTCCTCAAACGTATCGAGAAGTCCAAACGCTTTGTGTTTGTCCTTCGGGTCGCCAAACAGAAGGGGTTTGGACCGATAACTGGTCAAACACTTTGGGTCACTTTCCTATAAAGGAGGATACCTGTACAGTTATTCCAAATATCAAGTCACCTGATTACTATTTTTGATCAAGTCAATGTATTGTACACAAAATGGCACTTATAGCCACAAATACTTTTAAGTTACTGTTCCCTGTGTTGTACTACAGTGATGACTGACCGCGTTTAGCATAGTGCATTGCCATGGTATTACTTTAGTGAACTGTAGTTACCATAAATGCTTTTTAAACTTCATGACAACTGACAGCAAAATAAAAGCGGTCCATTTTATGTTTGCGCAAACGTACCTCTATTGAACTTTGCTGGGAGTTCCTGGAGGACAAACTCATTTCCTGAGACAAGCCCTGCGAATTTTCTCGCCAAAATTGAGAGCCGAAGAAAAACTGGGAATCTGTGAAGTTGGTGCCTCCGTTGGCAGCTGCACTTCTGTCAATATACAGCACTGTACTGTATGGCACCGTTTAGCAGTAAAGACCATGACACATTAGGTGTTGGTATAATATGGATATGTGTAGATTGGTAATAATATTACAAGCAAAAACAAACAAGTGTGGGAAAAATAGCTCAGTTCTGTTAATGTTAGCTACCTGCTTCCTGCTGCTGGCATACTCATCATTTCTTTGATGTTCACCGTGTGATTCATTGCTTCCCCTCTTCCTTTGGATTAGAGGTAGTGTTTAGCACTCGATAGACATGATAAACTTTATAGTGGCTTACAGACTTGACGGTACAATTTGACTCACCGTTAGCATCTCATGACGAGTTGGCCAAATGGGGACATTCGTATCTCCCGCCCACATAACTGTCACAAAGAGGTGTGTTCAGGTGTCTTCGGTGAAAAGAAATATCCACGTGACTATTCAACCTCGTGACCAATTCTCCTGAGACCCAGCATTGCATTCTGACAAAAAGAAAACCATTGTGGCGCATTGTTTTCACCCAAGAAAATTATCCATCCATCCATCTATTTTCTATGCCGCTTCTCCTCATTAGGATCGCGGGGGTATGCTGGAGCCTATCCCAGCTGACTTCGGGCGACAGGCGGGGTAGACCCTGGACTGGTCGCCAGCCAATGCCAACAAAACGCAACTTTTATTTTAGGAGGGTTATTAATCCAATCAATTGGTCGTCGATGTTTGATAACGCTTTTGCACATAAATAATGTGCAGAATGAAAATGTAGTAGTGTATGTGATTTAAATAATCTGTAGTCAACATAGCAGTGTACTTTTATTGTGAAACCCAGATGTTGGAACATATTTGTCCCCACGTTCCGACTTTTATTGTGAAGGGTATACCCGGATGTTGATAAGCTGATTGAAAGGGACCAGTGCTGTACTCAAACAGCGGAGGTGTGTTGATGACGAACCTGACAACAAACCTTCTTGGTCGGGCGACATCAGGGTTCTTGCCGGCCTAGTGAGTAAAGTTTTTGTCGCCAATTTTGCTGCGAAGTTGGCGGTTCGAAAATGTGCATTGATGTAGATTCTGCCTTAGTAATGCAGTCATTGTAAGTTGTGTTTGCTAACACAGTCCAACACCAGTCAGGTGTAGTAGCTAGCCAACCACATCAGGAAATGTTCTACTTTATCGATTAACCGAGCCTTTAGAATCGAGAATGTAAATATCGTCGACAAGCAATGTATCATGATGAAAAGTCACAGACTAATATGTAACACGGACCACATTTTAGCTACAATCACAGCACGCAATAGCATGCATAAGGTGTGCTACGTAATGTATCCCATTCCATGCGTTGATTTTGTATTAAGACGATGATAATGTTGAGTATTTTATGTTGTCACCTACTTTTATGGGGTTAAGGTGTAAACAGTCAAACGGATTGCGAAATCAAAACTAATCAAATCAGTACTAGAGACAGATTCATCATTGGAGCTCCATGATTCCTGCCATAGTCCTTTAGTATGTCACATTTTCCCTTTGGAAATAACAGAGTAGATTAAACACCATCATGACAACCTGTCAACTGGACGGTAATTTGGAAACAATTGAAGGTCTCCGTCTTGTTTGAGGAAAAACATGAAAAAAAAGTGGCAGAAGAAAGTTCATTTGTAGTTCTAAACATATTTGTTTTGCTTTTTTACTCACTTTTTGCAAATGCGTCACAGCCGTTTATACATATTCGACAATTACTTCATTATATTATGTCATTCCCCGCACAACCCACCACTGCCACAAATAGACTGCACTCCTGTGGGAAATACTCAACGTCTATGTTAAAACTTAAAGACCTAAAAATATATTTTTTTTCACTTGACTGCATATTACTCCTGACCTGCTGCACACAAAAGGTTTGCAACCTTTTGTAACTTTAGGGTGTACCACCAATCAGCAAAATATGGTACACACCTTTAGGAGACTGGCAAGCACACAAATTTATAATTTGATTAAGATCGGTTGTGAAACATGGCCGCCATTTTGTAGTGGCACGGGCGGGACTTGCACCTGTAAAAGAAATCCTTTGGCTCACTGGTGTCAAACTGAAGGACCGCGTAACTGTTTGGAAAATGACGTATTAAGTGGGCCTGTATCACGGACCTCATCAAACAATGTGCTTCTGAAGATCTGCATAATAAAGTACTTTTATTTTAAAAAGGATCGTATCGGAAAAAAAATATAAATAAAAATAAATAAATAAATACAAAGGATCGTATCGGAAGCAAAAAAACATAAAAGTCCACATAAAAGCACATTCACTGGCTGTTGTGCGCATTTTATCCAAGCCTGATAAGACAACCGCAGCAGCCTGGCGCATTTTATTGGTATTCAAAGTCAGTATGTTCCAATCCCGGCACTGCACACATGGGGAACCGGGGTAAAAGGTACGTACGTAGGCTGCTTACTTATCTATTTGTCAGTGCTAATGTGACATTTTCTCAAAATCTGACTGTACTAAAAAGTATTTTTTGACAGTTCCTGCCCGTGACTGAAAGTTTTGTCCCCCTGTGCAATTGAGTTTGACACCCCTGCTTTAGATGCTCACTGAGCTGAAGTCACAACATATGCTGAAATGGGCAACTTGACAACATATTTCTTGTTCTTGATTGGTGTGTTTGGTTTCCAGGGATCAAACATGGCGCTGTCATTCCTTTTGGTGCTGGCAGCAACCGTGATACTAATCAGACCGGAGACGCGCATAACCAAGGTGGAAAACTAACCAATCCCAATCTTCTTTGCTTCGTTTGGCGATCAGCGAATGTGCTTTGTGTCCGCAGGCTCTACATCATAACTCACTTGAGTGCTGCAGCGAGAAACAGAGGACGAACAGTTCGTGTTTAAACGACACTCGCTGTGAACCAGGTTTGTTAGCAGCGCATATCAAATGTGACGCCATTTGGCATGTGGCTTTATGGCTTCATTGTATCCTCTGTAAAAACAGATAAAAGGCAGAATGGATCATAAAAATTCATAAAACAAGCGGGGCGCTATGCTCAAAACAAATCAAGGTCAACAAATCAGCTGATAAAGACATGATAAGATGTTCGAAGGAAGCCAAGATATTGCTTTGTGTGATACACACAACTCTGAACGGTTATCACATCATGAGGTGTCCTGTCTGGGACGCCCAAATTATGACACCATAAAGTAGGTCATCCGGGGGTTGCTATGGCAATGACTGGTGCGCTATTCTCCTCATTAGCAGTCAGTGTATCAGCCAAGTGATTGCACACTCTTCATGCTCATATTGTTGCATAAATACATTTTAATATCAATGTAAGTTCTCTGAAATCTACTTTAGGATGCTTCTTCCGCGTCCTCGAGAGCAGCAGCACTGTTTGCATCCAGTGTGACCCCGCAGCTGTCGACTCTGAGGACATAACCAACTGCACCTACAGTAAGGAATCAAGTACAGTGGCACCTTGGTTTTCAATGAAAATTACTGCCAAAAATACAGTATGTCTTAATTTCTGCACACTGCCTCTGTTATCATACGGCCAAACAGCGCCCCTAACAAACTGGTCCGTATCATTCCACGAAATCGAGTGCCCAAACAAAGCATCCGCGCTTTGGTGACTGAGTCTCTGTGAAAGTTGGATGGTAGTTCTTTTTTAAGAGTTGGGAATTCGTCAGTCATCTTTATTATGTGTGCGTGGGTGTTTATTTGTTCACAGAAGGCACACAGAACGGTGAACAACTCAGTATCTGTCTCCATACTTACTCTTACTAAGTGCCCTCCGCTGATTAGGCGTTCAAGTGCACTGTGTATTTCTGAATGTTAGACAGCATGTGCTGTTTTTAATTGAATACGGCTGCAAAGTAACCCACAAAAAAACTTGCAAGTGCCAGAACTTTGATAAAGAAGGTGAGAAACACTATAGAATTATTCTCTATAAAATGTGTTTTGTGTTAATATTTTTGGGCATCTGGAACAGATTAAAAGTGATTAAAAGTGATTCCGTGTTCATACATTTCGTTTTTTGTTGGGAACAAATTGACGAAAACCGAGGTTCTGGTGTATTTCTTTTTTGAAGTAGAGCAGAGGTCTTTTGCAGCCCAAATCCGTTTTTTTTTGTGGCCAGTGCCATATTCTAAAAATAGAATTTCACAAGACCACTAATGTAAAAAATCAGAAATTTTACAAGACTAAAGTCAAAATATTAAGAGAAAAAAGTTGTAATCTAATGAGAAAAAATTTGAATTTTACGAGAATAATGTAACATTATAAGGAAAAATTACGTCATTTTAGTAGCAAAGATGAAATGTTGAAGGAAAAAAAAACAAGCAAAACAACGAATAAAGTATTTTATAATTTCTTTTATAATTTTTGGAAAACTGGTTGTGGAAAAAGTTATGTTATGAGAATAGAAACAAAATATTAAAGTCATAATTACAAGAAGAAAGTTGAAAATATAAAAAAAAACAGCTGTAATTTTACAAGAATAAAGTCATAATTACGAGAAGAGAATTACAAGAAGAAAGTTGAAATAGTTGGGGGGGGAAAACAGCAGAAATAAAAAAAAAAACAGCTGTAATTTTATGAATTAAAATATGAAGGGAAAAAAGATGCAATTTTACAAGAATAAACTTAATATTATAAGGAAAAATAATGTTATTTTAGCAGCATGGAGTTGAAATATTACAGAAAAAATACCTTATTAAAAAAAAAAAAGCTGTAATATTAGAGAAACAAAACATCCTTCCATCTTCTATGCCGCTTATCCTCACCAGGGTCGTGTGTATGCTGGAGCCTATCCCAGCTGACTTCGGGCGAGAGGCGGGGTACACCCTGGACTGGTCGCCAGCCAATGGCAGGGTACATATAGACAAACAAGCATTCACACTCACATTCATACCTATGGACAATTTGGAGTCGCCAGTTAACCTAACATGCATGTTTTTGGAATGCGGGAGGAAACCGGAGTACCCAGGGAAAAGCCACGCATGCACGGGGGAGATGGCCAACCGAGATCTTCCCGATCTCCTGACTGTGTGGCCAACATGCAAACCACTAGGCCACCGTGCGGCCCACAAACAAAACAAAGTTATAATTTTAATTCAGTTGGGGAAAAAGTTATAATATTGTGGGAATAAAGGCATAATATGGGAAAATAAAGTCATATTATTACAAATTTACAAAGCTTATTTAAGAAGTAAATTTAAATATTTTGAAAAACAATAGCAAAGAGTGAAGCTGATACCAACAATACACTTTTTCACCTATATCACAAAGCTGAGATGCAGTATTTTCTTGAAATATACAGTATGTCACTTCTTAGCATATCTACATACAGTATGTTGCTTTACAAAACATCAAAGTGGCATCCTTTCATTTTTCACAACGTGGCTCTCGCTGGAAAAAGTTTGGACACCCCTGGATTAGAGGAAATGTACAATACTGTTTTTCTTTCATTTCTGTTTGTCTTTGCCATTAGACTACACGATGGACAGGAAAAACCATACAACAGTCACAACTGTAATGCCTAAAATTGGTAAGATATATGATATTTACTGGTAATTGGTGTTTGTTGTACTGTAATGTCCATTTTATACATTTTAATGTACAAGTGGATGGTTAAAATGTGCAATTAAGTTGATATTTTAACATGAAACTGCCCACTATTTGTATTTCTATTTTTCTAAATGTCAATGTTTAAGCACAGACGAATCCCTTAATTCTGCATTTCACATCGTCGCCTGTAGATGGCATCAATTCCCCGTTAATATACCTTTTAGTTGCCACACCAGACTTCAATTATGCATTTCCACATACATCCCCATGTATAAAACAGTAATGCAATAAATACATTAAATGCATATATTTAGGTGCAGGTCACTAGATGGCAAATGTTCTACATTTGCAGGTTTTGACCAGAAAGACTGGTAGGAATGTGTTTATACTGTACGGCATGTGTGATTATAGCAACAAGTCCTGTATGTGAGACTATGTCCGAAACTGTCTCTGTGCCTTTTGTTTTGGGAGCAGGAGGCCCAGGCGTGGCCGCCTCGCTTCTTCTCGGAACGCTGTTGATCAGCCTGTTCCTGATCCTGTCCGTCGCCTCCTTCTTCTACCTCAAACGCTCCCACAGACTCCCAAGCATCTTCTACCGCCGCAACAAAGGTAAGCCCGTACGGGGACTTACTGTCCTCTGAAAACCAAGCAACACACAGCAGATATTCTTTAAATAGCTGGCAACACAAGCAAGTACACCCACACATCTCCAAGTTGTGCCCTTGTTGTAAATATTTCGTGTGAGTACTATTGTTATCCACCACTGTAGAGAAAAGACGAGGATGGTAACTTTATACTGCTGTACACTGACTACTCTAAAGTATACCCAGGTTTCATTTTTTATACAATGGAACCCGCCTAAGTTGGCCTCGTCTGTGTGGGCCAACTCACGTCCTGATTCATTGTCTCTTTACACGGCATAGGAATGCGACTTCCTGTTCAGTGCAAACTAAGCTTCAAACAAGCAGCTAACAAAATGCACCCAGTTAATTAATTACATTTAAAAAATATATACTGTTAGCCACCGGAAGGAAGATTTGCGATTGTCATTGTAGTCAAGACATACGACAAACAAAATTAGCGCAGCAGCTCTATTAGATAAGAGAGGTATGTCATATGTCATATGGACATACAAGAATTGAAATAAAAATATGCACAAATGGAGGAAAATCATGTCAACATAACTTTTTGTTTGTTTACAAGTGAGCTCAGGGGACGTTATGACAGGCTGTGAACGTCACAGGCAGGAGAAAAAAGGAGCGCTTGATTTGCTCACCTGTACAGTACGGGAAGGGGCGGACTTACCATTAGGCAAACACAGGCAATTGCCTGGGGCCCTGAGATTTCAGGGGCCACCAAACATCTCATAAAAACTGCTTATTGATTTTTTTTGTTGTTGTTGTTAAATTTTAAAAGACAAACTAGTGTTTTAGCCTTAATTCACATGTTTAAAACTACATCAAAATGTGTAATCTTTCATCTAATCTTTCCAATTTCGACCGCTGCCTCTCCCTTCTTATGCAATGGACTGTTCCATTTTACTGAGCATGTGCACACTGATTACGGAAGACAGGACAAACAAACATGTTGGCGCGGAGTTACCCCAGACAGTTTTTATCAAAACTACCGAAGGTGTCAACCTTTATCACAGTCGCAAGAAACGGAGACCCGAGGACAGCAGCACCACTACGGTTGGTGTCAGCTGCGGAGAATGCAGTAGATGAAGCTGAGAGTGAAGCTTTTTCACAAAGATGTCAGTATTAAAGCGGTAAAGTAGGTTAAATGTCGCTTAATGTTCTTATCAATTGCAGTAAAGGCGTTGAGATGATTCACATGTCAAGTTGTAATAATCGTCAGGAGGATTTTAAGGACTTTATCTAGTTCAAGAAAAAGGACAATTTTCTCATTCACACTTGTTAGAAGATGATAAACATTAATATTTCAATGTTTTGGTGGTGGGGGGGTATATAAACATGGCTATGTAACTAGCAACTTAAGCTGACAGATAACGGTAACGAAAAAATACTCACATTTTGTAAAAATGCAAAAAAAACAAACAACAAAAAAAAAAGGATGTGGAAGGCACCCAAATGACTAAATAATAGTAATAGTGATTTCGCCACATTGGAGCGTTTTTTTTTTTGTTTGTTTTTTCAATTATCAGATATCTGAGTTTAAAAAAAAATAAAACAATTATCAGATTTGTTGGTATGACATTCTAATTCCCTCATATCAGCCTGATAATTACCCGTTTGATAATTATCATGCACCCCTACACCAAACGCTCATGTCTACTCAAACGGGTTCCACTGTAGTATTGTCCCTTGAAGGTGTACAGTAATAACAATGGTTGCAATGTAAGATAAAATCATATCTTCTGTGCTTTCACAGCCTTCATATTCCAGCCAAGCGAGACAGTAAGTCTGATTTGATGCTCTTCATGCAAATTTAATGAGACTTTTGAGTTGAGGCAACATTCTTCTGTTATTCCTTCCCTTCTCCAGGCTGTCATGATTCCCTCCTCGACAGGTGAGCAGCCTGTTTACTCACTCGTCTCACCAAACGGGTTATAGTGTAATTATGGTGTAACTGTCGTTTTTGTTTTCTCGTTTGCAGCGAGGAAACAACGATATGTGCGACGGGAGAGGCCCTTGGCGGAGCAGAAAAGCAACATCGCACCCGCCGCACCCGCCACGCGGGTCTACAACGTGTAGGGCCGAAAAGGCTTGAAGGACGTTTTTCCTTGAGCGCTCACGTCACTCATGTGAAACGATACGGGCACAAAATGTAGTGATGTTGTCAGTCGGCTTGTATCCTTATTTAAGCTTGTCACACTTGAACTTGACCTATTTTGCGCGTGCGTGCGCTTCTTAAGTCGATGCATTGATGCTGCACTCACAGATGGGGTCATACTGAAGTAGCTTTTTGAGAGCCGGTAGATTTTTTTTACGTCTTAAAAACATCACAGCAGCTAAGAACCAAGACGGCTTCCATTGCAATCATCATCATCATCTTACTGGTAGCCTTTTAATCCACACTCACGCCACTATCGTGACATCAAGACGTTACAGCGATGTATTCATTGGTTTGAGGCTAACGTGCATCGACCGTCGAGGCCAGTGACCTAGTTGGGTGATGGTGACAGAGCATCATCATCATCAGAGCCACCCACTGAAGTCTGTGCTGTTCTTTTTAAGTGAAGTGGGTCTACTTTTTAAAAATATTTGTGATTGTATGAGTGATGTTTTTCTTTATATTACTTGTCACCCATCAGCCAAAGTGAATGTATTTGCCAAGAACATGCCACACATTCGTTAGCTGTGTACGCACAGTAAAGCCCATCATTATTAGAACTCCCATTAGAATTACAATTTACAGTATATTCATTCTTAACAGGGCTGTCAAATGATTACAGTTTTTTATCAAATTAATCACCGTTTTCAAATTTATTCATGATTAATCAAGATTTGCAACTATGAGTGAAATATGCCTTCTTTTACTGTATTTTATGAACCAAAAGATAAATGGCAGTGCAGGAATATATATCTACAGTATGTGTATTAACAGCTCCAAATGAAGTCAAAATTTTAATTAAGCTAAAAGATAGCACACACGTCTGAAAGTCTATTTGCCTAACTCGAGTCTCTTTAATAGCAGCTGTATCTGTTTGTTTAGACCAAACATACACGTATAATAAAGAAGACGTTGTGATGTTCAGAGTGTCCCTGAATGCACCTCGCTGTAGTCTAGTAACAAGTGTCGTTCCGAGGAGGACTGGAGAAAATGTTTGTGAGTTGGAGATACATATATGGTGTTGGAATTGCACTGCTGTTGATGTGTTGGTACCAAAAAAACAATCAAATACCAAAATAGTTGTCGATTAATTGGATAATCGATGATTTTGATTAAACAAATGCTTTTTTCCAAACAGTGCATGTAACATGACTAGTTAAACGGTAGCCTACCAGAAAAGTCATTCATTGCCTTCTCCTCCTCCTGGGAACTAAAACCACTGAAGTCGGCTTCTTGAGCATCACAATTGAACAGCCTCATAACTCCTTCGTCGCACACTTTCAGTCTCTCTCTCGCTCTCTCTTTCGTCACTTTTGTCTCGAACAGTCGCTCAGCCTTTCGAAAACCGGTGATAGTGGACGGTGGGCGTCCGAGCAGTCCAAACAGAAGCTGTAGTAATTGTACACTTGATCAAACTTAAAATGTGTGGGATCAAAACTCGATGACTGCATAAGACTATAAAATGTGATATTAGCTTCCAATTCAATCGTCCACGTCACGACTTCCTGAAGCTGCGCTCCAAGTATCATGTCGTTTTTAGCCATATATTAGCCACATCACTGTACAGGATTCAAAGCGTGATTTAAAAAAAAAAAAAAAGTAGCGGCTTATACACGGGAAAGTACGGTAATCGGCGCACTGGCAAGGTATATTTTCATTATTATGTATTGTGATGCTTTCTTGTGGCATTTCCAGCAAAGTGTTACACATTCAAAAAATAGAAATGCACTTTCATTTATAAATAATTGTGGGCTTAACTGTATGTACATTTCCTGTATGCTGCAGTAGCGGTATAATAAGCACTTCAACTTAAAGACAATAAATTGTAAAGTGACAAGATCTTGGTGCACTTTATTAGCTAGTGTTTGCTAGTATTTTTTTTTTATTTTATTTTTTTTTACTGAGACTCTTATTGCCAGCAATTAAATATTGCTGGCAATGTCTTAAATATTACGTGACTTCCTTTGCCAAATGCTTTGGGGAGAATGGGATGTAATGACGGAATGTGCCATGACGAGCTTTAAAGGCAGCCACGAAATCATAGCTGATTGGGTATTCCAGTGGCCTTTTTACGGAATGTACCACTTCTTAAAACCAGCTATCTTTAAAAAAAACAAACAAACAAAAAAAGATTTACCACACATTTGATATATTTTGACTGCACTTGAGATTGTCGTAACAAGCACATGAAGTGGAGCAAAAACGAAGTGACCACGACTCATTTTTCCCTTGTTGCCTGGTGTGCATTGTGAGCGGAATGCATGTTTTATACAGATGATATTGTTTTGTAACGTGATGAAGATTGTAGTGACCATGAGATGAATGTTTGCAGAAATAAAGCACCTTCCTGGAAGAATGAGACGAGTATGAGTCATGACATGTTTGTGCTATTGTTTGACGGCTGAACGGCTTCTGGTTCCAGTTGACTCCTAGAAGGCGTGAGAGCAAATTAAATAAGCAGTACCATGCAGTTGCTTTACTGCACAGCACTCTGCAGCGAGAAATGCGTGAATGCCTGCAGCTTTACGCCTGTCATTGGCGATGACATCACTGTGTATATATTGTAACTTATTGCACCGAGGGCTGCCTTCTGAAAAATCCAAAGATGCATGGGGCCACTTTGATATTTGTATTGATTTTTTTCTTGATTAAAAAAAAAAGTACAATTATTTATATAGTTATAATTGTTTAGTTGTTTTTTTTCCAACATGCTGCATGCTAATAAGAAATGAACCAACGCACGCATTTTTTTTTTGTGCCAAAAATATATGAGCTGCGGGCCGCAATTTGGGCACCCGTGTTCTATGGAGTTGTTCAAACAAAAAGTACTGCAATTAGTAGAAATGTGACATGCTTATGTTAATTTTTTCCCTTATATATCCTGTCTGCACATTGTATTAACTTTCCATTTTGAGGGATTTACATATGCTAAAAATATACTATAATATAAATTATATATTAAAATATTTGGAGATGATTTATAATTTATTTTTTATTTGTGGTTATGTATTTATTGGATGTACTGTATACTAATTAGATATACTGTATAGTTATTAGAACTGCACTATATATATTTCTTTTCAAACCAATAAATTTATGCTTCTCAAGACCGATATGGTACCGATAACGTTTTAAATTTACATTTAACTGTAGTTTGTGCACACCTGGAGGTAAGAAGGACTCAAACTAATGTGGATTTGTACCAACTGTACTTGTTGATTTGTCCTAATCAGATATGATGACATTACTACTACCACATCACTACTATCAGGAGAACCAGAGTATAGAGCGGAGGGAGCCACCTGCTGTGGCCCAGCAAGGTGCACTGTATTCGGGCACATGCTCCAATACAGCCGGTGTGATGCCACGGATGTCAGGTGAACCGGAGTATAGAGCGACAACAGCCACCTAGCGTGGCCCAGCAAGGTGCACTGGATGTTTGTTTACAAGTGAGCTCAGGGGAAGTTACGACAGGACGTTAACGTTAAATATAATATTTTAATTAATTGCATTTTTTATTTTGCATTTTTTTTATTTTAAAATTACAATTTGATGGTCATCAAAAATGACATGAAAGCTCACGCACGGCTTTTCTGCAATGCTAATTGTTTTATAGGAAAACAAGTTCAATGTTTTTAACTTGGTGAAATATTTCTTACACCTCCTGAATGTCAGACGATGTGTGTGTGTGTGTGTGTGGGGGGGGGTGTCCTGAAATGTCATACCTCTGGTCATAGAGGGAAGGACAACTACATGTGACTGAACATACTGGTCTATTTATAAAAGCTGTTTGCAGGGCACCAGGCGGACATACGTATGTAAGGTTGAAGGGACAACAGCACAGGAGCCTTTGTCCTTGTCTACTTGCAGGTATGCAGACATAGAATCCTAACTAATGTGTGCCTAAATACTAAAACAGTGTACTTGAATATGCATGAAGACAGGACTGTGCTGTATGAAGCAACTGACTGTTTATTCACCAGTGACTTTCTTTTGTTAACTGATATGTCTGGGATTTTTTTCTGACCAGTCCTCACTCCTTCATGCATGTTTGTGAAGTATTAGTGTTGTGGCCTACAATGGGGGCTCTCTATGAGGCCTTTGTCTGCACATACACTAAGAGGTCACAATATTAGGTACACTTGCATCATATCATGAGAGCACTCACGCATTCTGACTTTACGAAGGTTAAAATGCTAATTTTCCATTGAACGCGGTCAGAGAGGTATTCAGTTAACTATATTTGTAAGATTTTGTATCTGATAGTGTTTTGTCTCTTGTGCAACAAAATCTGGCAACCAAAATATTAGGAACAGCTCTAAGTATGCTTCCGTGTATTGCAAACAATATTTTTACACTAGTCAAAGATCCTCTATGTGATAGGAGCGCTCTGCTGTTTTTAAGGACCTACTGCAGAAGCTGAGTGAAATATCCTGTTTATGGTTGGAACACTGTGCTGTTTTTGAGGACCTACTCTGCAGAAATGCTAGTCAAAGACCCTCTACGTGACAGGAGCACTCTGCTATTTGAAGTTATACGCTATAAAAAAAATGCAAGTGAATGATCCTTTACATGACAAAAGCGCATTGCTGATTTTAAGGACCTACTCCTAAAAACACTTGTCAAAGATCCTCTATATGAGGCGTGCGCTCTGCTGTTGTTAAGGACCTACTGCTAAAAACGCCAGTCAAAGATCCTCTACGTGACAGGAGCACTCTGCTTTTTTAAGTACCTACTGTAAAAAAAAAAAGCTATTCAAAGATCCTACGTGACAGGAGCACTCTGCTATTTGAAGTCATACACTATAAAAAAAATGCAAGTGAATGATCCTTTACATGACAAGAGCACATTGCTGATTTTAAGGACCTATTCCTAAAAACGCTTGTCAAAGATCCTCTATATGCCACGTGCGCTCTGCTATTTTTAAGGACATACTGCCAGCCAATCGCAGGGCACATATAGACAAACAACCATTCACACTCACATTCATACCTATGGACAATTTAGAGTCGCCAATTAACCTCACCTGCATGTTTTTGGCGACCAGTCCAGGGTGTACCCCGCCTGTCGCCCGAAGTCAGCTGAGATAGGCTCCAGCATGCCCCCGCGACCCTAATGAGGATGAAGCGGTATAGAAAATGGATGGATGGATGGATGCTAAAAACGCTAGTCAAAGATTTTCTATGTGACAGGAGCACACTGCTGTTTCCTAAAGGACGTACTGCTAAAAACACTAGTCAAAGATCCTCTATCCGACAGTAGCACGCTGCTGTTGTTAAGGACCTCCTACAAAAACGATAATCAAAAAGTCCACTATATGTCACGAGCGCTCTGCTGTTCTTAAGGCCCTACTGCTAAAAAAACTTTAGTCAAAGATCCTCTATATGACAAGAGTGCTCTGCTGTTTTTAAAGACACCAACTACTCACTAGTCTCTGTGGTATGTCAAGACAAATTCAGGTGTTCTACATTTAGCTCACGTGTTGCTGCCCAGACAGTTGGATCCTTTGAAGGACAAAAGGCAACATAAACGCCTGCAAAATGACCTTTGTGTTTCAGTGCCCAGGAAAGCATGTGACGTGTCAGAATGGATGACTTGGATCACAGCATGCACATTACAGAGGAGGACTGGTCCACCTTCTACCAGGAGAGTGAGGAGTGTTGTGTGCCGCAACCTTTGCTCGCCCGTCCGGAGAGCCTCGGTCGTCAGGACGCCTCATCTTCAGTCTTCCCCAAAGAGTCGTTGCAGAGCTTTGATGAAGCTTCTGCCTCCCGCAACAGTCAGGGTGCTGAAGGAGGACAAGAAGAGGATATCACTACAGATGCAAAGGTCCACATAAGTGATTACTCAGGAATCACTCTTGTCCGAGAAGAAGTGCACGTGACAGCAGAACATATCCCAGAGGAGACCAGAAGGTGCATCGTAAGCACACTGGAGGCTGTAGTCAGAGACGTCGCTCGATCGCTGGGAACGGACGTCAGATGCGAGGATGTCGGCAGAGTTCCTCTGAGGGAAGAGGAGAAGGAGCGCTGGTTCGTGACAGTCAACAACAGTCCAGTGCCTCGCCGGGCCCGTGCAGCTCCTGTGAAAAAAAAAACAAAGACAAAAAAAGAACATAAGGGGCAATACACTTGCAGAACCGACCAGGAACCCGAAAATGGATCCGAGACTTTGACAGATAATAACATGAACGCACTACCAAGTCAAAACACAACACAAACCCTACTAAACCTTAGAGAAAAAATCTGCAATGGTGACGATATCATGCAAAACAACAGAGAAGGAACCCTAATAAACAAAGCAGGAACCCTGCATGATGATACCAGACAGAACATTACTAAAGAAACCCTGCAACAAAACAATAGAGAAGGAACTCTGCATGGTGAGGATGTAGTGCAGAACAACAGAGAAGGAACCCTACAAAATGATAAAGAAATCCTGCATGGTGATGATATAACACAAAACAATAGAGAAGGAACCCTTCTAAACCTTAGAGACGGAACCCAACATGACCATGGAATCATGCAAAACAATAGAGAGAATGATATAATGCACAGAAACAGAGAAGGAACCCTGCATGGAGGTGATGATATGCAAAGGGACAGAGAAGGAACCCTGGATGGAGATGATATCATGCAAAGGAACAGAGAAGGAACAATGCATGGAAATGATATCATGCAAAAGAACAGAGAAGGAACCATGCATGGAGATGATATCTTGCAAAGGAACAGAGAAGGAACAATGCATGGAAATGATATCATGCAAAGGAACAGAGAAGGAACCCTGGATGGAGATGATATCATGCAAAGGACCAGTGAAGGAACCCTGCATGGAGATGATATCATGCAAAGGACCAGTGAAGGAACCAATGCAGCTCTTGGAGATGATATCATGCAAAGGACCAGTGAAGGAACCCTGCATGGAGATGATATCATGCAAAGGACCAGTGAAGGAACCAATGCAGCTCTTGGAGATGATATCATGCAAAGGACCAGTGAAGGAACCCTGCATGGAGATGATATCATGCAAAGGACCAGTGAAGGAACCAAGGCAGCTCTTGGAGATGATATCATGGAAAGGAACAGAGAAGGAACCCTGCATGGAGATGATATCATGCAAAGGAACAGAGAAGGAACCCTGGATGGAGATGATATCATGCAAAGGAACAGAGAAGGAACCCTGCATGGAGGTGATATCATGCAAAGGAACACAGAAGGAACCCTGCATGGAGGCGATATCATGCAAAGGAACAGAGAAGGAACCCTGCATGGAGGTGATATCATGCAAAGGAACAGAGAAGGAACCCTGCATGGAGGTGATATCATGCAAAGGAACAGAGAAGGAACCCTGCATGGAGGTGATATCATGCAAAGGAATAGCGAAGGAACCCTTCATGGAGATGATATCATGCAAAGGAACAGAGAAGGAACCCTGCATGGAGATGATATCATGCAAAGGAACAGAGAAAGAACCCTGGATGGAGATGATATCATGCAAAGGAACAGAGAAGGAACCCTGCATGGAGGTGATATCATGCAAAGGAACAGAGAAGGAACCCTGCATGGAGGTGATATCATGCAAAGGAACAGAGAAGGAACCCTGCATGGAGGTGATATCATGCAAAGGAACAGAGAAGGAACCCTGCATGGAGGCGATATCATGCAAAGGAACAGAGAAGAAACCCTGCATGGAGGTGATATCATGCAAAGGAACAGAGAAGGAACCCTGCATAGAGGTGATATCATGCAAAGGAACAGAGAAGGAACCCTGCATGGAGGTGATATCATGCAAAGGAACAGAGAAGGAACCCTGCATGGAGGTGATATCATGCAAAGGAACAGAGAAGGAACCCTGCATGGAGGTGATATCATGCAAAGGAATTGTGAAGGAACCCTGCATGGAGATGATATCATGCAAAGGAATTGTGAAGGAACCCTTCATGGAAGCTTTCATTTTGAGAGGGTGGACTCAGATGACTTTGTGGACAGTTCTGAGTTCTTTGCCCTTCAAAGTTCTGGTTCTGAAAGCTATCTCTCTGCTGCTGACTCAGTAGATCATGATCTCCTTGAGGAGGAGTCCTTTAAAAACCAACAAACAGAGTACTCATCATTATCACCGTCATGCAGCTCTCAGCCAAATGAGAGCCTGCATGCCAGAGGGGCAGCTACCAACTGTGGTGAGCAGGTTTGTGTTGGGTCCACAGCTCCAGGTGAGAGCTCCATGCGAGATAGTGACACACGCAGCAGCAGGACTGTGGATCCTTCCAGAGAAACTGAGCTTCCAGTACGTGGTGGTTCTCCAAGAGCTCAGCCCCTCCCAGAGGTAATCGTTACTCCTGTGGCCGACAGCCCCGAAGCCTACGCCCAAGCTGCAGGCCACAAATCACGCGTCTATGCTATCTCGGCCTTTTGGGACAAAATGGAAAAACTAACCATCAATGACATCCTCCAGCTGAGGATGGTAAGAAGTCCACCTCCCACCGAGACATTTAATGTCCCAACACAAAGCAGCCCCCTCGTGGATCCTGAGGAGCATCATTTGACCCACGAAGGCCTTGCGGACATGTCTGACGCTGCCGACTCGGACTACTTCACGCAGGCCGATGACTCCAAGGCAGATCGCTCAAGCTGGGATTTTTCTGTGTGTGATTTTGAAGACGATTATTGGCAATTTTTGGGCACCAGTCGGAACGCCAGTCCTGACCTGAGCTGTAAAACCCAGGAGGTGGAGAACGAGGAGGAGGAGGGGATGAGGAGCCAGACCCCGGTACCTGAGGAGGACTTTGCAGGACAACAGAGAATGCAGAGACGAATGACAAAAAGCAAAAGTGTGCAAAATGTACAAGCTCTCAACACTGAGGATTTATCTTCGGAGTCTGAGGTGGTTGTTCATGGTGACGCTCTACAACCTTTCACACAGGGAATGGTGCACTGTGCTCCCAAAGACATCTCATTAGAATGTATGGACCATGGTGTGTTATTCCCGTCCCTTGAGTCCCACAAGTGGAAACCCATCCCAATCTTCTCCTGCTCCCATCCCACTGTCAGAGAACTCACCCTCCCCGAGCAGAATCCCCTCTTCTTAAGCGCAGACGCCATTTCACCTGCCCGACCCGTGCTGCACCCTTTCCTCCACGCTGGTGGGACGATCCGCTACTTTGACAAAGGCAGCATCTGGTGTAGATGGTCTGGACAAGCTGAGGAAGGGGGCATCCTTGTGTCCATGTTGGGAGGAGACCCCCCTCCTCCACGTGAGCAGCACAGGATTCTGGGAACAATACAGACACCGGGTAAGTGTGAGCACCCTTTTCTAGGCATGGAAGTCAAAGATATACTGTACAAGGAAAGCAACATTGCGAATTAGGGATGCTCCAATCAGGGTTTTATGCTGCCGATTCTGATACTGATCATCCACGAGTGAGATCGGCTGATGCCGATCACATGGGTTAACTGCACATTTTGCAATTTATTTATGATGAGTGCTGGTGGCCAGGGCCATCGTTAGACAATTCCAAGAGCCCCTCGCAAATAGGTAATTATTAGAAAATAAACTTTTGACACAAACTTGAAGTTAATTTGATGCACGTTTTGTAGTAATACCAATACATGGGAAATAAGTTCTTCAATAATTGATTTTTTAGTTCAAGATAACAAAATGAAGAGAATAAAGTACAAATAAATATCTATATAAATGGAAATCTGTCCTGCTTAACTTAAAAGAGAATAAATAGAGTCTCCCGGTTGCAGGGGTGTCAAACTTTCATCATTATTAAAACAACTATTTGTCTTATTTATGTCTGGCAACATTTAAATTGTACACCACTCTATTTACCAAGCACATCTCCTCTCAAACCGTGTGGCCATCGTCTTTATGCTAATTTGTGCTCATTTGTCATTATATGGAGGCATAAAGTCTGAATTCAACAACTATGAGTTGACGCAAATATTCTTTGACCCTTTGGTGAGCTACTCAAAATCAGCTGGCGAGCTGGGAGACCCCTGTGATCGTATCACCTTCACAAGGCAGGACATACTATGTGTCAATGGTCAATAAACAACCACACACAAATAGTGTTTGGAGGACAAGACATAATTAGTATAACGACAACAGGAGAGCAAAATTGCTCAGTGACATTTGAAAGTTAGTACGTACCCAATGAACGTGAAATCAAGCAAAAATGAGCTCCAAACTAACTGCATCGCTTATTTGTTTTCAAAGCAAAACGTCACTGTGGTAAAAAGTCGCATTTGTAGTCCGATGACGAGAACCGAGGCGGATAACTCTAGCCAACTAGCTGCCGCCGGTGACAGATAGGCCAAGTGTGTAAACAAAGATGCAAGAAAAGTCGAACAGCATCAGGTTTGATAAGGGAGTGATCAAACACGCTGGCATCGAGTGATGTAGCCTGTGTCAAACTGAAGCCATTGAGGTTTTACAGACTTGTTTTGATTCTCGTGGCAATACGGGACAAAGCCCGTCCCTTATCGGCTCAATACGGATGTTGGCAACCCTAAGTGACAAAGCACACATGTAGGGTTTGCTGCCGCACGCCGATCGTTTCTTGTGATTGGCTTTGAAAGGCACTTATCGACATATGCCGATCACGTGATATGTAAGTGATATGTAGTATTCTGGTCACTAGGCCGCAGTAATGACACAAAACATTGAGACATTACCTTACATTACATTACCTTTGTACTACATGAAGTCAGCCATGGCATGTCCGACACAATAGTGTGGAAAAAAGGTATCCTCCGATCCCGTGTGGAAGTGGTAAGTTTTTGGCTTTTTCAGTTTAGAAGAAATAAATTTGAGAATAACTGGTGAGCTCGCTAGCAGCCGTCTCGTGTCCCTGCAGCATAAGAGTTGCAATGTGGTGTAAAAAATGAACAACATGAGTGAAATTGGCCGATTCTAATCAGTGGCCGATTGATCGGAGCATCCCAATTATGAATCATGAATGTCGCCTTCAGCGCAAGTCTTGCAGCAGTCGGACTTGTGTTTGGTCTGCATCGCCTTTGCTTCCTGGGTACTTATGTCCTCTGATCCAGAGTCAGCTGATGCCTGGAAAGCAGGTAGGAAAGTTAAGTTTAACCTTCATGAGGTTCAGCTGCACTATCTCACGACATCCATTTGACTTATGCTGATGTTATTCTTTGCAGCTCTGCTTGCAAACGTGAGCGCCCTTTCGGCGATCCAGTACCTTCGACAGAGAAGGCGAAGATGAGGAGTCCTCGACATGGCGTCACCGCACATAATCATGTGACGTCATTGTCTTTCAGTTCAGCTAGGGTCCATTCGTAGAGAACGTTTATTCCATATGTTCAGTCAGTTGTACACCATATAGATCACAAAAGAGATGATTGGTTGTCTATATTTTGTGGTTTATGTGTTTTTCTTCAGCCTGCATCTTTGCACAGCTCTAGCCACTTTTGAGTTAGCTGTTAATATCGGACCATTAATAATTAGCCGGAGTGAAGCAGCTTGTACAGTCTTTATGGCAGGATGGCTTTGCCCAAGATGGAATGATAGCCCTGAAAGTCAAGTCTGCATGTATTTCTGAGAAATAAAAGTGTTGTACAGTCAACAGTGTGATTATATTTGAATTTGAACATACAAAGCAGTAGGGGTGTCACGAGACGCTCAGCTCACGAGAGGAGAGATGATATTGGGTTCACAAGACGAGATGTTAAAATATCGATATTTTAACATTACGTTTAAGAAAACTACAATGACAAAATATAGGGGTGGATAAACAGATTTTTTTTTATTTAACCGAGTCACAAAACAATGCAGGTACGTTTGGAAATGTTTTATAACTTTGCATGCATGACGTTTGTAACTGTTGATCATTTTTCCACAAATTGAAACAAAAATCATTTATGTTGATATATAGTTGTGTAAAGACACATGTAAAATAGATTGCAATAGATTGTTCTTTCAGCGTGACCATAAAAATAAAGTTCCCATGATGCTTAGAGTCCCGAACCCGGAAGTAGTGAATAAGTCAGAAGTAGCCCGAAATAGCAGTTAGTACCATGTTTTGCTCGACACACTATGTTTATGTTCATTAAACAACCACACACGAATAGTGGAGGACAACACATAATTAGTATAATGAAAACAAGAGCGCAAAACTGTTCAGTGACACTTGAAAAAGTTAGTACGTACCTCATGAACGTGATATCCACTTACAAGTGGGACAAAAACGATCTCTGAGCAAACCGCATTGCTTGTTTGTTTTAAAAACAAAATGCCACTGTGGTAAAAAGTCACATTTGGAGTCCGAAGAGGAGAAGCTAGGCGGGTAACTCTAGCTAGTGACTTCGGTGCCGCCAGTGACAGCTATGCAAAGCTTGTAAACAAGGATGCAAGAAAAGTCGAGCAGCAATAGGTTTGATAAGGCAGTGATCAAACACTTTGACAACGATTGGCGTAGCCTGTGTCAAACTGAGGTTTTACGGACTAGTGTTGGTTCTTGCGGCAATACGGGACAAAGTGTGTTCTTTGTGGGCTCACTGTTGGCAACCTACGTAGGTAGTACACATGTAGGTTTTGCAGCCACACGCCGATCAGTTTTTGTGATCAGCTTTGAAAGACATTTTTCTGCATATGCCGATCACGGCTTTTTTTTCACTAATCAATGGCCGATCGATCGTAGCATCCCTAATGGAAATACAAGTGATACAGTTTGTAGTATTCTGGTCACTAGGCTGCAGTAATGACAAAAAACATTGAGACATTACCTTCACACTACATGAAGTCAGCCATGGCATGTCTGACAGGATAGCGTGGGAAAAAAAGGTCTCCTCCAATCCGGTGTGGAAGTGGTTTTTGGCTTCTTAAGTTTAGAAGAAATAAATTTGAGAGTGACTGGTTAGCTCGCTAGCAGCTGTCTTGAGTCCCTGCAGCATAAGAGTTGCAATGTGGTATAAACAATGAACAATAGCAGTCTAAAGATGACTATAGGCGTGTTATTTCATGTCAACAGGCCTCTAATAATGTTAAAAACCGTATTTAGAAAGTCATAAACAGGTTTTCTATGCTCTTAACTACGAAAATAATCCATTTATTAACAGTGAATTGCTATAAACGATGGACGACTGCAAAGTTGTACATGCATAAAACAATTCTAAATGCATATAAACAACAAATGAAAAGGCTCAATGAGCATTTAAGGTTACATTTACCTTAAATTCAACAGCACATTTTGCTCCATAGGGGCGCTTTCAGGCCAAAGTTGACACTCACCTCTGCTTGTTTCCACACAAAATAACAAAGGGAGAAAGGTGTCACTGCGGAATATTTATTGAAATAAATATGCAATGGATACATTTTTATATTAGGTCACATAAATACTAAATTTCAAGGCAGTTTCTTTTTTCCACAAAATCAATCAAAAGATTCAGTTTGCCTCCAATTCTCTTATTTGTATCAAATGACAAACTTTTCCTGTGGGGACCGATCATGTTCCAATGAATAATTATTATTATAATATAGTGTTACAACTTAAGGTTTCCTGCATTAACCAAGGGTCACATCTACTGCTAAGAGTACTCATTCATATAGAATATGGTCAACATTTAATATTTACAGGCTCAAAAGGTAGGAGTGAATAAAGCTTAGGTCGTACTGTGAAAAGATATCTTGATATATAAAATTTTCGGATTTAGACAAATATTTAGCAGAATTAAAGAGTAAAACCAACCTCTATTAGCTTTTAAAAGACTAAACATGACGTGATGCCACTTGCTACTCTAGTTCGAGTCATGCTAGTTCGTTAACACTCATTCAAACAGCGGTTTAAATGTCATTCTGTACAAGGAAATCATTTATACACAATCGTATATATTTAAGGTCTTGCCAAAGTCTGCTTCCGGATTACCAGAGCTGCGTTGTAGCAAAGTTGCGTGGCTGCATAATATGAAACTGTTAAACAGCAAGTTGGTGGAAGTCCATCACTTTGAAATCTCACATGAATGCGTGAGATGGCTCATAAAAGTAGAAAGTGAACATCTTGGCCAGACTTTAGCAGTCCTGTTAAGTGCTGGAGGAGGAATGCACATATCGATACACATATATGTTGTAAAATATATCAAAACAAAGACGTACAGGACTTTACTCGGTGACAAGTACAGGTGCACCGCATGGAGCTCACGATGGCTTGTCGCCTTCTTTCTTCAGACGGCTGTTGGAGGACGGATGTAAATAAAAAAAAAAACAAAAACAAAACATTATTTACTGCATTCACTGGCTTTAACACAGTGAAACACCTCACCTGTAATAATCTTCCTGGCTGGGCAGTGGGCCTCCATGCAGGTGATGCCCATGCAGCCACTGCTGCTCCATGGCCATCCTCTGCAGCTCTGCAGACTGAGCATGCATGGCCTGGAGCTGGTGTGCGGCTGACATCTGAGGAATCGGACCCTGCAGCTCCCGAGGGTACGCAGCACCTATGAAGAGCACAAATAAGCGTTCTAAGGTAAGGATGGACATAATGATTGATGAATTGATTGAAAAAATGTGCGAAATGAAAGCAATTGAGGCAAAGCCGAGTGCACTGCAGCAGAGTCGCTGTTGACATTGCAGTCTAAAAAATGACATATCAGAAACATCAGCTGAGGAATGGACTTGAAAACAATTCAGTTTAAGCTCTTTCGCTCAGTCTTTCGGCCAATCGTGCTCTGATCAGTTTGGTACCCTCCTTTGGCACGATGGGAAGAGGTGGGCCAAGGCACGGAACAATGGCATGCACATGCGCAATATAGCCAAGTCACTGTGCCAAGTGACTGTAATGCAGGTGCATCCAAAGTGCGGCCATGGGGCAGATTGTTTTTTTATTGTCCCTCTGCCTATTTAAAATAGAGATGCACGTTATATATTTTTTTCCCCCAACAGATACCGATAACTTTCTTGCTTTGCAAGACCAATATCATACCGACCACCGTTAACTTTTTTTTACATCTAATTTAAAAAATTTAGATTTAACTGTAGTTTGTACGCACCTGGAGGTAAGAAGGACTCAAACAAATTAGGATTTGACCAACTGTACCTGTTGATTTGTCCTAATCAAATATCATGACATTACTTGAGGAGTGAGGAGCCATCTGGCGTGTCCAGGCAAGGTGCACACGCTGAGCAGCCAGAGTGACGCCACAGAGATCTCTGGCAAACCTTTTGCACTTTTCAAACACCGCGGCACAACATGCCCCAGGTGTGGTAGCGATGTGGTGCTTCAGGTGGCTGATCAGGTTTTGTTGTGTGGGTTATTTTCCCGTCATCATGGAGCATTTGGTCCAACTACTACATGAAATGTCTCTGAAACAGTTAATGTTTGTTTACAAGTGAGCTCAGGGCAAGTTGCGACAGGCTATTCACGTCACAGGCAGGAGCATTTTTTTATATTATCGGTTATCAGAGCTATTTTTAATGATACAAAACATTTTACAATAGAATTAAACAACAAGGCTCAAAATAATCCAAAAGTCAAAACCCACACCACGTTCGCTATCCTGCGACTTTATTGGTCCGTGTGTCTTTTAATAAATATGGTCGCTTTCCTCGCAAGTTAATGACAGCTGCCACCTCGCACAATAGAAATAATCAGAATGACTTGAAATAAGACTGGAAATAATCCACAAAGTCAGTGAAACTGCAGTAAAACAGTAGTGGCACAAGCGAATGTGCCGTAACAATAAATGCTTAGTGTGAGCACAGGCCAGCGGGGGCCAGGTGAGGGCCAAGTGCAGCACGGTATGAATGGCCTAGTGTGAGTACGCCCTAAAATTCCTGTAACGTACCAAACAAAGGGTGACGCAGCATCTCATGGTCATGTGGAAGATCAGTGAGCAAAGAGTTTGGGATGGGGCCTCCAGGAAAAGGGAAACGGGCCAGACGTGGTCCAGGTGCCAACGGGTCCACCAGAGGATGAGGACTTGAACCTGTGCGAAGAAACATGAGATGTAGGCCACCTGATGAATGACTTATCAATAATAAATAACCTCACCTTGACCGAGGGGGTCTTGTTGGTGGAGGTGGAGGTGAGAGTGGATATGCGAGTGTTGGTGGTGATGCGGTGTCACATTGAGCATTTGGAGCCTGGCGGCGGGGTCGGGGGCCACGGAGGCCATCCTCTCGGCGTGGAGCCTCTCCGCGGTCAGACGCTCTGCGTAGCTCAGCTCTGGACGCAGCTGAGTCCCGGCCAGCACCATCCTCTCTCGCTCCAGATGGTTGAGGCCGGGATGAAAGGGCGCAAAGTGATGAGGAGGTCCAGGTATGTGGGGCAGAGCCAGAGCCCCGTGCCTGGCGAAGTGCTCCATGGGGTTGGCTGATGGGTGTAAGCTTTCCAGGTCAGGAGGCTTGACCTCAAAGCCAGGCTTCATCCTCTCGCGGAGCTCCCTCTCACGGAGGTTCCTCAGCTCGCGCTCTCTCAAGCTGGGCTCGGCGCTGTACAGGCCGGGCATGT
The DNA here is from genome assembly GCF_027744805.1 of Dunckerocampus dactyliophorus. Taxonomy (NCBI): domain Eukaryota; kingdom Metazoa; phylum Chordata; class Actinopteri; order Syngnathiformes; family Syngnathidae; genus Dunckerocampus; species Dunckerocampus dactyliophorus. Next base: position 3,052,293 of record NC_072826.1, read on the forward strand.
GGTAGGCCAGCAAGGGGTCCCCGGGACTCAGAGACACATAGAACGGGTGGTTGCGGTTGGTGGGCGACATGACATGCGGTCGGGCGTATTCACTCAGCGTGCGTAGAGCAGGAGTATCAGGGCCGATGTAGGGGGGCACGGCGGCGACGGTGGTGGGCGGCTGCTCAAACACGGGGCGTCCATGAGCGGCCATCTGAACCTCACTCATGCGGCTGTCATGGGAGGAACTGGATGCTCTCTGTAAATAAAGAGTTTGTAAGATAACGCCCTCATTGCTTGTGTGACAGCTTTTAAAAGTTCGTTATTATTTTTTAAGATGAAAAATCCGTCTTAAAGCTTTTCATGACATCATGAAGGAAAAAACGCCTTCCCCATGGACATGATACCACCTATGACCCGCTCCTGGCTTGATGATCCTGCCCCGTGTGTACACCCACCACCTCATGGAGGACAGCTTTGCACGTGTTTTAAAGGCTTCGCTACACATCTTAAAATAAAGTCTGGAGTCAGTCAGTCAGCTATAAATGTGGAAGCTGTTGTTTTTGTTCAGTGAATAGGCTAACATAGTGTGTTAAATGTTGCTGTCAAAATACAACTGTAATGTTTGCACTGTAGCTCACACTTTAGCACTCAAGCACTTTGTCTTCCCAATGTCATGGTTTTGTCAAGTGCACACAATATTATGCCTATTGTTTATCTGTGTGATTAGTGTTTTCCTTTCCCCCCCCCCATTCTTTTTTCTCTTCTTTTATGTCACGTTATTGTTGTTGTACTTAACATCAACCGGCCCTCAGGGACTGAAGATGGAAATTAGCCACTGACTATAATCTTCCATATTTACATGAAAATGTTGATGAATATGCACTGTCTTCAGATTGCTTAAATAAATAAATCTACAAATCTACATAGCTATGCTAGTGTGCTAATGTTTGCGTCCTCCTGTCCCACTCCTTAATGTTGTTGTATGTGATATATGGCATCTATTACGTTGGACAAGTGTAGCGTTACAGTGTATGTGTGAAAAGTGGATTAAGTGCACAATAGCGTCTCACTCTGTCAGAGACACCTCTGAGCTAAAACAGTTGAAAAATACTATGATCAGTGACCTTTACAAAAGACTCTCACTTACTGCGTTTCTGTCTGCCTCCCTCTCTCGCTCGCGCTCCTTCTCCCTTTCACGTTCCTGCCGAACGCTAAGTTCTGCCTCTCTCCGGGACTTCTCTATGGCCTCCTCCCTTTTCTTGGCCAGCTTGGAGGAGGAGAGAGGCGTGAAGAAAAGGTCGGTCCGAGCGCAGGAGTTATAGCCGCGATCCAGATGCTTGATGAACCTGAAATGAACGGGAGGAGTGCATTTAATTTGCCGTTGCTGCTTTGGCACTTTTGATGTACAATTCATGTGACACTTTATTATTAGGTACATCAACAGTATCTGTCATTGCATTCTACTGATCCCATACCATTAATGGCTCAAAATAGATGAGTGTGCATACATTCTTCTATTGTATTCTTCTGTTGGAGCTCATTAGATTGTGCAGGTGTATTTGATGTTGTATTGAGAGGATACTGTATATGCAAGCTGCACATGGCGCTTTCGTGTTTGCACAATCTAGTCAAGAGCTTACTGCAAGTGTTTCACAAATATACTTTGCATTCAAAATAAGCAAACAATCATGTTTATCCTTGGTTCATCTACATTGTTTGTGCTGTATGAGACAAACTGGAGACGCACCGTGCCGACTGGCTGGCGTGGCTCGCCATGTTGATGACAGTAGGTTCAGGTGAAGGACTACGAGGTGGAGACTGTGGGCTCTCAGCTTCCTCGATCTCATCCAGCGGCTCCTCTTTGATCTGAACTTGTGACGCTCCCACTGTGGCGCTCGGCGACGGTCTGAGTGGAACAGGCGGGAAGGTGGAAGGCTGCAGACTCGGGACAGGGCCGACAGAGGACGAAGTGGCAGAGGCGAGGGGGTGCAAGGGCGTGCCGCATGAATGAGGGGTGCTTGTACTCTTTCCAGGGTGAGCCTGCACCTGAGAAATGACCGGAAGCTGGCCGGAAAGCGGCTGCACAGGCAGAGGCTGTGGCATGAGCTGGAGAGGAGGAGGGGGTGCGCCTGGAAGATGCTGGTTGGGCAGAGAGTTGAGGGGCTTGAGAGCAGGTGGAGGGGGAAGGTTGGAGGGCATCTGGGGGAAGGGTGGAGCAGACTGGTGTGGTGTCTGCTTGTGGGAGGGTGGAATCGGGGTGGTGGGAGGGGGCTTGATTTGGGGCTGCGACTCCCTAAAGAAGGGTGGAGGTCGCTGGGTGGGTGGCGGCTGCGAGGAGTTGAGAGCAGGTGGCACCTGAAAGGCAGAAGAAAGAGGAGAGTCCACTGCTGGCGGAAGAGGTGGTGCAGCGGAGAGAGAATGAGGGCTGGGTGCTGGGCGGCTGCCTGGGCCTAAATTGGCAGTGGACTCCCCGGGGGGTGCCTCAGTGGTGTCTGGAGATGGAGGGGATGGGCTAGGAGCAGGACCAGCAGAGGGGGTGCATTGCGGTGGAATAACAGCTGCACCTTGAGAAGGAGGCACCTGCGGGGGCGCTAGGTCAGCCTGGGCAGCCGGCTGGACAGCAGGCTCCGTCGGGACAGCGCTCGGTTGAGCAGACGAGTCAGAGTCGCTCTCGTTGCCCTGCTGAGGGCTGGGAATGCTGGGGGAGGAGCTGCGGTTGTCCTGATCAATGTCTTTGGTGTCACTGCTGCCGTCGTCCTGAGCGCTGCGGCTTTCTGAGGAGCTCTCCTCCTCTACCTCGGCCTCCAACTCCGAGCGAGAGTCCTGCGGATCCTGGGGGCAGCGCAAAATTGATGAGTGACATCGCGACACAGCTCTTGCACCTACTAGTTCAAGATAACACACCTGCTTTTGCCGCCCATTTCTCACCTGCGTCTTTGGCCTTTTAGGTTTGACTTTTTCAGGCTCGTCAGGCTCCTGAGGAGGACTCTCCCTAACCCTTTTCATCGTCTTTGGTGTGGCTGCCTCCTCTTTCACTTTCTGGAGAGAAAGCGGAATATTGAGTCATCTATCAATGTCAGAAGTTGAACGTTTGGAAGAATCAGAAAGAAGAAGATACACGTCTATTATTTTGCGATAACCCTGAAGAGATGTTCAAGCCATTTTGTCTGTTGAATTAATATATGTGACATTTACCAGAGGCTATTCAGTTTAAAACATTTTACAATGGTCATTTTGGTCTGTTTTCCCTAAATCAGCCTAAAATGGCAACGTTACACAAAAAAAACATTGTTCCTCACGACTCTGCCTGTCAAGATAATCAATTGACTTGATTGACATGATTGTAAAAACTAAAAGGGATCATTTGCCTGCCTTGATATGTTGACATGTGCGTGCGTGTTTGTTTTCCTCCTCTCTACCAAATAGGCTGGATGACAAGAGGGTTCATTCTGTGCATCGGTCTCAATACCTGGGTGTGTTGGTTCTATAGCGGAATGAATGGAGTGAGTGAACCCTCCTGTCAGTCATTCAGTCTCTTTGTCCCAGTGGGGAGAAGCGGGGCGCTAGCAAGTGTGCACTTGCTGGCTGTGTGTGTCGTGTGCGGCACCATCGAAAACTTTCTTGGTGCCTGTTGTGTATAAAACACCATCTGATGTCATTTTGCAACATGAAAACGTTTGTGACAAAGACAATAATAAAATGGTGGAACGTGCATTTTAGCTGCCGTGATTCCGGAAGTATAACACCTCAATGTGCACCAAACTGCTTCCAAAACATGTACTTCAACAAAACGTTACACCTCATTAAACATAAACAGCGTATTCCACACACAATGTTGCTAAAAGTGAAGCAAGGAAGTGTATATGCAAATGAGCTGACATCTGCATTGACACACTATGTGAACTTCAGAGTATTTGCGGGTTATTTATCATTTTTTTGGTAAATATTCAGACAATAACAAAAGTGACACTGATTCAAAATCAGAAATATGGCGTAGTGTCCATGATACGCGTTAGGTTTCGTTTTCTCTGCTTTTTCTAATCAATACACTTTGGGGAACTATTGTTTTACATCATGTTTCCGCAGAAGGTTAAGTGTCTTACTCTTACTCTGAAGTGTGCTAACTAACAATAAATTGAAGAACAATTAAATTGCATTGAAGTGCTATTTTGTTTACAGAGACTTGCTATTCCATTTTATTTATTGTTTTTATTGTTGTGTTTTTTATTGAAGTATTTTTTCAGTTAAATTTTTTACTGTTTTTGGTAATGATTGTGATTTTTATTTAAGTGCAATTTTTGCTAAAAGACAGAGTCCATTTGATTTTAATTTTGTTTAATTGTCATTTGTTTAATTTAGTTTATTTAAAAGCTCTTCACATTCCAATTACAATGCTAAATAGTCTTGGGAAATTCAACTTTATTGCTTTTGATACGGTGTACTCGCATTATTATGCCATATATTATCATTACATTAATGAAAAGATCCTCTCAACATAATGTTTGACATGAATATCATGTCAGCAATAATTTCTTATCGTAACAGGCCTACTCGCGACAAAAAAATGTTCTGTTGAAAACCCATTCAAAATGTCATTTGTCTAAATCAGTGTGTTCAAATGTGTGACTGGTAGGTGTTGTCTGCCTTGGTTTGGTAGTGCAAAGGGGGGTTGAAATTCTTTTCGACTGTCCCGCAAGCATTATATCCCACCCTCTTCCTTCTTTAATATTGCAAGCCACCCCCTATGTAACACACACACACGTGCATTAGCTATGTTGGTGTTTACCTTGTTAGTCTTCTTGGTGGAGTCATTCTTACTGTCTGCGGTGGAACTTCTCGTTCCACTCTGTGAATTTTGGCTGCTGGCCTGCTGATCCTCTCTGGTGGGGGAGCCCGTGAGCCTCCTGTGGCCGCTTCTTAAGGATGACAACTGCTGTATGTGCAAGACAAAGCGTTTCTCTCAGGGTTTTACTGTTAAAACACTAACATGTAAATGTTGACTAATAGTGACAGAGGTTTGAGTGGCATGCTCACAGGTGCTCTGCTTCGCCGCGTCCTCATGCCGTGTTTACTGTTCCCCTCCTCTTCCTCCTTGACAGGCTTAAACATGAAGGACGCTCCTGAGGACTTGGGTGCTGCCGGCAGACAGCCGTGCTTGTTTTCGTACGTGCGGCAGGGTGTGCATAGCAATGGGTTATATCTTCCTCCTTGGTGCCAATCCTTAGAACCTGTTTATGGCCAAAACAGCCTTAGGAGGTTGTAAATGTAATTAACAACCACCACACTGCTCCCAAATACAAGTCATACGCACGTGTTGTACCGCAGTGGCTGCAGCTCTTTACTTCCTGCTCGCTATCTTCGCTGTCGAGCTCCTCTTCGCTGGCTGAACTTGCATCAACTGCAGAAGAAAATGAAGACTTATGAGCCCAAGTCCACAAGCTTTGAATGAGAGATGGCGGCACACACAAGCTCACCTGAGTAATTTCGAGACGGGGCGCTCACGGGAGCTGCGGCAGAGCGGGTCTTCGCCTTGCGAGACGACGGCTGCCTGCGCTGCTGTCGGTAAGCTCGTGTTCCTGCGGCCTCTGGAGTTTTTTTCCAGTGGTAATAGAAGGTGATCAGCTCTCCCTGTTGGTACAGATGCTGCTTTTGAACTACAGTTTTTTGGTTTTTATGGTGTTTTCACGATGTAAAAGCGCTCACTTACGGTCTTTTTGCCTGGCAGGAAGTCTTTCCGAATCCGGAAAAAATTCTTTCCATACTGTCTGAGGCCTTTGATGAAGCGTTTCTGGAAAAAAATTATATCATCTGAAGTCAATTCTCCAATGCAGTTTGCTGTTTTACAAGGTACAGCATTAGCAGCATTGCTCCACCAACATTCAAACATGAGTGACAGTAATTAACCTACCACATCATCCTCAGACCAGCACTTCTCAATAAGCTTGGGCAGAGGCTTCTTTACCAGACGCTGCAGAGCTTTTGCGGCATCGTAATGACTCGCATGCAACTGGGAGGGGAAAAAAATAATTACTGAATTTGCAGTGCAGCTGAAATTCTTATTTGGGTACAAGCTGATGATGACAATGAACACAAGATGAGCTCTCTACCATGTTGAGAGCATTCAGGGTGGTGTCATCCCGAGACGCTGCCAAACATCCATCCTCTGTGGATCCTCCATCGCACATCCCCGCAAAGGCTGCCATGCTCCTAGAACAACAAATACAATAGACTCAGGGCGTAATCACACTAGGCCGTTCGTAACGTGCTGGACTTGGGTGTGATTCCCTGCTGGCCTGCGCTTACACGCCATGGCCGGTTTGGTTGTGACATCACTTCTATTCTGCTGTTTGACTGCGATGTCTCTGACTTTATGGACTATTTCTAGTCTTATATGAAGTCATTCTCATTATTTATTTTGCCCAAGACTAGCCCAAACATAAGTTGGCCCCTTTCAAAATACAGTTGAGCTCACGGGTGAGCTGGAGCCTATTCCAGTGAGAGGTCACCGATCAATCACAGAACAGTTATAGGCAAATGTTCACACTGCCCAGTTCGAATTTTTTGTTAAAATCCGATCTTTCATGTGTTGTTCACATTAACCAAAAAAATGCGACTTGACAATGTGAACGCAAAGCGTCCAGGAAGTATGCACGACGTCACACGCTTTGACGTGTCTTTACAGAAGTTGCTATGTAAGTAAACATGGCCTCAATTTGTGCTCTCCTTGGTGTGGTTGTAGAAATTTCAAGGATTTTGTGCAACGGGAGTCAACATTTTCTAAACCAGATGATTAAGATTAAGAAGAAAGAGGGCAAGACTTTTGGCTATGGCTTTGTGGAGAACTTACTGCGAGCGTGTGGGTGGATGAAGGCGGAGTACCCAGAATTATTTAATAGTAATTACGGCCTTTCAAAAACACATGTACTCTTGCCATGAGGTGCAACCAATTGATTAACCATGGGTGCACTCATACTAGGGGGGTATAAAAGTGGCTCCACCAAACCAGGCTTTGTGCTCAAGATGCAACTTGACAAAACCTAACATCTGCAATCAGACTTAATTGGTCCTGAGACGGTGGTTATCAACTTACTTTGTAAAGTCTGGTTTTCAACTTTGTGCTAAGTGCACGTTCACATAAAAGGGGGCACAATATAATAAAAATATATAATAACTTACTTATTTGAATCTTTGAAGTATGTCTTCTTATGTGTCATTGTGACCACTAGGTAGCAGTGTTGACGTGAGCACTCACGCAAGGGATGCGGTGACGTTTACTTCTGCTAATGTTGGCCTAATTATTAGTATTTCATATTGCATTTTATTATTTTATTTATTTATTTTATTTTATTTATGCTCATGTGAGCATATCTAACATATTCCCTCATCTTAAAATCTATCTTGCTTATAGATGGATAATATCATCAAGGAATGCTCTTTTTTTCCCTTATTTTTTTCCTCCATGTCCCCTCGGGAACCTCGTAGGTTCTCAATAAATGGTGACACCATCTCTGAATTAGTTCAACAGTGAAACAGTGGCACTTTCATAGCCCATTTTAAGATGAAAACCTGGACATAACCTGGTCCTGGCCAGGTTATGAGTTTAGCCCAAGTTACCATGGCGATACAGCTGCTTTAAAAGAGAGCTACCTCCGCTAAACACGCATGTCCAAATTTCAACTCAACACAGCTCGCTAACCCACTAAACTCGCTTCGCAGAAAACCTCCTAGGCCCTTTGAACCATGCTGGGCTTGGACACCATGTTATAGACTAGGGGTCATCAACCCGTCGATCGCGATCCACCAGTCGATCTTTGGGACCTTGCCACTCAATCGCGAGAATATTAGAAAAAAAAAATATTATTACATCAGAGCCCTCCCCTCCCAGGGAGTGACCAACAGGCACACATTTTGGCCAGTGAACACGCCCGTACGCCTCACCGCCCTCCAGGGACGCAACCCGAAGCTGCAGCTAGGAGCCCAGCCACACACCGGCTCCCCTCGCCCCGCATCGTTCACAAGGGTGCAGAGGTTGAGCAACAGGGACAGAGAGAATGACAGAGTGCAACAATGTGCCTGCTCACACAACAGTAATTATTGCACATTAATGTGGTTCAAAATCTGCCTTTGCTACCTCAAAATTAAGGCAAATATAACTCCATAGATGTGCACCTCCAAAAAAAACGGCTCATCAGGACTGACTGCTGTGACGCAGCCGCTCTCCCCTCAACCACCATCGCTCGCCCACGGCACTGAGCCAACAAGCCAAAAAGAGTTGTAGTTTGCTAATAGAGCCGACGCCACAAGCCCAACACCGACGAAGATCCACAAAAGTTGGGGTGCCCAAAGTGCGGAGCAGAGGCCATCTGTGGACCATGGCTCATTTATGATTGCATCACTGCAGAAACAAAATTAAATAGAGCAAAAGGCACAATGAGATAAAGCTGAAATGTTGACGCCAAAAAACAATAACACAAAGCTTTATATTTAAAAACAAAGCTTTAAATATCTGAATATCTGTCACATTTTAATTCACTTTAAAAACCTTTCTACATAATATAAATATATATATATATATTTATTTATTTATTCATTTTTTTTTCTTTTTCTAGGCATATATACCCTGGGGGGGCGGGGGGTAGATCTTTCGCAGGTTCACGGCCGAAACCAGAGATCATGGGCTCAAGAAGGCTGGTGACCACTGTTATAGACTATTAGTATTGTAATGGGACACGTGCAGGGTCGGATGTAGTGCCCAAAGCCAAAAAAGAAAAAAAATCAATACAGTCTCCAACCCTGCCATGACTAAAAATAAATCAATGACTTGTAAATTTTTTTATGAACACACAAGCCAAGGCACTCACTTAAGACTGGCAAAGTTGCGAATCAATCAATACGAGTGTCAGCGACACTGACCTGGCCGCTCTCAGGTACATGAGAAGGTCGCAGTCATTGACACCAGGCGTCCACATCAGCTCCTCGCTGTCCGTCTGAGTGTGGGAAGCGGGCACGGGGCGAGGCTGCAGCTCGGGAAGCTTTGCCTTGCACAGAACACAGAACCATTTGAAATATCTTGTCAAACCTGAGGCATGCACAGACTGATTTTTTCAACATTAGAAGCAAATACAATCCAAAAATAGTGAGGGTTGTTGTTAATATCGCAACTAACAGTTATAAAAGACTAAGTATATATAATAAAATATTTACTCTACTGTATGTCACAAAAGTGAGTACACCCCTCACATGTCAGCAACCATATTTATTACAGTATACCTTTTCAAGGGAAAATACTACACAAATGAAACTTGTGCCGGCTCTGGGGAGGTGTGGTTCCAAGCAGAACATGGTCTAGTCCCTTAGGAAACTGGGCTGCATGGAGGGCAACATAAGGAGCCCAAACACGCCTCCAAGATATATAATCATGGCTGACTGTGTCGACAATGTGTTGACTCATTTTCAGTGCATAGTAAATCCATACTGCTGTACAAGCTGCACACAGACTACTCTAAAGTATATTCACGTATACTTTCTATAGTATTAATTCAGTGAAATTGTGAATGCTTGCTGAAATGAGGAGTCTCACTTTTGTGAGGCACTGTATAGTAAAAAAGAAGCAGTTAGTGCATGTAGAATTTAATTTTGTGTTCATCAACAATAGCAGGGTGTGTACCTGGTGACTTGGCCCCACTCTTATCTCGCCTTGAGTGCTGTTCAAGCTCCTACAATAAATGTAAAAACGTATGACAATAATTCAATTTGCTTTGCAGTGATAAATGATCAGTGTCAGAGTGGTTAAGAACAAGTAGAAATCAAGGCAACCTTGATGGGCTGTGAATTACCAGGCGATTAAACACGCGCGCGCGCACACACACACACACGCGCGCGCGCACGCACGCTCGCTTGCACGAGGCAACTCAGCTGATTATCTCTGCTTCATCTCCTCAGTGATCTCATTAACACCCCGCTCCGCCCACCCGTCAAAGTGTCATCCAATCAAAGCCTGCGGCCCGCCATGTTTCCTGACATTAAGCCAGTGAAATACGACGCCAGCGGACGCGAAGGCCTGTCAATCAATCACACGGCTTTAATTATTGCAGTCCCCATTACAGGATCAGTGCGTGCTTTGAAACAGTCTGACAGAACTCAAAAATACTCCTATGCGTAATCGATGGTGCTCATCCACGTTCGCATGCACTTGACATGTCAGATGTGCGTGCGGTTGTGGCGACCCACCAATATGTAAATACACTCCGACTACAAATGGCGTTTTAGTCGTTAAACATGTCTGCAAACCAAAACGCCACACTATGTATATTTTTTCATATATATGCGCGCTGTTGCCGTCATTTGTGCCTCGTTAAAACATGAAAACAATCGTGCTACCTAGCTAGCCTGCTAACAAGATCGGTGACATTAGCTCGCTATTTGGCTAGCTTGTTAGCCACAACTTCGTGACCACTGACACGCTCCGTGCACAGTGGCGCCTCGCCGACACAACATGGCCATCAATTGCACGCAAAAAGGGGCGAAAAACAACGAAGCGATTACCTCCGAGGGCTGAACAGGTCGTCCATGTCGAGGGATGTTCGGCTGTGGCTTGTTGACACTACGTAGCTCAGCGGGCGACACATACACACACGCACACACTAACTATGCCAATCCCATATTACATGGCTATTCAAAATGGAGGCGCTGTAGCGGAGGGAGTGTTTTTTTTACTCTCTCCAGTGCAATGACCTCAGCAGCCACAGTGCAGCCTTCAAACTTGTCAAGTATACACAAACTCAGTCCTAACAGCATACATCCTCGCATCGCCTTATACTGACAAGTAGTGAAGTGTTTTACGATGCATGAATATAATTATTATATAATGCATGCACGTAATATATACTGTATCGCATCAGTCTTAACCATAGACGTCACTAGATCTATTTCAGAGTGGCTTGAGCCCTTGTAAAAAGTTTGTAAACTCTCCTATTTATTATTGTATTTGATTTTTCTTCATGTAAGAAATTAGTTCAGCCATGCACTTAACACAAACCAGAAGGTGGGATGCTGGGAACAGATAATACAAATTTTTATTTAATTAAAATTACAACAAAGGTGGCCATTAGGACCCATATAGAACACTGTCTTGTCTAGTTACATCTACAGCATACCTGTACGCAGTAACCTCCTGTTCCGTGCAAAGTAAGCTTCAAAATAAACAATAAACAAATAATTCTCTGTTAAGCAAAGGTAAAGCTCCTGAAGCGGGCAGAGTATTTTTTATTTGAAGACGCGGACTTCATTAGCATATTTTTTCCCATATCAAATTGTATTGAACGTTAATGTAATATTTATGAGAGGAGGAAAATACAATATCGTAGTTGGCTATGTGTTTGTAGACCTAATTTGGTACTTTTGAATAAAAAGAAGATGAACATTTAGCAGAAAAAAAGGCAGGGAGTCTTTCAGGGAAGGAAAAAAGAGCCAGATAACAAGTTCTGATTAATGCTCTTCAAAGAATCAATTCATTGATGAACTCTGTGTTGGCGCCATGAGAAATTTCCGCGATATTTTCCTAGACACACCGCCTGGGGCTAAGATCCCATATCTTGCAATCCTAGTGATGTTTCCTGTTAATAATGAAAGCACAGTACATAACAAGTGACACTTAAGGCAGGGGTGTCCAAAATGAGGCTCAGGGGACATTACTATTATTTTTTTATTAGCTGTATTAAATGCAGCTAGAGGATTTTCACACAAAAAATGTCCCTTTAAAAACCACTGCAAGTGCCATTTGTCCACCAGATGACACTACGTTTTTCCCATTCGAAGCATGCAACAAATAATTTGCATCTTTTACTGTTTTCTGCAAGGGTGCCTTGCTACTGATAAGTGTGTATCTCAGTGTGTAAGTGTGTTTGGAACAGTGTATATGTAAAAAAATATATATATATGTGTGTTTGTATAGCGTATTCTTAACTGTAGAATTATGTAAATCTTTAAAGGGTTTAAATCTTTAAAGGCCCCCCAAAACAATGAATAAACAGTCTCAAATACTGTACATATTTCAGACTGAAGTCTTTTAAAAGAGTGACTTCTTTAAATATTTTTACTGCAGTTTTTGGGAAGCTGTAATTTGTTGTCCTGAGTGGGAGTATTTGGTTTAAATATGACACTAGGGGTGCAAGATAATTATCGGACCTATAATTATCGGGCCCATATCAGGGAATTGACGTCATACTGATAAATCTGATTTTAAAAAATAGGTCACATAACTGATAATTTAAAAAAAAACCCGCTCCAAAGAGGCCTGTGATTGGCTGTCAACCAGTCCAGGGTCTACCCTGCCTCTTGCCCAATGTCAGCTGGGATAGGCGCCAGCATACCCCGCGACTCTAATGATAATTAAGCAGCATGGACAATGGATGGTTGGGCTCCAGTGAGGCGAGACTACCCGTACTGTGCGAGTGGGAAAATCAAGCGCTCCTTTTTTTCTCCTGCCTGTGACGTTAACGGTCTGTTGTAACTTCCCCGGAGCTCACTTGTAAACAATCATTCACTTTAAAAGGAAGACATTTTGTGAGTTAGTTGTACCAGATGTTCCGCAGTGAGGGGAAAAAGCACACAAAAAAACCCTATCAGCCACCTAAAACACCAGCGTCGTGGCATTTGAAAAGTGCAAAAGGTTTGCCAGAGACCTCCGTGGCGTCACACCGGCAGCTCGGAGCGTGTGCCAGAATACAGGGCACCTTGCTGGGCCACGCCCGCTTTATACTCCAGTTCTCCTGACCTCTGTAGTGGCACACCAGCTGTTTGGAGCGTGTGTCTGAATACAGTGCACCTTGTTGGGCCACAGCAGGTGGCTCCCTCCGCTCTATACTCTGGTTGTCCTGATAGTAGTGATGTCATGATATTTGATTAGGACAAATCAACAGGTACAGTTAGTCAAATCCTAAATTGCTCCAGTCCTTCTTACCTCCAGGTGTGCGCAAGCTACAGTTAAATCAAAATTTTAAAAAAGTATATATAAAAAAAGTTATCGGTTCCATATCGGTCTTGAGAAACAGAAAGAAAAAAAAAAGTAAAAAAAAAAAAAAAAAGATATCGTGCATCTTTATTTGACACTGTAGAAAAATAACAATGCAAGCAAATCATTATCGCTGGCAATAATCATATAATGATAATGTTAATCAAATACTCATTGAAATGTATTTAATGTAAATTCTTGTAGAGTTTTTTTCCCCAATGAGGTTGAAATAATCACAAGACATGTTGCCACTGAGCAATTGTCTTTTATTGACTAGATCTCCAAAGCAGCCGCGCTTGTAATTAGAAGCTGTGAATAACTAATCATTGACTTCACATAAAAAAAAAACAACATCCAGCTTTATTTACAGATGCTTCTAGCTAGTCTTTATCGATTAGGCTGACGTGAGTTTAAGCGTCACTTGGAGTACATTTACTCTGCCAGGGGCTGCCTGAAGTTTTTCCCAGCAAAACAAGCCTCGTCTCCCAGCTCCTCTTCAATTCTGTATGACGAAAACGTAAAGTTAGTTTCGCACACAGCATTGCCCGCTTTGATTAAATTAAAATAAAACATCAATCTTGCCTGTAACACATTAAGTGAAGGACAGGAAGTGTTTGTTGTGTAACGCGTCTATACTCGGTAAACAAACAATGCAGTCCGGCCTTTTGCTAGCAGCAGTCATGGCTAGCGATACAGTCGTCCCTCATCGTCCCTACATCACGCTTCATGTGCATATTTAAGCCAATTGTACTGATTTTGAAGCATAAAAATGGCTAAATGCACTAAAATACAAATAGTATAAGCCATTAAGACCACCAACTTGTGACTGCAATATTCCACATTGGTCACGCGGTGTCAGTAATTGTTCAAAAGTCAACCCTGAACCCAAACCCCCGACGTCACTTCCTGTCCGCCCATTGATTCTGCTCCCCTACAAGATAAACTGTCTTTAATTTTCTCTGATTATATCTACCATTTTGGGTGATACCAATGTACAGGTGACTATATGGGTGTTATTGCCTGTCTAGATGGCTCTGATAATGTTAAAAACGTATTTAGAAGATTGTAAACAGGTTTTCTATGCCATAACTACAAAAATATTCCATTTATAAATAAGGAATCCTACTTCGCGGAAATTCACGTGGCCGGGTGTGGAACCTAAATGCGTTTTTTAACATTATTACAGCCCTGTAGACATGACATAACACCCATATAGTCACATTTACACTCCCTATTATTCACTGTTTGCACTACATTGCAACTGTTATGCGGCAGGGACTTGAGACGGCCGCTATCTTGCGAGCTAACAAGTTAGCGAGCCAACCAGTTAGCCTCAAATTTATTTCTTCTAAACTTAAGAAGCCAAAAACTTACCACTTCCACATGGAATGGGAGGACAATTTTTTTTGTCCATTGTATTATGTCGGCTATGCCATGGCTGACCTCATGACTTCATGCAGTGTTCAGGCGTTGTAATGTAAAACAATGTCTCCTCAATGTTTTGTGTCATTACTGCCGCCTAATGAACAGAATACTGCATATCGCTTGTACTTCAATATGTTTTGCCTGATAATAGACAATTCTACCAGTCTTGGTCAAGTCTACCATGAAAGAGTGATCCTTAATTAATGAATTTCTGAAAAAAAACGCGATATAGAGAGGGAGTGATCATCGAACTGCGATACTGCAAGGGACGACTGTAGTGCCAAGGAGAAGGCAGAGCTTGAAAACCCTCTTCTGTTGTTGAAGTCTCCTGTTTGGCCTTCTGGGTGAAATACATACAGTGGATAAGACGAAAGCAGTGTGCCGCCTTTGTTCAGTAAAGAAGGGAAATGGGACTACAAGATGGAATTCTTAAAGGGATAGTTTGAATTTTTTGACATGAATGACATGCCATTGCATGGCATCCCCATCAGCAGTGTTGTCAACATCAACAGTGACTTACCCCGCACTTGGTACCGTGAGTCCAGTTCTGGTTGGATTTCCGTGACGAGGAACGTAGTTCCACTTACTTGCTGGGTCATTTAAGTAAAAGAGTTTGGCTTCTCAAAACAATCCGAACTATCCCTTTAATGCAGCACTTCAGCCAATGAGGAACTTTGCTGCCGTGAGCTTCATGGCTGGTGAGGCACGGACTCCTCTGTAGTTTTACTTTAACCTCTTTGGGTTTAATTGGTTGTGAAAGGGACTCACCTGAGAATCTGATTGTATTTGGCCAGACGCTCCGAGCGACAAGGTGCCCCAGTCTTGATCTGAAAGTGTGGCACAAAAATGAGGTTATTATTTTTGTGTGGTGGCATTTGGTGCATGTTGAGCATATTCTACGCTGTATTCAGGTTACCTGTCCAGTGCACAGGCCAACCACCAAATCTGCAATGAAGGTGTCTTCTGTCTCTCCAGAACGATGGCTCACCATCACTCCCCAGCCGCTCTCCTGCGCCATCTTGCACCTGGAGGCCCAGGAACAAGATCACGTGTTGCTTCTATGGTCTAGGCAGCATGCAGTGTGTCTTCAGGAACAAACGAGAGGCGCACTCACGCTCGCAGCGATTCGGTAACGGTGCCGATCTGGTTGACTTTGAGCAGCAGACAGTTGCAGGCCTTCTCCTCCACAGCCTTGCAGATGCGAGCGGGGTTGGTCACGGTGAGGTCATCTCCGACCACCTGGATGTCGGTGGTGGCAGTGAAGTCGCTCCACGCCGCCCAGTCGTCCTGGTCGAAGGGGTCCTCGATGGACACCACTGTGCACCACAACACAATCTGAGAATGAGCTTAATATTTATTGCAATTTTTTGGTTTGAACCTGCCAGTTTGTTGAATATCTGTAACATTTAAGTGTTGCCGTATTGACAGGCTACAAGATGGTATTTTTGTTGTCAGATGTTGGATGGCAGATGCATACCACTTTAACACCGACCTGATAATAATTACAATGACCTAATGTGATAACATCATCAATTATCAATCATTTAGCGCGCTAATCCCTGGGAAAAAAGCTTGAAAAAGACAAGATTTACACATGCACATGTTGGTGTTTACGATCTAAACATTCCTGGTACTGGATGAATCTCTAAACTCACACTGTCTTATATTCGGGTCAAAGTGGTACTTTGGAATTTGTTTTGGTGAAAGTAACGCCAAAGTAAGGGTACTGCATTGCACTTCAGAGGCATTATTACCATTGTGACTAGGAAATTAACTACAGTAGGACTCATCATCATTAGATAAATGCAGGGGTGTCTAAACTTTTTCCACAGCAGGTCACATACTGAAAAATGATGCAAGGGCCACTTTGATATTTTGTAAAGCAACACATATACAGTACATATGCTAAGACGTTATATGTGTTTCAAGAAAAAACTGCATCTTACCTTTGTGATATACTGTAGCTGAAAAAGCCCATTATTAGTATCAACTGGTATTTGCTCTTCTTTTCCCCCATTACATTTTTTTTTCCAAATATTTCAACTTTCCTATTAAATAATATTTGTTCATTTTCTTCTCGTAATATTATGACTTTGTTTCCATATTATTATAACTTTTTTTTAACAATTTTCCAAAAATTACAACTTTATTTGGTTTTGTTTCTCATACCACAACTTTAAATAATGTATATTTTTTAAATATTTAAACTGTATGCTATTAAAATGACATTATTTTTCCTCATATTATGAATTTATTCCATAAAAGTGTGACTTGTTTTCTCTTTAGAATCTGACTTTTTCTCTTAATATTTAGATTTTTTTTTTTCCAACTATTTCGGCGTTCTTGTGAATTTTTTTTCTCGTATTTATAACTTTACTGCCAACAAACTTTTACAACAAATTTTCCAAAAATTGCAACTTTAATCATTGTTTTGTTTGATACTCATACTATTACCACATAAAAAAATAACATGTTTTTCTTTAATAGTTAAAATTTCTGCTGCTTAAATGATGTCATTTTTCTTCACAATATCACAACGTTATTCACGTAAAATTACAACTTTTTCTTGTTAGATTACTTTTTTCACTTAATATTTTCAATTAATTCTTGTAAAATTACTGCTTATTCTTAAATTTTTGCTGTTTTTTTTTAGTTGTCTTGTGAAATTATATTTTTAGAATATGCTGTGGGCCAAAAAAAAAAACAGCCGCACGCCCCCAGGCCGCACTTTGGACACACCTGTGATAAATGATAATAACCTTCCTTCAAATGTTTCTCTCGTGCGGTGATGAATAGGGTGTAAAGAAACAAAGTGTCAGTAGATGACCTGGATAATCCTTAACAAAGCTCTTGTAGAGCTCAGCCAGCTCCTCAGGAGCGATGTAGCGAGATGGATCGTCGGGAGACTTGAAGTCAAGGTCGTATTTTCCCTCCCTGCAGAATTCGGACGCAGCCACATCCATGCCGATCACCACCTCGTCTGTGTACCCCGCCTTGGCAATGGCCTCCTTGATCAGCTCCAGTGCTGCGGTGTCAAACATTCAACCATGACGAAACAGTAGACGCAAGTTGGAGTCAAGCCAAATTACCTTCCTGGTTCTCCAGGATGTTGGGGGCAAAGCCGCCTTCGTCGCCCACATTGGTGGCGTCCTGGCCGTACTTCTTCTTGATGACATTTTTCAGATTGTGGTAGACTTCGGCTCCGATGCGCATGGCCTCCCTGAAGGTGCTAGCGCCAACCGGAAGGATCATGAACTCCTGCATGGCAAGCTTGTTGCCGGCATGGGAGCCGCCGTTGATCACATTGAAGGCCTGATGGAGGCATGGAGGGATGCGGGCTGTATAGAGCAGCACATACAAATACTGTAGATATACCAGATTTCCTCATAATGGGGGCCTTTATTTACTCAACTGCAGAGTGCGCCAGGCATCTAAACATGTACATTTTAAATAGCATGTTGAAATACCAGCCTTTGAGCCCTAATTCTCCGTTCTACATGCAGCAATTTCAGCTTTACAGATGCCACGTCTGCTCTGTGTGTTGTGGTAAAAAGGTGTGGCAATTAATTAGGGCAAGGTGGAGGCCACTAAATGAGGAAATATAGTATGAGGCATTGTTAAAATGGAAGTTAAGTCTCACCGGCACAGGCAAGATGACTTTGGGGTTTCCTGCAAGGTCAGCGATGTGACGATACAGAGGGACCCCTTTCTCTGCGGCGCCGGCCTTGCAAACCGCCAGTGACACGCCCAGAATGGCGTTAGCACCAAACTTGGCTGTTGGACATAGACAAAACAAGATCATGAATTTGTTTTTTGTGGTGCAGAGGTGTCCCAAGTGCAGCCCGCAGCTCATTTTTTATTGGCCCCCGGCATATTCTAAAAATAAAATCTATTGATTATGAAATATATGCTATTAGTATGGCTGTCAAAGTTAACAACACTGTTGTTTTTGAGACGTGATTAACATGCGCAATGTGATTAATCATGATTAAATATTTCAATTGATTGACAGCCCTAGTATTTTGTGTCCAAAAAAGTTACGTCGAATGGACGTTAGTCATGTGACCCATTCGTGTTTACAACCAGACCCCTCCCTCCCCCGAACAGTGAGTGGTCACAGCAAAAACAATGGCCACCTACATTTGTTCTCTGTGCCGTCCATGTCGATCATCATCTGGTCGATTCTCTCTTGCTCGACCACAGACGCGTCCTGAAAAAGACGGCAGCGATTCATTGATCCGAGCGCAATAAAGTGCAGGAAAGCTTGTAACTGATTGATTAGTTTCCTACTTGGCCAACAAGTGCAGGTGCAATAGATGAGTTGATGTGCTCCACAGCCTGGGAGACTCCTGTAGCAACAAAGTTCACATGAATACCGCACATCTGCATACACGTTAGGATCATCCCATTGCAGTGATTTTTCTTTTTCTTAGGAAACTATTTGCCTAAATTTCCATCACATTTATCGGGGTAGGATTGAGAGACGTGTGCAGAACATTATCTTTCTTTTTCTCCATAGATATCTAGTTAGATGGTAGACGTTAGATGCACACCTGGCAGACATGGCATCTGTCAAGCTGAAGTTGGAGGAGTTTAAAGAGGAAGTGCAGCATGGAGCGTTCCCAGCAAAAACTACAAGCCACTTGAACACTGACCTGAAAGTCATTTCAATGACCTGGGAGTTACTTGGCGGAAATTCACTCATCACGGTCGAGTCTGGAACTAACCGAGAGATTCCGGTTATTGTCCATGAGTCCTTTCTAGCATGTCTTCCAAACCATGTTGACCACAACCCTGTGGGGTGTCCTTATTTTTTCACAATCATGTAAAACTAATAATCTAACAGAGCCATGAATGCAAATGCCCAAAATGGGCCCTATGGACAGCACGTGTTCTGCACGTAGGGAGGGGCGGTTCTGTTAACGTTGATTGTATTCTCATGTCCACACAAAGTAATAGTAATAGTAGTAGTAGTAGTAATAGTAACTAATGTGCAAATAACAAGTCCAGCTTGAAGAACAAGACAAACAAGAGACGGCGTGAATAAACTTTACACAAACCTTTGCCAAGATAGCGAGACTTGTCATTGTCCCGCAGTTCCAAGGCTTCATAGATGCCAGTGGATGCCCCGCTTGGCACAGCTGCCCTGAACAGGCCTGAGAGGACACCAAAGAAGACAGGAGCGATGACGTTTGTCTCAAAGGATAACTTACAGGCTTACCTTTAGCCGTGCACAGGTCAACCTCCACTGTGGGGTTCCCACGGGAGTCGAAGATCTCTCGAGCGTGAATTTTGACAATGGACATGGTGAAGCACTTAAAGAGGAGAAGGAGACACACTGTATCAGGGTTATGCCACTGGCGGCCCGGGGGCCAAACACGGCAAGGGATGACATAAGAACCGGCCCACAAGTTCCGTTCCAAACTTAGGAGCAGCAGATTTCTAAAAACACATCAGAGCCCCGTCATTGTCTTTGGCTAGCGGTTTTACACAGAGTGCTCCCGTCTATATAGAGAATCCTTGACTAGCATTCTTGTGGTACGTCCTTAAAAACTGCAGAGCGCTCTTGTTATATAGAGGATCTTTGACTTGCATTTCTGCAGAACATCCTTAAAAAATGCTGAGCGCTCTTGTCATATAGAGGATCTTTGACTAGCATTTTTGCACTGTCCTTAAAAACCGCACTGCAATTCTGTCACATAGAGGATCTTTGACTCATATATTGCAGTAGGTCTTTAAAAACAGCAGAGCGCTCCTGTCATCTAGAGGATGTTCAACTAGCATATTTGCAGTAGGTCTTTAAAAACAGCAGAGCGCTCCTGTCATCTAGAGGATGTTTGACTAGCATATTTGCAGTAGGTCTTTAAAAACAGCAGGGCCCTCCTGTCATAGAGGATCTTTAACTATTGTTTTTGCCGTTGGTCTTGGAAAACGCAATGCGCTTCTGTCACATAGAGAATCTTTGACTAGCATTTTTGTACTAGATCCTTAAAAACTGCAACATGCTCCTGTCACATAGAGGATCTTTGACTGGCATATTTCCAGTAGGTCATTAAAAACAGCAGCATTCTCCTGTAATCTTTGACTAGTCTTTTGGCAGTAGGTCTTTAAAAAGAGCATGGTCCTCCTGTCATAGAGGACCTTTGACTAGTGTTTTTGCAGAAGGTCCTTAAAAACCGCAGAGCGCACCTGTCATTTTGAGGATCTTTGAATTTTGTGTGTGTTTTCTTTATATGTACAGCAGAATAAAAATAACTATGCTACATTCAATTCTACTTCTTTCTATGGTAAAATATGTGTGACTCACCTCTCTTATTTACTCTCTCCTGCTTGAAGCTTGCGCACACAAATATCCTGACCCTGCTTGAAGCTTAGGAGTCCTAACGAGCACGCTGCTCCTCTCCTAATTGGATTACCTTTCCTCATCTGATTAGTCACATGACTCTTTCAATGCACAAGTGGCTGCATCTGTTTCGGCCCAAGCAAACTTACAATGTGTCTGAACAATAGATTTTACGTTTCCAAGCAATAACAAACCTATGGAGGGTGACGTCACAGTGCATGGTGGCTGGTTGAATACACTCACCAGCCGCAGTATTCAGTACGCGCTTGTCTTTAAATTACCTTTTCATTTAGACCGAAGTGCCATTTTAGTACATCTTTTGTTGGAGTTTTAGCTGATTTGTGTGTTGTAAGCCGCTGTGTCCAGCAGGGGGCAGCAACTTATTCCTTTCCTCAACATACGACGGAAGTGACGTTACAAACACGGAAGCGGCAACATCGAAAGCAGTTTGAATAAACGCACGGTGCTTCTTGTGTATCTCCTTATTACTGAAACTATTATCGTTTGATAAATTGTGTGGTGTGTTTTGCACACAATGTCTGGAATTCCTCCGGACACGTGGGAGCCTCCCACTGTTGCACTCGAGACAACGTATGTGTTTAACTCTTTTATGCTAACTGGTTAGCTTGCAGTAGTCTGGTGATATGCAGTGTATGTTGCTAGCTGTTATTGGTCATAATGATGTTTATTTACAAGCCTTATCGCTTAAAAAACTCACTTAACTGTCTAGTTTAGTGGCTAAAATACATGCATGTCCTGTTTTCACGGCAGGATGGGGACAATGGTATTGGAGCTCTACTGGAGACATGCACCCAAAACTTGCAAGAACTTTGCAGAGCTGGCTAGAAGAGGCTACTATAATAATACGAAGTTCCATAGGATAATACAGAACTTCATGGTGCAGGGCGGTGACCCAACAGGCACAGGTTAGTTTATCTCCATCTAAGTACCGTATATGTGAATTGTGCACAGAGCCCATTTCAATGCATGGATTTTTAATTATCCTCAGTAATTATAGCATCATGCAGTTTTATTGATCCCCGTTTTCCAGGTAGGGGTGGTGCCTCCATATATGGCAAGCAGTTTGAAGATGAGCTGCACCCAGAGCTCAAATTCACAGGTAAGTTGAGCTGAAACACCAAAACAAGCAATTGAAGACAACATGAAGCGCACCAGAGGTCAGTTCAACATTCTATTTATTTGTTAGGTGCTGGCATCATAGCTATGGCCAATGCAGGACCAGATTCCAATGGCAGCCAGTTCTTCCTCACTCTCAGACCCACTCAGTGGTTGGACGGAAAGCACAGCATCTTTGGAAGAGTGCATCAGGGCATGGGAGTGCTGAACCGGATCGGGTTGGTGGAAACCAGTGGTCAAGATCGGCCTGTGGATGATGTAAGGATCGTCTCAGCTACTGTGGCCAACTAAAGAAAATCTTTTTTTTTTTTAAACACACTTTTAAAAAAAATAAATACTTGTTAAATAATTCAGTGTTTCAGTCTTTTTTCATTCTATAACATGGTTGAAGAATGAACATGTCTTTGAACATTTACTTTGGAGGGCCGCACAAGCCCGCCACGTGCTAGCCAGAGGTACTCTGACTGCTATCCTGCTGTACCAGGATGAGTCCTTCGACCCACTGTCAAACCATATGCTGGTGTATGGTATGATTTAATTTATTATTTAACATGCATACAGGTTACATTGGAAATCTTCATGGTTCAACTCACGATTCCACATGTCCAAATAGGAGTAGAATAGGAAAGGAGTAATCCTAGCACCTCTGTTTCACATCAATTGCTAATACATTTGTTCACTTCCTGTATTCAACATGTACTATTTACCAAACCTGAAATCACATAAGAAAAGGATCAGGATGTATAACAATGTGTTACAAAAGAGTTAAGGTTTGTAGATGGATATATAATTTAACGTTCCCTCCACACTTATTCTTCCTGTTAATGTAGTTCACTTCAACATCCATTGCATCTGAGTCTCTGTTCTCAGCTCTCCTGGAATTTGTCCGGGGTATAATTCGAAGCCTCGTCAGGATCACATCATTCATTCGTGCATTCTGATCCATCTCATTAGTTGTATTCTTCATTTGCTGAATGATTTTTTTTCCCCTTTGCTTCTTTCTCTTCCTTAATAGTGGTGTGCAAGGCAGCAGCATCCTGTAGTACCTTGGTATCATCCTGTAGTACCTTGGTATAATTTCACAGTGCTTTATTTTTCTCCCTAAGGTTCTTGACCTTGTCACAGATTTCAGAGAAGCTCCCCATGAGGCTGTCAGTCTGTTTTTTAGATTTCGACGTGTCTTCTGTTGCTAAGAGAAGCTCTTCTCAATCTGAGATCTTATATTTTGCCGTATTTCTTGATGTAGCACTTTGTTTCTCATTCCTGACCTCTTTCAAGGCGCCATATAATATCAAATCCTTATCATTCAATGTCATACTTGGCCTAGTTTTTGATTGCGGACCCGGATTTCCAGGGCCGGTATCATTTAGCTTTTTGGATGGCATTGTTGCTAGGCAACCGCTTTGAAATTTAGCACTTAGTTGTATAGCTTGACTTGCTAGCAGCTCCCTGCACTTGTAATTTATTTATTTCAAGGAATCCGTACCTCTCACCTGTACGATGTGTGGTCAGGAAAGTGCCAAAATAGTTGAAAAGGCGGGTAGCAACAGCAGAGCTCCTGCCATGAACGTCCTTTCCAGTCAACAACAAAAGGGAAAAAAAAGGCCTTGTAGGGAGTGCATACACGCACATGGAGACCATACAGTAGATACCACTGAGTCACACTCTGAACTGTCTTGAGGAAATACAGTGAAGTCTGAATAGACTGATCATATTTTTAATTATTTAATATGAGATATTAAGGTATATTAACATTAATGGAACAAATGTAGGTAGTGATTCATGGCATGGTTAATGCATGATGAATAAATGATCCATATTGCCCCATAATGGATTTTATTATAAACATTTAAAGTCACATATAACTGTGTATAATAAGAAATCCATCAATACAAAATGCAAAGAAACATTTACCAAAAGGATTATAGATATAGTATTTAATTAAAAAAACAGCCAGTAGCAGGCTTAAGGCAGACTCAGGTAAGGTAGGCTTAATTTGGCGTGAAATGTACAGTGGTGTGAAAAAGTGTTTGCCCCCTTCCTGATTTCTTAGTTATCGCAAACGCTTGACTGCAGTTGTTGCTGCGAAGGGGGGGCCCAACCAGTTATTAGCTTTAGGGGGCAATCACTTTTTCACACGGGCCATGTAGCTTTGGATTGTTTCTTCTCCCTTAATATTAAAAAGTTTCATTTAAAAACTGCATTTTGTGTTCAGTTGTGCTGTCATTGACTAATAATCACATTTGTTTGACGATCTCAAAAATTGAAAAGTGACGAACATTCAAAAAAAAAAAAGAAATGAGGAAGGGGAAAACACTTTTCCACACCACTGTGCATCACATACGATATAGTATATAAGTATATCATATAATTACAGTATATAACGTAACATTCGTCCCACTGTGCCTCCTTTTTTTTAATAAAATCAAATATTGGATTCCCACCTATCTACCTTTAAGTGTGGTGATATCTATCTTCAGGAAAGAGGAGTAATCGGAAGCAGACAACTTGCATATTTGCACTTGGAATGTTATGTCTGCTACGACTGTCATACAAACAGCCTTGGCTGTGAAGGTCGCGCAGCTTTAATGTGATCATTTTTAAAAAGTAAGTCAAAGGTGTTCACGCTTCAGGCTTCCTGTGTAAAAGTCTACATTCCCCAAGGGTTGGCAAGCCTTCTGCTTGGTGACACATCACTTAATAACCGTCGTCTCACGACTCCATGGAAGTTCCTTGTGCCATCTGAGCTGTAAAGCGATATAAAAACACTCGTATAGAATAACACCCCCTGACTCACAGTTGGGCGCGCTTTCATGGCCTGCATGATTGTGAAACTAAACATAAAGTCCGCAGCTCACGTTCTCAACAGGGAAGATTGAGCACTTTGCCTCAAGCTCTGCCTGGATTGTTTTCCCCAGCGACAGCTTCCAAAGCCCTTGACTGCATTTATTGTGGGGAAAATAAGTATTTCAACAACTGCTGATTTTTTAAGTTAATCCATAACAGCAAAGTGGTCCTAATGCTTTTCATGGTGACTGCTCCCAACTCCCTTGACATCATTAACCAGCGCCCTTCCTTGTAATTCCGGGCTGGTCCTTCACATTTCTCACACATCTTTACCCCACCAGGTGAAATCTCGTATGGCGCTCCAGGACTGGCGCTCCAGGCGACTGACCTTCGTCTTGTATTTCTTCCATGTATCACTAATTGCACCAATAGTGGTTTCTTTCTCACCAAGCTTCTTGTTCTTGTCGTCTAGTCCGATCTTGTGCAGGTCTACAGTGGTCCCTCATTTATCACGGTTAATGGGTTCCAGACCTGACTGTGATAAATGAGTTCCCAGAGGGAACGCAATGATACAAATCACAACAAACTTCCCCACATTTCCCTGAGAAGTAAAAAAAAAAAATGGTGCTTGGCTCACATCCTGCAAAAGTTCATGCAGCATGAGAGGAAGGTGCCAAATGGAAATGAAGTGGAAATGTCCAAACTGGCGCCGTGGCACCCAGCAGGAGGCCGACTTGACCGACCAGACAGTGCAGGGAACTGAGCCAAGTGTCGCTATACCCGCCCCCCCATAGTTCCAGCAAACAGGACACAGAGCTGCTCTGTAAAGTCAGAAAGTGTTGGCTCTGTATGGAAAATACACACTAAAAAGCTTTCCTTATAGGCAGTATGAAAACAACCCTACGCCCCCACGCTGCACGTTCAGGCCTGCAGAGATAGTATTTCCTCAAATAGTGGCCTGCGCTCCAATAGACGCCGAACCCCACTTAATCGTGGCGTGCGTTGTGCACAGACCTCCCCTCAGAAAATGACGTTATCACCTTTCCGATGACTGATGCCACCATGTCTGGCGTTCGATGCTTTAGGCACACCTCTTCAAGGGCAGACATGGCATCTGTAAAGCTGAAGTTAAAACAAAAAGTGCAGCACGCTGACCATTTTAACGCTGACCACGAAAAGAATTAGAAGATAATCCATCCCAAATTAATACCATATTGACCCAAATACAAGATAGAAGGTACAGCAATCCCTCGTTTCTAGCGGTGAACTCATTGACTGCCAGCCATGTTCACAGCAGAGAGCTCCATACTGCCATACCGAGTTTTTGGGCATTTTTGCGGAACTTTCAAGACCCACAGAATATTGAGTTTTAGGACTACATAAACATTGAAACTATCTAAAGAAACTTTAGACTCTCTTCTTTCATCAAAAAAAAAAGTTTGTTTCTAGCCTTTTTGGGTCTTTAGATATTGAAAAACAGAGAAAACAAGCTTTTTCTGCTGAGAAGAAAATTCAAGCAGAGTGACGGGGGGGTCTGCTGGATGTGGGGATGAATCCCTGCTGCTGACCCATCCAGACGGCAGCCACTCATCAGAAGAATCGGGGTCGGGTTCTGAGTCACCCGACTCTGAACTGCTTCCGGTGTCAGGCTCCGGTGTCACGCCACACGGCTCAGCGACGCTAACAACTAGCTTGTTGCGTCGGCTGCCATTGTCAACTGCATTTGTGTCTACGTCACCTACATCACCCATGTCGTCTCTATCTTTCGCGATCGCGTCACTACTGAAGGCCGATCCACCGCCAGACAAGCTCTGTGACAGTGTTAGCTGCCTGTAGTCTTGGTCTCCGCTCGATTTCTGCATGTGCTTCGCCATTTTCCTCTCTCAACCCACAATCTGTCTTCTTCATAGACAATACGTTGCTGCCGGTTGGAGGAAAAGAGAACTGTTGCCCCCTGCTGGGACAGAAATACATTGCCTACAAGTCAGAAATTCACACGCAAGATGAATCAGACTTTGATCTGTAGCTCCTGCAAAAAAAAGCAAACGCCGTCAATAGACGTCTTTGGCAGTCAAAGTTACTTTTTGAAAAGACGTCTTTGGCAGTGAAAGAGTTCATTGATTCCAGACCCAACCATGACAAATGAATTTCTGCGATACTTTCTTTTCTTCTACACCAGTAACCTGGAGAGAAGTAGCACCGAGACCAGCTGCAACAAAGTGTCTCCAAGGTTGTTAGCAAGTTAGCAACAGAGGAGCTACTGTACATTGCTAAGTTTACATAATGCTGATCAGTGAAATATGGTATCCTTTTTTACTGCAATCGTCCATCTATTATTTCACTGATGTGTCGTCTTATATTTGGGTCAATGCGGTATATATATTTTATTTATAATTCAAAATATAATTGTATCTATGTATCATTATTTGTGGAAAAGGATGACAAATATAATACATTATTTTTTTAAAATGCGTTTGTACAAATAAAAAAACTACCCCTAAGATACCAGGTGCTCTCTGCAGTTGAGTAAATAAACACTTGTAGCCACTATGTGAGGAAATAGCATAATCTGAGATGGGTGGGGCATTTTAGGGCAAAAACTGTGATAAAGGAATCAAATACAGATGAGATATGTGCATTAGGAAGAAAGCAAATGGTCAAAAAAGTGATAAAGGCTTTTTGCTACGCATAGTATCAAAAGTTACATCATCAAGTTTTCACTCTCCCAACTCTTTGTCTTGTGGGTCGACTGCATAGAATGGCTACCAGGTAACACTATCATCCTTAACATAATGCTAGTATCATCTACGAGAAAGGCATGAAAGGATGACTGCTACTTTATCGAATATTACTGTTTTTGCCGTCATCGTGAGCATGCAGTGTGACGCGAAGGCTTTCCATCTCCTTCGCCATCATGGGAAGGTCGTCCGCACATTGGGAGGTTGTCTTGATACGCTAAGGGAACACAGGGGAACACATGTTAACTCATTCAATACCAAAGACGTAGTTATACATTTTTATAAACCCAAAAGCCCGATCCCAATAACGTTTTTTACCAGGTTTTTTGCAGAACAGAGGCGATGATGCAACTCTCCACTAATGCATTTCACTTCAGAGCAATTTTAAGCCATAAAAACGGCCACAAGGTGGCAGAAGTGCAATTGATAAGAGCTCAGCAGGGATCATGTGGATGGAAAAATCACACATGACAAGGAGGAGGAAGCGAGAGAGTGTGGATGAGTGTGGCGTGCAAGTGGTTACGCATTGTAGTAAACTTTTAACGCATGCACAAGCGCACACATGTGCGCATGCACACGCACACAAATGCACACACATACTGTAGTTCACTTCCAAATGTGAGAATTGTAAATAGTCCATGGTGTTAAATTAAAATGTAAATAAATACTTATTTTGATGTAAATCAACCCATTTTTGTGTTCTTTATGTTGGTATAGTTGTTCAGATATTTGAGCTGTCAAAAAAGCAAAAAATATTTGTGTCAAAGTGAAAGTTATGCTTGAAATGTATCGTTTCGCAAAAGGCTGGTTTTCTCCCTTTTCTCGTCGGGAAGTGATATTTTCCAGAAAATGACCGATGTTCTACTGCTGATTTAACTTCTTTTTCTGATGGAAGACCGAGTGTAATCTTTCTTTTGGTCGGTTCCGTGTTTATCAGCCATAGAACACAAAAGTCTGTGCCTTGAAAGATCAGGTTGTCTAAAGAAAAAGTGACATAGACATCTCATTAGCATTAAAGCCAAAGACACACAGGAGGACTTACTAAAAGCACTTTTAAGCTGGCTACATTTTAGACCACACACTTCAAAGTATTATAATATGGCACCTTTTGGGATCAACAAAGTACATCAATAGTACATACCTGCCAGATAGTGCCCTTTCCTTTGGCCAGTTTGTATATCATGGTGACAGGAATCAAGAAGAGTGAGGACAATGCCAGAAACCAACCAATCCAATAGGCCCACCAAGGGTACACGTAGGAGTTGTTGAACTTGAGAGGGGTGTATTTCAGCAGCAAGAACACAAGCGTGCCCTGTTAAAAGGACACATATGACATGTGCTGGGATGGACACACACACACACACACACACACACACACACACACACACACACACACACTGCCCATGTGATGCTTGACAGACTTACGCCGCATATGACAGGGGTGACATAGAGCCAGCAGTACTTGATCAGAGACAGAGGTTTGTAGCCAATCATGTCCTTGATGTTGTCACTGAAGCGCTCAGCACCTTCACAACAAGATGCAAGCATTTCAAAAGTGCTGTGCACGGCAACGTTCTGCTTTAGTTCTGAGTCTAAAAAGATTACATGGATTGACAATGACGGAGTAATTTGGAATCAGTTTTGTGTCCGTTGTTGTGCAGGGTGGTGCAAACGGCGGAATTTTCATTGTTAATGCGATATATGATTAGATATTACCCTCATTTGCTTCGTCACCTGTAACAAAAAGCTAAGATGTGAATGTTTTGTTGACATTGGAAAAAATGCAGAGTGCGCTGCTTGGCGGCAACCAGAAGCGCTGCTGCTTCAGTCTCAACTGTCTGAAGAAGAAGAAGTCAGCTATGTTATTTGCTACCGTCAAAGTATAGTCGTTCCTCGCTAGATCACGGTTCGAATGTGGCTCCCTCACTAAACATGCACATGCTCTGGCGTAAACAACGAATAATAGGAGTGTAATGGTGACTATAGGGGTGTTATTACATATCTACAGGGCTCTAATAATGTTAAAAACCGTATTTACAAAAGCATGAACAGGTTTTCTATGCTGTACTGTAACTACAAAAACATTCCATTTATTAACATTGAAGCCCATATCGAAGAAATTCATTTATCGGGGTCGGGCCTGGAACCAATTAACCACGATAAAGGAGGGACAACTGTACTTCTGGAAAGCTCATGCAAAAAAATGTCCACATTCGCTTGTTAGTTGTTTCTGTGTTGGTGAGTGAGCGATGCTGCAGGCACTTAAACATGCGCCCCTATCACGAAGCGCCAACGCAGTGGCGATGTCGCCTTCGCTTTACAGGGATGACCGTGGGTCAACCTCCACTATGAACTTTTTTTTTTCTTTTAACGATACTGGGACCTCACCTTGTCTGCTGAAAAAAAATCGGTTAAGTCCCCACTTAAGGCCCAGGTACTAAAATAAATTTTATATTAGGGTAATTTTATATCTAGCCCTAAAAGTGTTCCTACGTAAGGTGTAAATTTAACCACACACATTTCACCATCCATCCGTCCATTTTGTATGCCGCTTGTCCTCACTGGGGTGGCGGGGGTATATAACACACAATACATATCATATATAAATAACAACACTGTCTTACCATAAATCCATCCAATAACCACTGACTGGAAGATTGCCATCAAAAGAAGAGTGGGACCACTGCAGACATAGTGGTCAAAAATCTGCAGAATGTACGATCCAGCCTATATAAAACAAATCAATTGTTATGGATATCCTCAGTAAATTCTACAACAAAGTTCGGACACCACAGAAACCCCCAGAGTTGAATAACATTAGACAAATGGTTAGTTAGTTGCAAAGTCCCGCCCGTGCCCCTGCAAAGACGTTTTGCTTGATGGCGGCCATGTTTGTCAACCAATCTCGTTTAAATTTCACACACATGTGCTTGCCAGTTCTCTAAAGGTGTGTACCAAATCTGGCGGCGGTTCCGCTCAACTCCTTAAAGTTACAGTGGGTGTTTTGTAGAGCTCATCGAGCTGTGCGAGAAATTCCAAGCTTGACGTCAGAAACATAACAGCACAGGTAACACAGTAGGGGTGCATGAACGGTTAGCTTACACAAGCACATACAGTCATGTCATACGACGTCTCACCTGTGACACCAACAAGAGGCCAAACAGATAGCAAAAAACACAGATGACCATTAAAATAAACTCTCTGCGGTATCCTTTTTGGATGTGGGAAGGGTAGATATCTGTTATGGAGGTCATGATGCTTTCAAGGCCAGCAAACTAAGGAAGACAACACTATGAGAAGACTCTCTTGTCAGGGAAATATCCGAGGAGACGTCAGGGAGGCATCAGCTGACCTGACCGTCGATGCCCAACAAGATGATCATGGTGAAGAAGCACACAGACCAGACCTGAGGCCACGGCAGGAGGCTCACAGCTTGGGGGTAGACGATGAAGACAAGACCTGGACCTGCACAGTCACAAACAAAACAAACAAGTATGGACGTCAACCACTGAAGCTCATACTTCTTCTTGCATCTTGTCGACTGAGGTCGTACCAGACTCGGCTACTGAGGTGATGTCCATACCCTGTTTTTGAGACATGTATCCCAAAACGGAGAAAATGGCAAAGCCACCAAGGAAGCTGGTCCCACTGTTGAGTAAGCAAAGAAAGAAGGAGTCCCTGGAAAGAAGAAACAAAACATATTTGGTGACTTAAAATGAAGTCAAACAGGTAGACCACGTGACTACAAGGCAATAGAACAATGCCGTATTTTCGCCAATAAACAATATATCAGGGCTTTTCAAAGTAGGGCACAATGAGCATCCCCTCAGAGAAAACAACACGGCCTACTGTTTTTTCTGTAGCCTATTTTGTAGAGATTTCTGTTCACTCTAAACTCTGCTGACTATCTTACTGTAGGAACTACAAAATGATACATTTTGTGTTTAAAATATAACCGAAGTTAGCTTAGCAGAATTGAAAAAATTTTTTGTCTTTATTTTTGTCAAGCTGCTGCGCCTCTCCGCAAGTCTTCTGGCTCACTTGGCCGCTTTAGCATTTTTAATAGAATATTTTTTACGTTTCTGTTGTATACAGAAAAACAATAATAAGAATTTTCTCAGTTTTAAAGACTCAAAATTGTGTCAAACTGCCAATATTTAAAATGTTGGCCCTTTAAAAAATGATTCTAGATGCTCATTACAACAAAATAAGATTCATTAAATAATTGTATTTCAATGCAATTATAGTAATGCATTACTGTATTTTTTAAAACATACCAAAATGTAAATAAATAGCCTGAATGTAAAATTGATAAACGTTAATATTACAATGTACATGTACAATGTAAATGTTAAACAATTATCGGTATTAACAATAATAACAGTAATAATAATACGTATTTTGGATTTATAGACAAGACGTAATACGTATATAAAGAAAACAACATACAAATAAAAAAAACTTTCTAAAAATGTTACAATAATTGGCCGTGCCTGAATGCAACCAAATTAGCCTAATTTATACAGCCATGGCCAAAAATATCGGCATGCCAGAGATGCCAATGTTTTTGCCCAGGGCTCTATAAACTGGATATAAACTGAGTGTACACGTTGATTTTTTGTCTAAAGATGGTGAATGCAGGCATATAGATAAATATGTTGATACACTGTATAGGCCTATTTCCCAAAAACAACCTGGATAAGCATGGAACAGGATAAGGCATAAAATGAATAAATGGTGTACCTGTAGCAGTTGTTGTTGTACTTATTGTAGCTCCCAAGCGTGGTCAGACACCCCAAACACAAGGCATAGGAGTAGAATATTTGGGTACCAGCATCCATCCATACCTACAAACCAACCACAGCATGAAAGTCTACACTGTCTATCCGCGTTTGCTGTACAAAGCAAGCTGAGCCATTTCGTCAGAGGAAGAGAAGACTTTATTGGTGGGTTAATACCTGCGGGTCAGCCAGGCGTGTAGGATTGGGGTACAGGTAGTACTTGATGCCATGCAGGGCTCCGGGAAGCGTCATTCCTCTGACAAACAACACCACCAACATGGCGAAGGGGAAAGTCGCTGTGAAGTATGTAGCCTATATAAAAAAATATATATTAGTGACGCTTGATATTGGTTTTGCAGCAGCTACCGTATCATTTGTATGTTCTTTTTAACGGTGCATCACTACGGCCAAATCAGATATTGGACGTGTTGATGATGCCAAGGACAAGCAGTGTGGTTAGCTGCTCTATTTCATAGGGTGTCTGCCTGTGTTGACTGTGTATGGACCCACTGGTGTTGATACAGCTCAGCCCAGACAGCGAGCGAGCAGTTCCAGTGTCTGCCATTCCTGTTTTGACAAGCATCAGGATGGACAAAGTGTTCTCAAAGCACACAGCTTCTTTATCTAAAGCGCACTTTGCTCCTGTGCGCCAAATGCAGACTTTGTCGGACAATGCCGCTGGCACACAAAATGTAGCTTTCTGGATGTGGAGCAGCACCAATTTGATATAGATATATATAGATATAGATATAGATATCATCGGCATGTACTGTACAGCAAGGTTCTAAAGCCAAGCGACTTGGGTTAAAAAAAACAACACTCTCACGCAATTTAATGCCAACAGTCCATCTGGAATTATTTGTCTTTTGTATGTGCTTGTGTCCTTATTTTGAAGAGCACTTTAAACATCTGAGGTTTGCTTGACAACAAACTAAATAATGACAGACCTCAAAAAAACAAATTGAATTTTCCAGTTTTCACTGAATACGACATTTAGAATGTAAAACCAGTTTATAACTTTCTAAATACAATTTGTTCCGTTTTTAGAGCCCTGTAGACATGACATAGAAATAACACCCCAATAGTCACTTTTATACGCAATTATTCTTTGTTTCAACACATTGCTCAACTGTAATGCGCAGGCTACGGGATCACTGCAGGGACATAAGCTAAGTACCAAGCTAAGTACTTAGCTCTTCAATTTACGTACTCTAAACTTAAGAAAGTGTTTCAAACGCAGTGGGAAAGCAGGACAAAGAAGACAAGAACTTACCACTTCCACACGGAATAGGAGGAGAACTGGAAGGAGAACTATGTTATGTCGGACATGCCATGGCTGACTACATGCAGTGTGAAGGTCACCTAATCTAATGTAATGTCTCGTCATTGTAACATGACTGATGCCTGGTGGCCAGAATACTACATATAACTTGTCTTTCAATATTTTTGGACTAATAGTTCCATAGTTCTAATAGTTCATAGTCAATCATGAAACAGCGATCATTTATTAATTGATACATTTTTGAAAAAACGCAATAGCGCGAGGAAGCCATGTTCGACTGCGATGTACCGAGGGACTGTACCCCAGCAGCCCTGTCAGAAATATATGATCAAATATCATAGACAACACAAGAATCTAAATCATTATTATCTTCTTCAAAAATACACCACATGGTGGCGCTCTCTTTCATCTAATCATCCATTTTCTATGCTGCTTGTCCTCATTAAGGTCGCTGGTATGCTGGAGCCAATCCCAGCTGACTTTTTGGGGCGGGACGCATGGTACAACCTGGACTGGTCGCCAGCCAATCACAGGGCACATATACAGTAGACAAACAACTGCAGTGGACAGTGGACAGTGTTCATTTCATGGACTTTTAAAATGATACTGGATATCATATACCTGTATATATATCGCAGTGGGACACTATAGTAAGTATTTCTTCATAAAATACTCCATAAAACTCAAGTGGTGTACAGGGCAAGTCTGCATTCTTTTCCTCTTAGCAAAAACGCTCAGTATCCGCAGCCTGCTCCACCGGCCAAGCCTACTCTCTTGTGATTGGTCAAGGGTCAGTGGTCAGTCATGTTTCCAAAATTGATATGCATTTACATACAATTTGATGTAGTTATTTACAAATGTATTATTACTATTATTTTTTATCATTGCACTGAAAGCTTGGTGCAGCCCGGTACCGGCGGTTGGGGGTCTTGATCTAAACCATTACCTTTACCGGTAATTACCATTCCTTTGTACCTTTTATCACCATCCTATAGACCAGGGGTCACCAACGTTTTTCCTTGTGAGAGCTACTTTTACAAAATGAAAATGGCCAAGAGCTACTCATTTTTGTAACATTTATGTTCAAATCTTATTTTAAACCCAAACAAAGCTAATATGCTTGTTTTACCAGAACATGAACAAAATGCTGGTGTCCACAACTTACATTTTGTATTTCAGAATGCATTTCTTTCTATGGTTCTTTCATTATTAACTGGAAACCTGAATGAAAAGCAGGCTTGCGGGCACCTCGTGTGGTCGTGGGGGGCTACGTGGTGCCCGCGGACACCACGTTGGTGACCCCTGCTATATACACTTAAAATACTGGGTGACGATGTTCCTCAGGCACACATTTTTCAAACACTATGTGTACCCACGCATCTCGAAATAGAGACACTAACTTAAAACAGATAATTTTACAGCGAGAGCTAAGGTCAGAGAATTGAACCTGAAATCTAAACCATGTGAGCACAGCATGGGATTGGCTACTCCAGCCACCAAAACACGTGACTCTAACAATGTAAAGCTTATGGCAACATAAATCAACCGTCCAGGGGTGTTTTCCACATTCCGAAACAGACTGTTCATATTGAAATCCACAGGGGATTGGAACCCCCGCTAAAAGGATATAGGACCCAACTGTGTCGGAGCTGGAAGGCTTCTATAGTGTTCCTCTTTATACAAGTGTGTTTGAAAAATGAAGCAATCATTTAAGTCTTTAG